>NC_071994.2:108485333-109107666 GCF_028885655.2 Pongo abelii
CTGAACAAGTTAAAGATTACAGTAATTTACTCCATGACCTAGAGCAAATTGAGACAACGTCTCGTGTTCTGGAATTTAAGCATCACACATTCAGGTTCACCATATTAAGTATATAGGTTATATTTAAAGAGTGTTTAGTGAAGCATCTTAAAACCTTTAACAATTTGTCAATCTTCCAAATATCATTTCTTTAAAACCTAAAATCAAAGACAAGACACTCATACATAGTTGAGCAAATATCTTACTTATTTATTTTTATTATTTCAACCTTTATTTTAGATTCAGAAAGTGCATGTGCAGATTTGTTACATGGCTACATTGTGTCACACTGAGGTTTGGTGTGCAAATGATCTTGTCATCCTGGGAATGAGCATAATACCCGATAGGTAGTTTTTCAGCCCTTGCCCTCCTCGCATTCTCCTCCCTCTAGTAGTCCCCTGTGTCTATTGTTCTTATCTTTACATCCATGAGTACCCAATATTTAGCTCCCACTTATGAGTGAGAACATGTTGTATTTGGTTTTCTGTTCCTGTGTTAATTTACTTAGGAAAATGGCCTCCAGTTGAATCTATGTTGCAGCTAAGGACATGATTTCATTCTTTTTTATGGCTGTGTACCATTCCATGGTGTATATGTACTACATTTTCTTTCCCCAATTCACTGTTGGTTGTCATCTAGGTTGATTCCATATCTTTGCTATTGTGAATGGGGCTGTGATGAACATATGAGTTCATGTGTCTTTTTTGGTAGAACTATTTACTTTCCTTTGGTATATACCCAGTAATGGGATTGCCAAATCGAATGGCAGTTCTGTTTTAAGTTATTTTAGAAATCTCCAAACTGCTTTCCACAGTGACTGAGCTAATTTACATTCTGACCAACAAAGTATAAGTGTCCCTTTTCTCTGTAGCCTTGCCAGCATCTGTTATTTTTGGATGTTTAATAATAGCCCTTCTGACTATTGTGATATATCACATTATGGTTTTGACTTGCATTCCCCTGATGATTACGATGTTGAGCATTTTTTAAGTGTTTGCTGGCTGTTTTGTATGTCTTTTTTTGAAAAGTGTCTGTTCATGTATTTTGTCCACTTTTTAATGGGGTTATTTGGTTTTTTTGCTTATTGAATTGTTTAAGTTCCTTTTAGATTCTGGATATTCAAACATTGTTGGATGTATAGTTTGTGAATATCTTCTCCTATTCTTTAGGTTGTCTGTTTACTCAGCAGGTGTTTTAAATAGTGTGACCATCATTCTAATTTGTCTAAAAGAGTGTCTAAGGACACTCTCAAGAGTGTTCTCTATTGTGCAATAAATGTATATGTTTTTCCTAGATTAAATTTCCAAGAATGCTCCCAATTTTATAAAATCACTAGACTATTGCTAATATTCATTCTATCATTTTTATTTTTTTGGACCATTTTATTTTAATGGACAAATAAAAATTGTTCATATTTACCACAGGTCTAGCTATCTCTTTCCTTTCAAAATGCAAACCGTCTTGGGTAGAACAGTATTTGTGTTCCTCAGCAGCTGGGTATGAATTTTATGTAACGGAGCTTGCAGAGGTATTCAAAGTAATGTGGGAGCACTATGCCTGTGGGGCAAAAAAGCAAGAAAAAGCAGCCAGAGATACAAATTGGTGCACTGGGATCACTGATGCAAACCAGACATGCTCCACAAACTGGCATCCTGTTCCACAAGATCCTGTGAAGCTACTCTCCATCTCATGAACTTTCAATTCAGATAGAGCACATTTTTATTTGTCATCTTGATGCTCTGTGACATTAGGCAAGCAATAATGTCTCTCAGCCTGAATTTCTCTCCTATAAAAAGTTGATACTAATTTTGACATTACACGTCTGTGTGAGAAGATGTATGTATATTCACTTAGCCCAGTGATTTGTATTTATATGGCAATTAGTTTACTTTTCCTGTGAGTATTTAATATTGAAGGACTGTCATTGTTTACAAAATGGCACCACCACACCACTTTTCTTATATTCACAGGTTAATGAAATTGTACTTTCTGTAATGTCACTCCATACTCAAAACTCACTATTTTACCTTCAACTCTCTCTTTTTGTTGTTGTTGCTGTTTGTCTTCATCTCTTCCTTTGTTCTTTTTTAACATTGAGTTTCTATTCTAACACTTTCTTTATGTTTCCTTTTTTCTGTTTTTCAACTTTTAGTTTAGATTCAGCGGGTACATGTGCGAGTTTGCCAGCTGTGTATACTGTCTGATGCTGAGCTTTGAAGTACAAATGACCCCACCACCCACCACCTAGGTACTAAGCATAGTACCCAACAATTAGTTTTTCAAACGTTTTCTCCCCTCCTTTCCCGCCTCTAGTAGTCTTCATTATCTATTATTGTCATATTTATGTTCATGAGCACCCAATATTGAGCTGTTACTTAAAAGTGATAACACATGGTATTTGGTTTTCTGTTCCTGCATTAATTCACATAGGATAATGGCTTTCAGCTGCACTCATGTTTCTGGAAAGGAAATGCTTTGTCTTTTTATGGCTGCATACTATTTTATGGTATATATGTACCACATTTTCTTTATCCAATCAACTGTTGGTGGGCATTTCGGTTGATTCCATGTAATTAATATAATAAATATTCAAAGCATAAAAAAAATTTCATTGGAACTTAGAATTTAGAATAAAACAGACTTTTAAATATTCACATTATCTAAAACTTGGATGTTAGATCATTTAGCCTATTAAATCATTTACTAATATATGGTATAAAATATAATGAAAGTTCCTATTTACACAAGATCTTCGGGTCTCGTAGAACAACATGCACATGGAAAAAGATGGCAGAGGTAGAACGTGTGTTTAGGAATTTCACATACCTTATTTTGGCCATTGGCCATTCAGAGGAGGAAGAGATCACAATGTGCTTGGGATAGCAGATTGGAGCACAGCAGAGAGATAACAGGAAGCTGCATGTAGAATAAGGGAATGCTAGAATATTAGGATCTGAAGGTGAAATACAAGGAGAAGGGCATTTTTGGGAGGGGGTGCAGGGAGGAACCACATGAACAAAATCTCAATGGTGAGAAAAGCATAGAAACCAGAGTGGTTAGCTTTGGCTAGGAGGTGGAATCCATAAAGGCATAGAGGGATATAACCTTAACGCTGCAAAGGGCATAGAAAGCCAGACTTGCAGTTTATCCATTTATAGCTACATGTACTATTGGGAAAGTAGAGTAGCAGGTTTCTGAGGATTAAATACATTGTATAAAGTCGCTAACTTGTCATCGACACACAGAACACAGTATTTCTCCTTTTTCCAGTAGGCAATGTGGGGCCACTGAAGTAAATGAGTAGAGGAGTGACCTGGACAAAGCCACATTCTGTATAACATTGTAGAACAGAAAAAGGAAAAATAAAAAGGTGTGCCTTTTTAATTTTAATTTTAATTTTTCACAGTGTGATTTTCCTTGTCTTTGGACCTGCGTTAAGCTACACTAAATGATAATTTCACTCAATTTATTTCTCTGAAAAAACTCAGCGTGTTACATAAGACTAACAAGTACAAGGTCTCCAAGAACAATCTTTAAAAAGAATGTGTGACCTGGTGTAGACCAGAGCACTTGCTCAGTATTTTAACACAATGGAAAATAAAATGGAGAAAGAGGTGTAAGGTTTGCAGCTAAAGCACAAAATAAACATTTAGACAGGCTGGAAACAGCATGTAGTGGGATTTCTTACCCATGTTAAGAAACAGCAGTGGCAGACCAGCCAGTCATACTTCTGACAGGCAGTGACGAGGCTGCTTTTTTGAAACAAGGATTCAGACAGTGAGGATAGAGGCAGGTCCAGATTTCTCAGAGCAATCTGACAATGGCGTCTTTTGCACCAGCCTGAGGCAGTGATATGTCTTTGTAGTTAGGGATAACTTTTGTCTGAAAACCTGCAGGGAAAACCGGATGACGGTACCCACATAGCACATCACTTTATTATTAATAATTCCCAGGTAGCAAATTATACAATCCTCACAGTTTTACCTGCATGAAAGAGCCTTCTGGATCCCTTCTCTGGTCCTAGTTTTGGCATCTCCTTTTCTTCGCTATGTTTTTTTCAATGCCTGGGCAAACCCTTTACTCAGAAAACCCAGGCATCCTCCCTACAAAACATTTTGCTGGTTTTATCTGGAAAGATAGCAATACTACTTGACACCTGCTAATACAGGTTGTATATAGCTGCATGTCCATCACTGCCTCCCCGATAACATTTATTAAGCCTTCTTTTACATTTATTGTTGCCCAGGAAAAAGGATTCTAGCTTGTGGGGAAGGAAATGCATTAGATTTGGATTATAGCTTCTATTTTTAAAGATATATTGGCAAGTACATAGTAATTTGTTTCAACATAGGAAGAAGAGCATGGTGATACATTGGGAGAATCATCTTATCTAATAGAGATAGATCAACACATTAAAGAATCAAATGGTAGATATGGATGTGCATATAGATATAGATATCATATGAATTAACATATGGATACAGACAGAGTATATATATTCAAATAAGCATATGTAGATATAGAAATATATATATTTAAATAATCATATATATACACGTATATCTTACTAGTGTTAGATCTCTCTTTAGTTGTTAATATTTTTCCCTATATATTTTCCAAAAGTTAAAATATAGAATAATTTTTCTTTCTTTTCCCAATGGAGCTTCAGGGTTTTAAGTTAACATAAGTTTTAAACAGATGAATTAAAATGTCAGCCAAAAATTCAGAGCTAAAAACTGAAAATGTTTGCTCTACTTTTCATTTTACCTCCTTAACATCCTTCAGGTATATTTAGTAGAATGAAGAGGCCAGGAAAAGTGTCTGTTGGAAGGAAGATCCTCCTGTATTCACGCCTTCACCAAAACTGCATGACTTTGAACAAGTTACTTTATCTCTCTAAACATCAATTCTGTCATCTATAAAATAGAGATCTATTATTTACCTTAAATGGTTTTCCGAGGATTAGGTGATATTATGTAAAGCATAATAGATAACCCCCAATGTTATTTTCCTTCTTTCTTTGCTTATGAGAAATTAAGATTTTGGATGAGTTATTGGACATTTTATTAGCTCTAGAAATAACACAAACAGCTTCTCTTTTCAGATTTATTACATCTATTCAGAAAAACATCCATAAGCCTTTTATCTGGAATATACGTATAACAGAACAAATCCTAAAGAACAGCTATGCTTCTGGATGTAGCAAAAGAAGCCAGAGATGACAATCTTTCCACGGAGAGGGGAAGGAGGAGATGAAGACTCAGAAATGACAGCACAAGGTGTGATTGGTAAATCCACAGGTGAATCTGTTTAAATCTTACTTACCATGTCAACACACAACCAGAGTTATTTTTCTTCTTCAAAAATTCCCTTGTTGCTCTTTCTTTGATCTGAATTCCCACAGTTAACACAACCCATGGCATAAAAGTTCCATATCTGCCATGTAGAAGCTTTTAATTTTGGCTTGGATTGTTATTTAAATCCCACATCACTATTTACTCAACTTTCTTTATATCAACCACCTCCCTGCCAGATTGATTTTAAATTCTATGAGGATGAACACTCATACGTATTAATTAGTAAGTCAGTAAATAGACAGAAAATCCCCACTCCACCACTTATTAGCACATGTTCTTGTACAAGTTTCCAAACCTGTGCACAACTTATTTGGAAAAGTTGAATAATAGCAATAGCTATCTTACAAGATTGCCAAAGAAGTAACTTTCTGATGCAAATTAATCACTCAAAAAATCTTTGTCATTATAATGGTAACTATTTTCATGCCTACTATGGGTAAACCTTGGGCTGGACGTTACATATACATTATCTCCAGTTCTTTAAATTCTATTATTTTTATTGATTTATAGAGAAGAACACAGAGGCATAGAGGGTAAGGATTATGCGAGCTGATTCAGTTTGCAGCGGCTCAGGTGAAATCAGAGACTACGAATTTGTGGTGTACCTTACACTCACTGCTTGTCTACTATTTTATTCCTGTCTTCCTTTTTTGGTAATATGTATTATCACTTACTTTGTACCAGCCATGTTCTAAGTCCTGTATCTATATTTTTTCCTTTAAAATGGTTCGCATAAATCGTATGAGATAGGTTCAATTATTCTCACTTTCCAGAGTATAAAAACTAAGGCATAGAAGTTAATAAGTTGTCCAAGGCCCCAAAGGCAGTAAGTGGAACAGCCAGGACCTTATAGCTCTCTGTATCCCTGCCCATCATTGATTGACATGTATTACTGAGCACATCTATACGCCAGACTCTGATCTGGGCACAAGAGTTTCGGTTGTGGGCAAGACAGTTAAATCCTGGTTGTAGTCAAGTGGGAGAAGATAGATAAAACAAGTATATGTATGATTTGTCACATGGTGTTAAGCACTTTGGAGAAAAATTAAGATGAAGGTAATTAGAAGAGCAGTGTGCACAGGTCAGACTTGCTATTTCTATACAGTAGACAAGGGTGGGCCCACAAATCCAGTGATATTTCAGGAAAAGATCTAAAGTCGGTGAAAGAGTGAGCCCTCTTGGTATTAGGGAAAAAGCATTCCAGACCTAGGGAACAGCAATGCAAAGACCCTGAGGAAGAACCACAGGGGCCCTATGTGGCTGAAATAGAGTAGGGAGAGGGACAGAATGGGTGCAGGTAGGTCAGAGAGTAGATTATAAAGGTTCTCTAGGCAATGGCAAAAATCTCTAATGACTCTAAGGACTTCTGAGCACAGGAATAATGTGATCACTCAGGCTGCAGGAACAATGAATGGAATATAAAGGAGGGGCAAAGAGGCAAAAGAGAGCCAGAATGATCAGTTAGGATTTTTTTCAGTTTAGAGAAGATGATGACTTGTATTAGAGGGGAAATTGTAAAAACAAAGCAGCAACAACAAAAAAAGTCATATTGCCAAACACAGGGGCTCACACCTTTAATCCCAGCACTTTGGGAGGCTGAGGCAGGAGGACGGCTTGAGCCCAGGAGTTTGAGATCAGCCCGGACAACATGAAACCTAACCTCTACAACAAAAAATAAATAAATAGTACAAATTTAAAACGTAATTTTAAAAGCAATCATATATTTATAGATGCAAAATAGTATATCTTGAAGTTCACAGGATCTGCCAATAGATTGATTTGCAACTGTGAGAGAAAATACAAATCAAGGCCCGAACATCAGAAGGAACGGAATTGCCATTTAGTGAGATAAAGAAGATTGCAGGAAGAAAAAACTTAGAGGAAAATCATGAGGAGTTTATTTGGACCATGTAAAACAACAGTGTGCAGGTGTTCACTAAAGAGTTAGTACGTGAGATCTGGGAAAAGAGAGGTTTGCACCAGTCAAAATACTTCATATGCAGCAAAAACAAGGGACTCCCAAACCTCAGTGGCTTATGACAAACACATTTTTAAATACTCACTCATATTACATAGCCACCCTGGGGCTGCTAAGGCTGTACTCCAAGTTGCTTTGACTATGAGACCCAGAATGACAGAGCAGATGTGTTTAACACTTTGCCAGACTCATAGCACAAGGAAAAACAACATGGGTCTCACGCTGGTCATGAAGCTTCTCCTGGAGATGGACAAAATAATCTCCATTACCATTTCATTATCCAGAGTAAGTCGCATGGTCAAGTCTGAATTTTGTTTTTTAGAGTTGGGGGATATAATTATCATCTAGGAAAGAGGGAAACCATAATTTCAATCTATTACAAAGATAAAGTATATAAATTTGGGCATCACCAGCACAAAAACACTAGTTAAAGCCCTGTCTGGGTAAATCACCAAGAAAGTAATCATAGGAAAGAGTAGAAGTCCAATGCCCAGGCACTCCAGATTTTACAGCTCTGGCTAAATTAGGAGAAGAGTCTATAACGAAATGGTCAATAGTGCAGAGGAAAACAGAGAATGGTGCCCTGAATATCAAGTAAAATAAATCATTGGAGAAAGAAAAAGTGATGAAGGGCTTGCTGATCAAATACCTTGAGGATTAGAAATTGACTATTGTAATAAGCAATGTGCAGGTTATTTGTTACCTTGACAATACTGGTTTCTGTAGGGGGATGGAGATGAAAGCCTGATTCAAATAGGTTCAAGAATAAACGTGAGGAGAGGAAAAGGAGTATAGACACTCTCTCAAGGAATTTTGCTTTATGTAACAAATTACAATGTCATCAGTAAAAACCAACCCTCTCCCTGTGTGGGAAAAAGAGAAACAATTAAAACAGCAGTCTCTATTGATGGAGGCTTCTAGTTCTTAAGAAAAGGACAGCTCTCATAGAAAAAAATAGCAGCCATTCATACTGTAAATTCTTGGAAGACAGTGGAAACAACTAGAATAATACTTGGGAAATAATACTTTTCGTTAAAAATGAAGAATGTTATCTATCTGTAAATTTCAGTTTATTCATATTGCCACCAGATAGTCTTAGAATAATTCATTCCTTTACCTTCCTGAAAAACGGTCTGCCTTCTCCTCTGAGACTTCTATGATACTTCATTTTTTCTTCTAAAATGATGTGTGTTGTCATTGTTTGTTTTACTGTAGACGGACATTAAACTATAAGGAGATTGAGGTATTGACTGTCTTGGCCATTGTGATATACCTAATATCAGATGGCTAAGGTACAATTTTCACCTATAATGCTAACCAAATGAACAAATTAAATCATTCATCTTCCAAACCCTTTGTATACTTCTTGCCTATATTTTTCTCTTTAGAGAATCTATGACTATATTATGGTCTTTCTTCACAACTGGACAAGCTCACATCTCACAGCAGGGAGTCAGGTTTTGTGCCATCAGTACTTAGATATGTTTTGTGCAATTACTAAATATTTAAGTACTTAAGAGATTATTGGTCATCATTTAATTATCAGGAAGCTTCTCTCCTTTTTGTTCTCATGTTTTGTTTTGTTTAGTTTTGTCTTTTAATCTTTCTAAATGGGTAAGGAGAACCAATCCTAAGTAACTAATAATAATAGTAATAATGAGAAAAAGTACTCATTGCATAATCTGAAAAAAAACTTTTTTTCTGCACATATGAAATAAGCACCATTGTCAAGATAATTGTTTCTTAACCATCTGACATTCAGAAACAATTATAAAATCTATGCATTGAAGTACAAATTCAAAGTTAAGATGTAATTTGTTATTTTTACTCCCAAATATGCAAATGTTTACCAGATATCAAAAACTAAGCAGCTATATGTGGTTATTAATCGGAAATGACTCTGGAAATTATAGTGGTAAAGTGATCTAAATAACTAGACCTTGATAGTTTAGAAACAATTAATTTGATAATTATAATCACTCAGTTGGATGAATGATGTAGCATTTCAATCAGTTATCAGCAAGCAAAGATTTTGAAGGCTGAAAGAATGAGTTAGTTGGATTTTTATTAATTCAGTCATTATAAACCATTACCAGGATGTGCTGAAAGCAAATTGTTGTGTTGTTGTTGCTGTTGCTGTTGTTGTCAACATATGGTTATTTCATATAATTTATTTATATAATCTATTTTATAAAATGCAACATCTTAATATTCAAAATCTGTCAGGCCATGTATTACAGGATTTGTCAACTTTTTTTCTAGATACAGAATATAAAATTTGGTTTTAGTATATACACTGCTCAGCTTTTCGCAAGTCAACATTTTATCTCTCTTGAGATTTAAGGTTTTTTTGCCAAGAACTATGGACTGTTGCATCCTTGAAGTACCATAAAATTGCACACTTGAGACTAAATGGCTTCTCTTTAGCGTTCTCCTATAAGTCATCTGAATGAGAATGGATCAATGTTGAGACAGTCATACTTTCCCTTTGAATGCTTAGGCTTAATTCTCTAAAAACTTGTATCCGTTTAAAGCAAGGTTAGAATCAAGCCCCTGTAACACCAAGATGAGGTTAAAATAACTACTTTAAGTATTTAAAGGTTTCCTTCCAGAAACAGAGGGCAAGAGCCCCCCTTCATGCCCTTCAGAGAGACTGATTAACAAAGATAAATCCTTGGCTTTGCTAATATTGGATTTCAATTTATTAAAAAAACACTATCACAGTCAGAAGCTTTCACAAGAAAATGTACAGGGCAATAGGAAAAAGTGAGTCATTTGATCTGACCCATGCAAGTTTATGAAATATGTGACTATATGAAATAAATAAAAATGAAAAAGTAAAATATAAAACGTGTGTAGGTTTAGTGATGGGGGTTTACTAATACCAATTATTAGATAAATTTTTCCAAATGATTATTTTTCTGAAGTTGAACATATCTATGCAATTGTTTTCTCTCAATTTTCATAGAACAAATTGATATTGTATGATCTTAATTTTTTCAAGGAACAAAAAATTGAAGTCGAAGAAAGTATTTTCTTCTTACAAAGGATACTGCTTTACCATTGAAGTAGACAGATGCCTGACTTCTAGATATTTTATGCTTGACCAAGTCCTTTAAATGAAATGAAAAGATTAAAAAACAGAAATATTATAAATCAGCCTTTTATTGAAATCAAACCCATGGTCGAACAAATGTTCAATAAAATCAAAATATACCTAGAGCCCAGAGATGCAGATGAAGACCAAATTTCAATCTATGATGCACTTGTTCTTGTACTCAAATTTTAATAATTCTCTTTATACATTAGCTTCAAAAGCTAGGGAATAAATTGTATACCCATTTCAAAATTGGGACTAAATTGGGAGGTCAGTAAGGCAGACTACATGTAAAATTAACCTCTTCAAAAATAAGTTGATGACTAACCCCAAGGGGAACAATGCCCACTTTTTATTCAATATATCCTAAATGGGACTGGAGAGAGAAAGTTAAGGAGAATTACAGATGTCAAGAGACCTTGAATTGGGTAGTAAACATGATGGAAAATGTGATCAAATTTTTCTCCGGCTTAGTGTCTCAGAATTTGGACTAGATTTTCTACAGGATCTCTATGCATGAGCAAATGAATGATAGAATCAATGGTTTATGCCAGTGTAGAGACCTAAACTTTCCTTATCAACAACACGTCTGCAAGACCAATGTGTAACAAAGTCTATGGTTCAGACTATAGACTGTAGAATATTTTTTTTTTAATCTGTTTCTTTACATTAACTATTTGGGTTTATGCAAGTGTCTTAACATCTCTGAGCTTCACTTCCTTAATAATAATACCTACCTTACAATATTGTGAGGATTGAGAAAAATGTATGGAAATCACCTCACATAATGCTTGGCATATATTAAATCCACCGTCCAAATGCTTGTTATTCTTATCACAAGGAGAGAAGGAGGGGTGATACTAAAAACAATTTCAGAGCAAAGGATTGAAGTAGCTTTCCTGTCACCGAGGTGGTGAGGAGTGCTTAAGAATTCCTTCAGCAAACACCATGTTGCTGCACAGACTGGAGACCTTGTGATACACATTATCCATTTTGGTCTTGCAATCCATCAATATTACAGTTTACAGTATACTGCAGAGATTATAGTATCCTCAGCAGAAAAATCATAACTACTAGTGAATGGAGTAATGAAATCAGTTCTACTCTACAATGAAAGGCATGAGTATCTCATCCAATTATAAACCTTACTTATACACATAGATAAGATGCAGACATGGATAGTAACCATTCTGAGCCCAGGACTGTACCATATGTAAACAAAAATAATATAGTACCAGAATTCTAAATACTGCAGAATATAAAAGAGATATATAAAAGTACAGAAGGTACTGACTTACTATGGCTTGACTTACGAGCTTTTCAATTTAAAAGTGGCTTTATTAATGACTTACAATGTTTTTGACTTATGGTGGGTTCATTGGGATGTAATTCCTTAGTAAGTCAAAGAGAATCTGTTCAAGATTCTTAAAAGTAAACTGAAAATGTGCTCTAAACAAAGTGGAATATTTAAAATGTTATTTTAGACTTATAAACTTACCATGTCAGATTTTAAAAAGAAATTCAAAATGTATATTGATTTAAAATTAGTTATGAGAACATAAAGACAGGTATATAAATTGTTTCTAAGTTTGGAAATTTCTAATATTTATTTGCAAACCCACATTTCTGTATTATTAAATTTGAGGTAATAGATAAACTGCTAGTGTTACTGTAATCATAATGTTCTTCAAGGAAGCATTAAAAACTCAGTCTAACACTTTATAGTGCATATTACTTTTTAAGAGCTCAAATGTCCTCATTAATGCAAATTCAGAAGTTCTGGTTGGTGTCTATTTTATACTAATTTTTCTTTTTACAACTAGATGAGTTCAAAAGTAAGGAGGAACACCAAGTAAATGCAGTTTTCCTACTGAGATGCCTTGGCTTTTATATGGTCCTTTTTGCTAAAAGCTTAGAAAAGGTAGTATTTTAGCTTTTTATGTTTTAAGCATTAATTGCTACTTCCCATGCACTGTAACACTCTTAACTAGGTTCTGTAATTTATTTTTAAAGAATTTATTTTGAGAATAGATCTGTAAGTTACATACTATGGGGACCAATGTTGCCTTCTGCCAATTTGTGAGAAGACTAAATTCTGGGTAATTTCATTTTGTGATGGTAAATTATAATACAATAGAGGACAATAAAACTAATTTTTAAAAACCTTCATGTTTTCTACTGGTTCATGTTTCAATTTTAACAAGAAAAAAAAAGCATGAATACCACACCCACTGATGATATGAAAAGTCCTTTAATTAAGGATTTTTATAGCATAGAGTTAAACAACAATGACAGATTTGAACCATGTAATAAACACTGCTTAGGGCTAAAAATGCAATCATGTGGAAACTAGAAGTTTCAGATGCTAGGAGCAAGAAGATAATCTCTAAGGTCAATTGTATCATCTAATCAAAGTTTGCATTACAATAAAATAATTGTGTTCTTATTTTTAAATCCAATAGAAGAAGCAACGCTGGCCTCTATTTCATGCTGTAAGAAATTGCATTTTATGTGCAAATTTGAAATTATCAACATAAAATCTGTTTTCCTGACTTAGTTGAATGTATGTTTTTAAACCCTTTACTGTACCTTTGTGTCAGATTCAAAATAAAATTAAGAATTGATTTTCCCCAAATCTTTTGTTGAACAAGCAGGTGGGGTTGTGGTAAAGGAGGTAAGAAAATAAACACAAATTATCCAAAAGCACGTGCCAAGCCACAAACTCCAGCAAAAATAATCGATAGAGTTTTACTTGCGAAAATGATGTATTAAAAGTTGTTTACAAATCATTTTATATTTTCAAGTAAATTTCACATATTTTCCAGAGTCTTCTATTTTAAGTGCATGTTCTTTCTACTCTAAACAGAGAGCCAAATCATGAATGAACTCCCATTCACAATTGCTTCAAACAGAATAAAATATCGAGGAATCCAACTTACAAGGGATGGGAAGGACCTCTTCAAGAACTACAAACCACTGCTCAATGAAATAAAAGAAGATACAAACAAATGGAAGACCATTCCATGCTCATGGGTAGGAAGAATCAATATCATGAAAATGGCCATACTGCCAAAGGTAATTTATAGATTCAATGCCATCCCCATCAAGCTACCAATGACTTTCTTCACAGAATTGGAAAAAACTACTTTAAAGTTCATATGGAACCAAAAAAGAGCCCGCATCACCAAGTCAATCCTAAGCCAAAAGAACAAAGCTGGAGGCATCACGCTACCTGACTTCAAACTATACTATAAGGCTACAGTAACCAAAGCAGGATGGTACTGGTACCAAAACAGAGATATAGACCAATGGAACAGAACAGAGCCCTCAGAAATAATGCCGCATATCTACAACCATCTGATCTTTGACAAACCTGAGAAAAACAAGAAATGGGGAAAGGATTCCCTATTTAATAAATGGTGATGGGAAAACCAGCTAGCCATATGTAGAAAGCTGAAACTGGATCCCTTCCTTACATCTTATACAAAAATTAATTCAAGATGGATTAAAGACTTAAATGTTAGACCTAAAACCATAAAAACCCTAGAAGAAAACCTAGGCAATACCATTCAGGACTTAGGCATGGGCAAGGACTTCATGTCTAAAACACCAAAAGCAATAGCAACAAAAGCTAAAATTGACAAACGGGATCTCATTAAACTAAAGAGCTTCTGCACAGCAAAAGAAACTACCATGAGTGAACAGGCAACCTACAGAATGGGAGAATATTTTTGCAATCTACTCATCTGACAAAGAGCTAATATCCAGAATCTACAATGAACTCAAACAAATTTACAAGAAAAAAACAAACAACCCCATCAAAAAGTGGGCGAAGGATATGAACAGAGACTTCTCAAAAGAAGACATTTATGCAGCCAAAACACACATGAAAAAATGCTCATCATCACTGGCCATCAGAGAAACGCAAATCAAAACCACAATGAGATACCATCTCACACCAGTTAGAATGGCGATCATTAAAAAGTCAGGAAACAACAGGTGCTGGAGAGGATGTGGAGAAATAAGAACACTTTTACACTGTTGGTGAGACTGTAAACTAGTTCAACCATTGTGGAAGTCAGCGTGGCGATTCCTCAGGGATCTAGAACTAGAAATACCATTTGACCCAGCAATCCCATTACTGGGTATATACCCACAGGATTATAAATCATGCTGCTATAAAGACACATGCACACGTATGTTTATTGCGGCACTATTCACAATAGCAAAGACTTGGAACTAACCGAAATGTCTAACAATGATAGACTGGATTAAGAAAATGTGGCACATATACACCATGGAATACTATGCAGCCATAAAAAATGATGAGTTCATGTCTTTGTAGGGACATGGATGAAGCTGGAAACCATCATTCTCAGCAAACTATCGCAAGGAGGCTCTAGAGATTGGGACAAGAAAAACAAAAACGTTTTTAGGAAGTTCTCATCTTCCAATGTTCCACATGCTTTAGTCATCTCACCCATGCTTAGAAATTCAAAAGGAATTTACATTGATTCTATGGTTCACTATGGGTATTATGTACATTTTAACAATATAAATTATTCTAACCTATTGTATCAGATGCCCCAGAGAGAACACAAGATGAACTTATACGAAATAAGTAAGGTCCAGAAATCTGTTGTACAACATAGTGCTTACAGTTAGTGATAAGGTATTGTGTAGTTAAACATTTAAGAGGGTGGATTTTATGTTGTGTTCTTACCATAAAAGAACAACAAAAAAACACAGGAAAACTTCTGGAGGTGCTACATATGTTTATTAGCTGAATTGTAGGGATGGTGACATGACTATATACATATATTTTGAACACATATATGTATACAATTGTATACATTATTATGTGCAATTTTATATACTAAGTATACATCAGTAAAACTGGAAAAAAAACCTTTAGCTTTTGGAGGAAAAAAGAAAGAAAATTAGAAAGAATGAGGACTTCTCAACGGCTTGAATTGAGCTCCCACAATTCTCATTTTCTATCTTCTCTAGTTTTCCTAAGTTGAAATTGTCCTAGTCTTATTGCTGCTTCTCTGAGTATTATCTTTATTCCTAACTCCTAAATTACTCTAATTAGAAAAATAAATTATAACTATGTTGTCTAGAAATCCTAAATAGCAATGTGCCAATCATTTTTGCAATGTAAATGGTGTGGGTTTTTTGGTTATCATTTATGAAATCCTTTGACAACCCCTATAATATAAATACTTCTCTGGATTTTCCTTTTGCATCTTTACAGGTATGTTTTGACATATTTAGTTTTTTAATACATAACTTACCATCTAAATCTTGGCACCTTCCATAGCACAAGGGAGTCCTATAATAATTATTTAGGGTAACAGCTGTAAATAGGATTGACCTGAGCAAAGTGAAGAGTGGGCACTCCATTTTTATTTCACCTGGATTTGATAATTGCCTGTGGTATAACAAAGGAATTAAAATCATCTATTCCACATGGATAGCCAATTCTTCCAACATGATTTCTTTAAAATATCTTTTCTCTTTCCGGGCGGGGCATGGTGGCTCACACCTGTAATGCCAGCACTTTGGGAGGCCGAGGCGGGTGGATCACGAGGTCAGGAGATCGAGATCATCCTGGCTAACGTGGTGAAACCCTGTCTCTACTAAAAATACAAAAAAATTAGCCCGGTGTGGTGGCAGGCACCTGTTAGTCCCAGCTACTCGGGAGGCTGAGGCAGGAGAATGGCATGAACCCAGGAGGCAGAGCTTGCAGTGAGCCAAGATGGCGCTACTACACTCCAGCCTGGGTGACAGAGCAAGACTCCATCTCAAAAAAAAAAAACTTTTCTCTTTCCAATAATCTCAGTGATAGCACCATCATGTATCTATCAAGTTTTATGTATGTATGGGCTCTCTCCAATACTTTATTTCTATTTGTCGATCCATATTCTTAATTGCCGTACCTTTAAACATAATCTTTATTTGATAGAAGATTCTCTCAACTTCTTTTTTTCAAAATTTTCTTAACTAATCTTAATCCTTTTCTCTTCCATGTAAAGTTTTGTTTGGTTTTGGTTTGGGGGTTTTTGTTTGTTTGTTTGTTTTTTAGTAGAGTCCAGGTCTTGGTATGTTGCCCAGGCTGACCTGGAAGTTCTAGGCTCAAGTAATTCTCCCACCTCTGCCCCAGAAAGTGCTGGGGTAAAAGACAGCTATCCTACCAGACTGAGGGTGTTGTACTTACATTCTCCCTCTTAATGTTCATGTCACAGACACTTGCGCTATTGGTAATCCATCAGGGGAGATGGCAAAGGAATTGAAACATTTGAATCACACAGTGTTTAATATTTAAATAAATATTTTACTCCATTCCCTAAATATTTATTATAAAGAGCAAAAGCTCCAAAACAACCTAAATTTCCTATTATTTATCACGAATTCTGCTATTAGCCTAGAAGATGATCTACAGATGCATGAATTGGTTCTATTGGTAGGAAATAGGCCTTTTCCACCACAATTTCCTGTAGCCCCAAGCAGAAAGCACCAATTTGTGATTTTTCTAATACTCTCTGAATACTACTTACTAAAGATGCATATTGGTTGAGGTAAATGCTGAGCACTAAGCTTTCTGAAATCCTAAATTTCAGAAGTTTAAGATGATGAAGATTGCTGATGAAATTACATGAGGTAGAAACTATATTCATCATCCTAAACTTTTGAAATCCTCATCATCCTAAACTTCTGAAATTACCCCCGTGGGCCAGGCTGGCTTTTGTTAAGGAGGTAGAGTCTAATGCCACAGACAACACAGTTACAAAAAGCTGATTCTGACTATCCCTTTTAAATCCTTTCCAGAGTCCACACTATTCCCTCACATGGATAGAGATCCTGCTCTATCCGTTCCCTCTACTTTTCATGTAATTTACTTCACTCTGAAAATGCACAATTCTCATTATGGCTAAGATTCAGAAGCAGGTGTGGGTGGGGAAATAAGTGTATAAATTTAAGGCATATGACGCACATTATGTTTGTCTCAAGTCCCTGCTTTGACATGAGAATTTTGCATGTTCTCATGCAAATTTGTTGTTTAAATTCTGAGTCTCTGTATCCTTATATGCAGAATCAGAATAGTTCCTACCTCATCAAATTATTCCAAAGATTAAATTAGATCAAGTATATAAGGTGGCCTACACACCACTGGCAACATAAACCGATTTGCCTGACACACTTAAAAACAAACTGTGCATCTTCTATAACTCAGCTACATCTAACTTCCTCGTGCTCACCTTCTGCTGCTTCTGACTAACAAAATATCCTGTGTATCTTTAAGATAATGTTCATGGTTGTGTGTTTATGGATTGTACACTGAGTTTCCATTTGGCTTCTTAATATAAATGCCTGATAAAATTTCTTTAAATACAATTACCTAATTGATTAAAAAGAACTCTGAAACTTATCTTGGTGCAGCAGGAAGTGCTGGGATGTATTCATTTTTAAATTAAACTTGGAGAAGGTGTTTATCATTTCCAGAGACAAACGGATAAAGGAGAATATTCGACTTTTGTTGACAACTCATCTTTTTGAAATGTTGACACAATTACTTGAAACCAACCCCCAATTCCTCCCACAAGGATGTATACATTGCTGTACTTATGTACACTAAGAGCTAACCCCGAGCAATTTAAAGAAGTTTCATAGAAATTCTGAGTGAACTACAGATTGAAGTGACACAAAGCCTCCTGTCCTTCCAGATCCCTATATTAGTGAAAACAAGCATCCAAAGCTAGCAACAAAGATGCCAATTAAAAGAGGTATCTGTTACTAGAACAAAGAGTGATTTTCATTTTGTCTATAGTATGTTTAAGGAAAATATATTTTGCCTCTCTTCCTCAATACCACTGTTCAAAGAGAAAGATTTTCTTCTAACAAAAACTGCTTTTAATGTAAAATGTTACAACATGCGCCTAGAGAAAATTAACACACATTTCCTGGAGTGTAATGAGGTACATCACCAGCCGCAATATAAACAGATAGGTAAATTATTTTGAGGACGATGAGGCAATTGAAAAGCTTTGAGTGAGGTTAATATGTTTCACATTTTCCCTGATTCCCCTACTAAATCTTAAAAGTTGGGGCAGAAGACTACTTAAAAAAGAATCGTAAGGAAATATCCCCACCCATATTTTTTTTAAAAAAACAATAGCATTTATGTAGGAAGCACATTCAACTTTCAGCTCCCCCCAGAAAAAATTATTTACCTCCACATCCTTAATCACTTCCTGTTTCTAGCCAGAGGTTGAGAAAACATATCCTATTTGAGGCCAATTCCTTCATTAATGCCTTTGATTTCATCTGTCTTCTAGAATCTTTATCCAGTAAAAATCCTCTTCTCTCCTTCATCTTTAATATCTTCCTCTGTATCGACTCCTTTCTCCCAGACTATATATATGCTCAGTTCTGTCCCATTCTTAAAAGGAATTCATGTTGTTAATCAAAGCTCCAGTTCTCTCCTTTTTTTCTTCCCATCTAGTCAAACTTCTTTAAAGAAAGGACTATAATCAGCGTCTCTGGTTCTCATTTCTCTTTTACATTTCAGTGCAAAACAGACAGGTTCTAAACCCCACCTGCCTTGCCGAACTTGTTTCCAAGAGGGTGACCAGTGGTCTCAGTGTAGCCAAACCCAATGTGTTGGTATCAGGAAACTTCATCTTGTGTTCTCTCTGGGGCATCTGATACAACATCTACTTCTTATGACTCTTCCTCTTCATCACATTGACATTTGAGCTTCTCAGACATTTCACAGTGTAGATTTATTTGCAGCCATCTCAAAATCAACACTTTCAAATCTGAACCTATCATCTTTCCTCAAACCTGTCCTATCTCGTGTATTTCACAGCCCCATAAAAGATACCACCACCCCATCCTGCAAACATCAACGTTAGAAACCTCACAGCAGTCCTGGGCTTCTTTTCATGATACTCTTCATCTGAGTACCAAATGATCACATGATGTATTTTTGTATTCATTGTATTCTGTAAAATTTTCTGAATTTTTCCCCGTTTCTGTTTTACTATTCTCAGGCCTTAATCATATTTTATTTCTAATTGTGTTCTCTCAAAACAACCTTAACCACAGTCTGCACTCTGCCGCTAGATTGATGCACATAAACTGCCATATGCCAAAATCTTCAGTGGATCAGGAGGAGGTTCATATTCCTTGGAAATATACCACATAAAAATACAGCATTACAACTGACTTACAAATGTTATCTAATTTCCGTTTTCAATTTTTCTTCAAACACCGTGAGTTGTTGAAAAAGTATCTTTTAGTAACTTCTAGATGTTTTGTAACTTTGTAGTTGCTTATAACTGGATTTAACTTAATTGTATTTAATGTGTAATTATTTGCATGCATATATATGCAATTGTATGCACACATATAGGCATATACGTTATATATCCTTATCCTTATATCTAACTGTGGATTTTAACTTAATTGCACTTTATTCGGAGAATGAAGTTTGCATTATTCAAATTTTTGAAATATTTTAGGGTAATTTTTACATCAGAATGCGAACAATTTTGATCTAGATTAGTGTACCATGGCTATTTTCCAATTGCTGGGTTTAATATTATATTTATATTCATAGCATATGAACATTTTTCCTTGTTTTATATGTATGGAGGCTATGTAATTGTAATTAGTAGAATACAGTTCAGAATTTTTATACATATATTTGCTCAGTTTAGCTTTTTATCATTTTATATAACTCCATTTTATTTATGGTAGTGCTTTTTGCCTTATTGTCCATCCTTCTGATATTAATCCATTCATATCATCTTTCTTTAAGCTGCATTTTACCTAATATATTTTTCTTATCCTTTGACTTTCAATCCTTCTCTTTCTTTATATATTCATATTTATATATTCATATATATATTTCATATATATATGAAAATACCATATGACTACATTTTCTCAATATGTAAAAGGTAAAAATCTGTCTTTTTTTAGAGACTGTATGTACATTAAATGTGAATTTATGCCTTTCTTCTTATTTTGTGCTTTCCACTTGTCCCCTTTTTCCAATTTGATTCTCTTTATTTTCTTACTTTCTTGCCTTCTTTGGCAAGTATTGCATTTGTAATTTTGTTTTCTCACTCTTTTTCCCTCTACTTGTTGATAAACGACACGCTTTATGTATCATTTTATTGAGGCATATTTACATACATTGAATAGCACAGATTTTAAGTGTATAATTTGATTATTTTGAAAATATACCTGCATAATCTATAATCCATCAATAAATAAAACATTTCCAGAAAGATCTCTTGTGCCCTTTTCAGTCAGTGCCGATCACCATTTAATGAAACATCTCTCATCTGATTGCTATCAGAACAAGTTAGTTTTATCTGTAAAAGAGCTTTATATAGGTCAAGTCTACAGTATATTCTCTTTTATATTGGTCTTCTTTCACTCAACATAATGTTTTCGAAATTCACTCATGTTGTGTATATCAGTTATTTGTTACTTAAATTCATGGGTAGTATTCCATTGTAGGAATGTACTTTAGTGCTTGATTTTTGTTTTTGTTTTATTAAAAGACATTTTCCTATTCATGGCCATCAGGATTATTTCCAGTTTGGGGCTATTATGAATAAAACTGCTATAAATAGGTTAAATGCTCTTTCTTTTAAATCCAAGATTTTTATTTCTTTTAGATAAATATCTAGTAATAAAGTTATTGGGTCATAGTGTAGATGTATATTTAACCTTTTAAGAAAATGTCAATAATCCTCCAACGTGGCTGAATTCCTATTTAAAATGCATTCTTAACTTAAATTCAAAGGACAGTCAATAAATATATTTTACTGTCCTCTCCAACGAAACAAGAGTCATAAAATGCATTAACTATGATCAGTCTTCTATCAATGTATAAGCTTTTCTAGTTCAGCATTTTGTTTTTATTCTTTTCCTCCTTACAAACGTACGAATTTGTTAGTGTTTTACACAATGTTGTTTCAAAGTTACCCACGTATTTGCCAGTATCTTTGTCCAACCTTCATTCTGGTATTGACCACAAATCTCTCTGAGACTAATTCCTACCTTAGAATGTCATTCTGTATCTGCTTGTTCCCTAATTCTTAAAAGATAACTTTTCTGGATATTGAACTCTCTTTTTCCAACTTTATTTAGGTAGAGTTGACAAACAGATATTGCATATATTTAAAATGTACAACGTAATGTTTTGATATGTATATACATTGTGAAATGATTGCCACAACCAAGCTAATTAACATATCCATCACTCACACAATTACCTCTGTGTGTGTGTGTGTGTGTAATGAGTACGTTTAGGATCTATTCTGCTAGCAAATTTTAAGTATACAGCACAGTATTATTAACTATAATTATTTTCTCTCGGAATTTCTAAGATATTTCACTCTTCCAGTTACTACCGGTATTATTAGGGAGCAATTATGAAACTAATTGTAATGAGATTGGAGGTGATTTCTGTTTTCTCTCTGGCTACTTTTAAGATAACTATCTCAGCAGGGCACAGTGGCTCATGCCTGTAATCCCAGCACTTTGGGAGGCCGAGGCCAGCGGATCATGAGGTCAAGAGATCGAGACCATCCTAGCCAACATGTTGAAACCCCCTCTCTACTAAAAACACAAAAATTAGCTGGGCTTGGTGGCACAAGCCTGTAGTCCCAGCTACTCGGGGGGCTGAGGCAGGAGAATTGCTTGAACCCAGGAAGTGGAGGTTGCAGTGAGCTGAAATTGGGCCGCTGCATTCCATCCTGGTGACGGAGCAAGACTATGTCTCTAAATAAATAAATAAATAAATAAATAAATAAAATAACGATCTCTTTTTTACTTTGTGCAATACAGTATCAATGTTGATGTCTAAGCTGGATTCTCTTTTATTAATCATTGAGATTTAGGGGGCGTCCTAGGTTTCTGATTGCTGTTTCACCTCAAATATTCCATCTCCCCATTCTCACTCTTACATCATTCTGAAACTCTGAAAAGACGTGTTGCAACTTTTGACTCTCTCTTCTCTGACTTTTAAATACTCTTTTATATCTTCACATCTTTGCAACCTAAATAATTTTTAAAATTTATTTTCCTGTCTTCAAGCTCTCTATTAAACTCTGCTGCTTATTCCATGCATTGTCTTAATGTTCTATTAAATTTATTTTATATATATATATACTTAAAATATTCTAGATATAGAGATTTATATGTCATTGCACTAGGCCTGCACTCCAGAGTGAGGCAGAAACCCCTTACTGAAAAGGACTGGAAACAATGGCTTTAGTATGCACTTCTGGCAGTATTTTCTTCCATCCTGCTTATAAGCCTTGCAGGATTCTTGCTTTCATGTCAGATCAGCAATGCATTTAAAAGGATGTTTTAAATACCTTATCAAACAGTGTAGTTGTTTCATTTGGATGACAATATCTAGTCTGCCATATTGCCATAAATGAAATCCTAGTTTTCTTCACAAGTTAGCTCTCTCATATATCAAAGGTCAGTGAAGTCATCATGCTTCCTTCAGGAAATCTTTCCTCTCTGTACAGACTGAGAACAGTTACTGGACTCCACAGTGAAGTCTGCCATTTTATACTTAAATTAATTCCTTTTGGGGCCTTGAGCACCATTAGGTTGTTGGTCCCCTTGAAAAGAAACCATCACATAGATATGTTCATCAATGGCATCACAGATTATGTTAGGGGCTCATTAATATTTCCAAACTTAACAGCTTTTAAAGTCCCCTCATTCACAGATCTGCAAAGTCTTGACTCTTTCTGCCCTTCAAGACAACCTTTGTACAGCTGTTTCAGTCCCAGGTTCTAGTGCCTTTAGTTTTTAACCTGAAATATTTCTGTGGTTATCTTAACTTGAATTTGTACAAGTCTATTTTAGAAACATAAAAGCCCATTGATGTCTCACATCTGGACAAGGCTTTATATTTATCTAGGTGTAACATATGGTCTTGAGCCAATTCTTATTTTTAGTCAAGGTCCTTATTGCCACTCATTACTCCTTATTTTTTTAGTCTCTAATAGACCCAAACTTAATTCAGAGATGGCATTAATACTATTCCTTGTTGCACTAATGCATTAGGTACTCAGGTTTCTTGAAATATTTGCCAGTTTTTATTATAGGATGGGTGTGAGGATTAGAATGAATAAAATGATAAAAACACAAATGAGAATTTCAGACATATAATGAATGTTCAACACAAAATAGGACTACTATAATAATTGCTACTATTAAGGATATATTAAACAAATAAATTATGATTACTATAACTTTTATTATATTACTAAAAGATCACAGGATTGAGGCTCTAGTGGAAAGTTTTAAATTCCCCCATGAAACAGCATAGCTGTTATTATCTCATAGAAATAAATTAATCTTAAAAAACTCCAGTCAGAGGCTGGGTGCGGTGGCTCATGCCTGTAATTCCAGCACTGTGGGAGGCTAAGGGGAGGCAGATCACCTGAGGTCAGGAGTTCGAGACCAGCCTGGCCAACATGGTGAAACCACGTCTCTACTAAAAATACAAAAATTAGCTGGGTGTGGTGGCACGTGCTTGTAATCCCAGCTACTCAGGAAGCTGATGTAGAATTGCTTGAACCCAGGAGGCAGAGATTGCAATGAGCTGAGATCACACTGCTGCACTCCAGCCTGGGAGACAGAGTGAGATTCCATCTCAAAAAAAAAAACAAAAAAGGTCCAGTCAGAGAGGCATCATACTACATCACTTCAGATCTTCAAATTATACTACAAAGCTACAGTAACTAAAACGGCATAGTATTGTCATTAAAAACAAACACACAGACCATGAAACACAATAGATAACCCAGAAAAATTCCATACATTTACAATTAACTCATTTTCAGCAAAGGTGCCAAGAGCATATATGGAGGAAAAGGCAGTCACTTCAATAAAAGATTCTGGGGAAACAATGTTTATATACAGAAGAATGAAATTAGACTCCTATCTTTCACCATACACAAAAATAAAATCAAAATGGACTAAAGACTTAGATCTAAGACATGAAACTACTAGAAGAAAACATTGGTAAAATGCTTCAGGACAGTGGTCTGAATGTGTCTGGTCAAAGACTTATTGAGTAAGACCTCAAAAGCATGGGAAACGGAAGCAAAAATTGACAAATGGGATCACATCAAGTTAAAAACAAACAGACAACAAAAACAAAAACAAAACCCAACCTTCTGCACAGCAAAAGTATCAACAAATTGTAGAGATAATCTACAAAATGGGAGAAAATATTTTTAAACAATTGATCTGGCAAGGGATTTAATAACAGAATATATAAAAAACTCAAAAAGCTCAGAAGCAAATAAATGAAATAATGCAACTTAAAAATAAGCAAAAGACCTGAATAAACATTTCTCAAAAGAAGACATACAAATGGCCAACAGATATATGAAAAAAAAATGTTTAACATCACTATCATCAGGGAAATGTAAATCAAAACCACTATGAGATATAATCTCACCCCAGTTAAAATGGTTATTGTCGAAAAGACAGAAAATAACAAATGGCCGTAAGGATGCTGAGACAGGAGAATGTTAATACACTGTTGGTGGGAATGTAAATTAGTATAGCCACTACGGAAAAGAGGATGGAGATTCTGAAAAAAAAAAAAAAAAAAAAAAAACAGCTAAAAATAGAACTACCATATGATCCAGTAATCCCACTGCTGGATATATATTCAAACAAAAAAAAATCATTGTATCAAAGAGATCTGTACTCCCATGTTTATTGCAGCACTATTCACAATATCCAAAACATGGAATCAACCTAAATGTCCATCAGTTCATGAATGAATACAGAAAATGTGGTATATATGCACAATGGAATAGTATTCAGATATGAAAAAAAGAATGAAATCATGTCATTTTTGGTAACATGGATGGTACAGGAGGTCATTAGAAAGACAAATATCTCATGTTTTCATTCATAATATAGGAGCTAATAAAGTGGGTCTCATGAAGGTAGAGAGTTGAATGGTGGTTACCAGAGGCTGCACTGAGCCTCTGATTTGATTATTACATGTTGTATACCTGTATCAAAATATCATATGTACCCCAAAAATGTGTACAACTATTATACAGCAATTTAAAAAATAAATATATTTTTAAAAACCTCCCATCAAGAACGTAGTTAAACAAAAATGTGATATGGGGAAAACTTGCTTGCATGACCCTGTCTCCTTTCTACTTTTTCACTAAACATTGGTGCAAATTGACCCTTCATAAATGTCCTGTGTTTCCCACTCTATTGAACCCATGGCTTCTGAATTGAAAATAAATGAGGCATTCACTTATACAGAGTTATGGAATTTTATTATTATCCCACACTTTACAGTATTTTTATATAAGAGACAATCCTTAATCCAATTCTTAATCCAGTGAAATGAATCCATAATATCACATTACAAACCTGGGCTGTGGCACTAGGCAGACCTGATAAGCATCACAATTCTTTTAATTACTGAGAGTGACCTTGGGGATGTTTCTTTTTTTTTTTTTAATTGGAAACAATTTATTTTCTAATCCAGAAGGATGTTTCTTAATCTCTCAACTGTGAGTTGGAGAAAAAATATCTAAATCATAAGGTTGGGGGAAGATTAAAATGGATAAAGATAGCAAAGCACATATTAGAATCCTTGGCATACAACAAATATTCAACACAAAATAGGGGCTTTTACTGTTATTATTATTATTATTATTGATGTATTAAGTAATGATCGTTGCTATAATTGTATTTTTAGGGAAATCTTACATCTGGGGTTCCATTTGAGCTACAAGTTTTAAACCATCTATGCATTATTCTGGCCTAGTCCTCTCCTTCCTGAGATTGCACAGGTTAAATCCACATCAGAATGGTTAATGGTCACACCAGGAACCCCTGTGACAGCTATAACCCCACTATCAAGATTTATTAAAGACAATTAAGTTAGCAAAAAGCATCCAAAAATGCTAGAGCTAGGGAAAAATTGATTTAATAGACCAAGTAGATTTTTATTAGAACAGCTCTTCCAGCCAAAAACTAGGTTGTAGGGAAGAGGGGTGTGGAGAAAAACAAATTAAAAACTGTTTAGGCAAGCCGAGTGTGTGGTGGCTCATGTCTCAGCACTTTGGGAGGCCAAGGACCACTTGAGGTCAGAAGTTCGAGACCAGCCTAGCCAACATAGTGAACTCCCATCTCTACTAAAAATGCAAAAATTAGCCGGGCATGGTAACAGGCACCTGTAATCCCAGCTGCTCAGGAGGCCGAGGCAAGCGAACTGCTTGAACCCGGGAGGCACAGGTTGCATTGACCAAGATCACATGCACCATTGCACTCCAGCCTGGGTGACAGAGTGAGACTCTGTCTCAAAACAAAACAAAAATTATTGAGGCAGAGCTTCCTCAGCTAATCAACATCCACCTTAGAGAAAAATGAGTCATGGCTAATTCTACTGTGTAGCCAAATTGTTGATGCACGTTTGCCATTACAGTTTATTTTCATTCCATCTGCCCCTTCTTCACTCAGTGAGCAGTGTTAAACATAAGCTGGCTACCACTCTCTGCAGTACTTCCCTCAGGTTTATTTTAAACCTTTAGAGCTGCCTTCCAGCCACTTCTCTTTCCTCACCTGCTTTCATTTAATTTAATACTTGCCTCCTCCTGGATTATGCATCTTATTTCTGTCTCACATTTAAATGGCTGCCTGATGAAAAACTCTCACTACTTCTGCCTCCTTCATTTACATTTGCATCTCTGTCCATTACCTTTCTTTCAGTATAGGATATAAGCTCCAGTGGCCTTCAACTTAATTGTTTCTCCTTCTTTTGCGTCTTTTTAGACATTTCTCCAATTTCTATGTTAAAACTAATTTCTTTTTGTGCCATCTCCCTGAGGAATTCCATTTGTAATCAAAATCTTACCCATAAACTCCATGCACATAATGGCCAAATCAACTTCTCTATACCTATTCTTTGGTGCTGACTTCAGTCATTCAGCTCCAGTCATGCATTGGTTTCATGTCAAAACTAATATTACCTTTCAAACCTGATGTTATTGTATTTAACTGTAGGTCCATTGCTCTCCCAACATTATTGTATGATGCAGTGTGCAGAGTTATGATGACACACACTGGAAAAATAGGCACTGACATTTATCAACCTTGTCATTGGATAAGGTCTGATTTACTGTAATTAAGGTTGGGCTGTACTGAAAATGTATTTTTTAAAAATAGGAGATATACTTAACTCCACTATTCATCCCAAACATCTAGAGCACTGCTGCATAGTCATCAATGTGAATTTAGGTGTTTTAAGCTACTGTGAATATAAAACTGAAAAAGATTTATGGGCAATAAAAGGAAATGTGCTCGTAATTCACAACTGGCCTGTGAGACCCTGGCTCTGCTTTGAAGCCACCAAGACAGTTCATTAGTTTCACTAGACAGCCCTGAAATTGAAACAGAATGGTCAGGCATCACTAATGTGATTAAGGCTCCTGATTTCGCAGTTAAAAAAAAATAGATTAGTTGACCTAAATGTGATTTCCGAGTTTTCCTTGTGTATGCATCAGAGGTCAATAACCAGCTGTTGGCAAGAAAAACGATAACCTGGAAATATTAGCAAGTGTCTGAGGTTAGAATTCCAGGGAAAGTTTTGTGTGCTTATTTTTCTTTCATATTGAAAATGAAAATCCCACTAGCTCATTGAAAATAATTTTCTGAAATGATAAAATAACTCTAATTATTTTGTAAATGCAATAAATGTTCATTTTTATATAATGAATCATCATATACTCTCACTGTTTTTTGAATGTTTGATGTGGCAACCAAATGCAATTTAATGAACTTGCATAAATTAAATTCCTACTACATATTTTACAACACTGACATGTTTAATATATAAAATCACTTGGGTTTCACTAACCATATTAATTTTATTTTTAAGGTTATACAATATTCTATTTCTATTAATTTCTATTAATTGATTTTAATTAATTTTCAATCACCAGAATTATGAATACTGAAAGCAGTGTATATGTCCTTGCTGTTAATTAATTTTTCATTTTTTAGGACACAGATAAGATTAGATTTCCATAGGTTACCAGAGTATTTAACAGTAATTTGTTGATAATCTATACTTCCCCCATCCTCTCCATCCCCCCAAAATCTGTCAGCCTCCTAGAATCTGAATAGCATTGTATTAACTACTTCTATTTGTAGGTTGTGGAACATGTTACAACAAACTCTCACAGAGGGAAAATTAATTTTATAAACCCAATGAAAGCCTAAAAATTATTTTAGTTTCTTATTTGATGTATTTTCTATAATGTTAATGTAAATGACAAAATCACTCAATTTATTTTAATTGCCAGGGAAAAAATGTAAGCCTCTGTGGAAGAGTATAGAGTTGTCTGAGAGACAAAACAGAGTAAGTGAGCTGAGTGCGCTCAAACAGCAGTCAGTGGCAGGGGGTAACTAGAACCTAAGGCTCCAGAATTCTAGTTCAGCTGATTTCAGCTCCTTTGTCCTTTCCTGACTTCTTTTTTAATATACCTTTGGCATTCGCATATTTAATATTTTCTCTTCTGATCCTTTGAAAACAACCATGACATGCAGTAATTTGTAGTTCTGTTTCGACTTTTGTTTTGTTTTGAGACAGGATTTGAATTGTCCATGTGGTGGACAATTGCTATTCACGTAGAGGCCACCACCTAGTGAAGGAAACCCCTGGAAGCATATGAGTCCAGGCAGCCTTCAGCACCTGCCACTTTGTAAATCTCCGGTCTTTTCTACTAATCATTTCTCATTCAGCTGCCTTCAGAAGAAACATTGTTCTAGTTTTTTCTACTATTGGATCCTGAAAAAAACATAAAATTAGAACAGTAATAAAAGTGATAAGAACAATAGAAAGAAAAATATTTTCTAAAATACAAATATAAATTTGGGAACAATTAAAAATTAATTTGGCTCAATTACACATTGCTGATGGGAATGTAAAATGATGGAACTACCAAGAAAAACAGTTTTAGTTTCTATAAAACTATAAAACAGTGTTAGTTTTATAAAAACTAAACATTCAAATTGCTGTACTACCCAACAATTGCACTCTCAGGAGTTTATTCCAAAGAAATGAAACCATATGGTCACACAAAAACCTGTACATAAATTTACATAGCAGTTTTTTTATTAGTCAAAAGCTAGTCACAGCCCAGATGTACTTCAACATGAATGACTGAACAAAGAGTGGTACATACAAGCTATGGAATAGTACTCAGAAATAAGAAAGAATGAACTATTGATACCCACAAAGACTTGGATGTGTCTCCAGAGAATTGTGCTAATTGAAAACACCCAGTTTCCAGAGGTTATATACCGTATGACAGCATTTATATTACAGGTTTGAAATGACAAAATTTTAGGAGTGGAGAACAGATTAGTGGTTGCCAGATGTCAGGGATGAGGGTGAGGTGGCAGACAGAAGGAGATGATATGTGTATAAAAGGGCAACACAAAGGGTCCTTGTGGTGATGGAACTGTCAGTATCTTGACTGTGTAGAAAATACAAGAACCCACGTGTGATTAAAATTTACATAGAACTAAACACACAAATACATACACAAATGAGTACAAGTAAAATTAGGAAAATCTGAATAAAATCAGTAGATTATATCAATGTCAAAATATAGGCCATGGTATTGGATTATAATTTTGCAAAGTGTTATCATTGGGGGAAAAACATATATATACACATACACACACACACCATTGGGGGAAAAACATATATATACACATACACACACACACACACACACACACATATATATATAAATAGTATATGTAACAATGCTATCTACCTAAATAATTATGAAGCCATTTCTCAAATTGTTTTAATGATATCTCTAGCTAGGACTGATATAGTTTGGACTGATATATTCGTCTCCACCCAAATCTCGTGCTGAAATGTAATCCCCAGTGTTGGAGGTGGGGCCTGGTGGGAGGGATTTGGATCATGGCAGTGAATGCCTCATGACTTGCTTGAGCTATCTCAAGTGAGCTCTTGCTCTGAGTTCACATAGGATCTGGTTGTGTAAAAATGTGTACCTGCCCTTCCCCTTACGCTTTTGTTCCTGCCATATGAGATGCCTGCTCCCCCTTTGCCATGAGTAAAAGCTTCCTAATGCCTCACCAGAAGCTGAGAGGATTCTGATGCCATGCTTCCTGTATAGACTGCTGAACTATGAAATAATTAAACCTTTTTCTTTATAAATTACGCAGTTTAAGATATTTCAGATATTTCTTTACAGCCATGCAAGAACAGGCTAATACAACAGCAAAAATTATTCAGCTAGGAGAAGCTAAAGTGTAAATTAATGTTTAAAAGGTCATTTAATTTGTGGGTTGAGGATCTGCATAATGAACTCTTGATTTTTTCCTACCAACATTTGTTTTGGGAGAAAGCCAGAAACCTGTACAAATAACACTAAAAGTGAAGAGTAAAGATTAGAGATGGTTTCAGGAAACATTCCTCAGAAAACTTTTAATAACAAATGTATTTTAGGTTCTGATAATTCAAAATGATGACAGTCAGGAGCTAGACAGGCTATATCTGTATGACTGTACTAGGGAGTGCTGGTTGAGTATCAGCCAAAATTCATGTTTTCAAGTCCATAGATAGGAAGCAATCAACCTAATGACCAACAAGAATCTACCATACAGAGGAGGCTTAAATCAGACCAAGCTTGTACATAGACACACTATAGAGAGATGTGACAGAGGACCTCCACTTTTTCCCCACTTATTCAGCCTTGCCTTTTATTTTCCTAACAGAAGAACATCTTAAACCACTTGGCATGTCTTGCAAAAATGTTTCATCTCTCCAAAGGGAAAATTCCCCTTACATGGTAGAAAACTATTACTCCATAATATATCAAAGAAGAAGAAAAAAACTGTTATGATGTGTTTGTATTAGAAACTTTGAGAGATGGCAATGCAATTAAAGATTTGTGGTTTCCAAGAAATTATGCAAACTAAAGAATCTGAATGTGGTGAATCTGAATCTTCCCCACTTTAGATCAATCCTTGGAAAAAATTTATCTACTGGAAATGAGAAATAGACTAGCTTATGTCTCCCAAGCCTAACCTAAGAACATATAGGATAAAAAAAGAAGGACATATTCTTTTGGCATAAAGTACAAAAGACATGTCAACAGAGGTTGTAAATCTTTATATAAAACTAGAAATAGAGTTACTGATAGGGAATAAACTCTCTTGGTTGGAGACATCTATTTTTTTTTAATACTCTAGCTCAAAATTTATATTTATATACATATTAGTCTTCATGCTGCTATAAAGAACAGCCCGAGACTGGGTAATTTATAAAGGAAAGATGTTTCATTGACGCAATTCAACAAGGCTCAGGAGGCCTCAGGAAGCTTACAATCATGGCAGAAGGTAAAGCGGAAGCAAGGCACTTTCTTCACAGGTGGCAGGAAGTGCTGAGTGAAGGGGGAGGAGCCCTTTATAAAACCATCAGATCTCGTGAGAACTCACTATCAAGAGAACAGCATGGAGGAAACCACTCCTATGATTTAATTACTTCTACCTGGTCTCTCCCTTGACATGTGAGGATTATGGGGATTATGGGGATTACAATTCAAGATGAGATTTGGGTGAGGACACAAAGCCTAACATAATACATATCAACATAATACATATCTTTTGAAATTGTTTATAATTAACAAATTGAAAATACAGACAATAGACTTAAAAATACATTTCCAACAGAAATGTGTGACTACATGCTCAAATAAAGATATCAATAGTGTATGTACAACAACTGTGAACAATTGACCAGAAAAAAATCTTTATATGATTAGGCAATAAACTACTTTGGAGGATAAAGCAAGGTTTGTGTTCATTAGTAACCAATAAACTACAAATAAACGCAGTAAAATAAGAGATGACCATGAACTCTGTGAACTCATCGTGACGGGAATCTTCCTGTAGGGTTGGTTCAAATTGGTTCAAGCTTTTGGTGATGCAATTTGGCAATATATCCGAATTGTTATGCATGTTATTTCCTTCAGTCTCAAAGTTCATCTATTAGCACCTCAACTCAGAAAACTAAAAATTGAGCACATTAGCTAGCAACATTTGACTGGAGTCTTTAGTTAATAGTATTGCATTACTGTTTATTTCCTGGTTTTGATATTGGCACTGTGGTTATATAAAATGTTACACACAGTTAGAGAAAGCTGGATGAAGGGCATAAGGGAATTCTCTGTATAATATTTGCAATTTTTCTGCAAGTCTAATTATTCCAAAATAAAAAGTTAAAAAATTACAAAACAAAATATTAGAACAAGAAAGTTAAAAAAAAGACATGGCAAATCAATGTAGGTACAGATTCTGTTCCTTAAATACTAAACTTTATTGCTAATACAATAAAATATGGACAGAGACAAAATCCTCCTTATTTGCAGACAAATTTATCCCTATAAAGCCAAAGATAATCAACTGAAATTTTGTTACAATTGAAATGAGAAGGTCTAGATGTAAAATGAACAACCCACATCAAGAGCTTTCTTGTACACCAATAATAAATTGGAGGATTATGAGAAAAGATCTGATTCACATTGGAAACAAACAGATTAAAATGTCTATGAATAACCTTAACAAGAAATTTTAAGTGTACATCTGTATACAGTGGACATTTCATATCTTCAGGTTTCACATCTGTGGAGTCAACCAACCACCGATCAAAAACGTCCAAAAAATAATAAAAAATAACAGTACAACAGTAAAACATAAGACAAACTTAAAAATACAATATAACAACTATTTACATAGCATGTACATTTTATTAGCTATTTCAGTAATCTAAAAATGATGTAAAGCCCAGTATGTAACAGGATATGAATAGATTATATGCACATAGTACACCATTTTATACAAAGGTCTTGGACATCTGCAAATTTTATCAGGGTCCAAGAACCAATCCCCTAGGGAAAACTATACTGGCCTCAATATTTTGTTTTTATTTTATTTTGTGGAAGAGTTTGTGTAATAACAGCATAAATTCTTCAAAAATTGGTAGAAATATTTAGTGAAATAATCTGAGCCTGAAGATTTTTAGTTCTGTTTTATTTTTGTTTTTGTTTTTTAAGTGAGGGAAGCTTTCTGACTATACATTCAATTTCTTTAACATCTATAGGAATACTATAATCTGTTTTATCTCGGTTCAAATTTTGGGCATTTGTAATTTTAAGGAATCGGTTCATTTGTCCTAAGTTGTTGAATTTATAAGCTTAAATTCGTTCATAGTATTCCCTTATTAGCCTCTTTCAATTGTACTGGAATTTATAGTGATAAACCTGTGTAATTGAAGGAACAATAATTTGTGTTATTTATCTTTATTTTTTGCAGGCTTGCCAGAGGTCTATCCATTTTATTGAATATTTTAAAGAACCAGCCTTTAGTTTTATGAATTTTATTGGTGGTTTTTCTGGGTTTTTTTTTTGTTTTTTTTTATTATTATTATACCTTAGGTTTTATGGTACATGTGCGCAATGTGCAGGTTAGTTACATATGTATACATGTGCCATGCTGGTGCGCTGCACCCACTAACTCGTCATCTAGCATTAGGTATATCTCTCAATGCTATCCCTCCCCCCTCCCCCCACCCCGCAACAGTCCCCGAAGTGTGATGTTTCCCTTCCTGTGTCCATGTGTTCTCATTGTTCAATTCCCACCTATGAGTGAGAATATGCGGTGTTTGGTTTTTTGTTCTTGCGATAGTTTACTGAGAATGATGATTTCCAGTTTCATCCATGTCCCTACAAAGGACATGAACTCATCATTTTTTATGGCTGCATAGTATTCCATGGTGTATATGTGCCACATTTTCTTAATCCAGTCTATTGTTGTTGGACATTTGGGTTGGTTCCAAGTCTTTGCTATTGTGAATAATGCGGCAATAAACATATGTGTGCATGTGTCTTTATAGCAGCATGATTTATATTGACTTTTGTTTTCATCTTTATTTTTTCCTTCCTTGTGATTTTTCCAGGTTTACTTTGATCTTCTTTACTATTCTATGAAGTAGGAACAGATTGTTAATTTGAGGTCTTTTTTTTTTTCCTAACGTAAGCTAATAATTTGTAAGAAATAAATAGATGCCTCTCAGCATTGTTTAGTTGGAGCCCAAATATTTTGATATGTGGTCATATATTTCATTTATTTCTGTGTTTTTTTTAACAATTATTTGATATATGAATTATTTGGAAGTGTATTGTTTAATTTCTATATGTGTTGAGATTTTCATTTGTCTTTATGCTATTCTCATTTCATTCCATTATGGTGACAGAATATGCTGAGTTAGGTCAACTTAAAAAATTTTTTTTCAAAGCTTTTTTTATGGCTGAGGATATGGTCTGAGTAAATGTTTCATGAGCACTTGAAAAAAGTGTATTCTGCTCTCATTGGCTGAGTGTTGTTTGAGTGTTTATTTAGGTCAGTTAGATCCTGTTGATTGATTGTGTTATTCAGATCATCTATATCCTTGATGATTGTCTGTTTGCTTTATACGTGTTTAGGATTACTTTGTTTTCTGAGTGCATTGAGTCTTTCATCATTATGCAATATTCCTTGGTTTCTAGTAATTTTCTTTGCGTAGAAGTCTATTTTATCCGATATTAATATACACACTACTGATATTTTTAAAATTAATTTTGTTATGGTATATTTTCCATTCATTTACTTTCAAACTATCTAAGCCATTGAATTTGAATCAAGTTTATTAGAAGTATATAATTTTGTTATGTGTATTTTATCTTCCAATCCTCTCTTTTATGTGGTACATTTAAATCATTTTTAATCACAGAAAATATTAATATATGTGTCTATTTCCCCTTTATTTCATTTACTCCACATAGAAGTTATGATGGGCAATTCTTTTTTCAGCAATTGGAAAACATTGTGCCACTTCCCTCCGGCCTCCATGATTTCAGATAAGAAATCTGCTGTCATTTGAATTGGTGTTCCCCTAGAGCTAATGCATTATTTCTCCCTGGCAACTTTCAAAACTTTTTTTCTTTGACTTTGGTTTTCAGAAGTTTAATTATGATGTGTCTAGAGGTTAATTTTTTGGGGAAAATTATCCTACTAGGGTTTTAACTTCTTCTTGAATCTATGGTTTTATATATTTTGCCAATTATGGGAAGTTTTCAAACATTGTTCATTAAAATATTCTTTAGTCTCAAGCTTTTTATCATCTTTTTCAACTAAAATGATATGAATATTGCCTCTTTTGTTATTGTCTCACAAGTGTCTAAGAATCTGTTCATTTATATTTTGGTTCAAATTAGGTACATCTATTTGATCGATCCTTAAGTTTGCTTATTCTCCCCTCTGTCACCCAATTATTGAGCCCATTCAGCAAGTTTTTATTAATTTCTATTGTTGTATCTTTCAATTTTATAATTTCCATTGTTCTTTATTTTAGTTTCTATTTTGTTTGCTGAGATCCTCTATTTTTTATATTATAGTAATTTTTAACTACTTATTGGACTATTTTTATGGCAGTTACTTGAAAATATTTTTCACATTATTTCAATATCTTTGTCAGTATCAATTGATTGTCTTTTCTCACTTAAGTTATGATTTTCCTGATTCTTGGTATAATTTCTCTTTTTTTATCCTATATATTAAAGCTATTATGTTAGAAAACCCTTAGCCCCATTCATTTTTATTCAGTTTTTTTTAATTTCAGAAATGATTTAAGACCTTGCCAGGACTCATAAAACCTACACATCTGAATTAAAATTTATTGGTTTTGCAGCATTCCAACTATAGCAGAGCAGATAGTTCACATTTAAAAAAAAAGTAAGGACTATCTCTGTTAGAAGCTCTTTCCCAGTAACTTTGGAGAAGAGTCATATTTTGCTATGAGATACTGTATTTTGCTATAAAAAATTACATAAACTCTAAAAGTATGAAAAAGTTAGTTGTTATTTTCAAGATATAAATGAAAATACTTTTCTCACATTATTTATATATGCACAACAGCAACCGAAATTTCAAAGCAAGAAATGTCAAGACAAAACAATATGAAGAGAGGAAATTTTAATACATTGATACTTTGTTCATCTCACAGTTACAAATACAGTGATATCTTCAAGACAAATGCCATTTATTAATATTGGTAAAATTTTTATAGATGGGCAGTTAAAGCATCCATTTTGACAGATGCTGATTGCTTACTTAGGAGTAAAATAATATTTTGACTTTATTTCCAAATATAACCTCCATTTTGATAAACATTAATCAAAAACCTAATGTTGCTCACATTGAGCATATTTTCTCATTGTTATTTTTCATGGATGCACTTGAAATGGTGCAGCATCTGAGTAAGATAAGAGTGATCTGCTATGTTTAAAGGTAAGGAATCTAACATTGGAGAAAACAGTTTCACACCTGTAAAGAGTTCCTTCTTTGAAAAGGCATGAGTAAACCCCCGAACAAGATTTTTTTAATATATTTATTCATTTATTAAACAGTTACTCAGTGTAAACTCCATGCAGAACACTCCCTTAGATGAACAAAGCTGGCAAAGTTCACTTCTCTTATAAAGTTTACACATTTTCTAAATAGAGACAGATATTGAATAAGCAATAGGCGAATAGCTAGTAAAAAATGTTAAAATAAAAATAAATTAGGGCAATGTCATAGGACAGACTGAGGAGGGGAAAGTCTTTAAGGATGTCAGGAAAGGGCAGAATCTTTTGAAGAAGTGGGATTTTGCCCAGATCTAAAGGTCAAAGCATTCAGTAATTTATTTAACTCCTCTTACTCTTATTATCCCCATATGCTGTCTTACTAACCACATATCCAGGAAGAAAATAAAAGTAACTACCTTGCTTGATTATTGGAAGGTTCAAATGCAACTCAAATAAAGGATCTGAATGTTCACTAAATAAGACAAATTTTTAACTATATTGTTAAAATTAGTTTTTTTACTTTTGGTCTCAGCTCTTCATCTCTAAAATAAAATCAGTCAAGAAAGTGACTCATTCTGAATTTCATTTTAGTGCAAACAAACTTGAACTACATGTACCACATTTAAAGCATGATGACAACACAAGATTTTTTTGTCTTTACTCTCATAGATTAATGACTAGGGAAAAATACTTCAATGACACATTTATACAATTATTTAACCTTCCTTCCTTCCTTCCTTCCTTCCTTTCCTTTGCTTTAGTTCTTTCATTCTTTCTTGTTTCTTTTTCTTTTTCCTTCTTTCTGGTATCACTCTGTCATCTAGGCTGGAGTGCAGTGGTGCAATCAAAGCTCATTACAGCCTTGAACTCCTGAGCTCAATGAATCCTCCTGCATCAGCCTCCCATGTAGTTGGGACTACAGGCACACAAAACCATGCCAGGCAATTTTTTTTGCATTTTTTTCAAGATGAGATATATCCATGTTGCCCAGACCAGTCTCAAACTCCTGGTCTCAAGCAATCCTTTCAACTCTGCCTTCATAGCTAGGATTACAGGTGCAAGCCACCGTGCCTGAAACCAATTATTTAATATTTAACATATATTCAGCTGCAAGAATTTAATCAGTGCTTACTCTTTCCAAAGCACTTTACTAGGTGTGATCATCCACTCATAAATTTATTTGGGTAATAAAGTTCCTGCTTTTAAGGACATTCTTACTTAACAGAAATTAAAATAATACATAGACTAACTTTTGCCAGTAAATCACATAACATTTTGTTTTGTGGTGGGCAGGTCTATGAAACTTAAGGAGAAAGTCCAAGTAAGTGGAGAGTCAGAAGAAAGAGGTCGACAAATCCAGTTTCTTAGAAAGAAACATTTAATAATGATTTATGAACAGAAGCTATGTCTGTGTCTTGGGTGGCAGTGAGACAAGATGGTGGATCCCTGTGGCATCACCCCCCAAGACCCAGGGTTTATACACTATAGGTAAAGATGGTGCAGAAGGGATGTGTGGTACAATTGTAGTATGATAACATCAAGGTTGCTTTGACCTAAGGTCTGGAATTATGGTACGTACATGCTCTTACACAAGGGAAAATAGATCAACTGGACATCTTAGAGGCCATCCTGAAACTGGGGTTAATCAGACACCAATATGGTGGATTAGCATCCAAGATGGAGTTGCATTAACCTCCACACCTTTCTCTAAGCTTCCACCTATATAAAATAGCTAAAATATTAAGCCTAGATATCTAAGGCTGTTACGAAGAACAACAAATAGTGAAGGTTAAAATGTCTTATGAAAAGGAAGTCAACTGCAAAGGTAGTGTGTGGCTTAATAGAAGTAAGATGAAGGACCCTTGCCTTAGTCTGTTTTCTATCATAATGAGCTAGAAACAATTGTACTTATAATGTCTTGACACTTCAATTACACCCTTAGCCCTATATTAAATTTACTTAATGATAATTATAGAAATAATACATAAATTCATTTTCATCTTCAAATTTAAAATATAAGTACACCTAAAGTCTCCCTTGAATCCTACTTTGCTAATCAGATTCTCCTTTCCCTGTACCCAAACTCCCCAAAGGTAACTCCCACTATTAGGTTAATTGTGTATACCTCCAGATTTTTTCTGTTTACAAACATACATATGTGCCCAAAGAAAATGATTAACATTGTTTTGTTAATTTTATAAACATTTTCTACACTTGCTTGGAATTAAGGGGATTTCAAATAGTGAGTGACTCCAAAAGGAAATGTCTCATCAATTTAGAGTTGCAATACAAAACAAATAAGGAAGAATCTTATTTGTAAATACTCACTCTATGGGGAAAACAGCAGGCTGGGAGTCATTTTTAGAATCTCTATTAGCTTCTATTACAGTTAAACACTGAGTCTGAGTCTACCTGAAACAATCTAACGTTAAAACAACATATTTAAATGAAGAATAAAAGTGTGTAGTCTCATTATTATAAATGGGAAATAAAATTAGTTGGACATTTTATAATGCATTTCTCAGTTGATAATAATGCAAATAGCTTTTTTTGTTTATATATTAATTAATGAGGGACCCTTTGAAAGTACTTTGAACATTACATCTAAGCAGAGGATTTTATCTTTTTCTGTTTCTGAGGATTTTATGTTGAGACTCTCCCCATTCATTTAAAAATACTTTCTTAATTTTCCTTGTCAATTGATATGAATAAACTATAACACATACACTATACTTTGGTAATATTCATAAGCTCTCAGAAGAGATTTGTTTCTTCATAAGCTTTATTTCAAGCAAGGGTTATCTATAGGTCATAATGGCATCATTGAAAAGTCAAATACTTTGTGTCACTGCATTTCATCAGTTACATATTTGAAGCAATACATTAACCAAAACTGCACTCATGGACGTAAGCTTTTTAAAATAACCTGATTAGCACCAACAATTATATTATACATTAATATTACATAAATCTTAAGCCATATTTTATTTAATTTCAAAGAAAATCCCAAAACATAGTAAACCATTAATGTGGAAAAAGAAGATAGAGAAAATGTGCATTCATGTATATTTTCCTCTAGAGAGTCTAACTGCAAACCCTTTGAAAAATCAGGTCTGTAAGAACTGACACATCAGAATTAATGAGTGCCAAAAGAAAAGTTTGATAGTAATAATAATAATAATGAACATGAATTGAGTATGTTTTATCTCCCTTAATCCTCACTACAAACTCATAAAGTTGATATCTCCATTTCTCTATTGAAACAACAAAGGGCACTTAGATCTTAAATAATTTGCTGGTAGACCACATAGCCTGTAAGAGATGAAGCTATAATTCAAGTCTATGTGTGTCTAACTGAAAAGCCAAATACTTGGAACTACTATGATATTGTTTCTAAACTGTCTAGCTATATCGTTTAATCTCTTTGAAACTCTACCTAATCTGTGAAAAGACTACAGTAATCTCTGTTTTTCCCCAGTATTGTCAAGAAACTGGAGGTAGAAAATGTGTGATAACATACACTGAATGCTATGAAGGCATAGTGATTACTTTAGAAACTTAAAAGTGAGGAAAACCATAGTTAAATTCAAAAGAAGGTTGAAATGCCCTTGTCTGAAATGCTCGGGACCAGAACTGTTTCAAATTTCTAATTTTTTAATTTTATAACGTTTTTGTTTACATAATGATGTATCTGTGGATGGGACCCAAGTGTAAATATAAAATTCACCTGTGTTTCATATCCATCTCATACACATAGCCTGAAGATAATTTTATAAAATATTTTTAAATAGTTTTGTGTATGAAACAACGATTGTGTATATTGAAACATCAGAAAGCAATGATGTTAGGTTGGCACTCAAAACGTTTTAGATTTAGGTGCAATTTGCATTTTTAATTTTCAGATTAGGAATGCACAGCCTGTAGTATTTTTTGCTGCCTTATGGAAAGCTACATAATTTGCAGTATAAACATAGTAGAAAATATTGCAAGGAGAAACAATCTCATATTTGTCAGACTTCTTTATTTCCCAAATCCTGCCTATAACACAAAGCAGAAGGTAGTTTATTAGAAAGCCTATGAGAGTCTACAAAAGATAAACAAGGTAAAATATTGTTTAACAACTATTTCCAAATGTATTAAGTAGAATCACAAAGCCAAAGAAATCACTACTTTCTAGACTCAAGCATAATAATAAAAAATCTGATACATACCTGAGAGAGGGCATTGGGAGAGATATGACAGGATTTATCTAGATTACCTGAGTCTGGGAACACTAGCATTATTTGTATACAATGACAGAGGTTCCTCTGGAATTCATAAAAATATAAACCATTAATACTATTTCTATATATCTTTCCTAACTTGATAAAATAGTATGACCCCGATACCATAAAAAATGCTGAGACTTTTTGTATTTAACCAATATTAAATTAGCTGTGACAGTTAAAAAAAATTAATTAAACTTTTTTTGAAAATTAAAAATTCAAATAATATCAATGAATTTCATCAGCAAGATGGTGTAATAGGACTCTTCAGCCCATGTCCTCCCTCAGAAACATCAATTTGAACAACCATTCATGCACAAAAATACCTTCACAAGCACAAAGGAAACAAGGTGATAGATTACAGCACCTAAGTGAAGCACAGATATAATAAATAAGATTGAAGAGGGTAAGAATAAGAGCATATATTGCCTGTTACCTCTGTTACCCCTCATCCAATCACAGGCAACAGAGCATGAACAGAAATAGCCTCTGAGTGAGCAAGGGAGAAAGAAGAGATTAACGGGCATTGCCATGGATCCCAACACTGGCCTTCCCTATTAAAACTCAGTGTGAGGCAGGTCTCCATAGCCCCAGACTCTTGACCAGTACCAATGAGCTATGAATCCAGGCCTGCCCCAGCTCCAGGACTGTGTTGCAGATTCAGTCTTTAGGTGGTCCCACTGCAGTTCTGACCTCAGTGGCCCCAGGCTCCAAACTACCCTCAGCACTCAGCTGGCCCCAGAAACCCTGAAATCTGTACTGTCTTTATTCCCAGGTGGCCACTGACTGTGACTCACCGCAGAACCAGAAGTGGCCCCAGCCTTTAAGCCTGCCCTAGCAAGAAACCAACTCTTGCAGCCCTAGTCATCAGACTGGCACCTGTACACCCATCCTCCAGTCCAGCCCCTGTGGATATATACTCAAAGCCCACTCAATACAAGGCCAGCCCTATGCCTTAGTCTTAAGGCCCACCTCAGAGACAAATGGTTCCTCTGTTTTCAAAACCCAGACAGGCACATGAAGACACAGGCTCCAGGCCTGCCAACTGCTAGGCTGATCCATGCAATCTCACACTCTAGGCTGGCCCCTGGAAATCTGTGCTCCAGCAGACTCAGGGTTCAGGCCTGTAACTGCAAACATCAGCACTTGACAAGTAGACCTAGGGTTAAGGACTGCTCCTGTGTATGCAGGTCCCATGATTGTCTCCAAGGCCTCGGGATTCAGGTCGGCCTTCCCAGACCTAACCTCTAGGCCTAGACACGCACACCCAGCATCCAATAGGGTTCCAGGTGACATAGGCTCCAGGCTCATCCCCAAGTCTCTAGGCTCCAGGCCAGTCCCAATGGCTCCAGGCATCAGGTCTACACCTGTAATCATAGGCTCCAGACCAAGACCCACATACCCAGTCTTTGAACCAGTTCCAGCACCAAGTTGACCCCAGGCATGAGGCCAGTGTCCATGGGTCCAGGCTCCAGAGGACCCCAGGGCCCAAGCCTGTTCTATCATATCTAAAGTCCAGACCCACCAAATAGACACCAGTGCCATGTTGGAACCCATAGACTGAGGCTCTTAGACCACCCTTGCAAACCAGGGTCCAGGCTAGGTCCTGTGGACTCAGGATTTTGGCTTATCCAAGTGGCCCTAAGAACCAAGTCCATTGCCAGGGCACGTTCAGGACCTGTGAAACCAGGCTTCAGGCTGGTACCCATGGACACAGGGTCCAAGCCTGCCTTGTGGACCCAATATGTAGGCCAATTCCCACAAACCCAATTAAAAAGTCCACTCCAGTGAATCCAGACTTCAGGACCCAGACACCAGGCCTTTATATCTGATTATCTATGTGCCAAAGCCAGTTTGCCTAAGGACTCCATCAGCAAGCCAGCCCTGAATCACACCAATGACTTGCTAAGAATTTCTAGACAAGTAGAAGACTGGCAAAGGTTTTTTTCACAAAACAACAGTCTGCAAAGAGTAGAATAAGTCCCTGTATCTTCAAATGTGCCAAGACCAGTATAAGGCAACATGACACATGACAAACCAAGGATACTAATACCACCAAAAGAATAGAATAATCTCCCAGTAGAAATGGAGATACACAATCTGCTAGATAAAAAATTCAAAATAATTGCTTCAAGAAAGCCCAACAAACATTAAGAAAATCCAGAGAAATAATTCAATGAAATCAGAAAAATAATAAATGACCAACATAAAACATTTAGTAAGAAATTAAAATTATTTTTTAAAAAACCAAATAGAAATTCTGGAGCTGAAAAATACAATGAACAAAATAGAAAAAGAAATAGAGAGCATCAACAGTAGAATTGATCAAAGAGAAGAAAGGATCTGAACTTGAAAACAGGTTATTTAAAAATATATACTCAGAAGGAAAAAAAGAATTAAAAACAGACATCTTGCAGGATTTAAAGGTCAGCATCAAAAGAACAAATTTTCAAGAAATAATAATTCATGAAGGATAAGCAAAAGATGAAAGGGTAGAAAGTTTATTTAAATAAATAATGACAGAAAAATTTTTAAATTTGGAGAAAGATATAAATGTCTAGATACAGGAAGGGCAAAAGTATCCAAACAGATTCAATCAAAACAAGACTACACCAAGAAATAATTTAAACAAACTGTAAAAATCAAGCATAAGGAGATAATCCTGAAGCCATAAAGAGCAAGGAAGCAAAGTAACATCTGAGGGAGTCACCATAAAGCCAACAGCAGATTGCTCAGCAAAGACCTCACAGGCCAAGAGAGAGTGGGAGACACATTCAAAGTGCTGAAGAAAAACAACTTTCAACCAAGAATACTGCACCCGGCGAAGAAATAAAAGAGAAAAAAAAACTTCCAGATAAACAAAAGCTGAGAGTTAATCACTACCAGACCTCTCTTACAAGAAATGCTAAAGGGTTTTTTAAGCTGAAGAAAAGGATGCTAAATAGTAACACAAAAAACATATGAAAGTATAAAACTCAGTGGTAAAAGTAGGCTGTCAAATTCAAAATACTCTATTACACTTATATCTTTACTATGAAGATTAAAATACAAAACCATAAAAGTAATTATAGCTATAATAACTTGTTAAGGACTGTGCAATATAAAAAGAAAGATCCTGTGACATCAAAAATGTTAAATGTGGGTAAGGTGGAGTAAAAGTCAGTTTTTTATGTATTCAATGTTAAAATGTTATCAGCTGTAAATACCCCGTTATAAGGTGTTTGTGATAAGACTCATAGTAACCACAGTGCAAAAATGTATAGTAGATACAAAAAAGATAAGAAGGAACCAATACATACCACTAGAAAAAAAAAACATGTATTTACAAATGAAGACAGCAATAGGGAAAGAAAAAAATGAATCTACGAAATAATCACAAAGCAATTAACAAAATATCAGTATCAATAGTAAGTTCTTACAAGTCAACAATTACCTTAAATGTAAGTGGATTAAGTTCTCTAATCAAAGCAAATAAAGTGGCTGAATGGATTAAAACACAAAGAAGACCCAACAATATGATGCCTGTAAAAGAGTCACTTGATTTGAAAGGATATACATACCCTGAAAGTGAAGGGATAGTAGAAGATATTCTATGCAAATTGAAACCAAAAGAGAGCAGAAGAAGCTACAACTATAGATACCCTAGATAAAATTGACTGACATTTTTAGGTCAAAAACTATAAAATAATACAGAAAATATCTTTATATAATGATAAAGCATTCAACTCACCAAGAGGATATAACAATTATAAATATATGTGCACCCAACATCGAAGCACCTAAATATATAAAGCAATCTGAAAAGAGAGACAACTACACTTTAGACCAAATTTATCTAAGAGCTATGTACAGAACACCCCATCCAGCAGCAGCAGAATACACATTATTTCCTCTGTACACAGAACATTCACCAAGATAGATCATATTTTAGGTCACAAAACAAGCCTTAACAAATTCAAGACGAATGAAATTATGACAAGTATGTTTTCTGGCCACAGTGGTATGAAGCTATAAATCTATAATAGAATAAATTTTGGAAAATTTACAAATTAGTGGAAATGAAACAATATGCCCTGAACAACAAATTGATCAAAGAATAAACTAAAAAGGAAATTAAAAAGCATCTTGAGACAAATAAAAATGGAAACACAACATACACAAAGAAGTTACGGGTTGTAATAAAAGCAGTTTTAAGAGGGAAGTTTATAGCAATAAATGTCTACAACAAAAAAGAAGAAAGTTCCCAAATATACAACTTAACATTACACCTCAGAGAACTAGTAAATGAAGAAAAATCTAAGCTTAAAGTCAGGAGAAGAAAGACAAAATAAAGATTACAGCAAAAATAGGTGAAATGAAGACTAGAAAATCAATACAAAAGATTAATATAACCTAGCTGTTTTTTTGAAAATATGAAACTGACGAACCTTTAGCTACACTAACTTAGAAACACAGACAAAAAACTCAAATAAATATAATCAGAAATAAAGAGAATACATGACAGCTAGCACCCCAATAATGTAAATTATCAAAAAATACTATTATGAACAGTTATACACCAACAAATTTGATAACCTAGAGGAAATGAATACATTTCTAGACACATACTATCTGTCATGTTTGAACCAAAAAGAAACAGAAGAGCTAAACAGGTCAATAACAAGTAAGGAGAGTGAATCAATAATAAAAATTGTTCCCTCAGAGGAGAACCCAGGACCTGATGGCTTAACTGCAAAATTTTACCAAACGTTTATAGAATAACTAATATTAATACTTCTCAGGCCCTTTTGAAATACTGATGAACTCATTTTATAAGATTGGCTTTACTGTGACATCTAGGACAAAGGAGGATACCACAAAAATAAAACTCAAATGGAATCCAACAGCCCATTAAATAGATTATTCAACATGATTGAGTGGGATTTATCCCAGGCATGCAAGCATAGGTTAACAAATGCAAATTTATAAATGTGATAAACCACATTAACAGAATGAAGCACAAAAATTGCACAGTAATATCAATAGGTGCCAAAAAAGCATTGAACAAAGTTCAACATTCTTTCATGACAAAAACTCTCAACAAATTAGGTATAGAAGAAGTTTATCTCAACACAATGAAGGTCTTATATGACAAACTCACAGCTATCACTGCATTCAATAATGAAAAGTAGAAAGCTTTTTCTATAGGCTCTGGAACACAACAAGGATTCTCAATCTTGCAACTTCAAGCATAGTACTTAAAAGTCCTAGTCAGAAAAATTAGGCATTAGAAAGAAATAAAAGACATCAAGATTGGAAAGGAAGAAATAAATTGTTTCTGTTTGCAGATATTATGATCTCATATATAAAAATCACTAAAAATGCTACCAAGAAACTGTCAGGATAACTAATAAGCAAATTCAGTGATTCTTCAAAATAGAAGATGAACATATAGACTTGGGGTGGAGCAAGATGGTGGAATAGAAGGCTCTATCAATTGTTCCCACCACAACGACACCAATTTAACCACGATCTACACACAAAAAAGCACCTTTACAAAAAACAAAAGTCAGATGAGCAATCACAGTACCTGGTTTTAACTTCCTATCACTGAAAGAAGCACTGAAGGGGTAGGAAAAACAGTCTTGACTCACAGATGCTACCCCTCCCCCACACCCTGGCAGCAGTGATGTGATGTGGAGAGCATTTCTGTGATACTGGCAGAGAGAGATTGCAGCAATTTTGAGCCATTAAACTCAGTGATGCTCTATTATAACAGAAAACAAACCAAAACAAACTCAGCAGACACCTACCCACAGAGGGAGCATTTAAACCAGCTTTAGACAGATGAAAATCACTGATCCCAGGAGTCTGAATTTCAGTTCCTGCAAGCCTGCCCAGTGCCAGCTAAGGAGCTCTGCAGCTATAAATAAACTTGAAAGGAAGTCTAGGCCACAAAGATGGCAACTTCTAGGTGAGTTCTAGTGTTGACATGGGCCCAGATACAGTGCACCAGTGGGGATGTGCAACCTACTGAGACAACGGGGTTGGCTAAGTGAGTGCTGGCATCACCCCTCCCCTAATCCCAGGCTGCACAGCTCACAACTCCAAAAGAGACACTTTCTCTCTACTTGAGAAGATAGGGAAGAGTGAGAAGGATTTTGTCTTAAATCTTCAATAGCAGCTCAGCCACAGAACGATAGGGCACCGGTCAGAATCATAAGACCTCCTATGCAGGCCCTAGCTCCTGGATGACATTTCTAGACATACCGCACTTCAGAAAGGAACCCGCTGCCTTGAGAAGAAGGTGCCATTCCTGGAATGATTCATTACATGCTATCTGAAGAGCCCTTGGGCCCTGAATAACCAGCAGTGATACCCAGGTAATATGTCAATGGCCTTGGGTGAGACTCTGAGGCTTGCTATCTTCAAGTGAGACTCAGTACACTCCTAGCTGTGGTGGCTACAGGAAGAGACTCCCTCCACTTGAGAAAAAATGAAAAAATAAAGGGAACTTTGTGTTGCCACCTTAGGTACCAGCCCTGCCACAGTGGGACAGAGCAACAAGCAGACTCTTGGGGTCCCCAATTCCAGGATTTGGCTCTTTGATGACATTTCTGGACCTGCCCTGCACCAAACTGGAGCCCACTGCCCTAAAGGGTAAGTCTCAGTCCAGGCAGCATTCACCACAAGGTGACAGAGCCCTTGGGCATTAAAGGAACATCAGCAGTAGTCTGGTAGTACTCCCTATGGGCCTGTGGTGGCAGTGGTCATGGGGTAAGCCTCCTCTGCCTTTGGAAAGGGGGAGAAGGAATAGGAAAGACTGAATGTTGTGGTTTGAATGCAAGCTCTGCTGCAGCTCAAGAGTCCAAGGAAGATGTCTGTGGTGATTTTTTCTAGTCCTTGGTTCCTGGAAGGCACCTCTGGACATGGCTGGGCCCTGGGGTACTTGCTACCCTGAATAGAAGGACACTGGCTTGGCTGGCTTCACCACCTGCTGATTGTACAGCCCAGGGCCCTGAGTGAGCATAAGCCATAGCCAGTGGCTAGGGCAGGCCTTGGGCAAGACCCCTTTCACTTGGTTGTCATTTCTGTCTTTCCTGCCGCTATATAAGATTTCCCTTTCACATTTTGGCATAATTGTGAGGCCTCCTCAGCCACATGGAACTGTGAGTTCGTTAAACCTCTTTTTCTTTATAAGTTACCCAGTCTCAGGTATATCTTTATCAGCAGTGTGAAAACAGATTAATACAATACTACTTCTAAGAATTCAATTTTGGATGTAATTGTACTATTTTTCCATTATAATGTAAGATTTATTATATTGGGCACTGTATCTGTTTTTATTTCATTGTATTTCCAATTCTTAGCACAGTATCTGGCAAAAAGTGGACACCAAATAAATATTTGTAGAATGAATTAATTAATGAGAAAATAACTGGGGCACCTAAAATCTGCAAGATATTTTATGTACATATTTATTTAACTTTCAAAATGATGTTACATGGCAGATGTTGTTTAATTTCCAAATATTTGTAGATTTTCCAAATTTCCTTCTCGTATTCATTTTCAATTTCATTCTGCTGTTTAATTTACATTTAATTAATTCTATTTTAGTCAAAGAATATGTATGGATTATTTAAGTTCTTTAAAACTTCTTGACACATTTTATGGTCTCTTGACAATATTTCATGTGCACTTGAGAACAGTATATTCTGTTATTATTGAGTAAATTGTTTAATAGATGTAAACTTGGTCTAGCTGTGGGACAGTGAGTGCTCTTCAAATCTTCCATATTCAGGCTCATCTACTGACTGGTTGTTCTCTTAATTATTGAGGATGGTGTATTGATGTCTGTAACTACTATTGAGGAATTGTCTATTTCTCCCTTTAATTCTGTCAATCTTTCCTTCAAGTTCTTTCAGGCTGTCTTGTTAGGTGAATGTTTTTATAATATTGAACTTTCCTGATGAACTGACACATTTATTATTATAAAATGTCTCTCTTTGTTTCTAATAACACCTCTTTATCTTAAAGTCTATTTTTTCTGATATTAGTAAAGCCACTCCAACTCTGTTGTGGTTACCGTTTACATGACAATTCTTTTCATTCTTTTAATTTTAATATACTTGTTTCTTAATTAGTTGTTTTTGCTTTGTATTATTGTATTTGTTCTTTAACTTATTTGTTTGATTCTAACATGTGTCTCATAGAAAACATATACTGGATTCAGTTTCTTTTTAATCAAGTTTGTCAGTCTCTGCATTTTCTTTGCAATGGTTACTCATTTTATATGTAATATAATTAGTGGGATGGCTAGATTTCTATTTCCACTCTTCTATTGGTTTTCTATATGTCATATCTTTTTTGTTCCTTTGTTCTTTATGATCTCCTTTTCTGTAACATAGACATTTTTTAGTGTATATTTTAATTGCTTTGTTGTTTTACTCTACTTTTTGAGTTGTCTTTTTAGTTATTTTCTTAGCATTTGTTAGGTTGTTCTGGAAATTACAAAACACATCTTAAAGCAATCTACTTATGATTAATACTAGCATAATTTTGATTGTATATAGACACTTGGCTCCAATACACTCACTTCTCTGCCTCTCTTTTCTGTTACTATTGTGATTCAAATACATTTTTATATGTTATAAACCCAACAATGTAATGTTATAAATATTACATGTGAATCTGTCTTTTAAATCAGTTAAGAGTAGACTATATATATTTATATAATATTTTTCATATTTATGGAGTTACCTTTATCTATACTTTATTTCTTCATGTCCTTTTGAGCTACTTCTTATTCTTGAGAAGAACTCACGTTAGTATATCTTGTAAGCCAATTCTGTCAGAAACTAACTTGCTCAGTCTTTATCTGGGAATATCTTTTATTTTAGTTGGCTGGCAATGATTTTCCATAATTTTGAATATGGTATTCCATCGCCTTATGTCACTCCATTTTTCCTGCTGAGAATTCAGCTGTAAATCTTACTGAAGTTCCCTTGTACACGATGGGTCATATCTCCCTTGCTTTATTCAAAAATTTACCTTTGTGTTTAGCTTTTGTTAACTTGAATGTGATTTGTCTAGCTGTGGACTTCTTTGAGTTTAACCTACTTGGATTAGGTTGAGCCTCATAGACACATATGTTAAAAAATTTTGTCAAATTTTTGAATCTTTTGGTCATTAATTCATCAAATATTTTTTTCTGTCCCTTTCTTTCTCTTCTCTTTTTCTGAGATTTTTCTTATGCATATACTGATATATTTAATGGTGTTCCACAGGCCTCTCAGGATCTGTTCATTTTTCTTTATTCATCATTTATTATGTTCTTCAGTTGGCATAATCTTGAATGACGTGTCTTCACATTCACTGAATTTTCTTCCCACTCAAATCTACAGTTGAGCACTTCTAGAACTTTCTAAAATATTTTCAGTAACTTTTCTTTTTAACCTGATATTTATTTTATGATTGATAACTTTTTATTAATATTCTCTATTTGTTGAGTCATTGGTTTTATAAGTACATTTAATTCTTTAAACATATTTCCTTTTGCTCTTGAAGATAATAGCTTACTTGCAGTCAGGGACAGCTTCTGCTTCTATTGATTGCTTTTTATCTCTTTAAATGGGCAACAGTTTGATTTTTCTCTGTCTCATAACTTTAGGTGAAGATTTGTTGTTGTTGTTGTTGTTTGTTTGTTTGTTTTTGAGATGGATTCTCTCTCTCTTGCCCAGGACAGAGTATAGTAAGATCTTGGCTCACTACAACCTCTGCCTCCCACGTTCAAGGGATTTTCCTGCCCCAGCCTCCTGAGTAGCTGGGATCACAGGTGCCACCACCATGCCTGGCTAATTTTTTGTATTTTTGGTAGAGGCGGGGTTTCACCATATTGGCCAGGCTGGTCTTGAACTCTTGACCTCAGGTGATCCACCCACCTCAGCCTCCCAAAGTTCTGGGATTACGGGCGTTAGCCACCGTGCCCTGCCAACTCACTATCTTAACTCAATTATTGTAGTCATTCTGGATTCTAGATATCCTCCCCAACTCAGACTCATTGTTTCTTTTGTTTGCTTGTTTGCTTTTTAGTAGCTGGCCTGGACTAGTTCTTTAGAAACTGTCCTTTCTACAGTGTGTAAACACTGAAGTTGCTACTTACATTTTTTTAAATTTATTAATTATCAATATTTTAAAATTCAATTTCTTAAGCAGAGCTTAATGACCACCCAGAGAATGGGCAAAACTTTTCTTTAAACATCATGAGCCAGTAAGGCTTCCACCATTGGCTGAGGAAATCTGTGTGGGTTGTGACACTCATTCAAAATTTAGGCAATTCACACGTCTACTTGGATTTTCTTTTTTTTTTTTTTTGTAAAGTGTCTTATGGTCCAGCAGGTATAAATAACTAACTGGAAGCTTCTCCATTCTTCCCTGAGTATACCTGCAGACTTGATCGTGTGTGTAGCCATGCATGTGAACTTAGCCTTCTAGATTACCAGAAACTTTTGAAATTCCTCTGTGACTATCTCATTCCCTAAATCCCTCTATTAAGTTTTTGCCTGGTCTCTTGCTTGTCCCAGCATCAGAGACTTAATCAACTGAGACATCAACTTTCTCTAATTACGTGCCACCAACTGCTACTCACTGGGTGTGGATACTCTCCATGGCACTTCTGAGCAGATGAGCCCTGATAGAGTTGTCGAGGTGCACATTAAAGCAACATGCATCCCATTGTTCTTACCAAGATTCAGTAGTTACTTTCCTATAAATGTTTTTCAATTTGTTTTATGCCTTTGGTTAGTTTTCAGAGTTCTGAAATGATTGGTATGGGGAATTGGGGGCTTTATATTGTTGCTCTTGGAGAAGAATTTGCTAAGGTACCTCTTTACCATTCCAGAAGTTACACCTTACTTGCACTGAATTTTAAACCATGAGTAACAAGTTTCCAGGTAGATATTAAGAGATAAACAATCCTAGATAGTGGGAAAAAGTGAATAGATACATGAAATTACACAGTGGGTTCAAGTAACTACAAATTATTTATTGAAAGCAGAGAATACTGGAAGATAAGGCTAAGCAAGTATATAAAGGTCTTGCATATATTGTTAAGGAAGTAAGATATCATTCTGTGGGTATTAAAGTGTGAATGAAGAATTTCAAGCAAGTGAATAAAGGTTAGATATATTTTGAAAAGTCATGCTGATATGGAATTCAGGTTTATTGAAAGATAAGACCAAAGAAAGAGAGAACAGTACAGAGACTTTTAATATTCTCATTGAGAAATAATGAAATTTAAACTAGGGCTAGGGCATGTGGAGGTCAATAAATATTGGAAATGTTTAAATATTTAGAGGATGGTATTGTTAAACCTATTCTCTAGAAGTGAAAGCTGAGCTTATGTAATAAAATAAATACAGGGTGCTAAGATGCATCTCAGGTTCTGGCAAGAGAAACTGACTGCATGGTACTAACATTCTCTCTCTTATACAAATCTCAATAAACATTTTAGGAAAAATCAAGTGAATATGGTAACTTTAAGATGGGTGCACAGTTTTCAATAAATATAAATATCTTCACTCAGTATACATTCATTTTTCTCATGAATATCCAATCTCTTCTGAATTTTTTTATATTTAATAAATTTGTTATTAACATTTCAAAAGGTGAAATATACTAATTTTAAACCTGAATATAATAAATCAGGCCAGTCAGGAATTAATTTGTTCATTCAGTCAGCCAACAAGTATTTGAATATACAGAAAATGTGGATGCATGATGAATATCTGTATCTGTATTCTGTCCTTGAATAGGTTATTCTAATATAAAACAGGTTAAGATATATGTCAGAACAGTTATTAAAACATTTTAAAATAATTATTTTATTGTATGAAAATAGGAGGGAAAAAGGATTAAGGAGATAAATGCCTAAGAATTCAGGCAAAAATATAATTATTTTTATATGTGAAAAATATGCTTAAGCATCCTACTGTGTATAATTTCAATAAATGATAAGTCTTAATAATATGATTTAGAAGATTTGGACATCTTAAAATCCAACTTTAAGGAATATATTCTCAGAAAATCTAATAAAGTAAACAACCATGCCTGAAATTTGAGTAACGCAAATTCCCACAAAATTGCAGGAAGCACACTTCCTACTAGCATAAATATAAGTAAATTATGAAAATCAGAGAACATCTTGTGGAAAATGAAAAAACAAATTATGCAAAATTTGAATGTATTTATTTTATAAGAACACGCATGCACTGATAAAGAAAAAAGTTTTTATATATTGCTTTGTTGTTTTTTGTCTGTATGAAAATTCATTGCTAGTGAACTATGCTTCATTTCTGGATTTTAAGCTTCTAGCAATTTTGATAACAATAAAAAGGGAGTTTTATTTTTACACACATAAAATAGCTTATGAATACAAAATTTAAAATTACAGTGTTGCCAGTTAAACTCCAGATAGGCCAATACTACCTTTCAACCAAAGAATAAAAACACAAGTTTTCTCTTTCCTAATTAATAATGCTAATTTCAAGAGTCATTTACATCCTGTATCTAAGTCACTAAAGATTTAGCCAATATCAGCAGTTAATGGTTAGTTTGCTCTTTAGGACGGTGAGGAAACTGAAAGCAAATGAATAGTTTCAAAAGCTGTATGCTAATTATGTTAACAAATTATTTGGAAGGATTGATACTGGTAAAAGCTGTGAATACATTTATAATGATCAAAATTAGTATCTAAGTTACAGTTGAACTTCTGTGTAGTGGGGAGAGCTATTGAATGGTTTTCATTAAATTTGTTGTAGACACACTACACTGTTTTGAATCTCCCTATTTCCAAAATATTGGCAATTGTTCCACAATATCGTAGGTATTTAAATAGACACTATTTCTTAAAGTCCATGGAAACAATAGGCCTATATTGACGAAGCATTATGCCTGCAAAAACAAATTCATCTAGCCTCTACCATTGTCAGACACTTCAAGAAAGGATTTATTTATTGTAAAACTTAATCCAGAATGTTGTAATCATGGAATAAATATAGTCTATTTACTTTTGAAATTTTAACAAAGGATATTTTAGTTCAAAAAACTAAAATATTAACAAGATATGAAAATAGCACTTAGCTTATAAAAATGGATTCATAAATAAAGCACAATGACATATAGACCAAAGTAAAATCCTTAGCCCATAAAAAGCAAACTGGCCAAACTTCACATTTCACTGGGTTTTGAAGAACATTTTGCCATTGCAGCTTTGTAAATAGTGTTATAAAGGAGGAAGGGAAATGCTTCAAATATCAATCCCACTTCCTGAGTCTTGGTTTGCAAATAAATCACAGGTAAGGCCCAAGTATGAACTTTCCATTTCTAATCTAAGTTTCACTGCTGACTGCTGACTTGCCATGTTTCTGAAATTGTCCCTTTACTAGTGCAGTTTGGTTCTATACATATTTTAAATAATAAAATGCACTAACTTTTCCCTTTTTCTTCTGATCTACTGTTTGCTGAAAGCTCCAGCCCCATCACACAGCTATTCAGGTTTTATTGAAAATTGCAAATCTCAAACTCCAAAAGTGAACATACTCTCCAATAACATATATTATGTTGGTCCCTTATTTCTTTCCCAATTTTTTTAAAGGAATATTGTCTATATACCCCAGGGTAACATCTGGTGTTTGAATGTTGAATGACTACAGCTTATGCTATGCATCACTCAAGGTAGTTTGGATCTCAGCTACCACTTACTACCTGTGTGAGCTTGGGTAAGCTATGTCTCATCTCTAAGGCTGAAAAGTGGAATTTTGTGAGAAGTAACCATATTATGTAAATTAACATTTTTATTGTAATACTTCTAAAAGTCATTTAAAATTATATCAAATTCAGTGGACGTATCGTCAAATAAATAAATTTTGTGTGTGTTCAAAGAATACAATAAAGAATTTTAGTTCAAAGAATACAATAAAGAATTTTAAGCAATAATGAAAAATAGCCCAGCACAGTGGCTCATTCTTGTAATTCTAGTTATTCAGGCAGCTAAGGCAATAGAATTGCTTGAGGCCAGGAGTTCAAGACCAGCTTGAGTACCATAGTGAGACTCCATCTGTATTTTTTAGAGCCTACTGAATATTTATATAATAATTTATTGTAATCCTAAAACTATTTTATTATGTATGAGGTGAAAGTGATATGATGGAGGAGTTCTTTCCAGAAGTAAATAAACAGGAGGAGGCAAAGCAAGATGGCCAACTACAAGCCTCCAGTGATCATCCACCCTGCAGGAACACCAAATTGAACAACTCTCCACACAAGAAAGAACCTTGATAAGAACCAAACATGAAGTAAGCAATCATATTATCTGGTTTTAACATCATAGCAAAGAATGAAGCACTGAAGAGAGTGTAGGAAAGATAGTCTTGAATGGATGACACAACCTGTCCCCTATTCCCCTGGAGGTGGCCATGTGGTACAGAAAGAGAATTTGTGTGTATGCAGGATAGATAGAGCACAGTGATTGCAGAACTTTGTGTTGGAACTCAGTGCTGCCCTGTCAAATGGAAAGCAACGTGAGAGAGAATTCAGCCAGTGCCCCCAGAGGTAGAATTTAGACTAGCCCCAGCCAGAAGGGAGTCACTCAACCCCATGGTCAGAACCTGAGTTCTAGTTAGCACCACCACTGCAGGGTAAAGTGTTCTAGGGTCATAAATAAACTTGAAAGGCAGAGTCTATGCCACAACAACTGCAATTCCTGAGCAAGTTTTTTTTGTCATGCTGGGCTTGAACCAGTGGATTTTTGAGTGCACATGACCTAGTGAGGTACCAGCTGGAGAAGCCTAGGGAGTGCTTGTGTCTCCCATGCCCCTTACCCCAGGCAGCACAGCTCACAGCTCAGAAGGAGAAGGGAAAAAAGAGAACTTTGTTTTGCAAGTAGGATACCAATTCAGCCATAGTGTAATAGGGCACCAGGCAGAGTCCTGGGGCCCCTGTTCCAGGCCCCAGTTCCCAGTTGACATTTCTAGACACACACTGGGCCAGAATGGAACATGCTGCCTTGAATGGAATAACCCAGTCATGGCAAGATTCATCACCTACTAACTAAGAGACCTTGGCCCATGAATAAGAATTAGTGGTACCCAGGAAGTTTTCACTGTGGGCCTTGGGTGAGACCCAGGTTGTGCTGGCTTTAAATGTTACCCACTCCATTCCCAGCTCTGGTGGACATGAGAAGATACTCCTGCTTTTAAAAGGAGACAAAAGAGTAAAGGTGACTTTGTCTTGCACCTTAGGTACCAGCTCGACCACAGAGGGGTAAAGCACCAAGCAGCCTCCCGGGGTCCCCAGTTCTAGGCATTAGCTTTTGAACAGCATTCCTGGACCTGCCGGGGGCCAGAGAGAAGCCTGTTGTCCTGGAGGGAGAGAGCCAGGCCTGGCAACATTCAACCCAGCTGGCTGAAGAGCCCTTGGGCCTTGAGTGAACATCGGCAATAGCCAAGCAGTAATTGCCACAGGTCTGGAGCAGTGGTGGCCACAAGAGAAGACTTCCTTTGCATTAGGAAAGGAGAGGGAAGAGTGGAAAGAACGTTGGTTTGCAGCTTGGGTAACAACTTGGCCACAGTAGAACAGAGCACCAAATACATTCCAGAGTTTTCTGACTTCAGCCCTGACTCCCAGAGGGCAATCATAGACCCACCTTTGGCTGAGGGGAAGCTCATTGCCCTGAAGCGTAGGATATAAGTCTCACTAGATTCACCACCTGCTGACTGGAGAGCCCTTGGGCTTTGAATAAACACCAGCAGAGACCAGGCAGCGGTTACCTTGAGCCTTGGGTAAGACCCGGCACTGTGCAGGCTTCAGGTCCGTCACACCCCTCTCAGCTGCAGGCAGCTCTCCATGAAGTGGGACATCCTGTTTATTTGGGGGAAAGTAAAAGAAAGGAACAAAAGTCTCTGCTTAGTAATCTAAGAAATTCTCCCAGATCTTACCCAAGATCACCAAGATAGTATCCTTATGAGCCTACAAGAGTCACAGAAATCCAGCTGACACAATGAAGAATGCATCACGGTTTCTCAACAGCAGAATTGATCAAGCAGAGGAAAAAAAAAATAGTGAACATGAAGACAGGCTATTTGAAAATAAACAGCCAAAGGAAACCAATAAAAAAAGTAGAAAAGGCCTTTGACAAAATTCAACAACCCTCCATGCTAAAAACTCTCAATAAATTAGGTATTGATGGGACATATCTCAAAATAATAAGAGCTATCTATGACAAATCCACAGCCGATATCATACTGAATGGGCAAAAACTGGAAGCATTCCCTTTGAAAACTGGCACAAGACAGGGATGCCCTCTCTCACCACTCCTATTCAACATAGTGTTAGAAGTTCTGGCCAGGGCAATTAGGCAGGAGAAGGAAATAATGGGTATTCAATTAGGAAAAGAGGAAGTCAAATTGTCCCTGTTTGCAGACGACATGATGGTATATCTAGAAAACCGCATTGTCTCAGCCCAAAATCTCCTTAAGCTGATAAGCAACTTCAGCAAAGTCTCAAGATACAAAATCAATGTACAAAAATCACAAGCATTCTTATACACCAACAACAGACAAACAGAGAGCCAAATCATGAGTGAACTCCCATTCACAATTGCTTCAAAGAGAATAAAATACCTAGGAATCCAACTTACAAGGGACATGAAGGACCTCTTCAAGGAGAACTACAAACCACTGCTCAAGGAAATAAAAGAGGATACAAACAAATGGAAGAACATTCCATGCTCATGGGTAGGAAGAATCAATATCATGAAAATGGCCATACTGCCCAAGGTAATTTACAGATTCAATGCCATCCCCATCAAGGTACCAATGACTTTCTTCACAGAATTGGAAAAAACTACTTTAAAGTTCATATGGAACCAAAAAAGAGCCCGCATCGCCAAGTCAATCTTAAGCCAAAAGAACAAAGCTGGAGGCATCACACTACCTGACTACAAACCATACTACAAGGCTACAGTAACAAAAACAGCATGGTACTGGTACCAAAACAGAGATAATAGATCAATGGAACAGAACAGAGCCCTCAGAAATAATGCCACATATCTACAACTATCTGATCTTTGACAAACCTGACAAAAACAAGCAATGGGGAAAGGATTCCCTATTTAATAAATGGTGATGGGAAAACCGGCTAGCCATATGTAGAAAGCTGAAACTGGATCCCTTCCTTACACCTTATACAAAAATCAATTCAAGATGGATTAAAGACTTAAATGTTAGACCTAAAACCATAAAAACCCTAGAAGAAAACCTAGGCATTACCATTCAGGACATAGGCATGGGCAAGGACTTCATGTCTAAAACACCAAAAGCAATGGCAACAAAAGCCAAAATTGACAAATGGGATCTAATTAAACTAAAGAGCTTCTGCACAGCAAAAGAAACTACCATCAGAGTGAACAGGCAACCTACAAAATGGGAGAAAATTTTTGCAACCTACTCATTTGACAAAGGGCTAATATCCAGAATCTACAATGAACTCAAACAAATTTACAAGAAAAAAAACAAACAACCCCATCAAAAAGTGGGCGAAGGACATGAACAGACACTTCTCAAAAGAAGACACTTATGCAGCCAAAAAACACATGAAAAAATGCTCACCATCACTGGCCATCAGAGAAATGCAAATCAAAACCACAATGAGATACCATCTCACACCAGTTAGAATGGCAATCATTAAAAAATCAGGAAACAACAGGTGCTGGAGAGGATGTGGAGAAATAGGAACACTTTTACACTGTTGGTGGGACTGTAAACTAGTTCAACCATTGTGGAAGTTGGTGTGGCGATTCCTCAGGGATCTAGAACTAGAAATTCCATTTAACCCAGCCATCCCATTACTGGGTATATACCCAAAGGACTGTAAATCATGCTGCTATAAAGACACATGCACACGTATGTTTATTGCGGCATTATTCACAATAGCAAAGACTTAGAACCAACCCAAATGTTCAACAATGATAGACTGGATTAAGAAAATGTGGCACATATACACCATGGAATACTATGCAGCCATAAAAAATGATGAGTTCATGTCCTTTGTAGGGACATGGATGAAATTGGAAATCATCATTCTCAGTAAACTATCGCAAGAACAAAAAACCAAACACCGCATATTCTCACTCACAGGTGGGAAGTGAACAATGAGAACACATGGACACAGGAAGGGGAACATCACACTCTGGGGACTGTTGTGGGGTGGGGGGAGGGGGGAGGGGTAGCATTGGGCGATATACCTAAAGTATAATAATAATAAATAAAAATAAAATAAAATAAAAGCATATACAAAAAAATGAAGCAGCCTACAAGATCTAGAAAATAGTCTCAAAAGGGCAAATTTATACATTATTGGCCTTAAAGAGGAGGGCGTGAGAGAGATCTGGGGAAAGTTTGTTCAGAGGGAATACAACAGAAAATGTTCCAAACCTGGAGAAAGATATCAATATTCGAGTACAGGAGGGTTATAGAACACAAAGCAGATTTAACCAAAGAAGATTTCCTCAAGGCATTTAATAATTAAACTCGCAAGTGTCAAGGATAAAAGAAGCAAGAGAGAAGAAATAAATAACATACAAAGGAGCTCCAATATGTCTTGCACCAGACTCCAGTGGAAAATTTACAGGCTAAGAGAGAGTGACATGACATATTTAACGTGTTGAGGGAAATAAGTTTTTATCCTGGAATAGTATATCCAGTGAAAATATCCTTCAAACATGAAGGAGAAATAAAAATTTTACCAGACAAACAAAAGTTGAGGGATTTCAACAACAAACCAGTCCTTCATGAAATTCTAAAGGGAGTTCTTCAGTCTGAAAGAAAAGGATGTTAACAAGCAATAAGAAATAATCTAAAGGTACAAAACTCACTAGTAATAGTAAGTACACAGATAAACATAGACTATTATAACATTGTAACTGTGGTGTGAAAACTACTCATATCTTGAGTAGAAATACTAAAAGATGAACCTTTCAAAAATAATAACTGCAACAATTTTTAAAGACATAGGCATATAAGGAGATATAAATAGAAACAACAAAAAGTTTAGAAGTGAGAGCTGCAAAGTGTAGAGATTTTATTAGTTCTCTTTCCTTATTTGTTAATTTGTTTGATTTTTCAATCAGTGTTATCGTCAGCTTAAAATAATTGGTTATAAGATGTTACAGGCAAGCCCCATTGTAAACTCAAATCAAAAAACTTATAATGGATACACAAAAAAATTTAAAAGAAAGAAATTAAAACATACCACTAGAGAAAAGTACCTTCACAAAAAGGAGGACAGGAAAAAATGAAGGAAGGAAGAAAAGATTACAAAACAACCAGAAAACTGATAACAAAATGGGAAAATGGCAAAAGTAAGTCTTTACTTATCCATTATAACATTGAATATAAATGGACTAAACACTCCAAACAAAAGATATAGAGTGGCTGAATGAATAAAAAACAAGACCTAATGATCTATCACCTATAAGAAACACACTTCACCTATAAAAACACATAGATTGAGAATAAAGAAATGGAAAAAGATATTTCATGCCAATGCAAACTAAAAATTAGCAGAAGTAGATATACTTATATCAGACAAAATAGCTTTCAAGGCAAAAACATATAAAAAGAAACAAGGAAGGTAATTAAATAATGATAAAGGGGTCAACTCAGCAAGAGGATATAACAATTATAAGTATATATGCACCCAACACTAGAGCACACAGATATATAAAACAAATATTACTAGAGCTAAAGAGAGAGATAGACCCTAATATACTAATAGCTTGAGACTTCAACCCCTTACTTTCAGCATTAGGCATCATCCAAACAGAAAAACAGCCAAGAAACATCAGACTTAATCTGTACTACAAACCAAATGAACCTAACAGATATTTACAGAACATTTCATCCCATAGCTGTAGAATATACATTCTTCTCATCAGAACATGGGTCATTATCAAGGGTAGACTGTATGTTAGCTACAAAAAAGTCTCAAGAAATTTTTAAAAATGAAATTATATCAAGTATCTTGTCTAACTGAAAGGAAATACAATTAGAAAGCAATAAGAAGAGACACTTTGGAAAATATACAAACACAGGGAAATTAAACAATATGCTACCAATTGACAAGTGAGTCAATGAAGCAATTAAGAATAAAGTTTAAAAATTTTTGAAACAAATGACTATAGAAACACAACATACCAAATCCTACAGAATACAGTGAAAGCAGTGCTAAGAGGAAAGTTTATAACAATAAGCACCTATATCAACAAAGTAGAAAAACTTCAAATAAACAACCTAATGATGCATCTGAAAGAATTAGAAATGCAAGAGAAAATCAAACACAAAATAAGCAGAAGATCAGAACAGAAGTAAACAAAATTGAAACAAAGAAATTAAAAAATCAGAAGTTGGTTTTTTGAAAAGATAAACAAAACCAAGAAAGTTGTAACAAGACTATAGAAAAAGAGAGAAGACTGAAATAAATAAACCTACAATGGATACACAAAAAATGAAAAAGAAAGAAATTAAAACATATCAGCAGAAAAACTACCTTCACAAAAAAGAAGACAGGAAAGAAAGAAGGAAGGAAGAAAAGATTATGAAACAACCAGAAAACTAATAACAAAATGGCAAAAGTAAGTCTTGCCTTCTTCATAATAACATTTCATGTAAATGGACTAAACTATTCAGTCAAAAGAAATAAAAAACGAGATATTACAACCAGTACCACAGAAATTCAAAGGATCACTAGTGGTTAGTAAAAGCATCTATATGTCAATAAACCGGAAAACCTGGAAGTAGATAAATTTCTAAACACATAAAACCTGCCAAGAAGGAACCATAAAGAAATCCAAAATCTGAATAGAACAATAACAAATAAAGAGCTTGAAAAAGTTACAAAAAGTCTACTGGCAAAGAAAAGTCAGGTATCCAATCGCTTCATTGCTGAATTTTACCAAACATTTAAAGAAGAAATAATACCAATTCTACTTAAATTATCCTGAAAAATAGAGTAGGAGGGAATAATTCCAAACTCATTCTATGAAGCAAGTATTACACTGATAACAAACCCACACCAAGACACATAATAAAAAGAAAACTACAGGCCAATGACCTTAAAAAATATTGATGCAAAAAATATTAACAAACCAAATTCAGTAACACATTTAAGAAGTTCATTCAGCTTGATCAAGTGGCATTTACCTCTGGGGTGCAAGGATGCTTCATCATATGTAAATCAATCATGTGACATATCATATCAACAGAATGAAGGATAAAAACATATGATTATTTCATTTGATACAGAAAATGCCCTTGATAATATTCAATATCCCTTCAAGATAAAAACCCTAAAAAAATCTGGGTGTTTAAGAAACATACCTCAACACAATGAAAGCCATATATGACAGATAAAGAGCTAGTATCATACTAAATAGGGGAAAACTAAAGGTCTTTCCTCTAAGATCAGGAACACAACAAGGCTGTCCATTTTCATTGTTATAAAACAATGCTGGAACTCCTACCCGAGAAAGAAATAATGGGCATCCAAGTTGGTAAGGAAGAAGTCAAATTACCCATATTTGAAGATGACGTGATCTTTTACTTGGAAAAACCTAAAGACTCCACCAAAAAAAATTATTAGAACTGAAAAAAAAATTCAGTAAAGTTGAAGGATACAAAATCAACATACAAGTCAGTAGTATTTCTACATTCCAACAGCAAACAATCTGAAATAAAATTGGGAAAGTAATCCAATTTATATTAGGTAAAAATAATGTTAGATACCTCAGAATAAGCTGAACCAAAGAAGTAAAACAGCTCTACAATGAAAACTTTAAAATATTTATAAAAGAAATAGAAGAGGACATAAAAAATGGAAAGATATTTTATGTTCATGGATTGGAAGAATCAATATTGTCAAAATGTTCATACTATCCAAAGGAATCTACAGATTCAATGCAATCCCTATCCAAAAGCAATGACATTCTTCACAGAAATAGAAAAAATGATCCTAAAATGTATATGGAACAACAAAAGATCCAGAATAGCCTAAGCCATCCTGAGCAAATATAACAAAACTGGAGGAATCACATTACCTGACTGCAAAATACACTACAGAGCCATAGTAACTTGAAAAAAAATTTTTAATGGTACTGGCATAAAAACACTTAGAACAATGAAACCAAATAGCACCCAGAGACAAAACCACACACCTACAGAAAATTCATTTTCAACAAAAGTACTGAGAACATACAATAAGGAAATGACACTCTTTTCAATAAATGGTCCTGGGAAAATTGGGTATCTATATGTAGATGAGTGAAACTAGACCTCTGTGTCTTGCTAAATACAAAAATAAAATCAAAATTGAGTAAAGACCTAAATCTAAAACTTCAGCCTATGCAACTACCACAAGAAAACATCAGGAAACTCTCCAGGGCATTGGTGTGGGCAAAGATTTCTTGAGTAATATACCTGCCAGGCACAGGCGAACAAAGCAAGAATGGACAAATGGTAACAAATCAAGTTAAAAAGCTTCTGCACACAGCAAAGGAAACAATCAACAACAAAGTGAAGCGACAACCCATAGAATGGGAGAAAATATTTGCAAAGTATTCATCTGACGAAGGATAAATAACCAGAATACACGAGGAGGTCAAACAACTCATTAGGAAGAAATACAATAATCCAATTTAAAAATGGCCAAAATATTTGAATAGACATTTCTCAAAAGAAGATAAACAAATGGCAAACAGGTGTATAAAAAGGTGCTCTACACCACTGATCATCAGAGAAATGCAAATCAAAACTACAAAGAGATATCACTTTACCCAGTAAAAATGGCTTCTATCTAAAAGACAGGCAATAGTGAATGCTGTCAAGGATGTGAGGAAAAGCGAACCCTCATTCACTATTGGTAAGAATGTAAATTAGTACAATCACTAAAGAAAACAGTTTGGAGGTTCCTCAAAAAACTAAACATAGAGCTACCATATGATCCAGCAATTCCATTACTGGGTTTTTATAAAAGCAAATGAAATCAGTATGTTGAAGTGATATCTGCACCCTCATGTTTATTGTAGCACTATTCACAATAGCCAAGGTTTGGAATCAACCTAAGTATCCATCAATAGACTAATAGATAAAGAAAATGTGGTACATATACATAATGGGGTACTAATCAGACATAAAAAAGAATGAGATCCTGTCATTTGCAACAGCGTGGATTGAACTGGGGTTGTCGAAGGAAATAAGTCAGGCACAGAAGGGGAAACTTCACATGTTCTCACTCATTTATGGGATCTAAAAATTAAAACAGTTGAATTCATGAAGATACAGTAGAATGATGGTTACCAGAGACTGAGAAGGGTAGTGGGTGGTGGGGAAATAGAGATGGCTAATCATTAGAAAAATATAGTTAGAATGAGTAAGATCGTGTTTTTGATAACACAACAGAGTGGCTAGTCAATAATTTATTGCACATTTTAAAGTAACTAAAAGATTATTATTGAAATGTTTATAACACAAAGAAATGATAAATGCTTGAGATGGTGCATACCCCATTTACCTAGAAGTGATCATTAAGTATTTTTTGCCTGTATCAAAATATCTCATACACCCCACAAATATATTCACCCACTATGTACCCCAAAAATTAATTATTAAAAGAAATAAATGAACAACTACAGAGCCTTCAGGTGAATACATTGAATTCAATGAATTCAATGGTTATTTAAATTTAATCTTTTTAATCACTCAGAATCATTGTTGAATAAAATTAAATTTAAAAACAATTGTCTAAATCTTACCATGTTTTACTCTTCATTTGTCCACATCTCATTGATAAATCCGATCAAAAGTGCCTATAATTAGAAGATTTCTTGAAAGTATTCATGTAAAAAAAAAAGAAAAAGCTTACAATTGAAGAAAAGGAACAGTGGAAAAAAAGGAAAAGAGTCATAACTCAATCCCTTTGTTCTAAGCAGGCAGTCACCGCACAGGGTCAACACAGATTGAGCAGGCATTCAGGCACCTAAGACTCAGAACACGTGTATCACTACCTGTCACTCATTTCTTGCTGAGCCTGATAGTTTTTATTTAATTCATTTAACAATTATTTATTTTAGACTTACTATGTGGCAAGTGTTTTATATAATGGTGATACAGTGCTGACCTCAAAATATCTAGCAGCAAGCGATGCAAATGAGAATTCTGATGCCAATATTATTTTTGTTTGTTTGTTTTAGTGAGCTCTCTCTCTCTTTTTTCTTTGTAGAAATTTTTGGCATGTTCTCTTATCCTTGACATTCAAGTAGTTTATTACAGTACATTTAATTGTAAGGGGTGTATACGTGTGTGTGGGGGGTGTGTGTGTATTGTTTATTTTTCCTGCTAGTTCTTCAGTGAATCCTTTCAAGTTATGGAAATTTGTCTTTTATGATTTTATTGATTATTCCTCATCTCCATTTTTGTTTCCTATTATCATAATCTCTATTAGCTGGATAACATCCCTCCTGCATTGATCTTCTATATCTAGTATCAGCAATTTTTTTCGTTAAGGATGAGAAAGTAAATATTTTAGGCTTGAGGAGGTGTTGTGTAAAGTTTCTAGCTCTTCTCTTCCTCTGTCTCCCTTTCACTCCCTCTCCTCCTCCTTCACTTCATTTTTCTCTTTCTCCTCTTCCTTCTCTTCTTCTTCTGGCAATTCTCTAAAAATGGAAGAAAAAATTTAGTTTAAGCCTTAAAAAATGAAGCAGAGGTCATAATTTTCTGACTCCTCCTCTTTATCTTAGTTTTTGTTACATTTTTCATTAGTTAATTTTGTTGAAATATTCTAAATACTTTTTTCTTTTGTCGTCAATATAGCTAATTAGGCACAAATTTGGGCAAATCATTTAATTTCTCTATGTATCAGTTGTCCCACCTGTAACTGAAGGTAATAATGGTTGTAAAAGTTAAATGAAATACTCTATATAATCCTCAACGTGGCATGGCACATTCTTAGGGAATATTATTTTTTATTTTCATGAATGCAATATATCCTCTCAAGCTCTCTAAGGATACTAAAAATAATTTTTAAACTTATTTTTTATCTCTAAATTAACTTTGATTCTTCTACAATTAATTACTGTATGTTTTAATATGAGAACTTCTCTTTATGTTGCTGAACTACCCTAAATATCTGGTAAGTTTGGTTGTTAATTTATTTTTGAGTGAAGATCAAAGCAGATTGACATGAGTAGATTTCATTGACTTTCTGGATTAACTTGCATTTTTCTTTCATTAGCAAGCTCCTCGCCTGAATGATGTGGCTGATTGCCAGATCTCTGCATCTATGCTAGTCAAGTTAGCTAGTAGTGTTTATTTTGTATGTGTGAGTGGGGAGAGTGAAAATTTTAGCAGAGATCAGATTTGTAATACCAGTCCTCACTCTTGGAGCATTAAACCATCCCAAGTGGATGTTTAATTTCTTGGAAAATATTTTCCTGACTTCCTCCAGAAGGCAACTTCACTGTACCTGGATGATATGGTGAAAAGGGGGAAGCCTTATTCATGCTACTCTTCAACAGATACTGTTTCAATCAAATGCTCCACCCTAGATCTTGACTCTGTACCTGCATAATCAGAGCCCGGAAGCTTCCTGATATTTTATTCTTAGGAAGATTTACAACTTGTTTGCCACTTCTTTTCTGTGTATGTTCTGCGCCCCAGTCAGGCTTAGGCATCCATATAATTTCATTGCCTTGCATATTCTAGCAATTTATGAAAATCAAAGGTGTACTGTTTGTCATCTCCCACCTTTATCTCAGTTCACCAGTGCTAGTCCTTTTATAAATATTTTATTATGCATGCTTTTTTACTCTCTAAAGAGCTTTGTGGAGATAAAAGAGTTAAATATATAGATTCAGTCCAACAGCCTATATTAGATTTAAAATAATAATTTATAATGCTTAAATTTTCACCTCTTATGTGAAGCAATAAGGCCACCATGTAACATCAATCCAAAATTATGTTGACAGAAAATCTTTGAGACTGGTGAATGAAAAACATAGTTCATTACATGGTAAGTTTTCTGTTTGTATGGATCTCTTCAAATAAATGATTCTGCTCAAATTAGTAAATAATTGTTTTGGTATAAGTGTTAGTTCTTAGCTTCATTCTATTGATCATCTCATTTCTTGGCACAGCAGAGTAGTTAACAGTTTATACTTTGGAGTCATACAGACCTGGTTTCAAATCTTTCCTCTGCTATTTACTAACTTTGTGAACTAGAAAAATATTATTTAACTTTTTAAGACATATTTTTGGTCACCTGTATACAGTTCATTTATTTATTTATTTCACAGATATCTATTAAATGCTTATGACTTTACTAGATTTCTATGAAGATTTATAAAAGAATAAAAGTCAAGTTGGTACTTAGCTCTTGATAAACATTTCCTGTTACTGTTATTGTTTTCAACTATCTTTATTTCAAAACAAAAAATAACGGAACATGAGACAATTTTGTGCTGTCAATCATTCTTCACTGTGTGGTGCATTGCTGCTGAAAAGCAAACTATTAATGTTTAAAATAATTTCAGTTCTGGCATTCATATTGGTCAGAAAACATATGGATATTACAGCAATATCAGCTAAGAATAAATGCGGACACCATGCAGGAAAATTGTGCATGAACTCTTCCATGTCCTTTAAAAATCCTTTCAGGGCAAATATTTAAATTGAATCCTTAAAAATGCATGAAATGATTTAATCCCCAAAAAATCTTCTATTGTGTCTCTCAAGGCCACTTTCCTGAATTAATACACAACAGCCACGCATAGCTTTCCATATTAACCAAAAAGGAAGAGCAGGATTATGCAATTGGGCTTTGTGTTTTTATCTTGGGACTCCGTGTTCTGTGAGCTGGGACTCCGTGTTCTGTGAGCTGGAACTCCAGGTTCATCTGCCTTATGGCCTCAGGCTGCCTTTTTCCTGCTGGTCTCCTGACTGACTTGCTGCATGCGCACCTTCACAGAGGGGGCTCTGATCCTTCTTTTCCAGATGAATACTATCAATATTCACTTGGCAATAAGGAATAAAGTTATATTTCCAATGCAAACAAAAACATTTGCCTGAAGAGCTGCAGAAAACAGAATTTTTTTTAGTAATACTGGCCTACCTTTTATAATGCAGTTGCTCACTGTGGTGCTCTCTGCAATTAAATCCTTTAATTTTAATTTTAATTTATTTTATTTTATCTTTCCATAACTTGTTGGAGTACAGGTGATATTTGATTATATGAGTAAGTTCTTTAGTGGAGATTTGTGACAGCCTGGTGCACCCATCACCTGAACAGTATACACTGCACCATATTTGCTGTCTTTTATCCCTCACTCCCCTCCCACTCTTCCCCCCAAGTCCCCAAATGACCTCTCACATTCCAAAATTTACTGACTAAGAGAGGGAACCCTATGGCCCTTTGCCCACCAGTACTTCAGGAATTCCCTCTTTAAATGCCCACAAGGTAGCATGACACAGAGATCAGCCCCACCAAAATTACCTGGTATGTTACTAGGACTGCCAAAACAAAGTACCACAGACTGCAGCTTAAACAACAGAAATTTATTTCCTCCTAGTTCTGGAGGTTCGAAGACTCAGATCAGGATGTCAGCAAGATTGACCTCCTGTAGCTTTAATTACTTCTCTGAAGGGCCTATCCTCAAATAGAGTTACATTCTGAATATAAATGTCAGAACTATGAAAAATTTTTAAACATTTACAGTTTGCTTTTCTGCAGCAATACACCACATAGTGAAGAAAGACTGACAGCACAAAATTGTCTCATGTTCAATTATGTTTTGGTTCTAAAATAGACAGTTGAAAGCAATAACAATAATAGGAAATGTTTATCAAGGGGTAAGTACCAACTAATCATTGACTTTCATTCTTTTATTAATCTTCATAGAAATCTAGTAAAGTCATAGGCATTTAATAGATATTTGTGAAATAAATAAATAAATAACTTGTATACAGGTGACCAAAAATATGTCTTAAAAAGTTAAATAATCTTTTTTCAGATTCACAAAGTTAGTAAATGGCAGAGGAAAGGTTTGTACTCAGGTCTGTATGACTCCAAATTATAAACTGTTTACTATTCTGTTGTCCTATGAAATAAGATGGTCAAAGAATGAAGCCAAGAATTAACACCTATATTGAAAAAATTATTCACTAAGTTGAGCAGAATCATTTATTCTGAAATATCCATACAAACAGAATACTATGTAACGAAGACATGAATTTGAAGTGTGAGGGGACACAGTTCAACCTGTAACGTCTAGTAACTGGTTCCACAAGGTTAAAAGTGTGCTCCTCATGTAACAGTGAACTGTGTGCAATATTCTTTCTCAAAAACTGTCTAAGACAGGCCTCCCAGATAGCAGCTGATTCTCTAGCATCGCTCTCTGTTTACCCGTAGTGACAAACTACCACAATGTAAAAGGTAAGTCTTGGCCAGTGACTGTGGCTTTAGGCCACATAACTGTTTTGCATGCATAGATGGTATGTGGGGAAACTGGTTTCCCAAGGAAGTCATAGAATGCACCAATGCTCTACAGTTTAGAAGTGTTTCATTATGCAAATATTAATTTTAAAAAATCTTCTGCAAGATAACTCTGTAGCCTGGATGGGTCCATCCTAGCTCTTGGAACTGGTAGAGGGCAGGTGGGAGGATTAGGAAGTGTTGGCTGGAAGAAGCCTGGGAGGATTCCTGGGACAGCATCTGGATTCACCAGAGGAAATGAGAGATTAAAAAATCTATTTATTCACAATTTTAAAAAATACTAACTGACTAGAATAGGTTGATTACAAAGCAGTATAATATATAACAGTAGCTAGGTGCTGTGGCTCACACCTGTAATCCCAGCACTTTCCGAGGCCAAGGCAGGTGGATCACCTGAGGTCAGGAGTTTGGAGACCAGCCTGGCCAATAGGGTGAAACCCTCTCTCTACTAAAAATACAAAAATTAGCTGGGTGTGGTGGCGGGCACCTGTAATCCCAGCTACTTGGGAGGCCAAGGCAAGAGAATCACTTGAACTTGGAGGCAGAGGTTGCAGTGAGCCAAGGTTGCACCACTGCACTCCAGCCTGGGGACAGAGCAAGACTCCATCTCAAAAACAACAAAAAAAAGTATGTATATATATATATAACTTTATATATATATATATGTATATATATAGGCAGGATGCTAGACTGGGAGATAGGAGTGGTTGTGGAGTTAAACTCTCTCTCATTCCATGATCTCCTCAAAACTAATTTTGTCATAAATAAAGAGGTCTAGTAACCTCTTTATTTCTATTCTATTCCAACTGTAATCATCATATCACTTTTATTATCAGCACATTTCTAATGACTTTGTAACTCTTTTATATAACATTACAAATCAGCTTTCATTTCCTAGTTCTGACATTTAAAGAGACAATTTATTTCAAATAAGCCTTTATTCATACACTAGATTTTTCTATGTCTATTATTCATCTGAAAATAAGGGATGATTATTTTAACAATACCATCAAATCTTATCTGGACAAAATGAGATAATGCAAGTGAAAAGCTAAGCACTTTGCCATATACTTAGCATTCAATAAATGCTAACTTTTATCATTTTAAATAATTGGGGTTGGTATTGCTACATATATAATTCAGGGTATTTTTTTCTCAATTTGCAGGCATATGGCAGAGAACTCAGTAAGGCAACCCAGATGAACTGGGAAAAATGTGGCTCAGGGAAGGAAGGAAGGTTAGGTGCTAGCTCTCTATCCCCCTGAATAGGGCTGAACAGGTGCTGGGAAACATTTAGAATCTGTACACGCAAACAGTTCAGTGGACTGGAGCCTATAATTTAGGTTTATCTTATAAATTGTGGTAGTTTGTCACTATAGGTAGAGTAGACAGAGAATGGTGTTAGAGAATTGGCTGTCATCTTGGAGGCCTGTGCCTAGAGTCTCAGACACTGGGATGAGCAAGCCACCTGGCCTTGGAAAGGAACTTGCAAGAGCAAATCAAGGGTTAGCCACTGGCTAACCCTTCCTAGCTACAGACAATTCCCTCCTCGCCACTAATGCTCATAATCAATTCCAAATTCTACATTACAAAATACTTTTGTAGAGATAAAAATACTTCCCTTTTGAGTTTAACAATGAGAACACATGGACACAGGGAGGGGAACATCACACACCAGGGCCTGTCAGCGGGTGGAGGGCATAGGGAGGGAGAGCATTAGGAGAAATACCTAATGCATGCGGGGCTTAAAACAGATGATGGGTTGATGGGTGCAGCAAACCACGATGGCACATGTATACCTATGTGACAAACCTGAATGTTCTGCACAAGTATCTCAGAACTTAAAGTATAATACTACTACTAATAATAATAAACTTCCCTTTTATTATGTGCTGAGGCTAAATAAAAGTCTGTTTCTGGCAACTGGAGTGTGTGGCACTGAGGACTCAGTCACTCCAGTATTCAAGCAATAACCTTGCATAATCATCCCTGGGCCAATCAGAAAGAGGATCCAGAAGACTGATTTATATTAAACATCATGTTTGATTTTATAGAAAATTCCTGGCTTTGTAAGGACATTTCAAGGATAGTGTGAAACCAAGCCTGCTGAGGATGAGAGGAATGAGTGCCCTAACAATGAGTTGCTTTAAATGTGGCAGGTGTAGACTGACAACCAGCCAACTCTTTCTAGCTACAGATACTTCCCTCCTCTCCACTAATATTTATAATCAATTCCAAATTCTACATTACAAAAATGTTAAAAAGTAGCATTTTCTTCTAATAAGAGATTATCCCAGAAATATTTACTCTTTATTCTAAAATGTGAGATTATTTAAACTCTATATAGGGTAGAGGGAAGAACACTGAATATTTGAGCTCTGCTCTTCGCCCTACCATTGATCAGTTGTATTATACTAAGAAAATTAGTGATCTGGGCAAGATGGTTCACGTCTGTAATTCCAGCACTTTGGGATGCTGAGGCAGGGGGATCACTTGAGTCCAGGAGTTCAAGACCAGCCTGGGCAACATAGTGGAGACCCTGTCACTATAAAAAATAAGAAAAGAAATTAGCCAAGTGTGGTGGCACATGCCTGTCCTGCCAACTACTCTAAGAGGCTGAGGTGGGAGGATTGCTTGAGCCCAGGAAGTCAAGGCTGCCATGAGCCGTGATCATGCCACTGCACTAAATCTGGGCAACAGTGAGACCCTGTCTCAAAGAAGAAAGAACAGTGATGGGGGGGAGAGAGAGAGAGAAGAGAAGGAGGAAGACGAAGAAGAAGAAGAAGGAGAAGGAGAAGGAGAAGAAGAAGAAGAAGAAGAAGAGGAGGAGGAGGGGGAGGGGGAGGAGGAGGGGGACGGGGAGGAGGAGGAGGAAAGAAAAAGAAAGAAAGAAAGTAAGAAAGAAAAAAAAAAAAGGAATGAACAAGAAGGTATAATAAAGATATGAAGAATTATCAAGAGGAAAAAAAAAGAAAGAAAAAAAGAAACAAAGGGGAAGGAAGAAAGAAAGAGGAAGAGGAGGAGGAGAAGAAAGGAAGGAAGGAAGAAGGAAGGAAGGAAGGAGGGAAGGAAATAACTAAAAATAACTAATACACATCTCTGGGGCCTAGTTGTATGATGTGAAAATGAAATTGGACCTCATTTCCGTCTCAGTTTATTTGGCCATGTCGCTTATGTTAATTATATTTTTCATTTTATGGGAGTAACAACTGAAGAAGGCCCCCTTTTCTAGAATTCTCACTAAGGCTTTGAAAGGTTAGTGAGATTCATTCACCACAAAGGCTGCTCATTCATTCACCAAATATTTCATCATTGTGCATGCACTGTTCTTGGCCGTGAGGGTACAACAGTACACAAGATAGATGAAGTCACTATTTCCATGGGCATTATAAAAATAACATAACAAATAAATGAATATGTATGTATCTTAATTTTAGGTGGAGATGAGCTCTGAAGAGAAATGAAGCAAAGTAAGGAGTGTAAATGGGCATAAGGTTGGGTGGGTGGAGTGACTTGGATAAGGTGATCAAGGAAGGCTGCTCTGAAGAGTTAACCTTTAAGCAAAGACCTGAATGAACAGAGAATGAAGGTCTGTGGAAACAGCAGTCCTCAGACAGGGGAAATAATAGAACATTCCTTGAGACAGGAACATGCTTGGCATGTTTTTTAAATGCAAGAAAGCTAGTATGACTAGAGAAGAGTGACCAAGGGGAAAACTGTAGGACACCTGAGGTGTGATAAGTAACAAAAGCCAGGTCACGCAGGGCCACAGTAGACCATGAGATGCCACTGGGGTAGTTTGGGTAAGATAGTAATATAATCTGGTTTGCATTTTAAAATTATTATTCCTGCTGCTAGCTAAAAAGACATGGGAAAGAGGTGAAGTCAGGGAGGAAGAAACATGGAGACTAATTAGGAGTCTAGAAGCAGTATTCTAACCTGGATAGCCTGAATTAGTACAGTAGCATAGAATATAATGATAAACAAGTGAATATGTGATATGCTCTTTTGGAGTTGGATTCCTAATGAATTAGGTGGGTATAGAAGAGAGAAACTGAGAACCTCTGGGTAAATAATCTATAAGGCATATTCCAGAAATAGAAATCTATGAGTCCTTAACATGAACAATCTGCACCTTAGTTGACAGCTTATGGTAAAGAGGGATTTTACTAGAATCAGCTCATTTTGTAAACCGTTGTGTTCTTGGGCCACTGCACAGGTCACTTAACACTTGTGGTCATTAATTTTTAAATTGCCAAAGTGAGAGAAGTAAGACATTTCCACCTTTCTCATGCAGCAGCACCATGGTGGTATGCATTGGTCTTTTGTCACACTGGCTCTAGCCAATTATGAGATGTGTGACCTTGAACAGCTTATTTCTACTAAATCGGGGAATGCTCAAAAAGATAAAAATACTTCCCTTTTATGGTTGTGGTGAGACTAAATAAAATCTCTCATTCAGTAACTATTTCCTGCTCATTGCCTACCTACACGGATCAGCACATTGGTGTCAAGGTGTTGAGGATGAGGAAGGCACAGCTATGCTCTTCATAACATTTTTTTTTCTTTTTTTTTTTTTTTTTGAGACGAAGTCTCGCTCTGTCGCCCAGGCTGGAGTGCAGTGGCGCGATGTCCGCTCACTGCAAGCTCCGCCCCCCGGGTTCATGCCATTCTCCTGCTTCAGCCTGCTGAGTAGCTGGGACTACAGGCGCCCGCCACCACACCCGGCTGATTTTTGTATTTTTAGTAGAGACGGGGTTTCACCGTGTTCGCCAGGATGGTCTCGATCTCCTGACCTCGTGATCCGCCCGCTTCGGCCTCCCAAAGTGCTGGGATTACAGGCGTGAGCCACCGCGCCCGGCCATAACATTATTTCTTATGCTTTAGAATGCCATGTATAGGGGCTGACCTACTAAGGAACTTATTGGAAGTTGGTTTTCTTTCTTCCAAATCCAAAATTTGCTTGCTTATATGAGAGCATAGGACTCATAATTTAAGATAACATAGCGTGTTTTCAGGGCTGCCTTCTGGAACCAATTTCCTAATGCAAATGAATGGCTCTAATAATAATAATATAATTTCAGGCAAGTTAATACGTAGTAAAAAAGATCCTTTTGGAAAAGCAGCCATTTTTCTCTCTCTCAGGTTAAGCACATTTTCCTGCATATTCAAGAAGCATTCTTTTTTATTAGAATACAGGTATAAGTGCTGATGCAAGTTTATGATTATAGAGTACTTGAATAAGTTCCAATGCCTTATCTATCTTACTTTGTCAGAGAAATAGTCCTGCTCAGAGAATTTTGAATTCATTGACAGTTTTTTTAGTCACCTTTAAATTTGTCATTTGACATAGTAGGAAGTACATACCCAATTCACCTGGCAATAGGCACTGCAGTATTTTTAATAGCATTTCATATAAATGTCATATCCAATTAGTAATTTTACCATGCTACCTCAACAATTAGTAAATTAATCCAGGAAGTGCCTATAAAAATCATACCAGGTAATAGTTTCCTAAGCCATTTACAGTTAATAATATGCTGTCAAGTTTAGATCTCAAGTGTAATTCAAAGTAGAGTCCATGGTCTTCAGATTTGCTCAGTGACATTGTGAACCAGTAACATACAGGTGCAAGGCTCTAATTTTTTATTCTCTTTTATCTAACTCATAATCTTTCCATTTCTCTGTGTGTCTCCACTGCCTCTCTACATGACTAGAATCATGAGTTGTGTTAGCATTGAACTGTATCTCCTAATCAACTCAGCTTCTGCCTATTTGTCTTTTCTAGTCAGCATATGATGAGTTTGGCCGAACTTCCAAAGATAGAATATGCCATTAACATTGATTTTTTGAAATCCGTAATAGGGTATTGTGTTGGCATTCCTTCACTGAAATTCTAAGTATGTGGATTAATCACAAAATCATATTCTTCAGAAACACTGGAAGTATAATATTCATATGTTTTCATATATCAAAACTACGTTTGTGCTGTGTCCTCCTATTTGATTTTTCTCTTTTTCCTCTTGTAATATGATAAATTGCAAGAGGCAATTCCTGGTTGTTGCTTATGAAAATTTCAAGACAAAATCTAGATATGCTTTTTCTAGGGCATTGTTTCAAGACAGTTGCATAGTTAGATATGTTCCTGCCACCAGGACATAAATTAAGCTATTCATTAACCAACCAATATTGTTAAATGTCTACTATAAGAAGGCCTTCAGAGAACACAAAGAGATGCTAATATTTTGTTCTCAAAGAACTCATAATTTAGTTGAGAAGAAAATGCTCAGTCAAATGAAAAATCAGTTAATAAGAGTGAGTTAAATTGGAATGTAATGTGAGTTCAAAGGTTATTAGATATTATAAAACTGTCCCATGGATAGTGCAGATAATATTTCTGTTATCCATTTATACTTCACAGTATTTTAGCTAGGCATTGGAGGATAGAATTTAAATTTTGAGTATTTTGTAGCCCACTCTTTTGCTTCAATAGCAGACTACCATAAAATTTGATTTCCTCCTGGGGCCATCTCATCTCAACTTGCCTTTAACTGACCATTCCAGGCTACCTAATACCTGAACAGAGCACAGACAACTCCTATACTGACATCAGTATCCATACCTAGGATAAGCTGCTGTGTTGATTTTTTGACCTACTTTTCCTCTTGAGACTTCAAATTAAAAGATGGCTATGTACCAATAATGTTGGTGGGTACTTTAGGGGATATAAAAATGAAGATGTCATGATTGTCATTTATATTCTCGTGTCTTGTGGGATAAACACATAGGTATAAACAATCCAAACCAAGTAGAGCATGATGAGAGCCTTAATAAAGGTAGAAATAAAGCTGTTGTGAACTGACTTTAACCCAATCTAATAAATATGGCCCAATGTAATAATATAAAAGATCTACCAATGTAAACATTCAGACCCTTTGTGAAAGTTCCTTCAGATTTCTCCTTCCTCATCCTGCTCCTCTGTAAAATGGCATCTGACTGTGTGGTAGAGGAAGTAATGTTTAAATGACTTTGGAGATTTAATACAAAAAGGGGAACTCATAGTATGAGGATCTTTGGGAACCACACAAGTTATGATATTTGAGGTGTTTGTCTTGTCTAAAAACTGAATCAGCGATTGATAGGCTGCAATTTGTTCTCCCTGACTCTTTGGGTTGAGACTGAGGGTGGTTAGAGATGACATACTAGTACCTATTGTACTGGTCATACCTATGCCCTCAGGGCAGATAGAATTTTTGGGGGTTCCTGCACACTACATAATAGTTGATAGCCAGCACCTCAGTTCCAGGCCCACGTGTTTGGATCCCTCCTACCAATGAGTCTATACCATTTTAGAAATGGTTCCTTTCAGACCTCCCTACAAGCTTACAGCCCCTTGCTAGTATCCCAAGAGAAGCATGACACAAGTCCAATGTTCTGAGCTACTCCATCTCTCAATGCATATTTCCCCAAAATTGATCAACTACCAAGTAGCAGTGCTTTTGAAGTTCATGCCTGAAAAGGCAAACTTAAATCTTTTTCTTCTTCTATCATATATTCTTACTACCCTTAAACAGAAAACCTTGTAACTGTCATAGGTAGAAGGGATATCTTCTCTAGAACTACAGAAGAAATTCTATAATCTAGGTCTTTAGGCTTGGTTCATATTATTTCAGAGAAATTTTCAAAGTTTGTTTGTTGTCCAAATCTAATAATAAAGCCTGGTGTGTTGGTGTACAATCTTATTTTGGTTGTTGGATGTTTAATATTAGCTATATATATTTTTATTACTTGATTATTCTAATAAATATGTGCCTGTCCCTATTTTTTTTTTTTTTTTTTTTGAGACCGAGTTTCACTCTTATTGCCCAGGATAGAGTGCAATGGCATGATCTGGACTCACCGCAACGTCTGCCTCCCGGATTCAAGTGATTCTCCTGACCCAGCCTCCTGAGTACCTGGGATTACAGGCATGAACCATCACACTGGGCTAATTTTTGTATTTTTAGTAGACATGGGGTTTCTCCATGTTAGTCAGGCTGGTCTCGAACTCCCGACCTCAGGTGATCCTCTCACTTTGGCCTCCCAAAGTGCTGGAATTACAAGCGTGAGCCACCGCACCTGGCCACCTGTCCCTACTCTTTCATGCAGGTTACAGATACAGTCATATATACAGAAATATAAACAAAAAAAAACAGAGCAACATTTTTTAAAACGATTTCTCCATTTGACTCTGCTATAAGGGATTGTATCCGAACCTGTAGGATATGTGTGTGTCTGTATATGTGTGTGTGTCTCTGTGAGTGTATATCTCCAGTATTGTCACAGTATACATCAAGAGAGAGATTTGGCAGGCTGGAAATTCTAGGGCAGAAGGTGATTCTGCAATCTACCAGTGGAATTTCTTTTTTCCTTGGGAAAACCTCAATTTTACTCTTAAAGATCAGCCTTTCAACTAATTGGATGATCTCATTTACTTAATGTCAACTAACTATAGATATTAATCACTTCACAAAATAACTGCACAACACCCCCTTACATTAGCATTTGAGTAGCTAGGTGCTATAGCTTAGCCTAGTTGAAAAATAATAATCACAGAGCCTACATTAAATTGGTGATAACTGGAAGGGAATAAAAGGGATCAATTATGAACAAACAAATAACTAGATAAAACAGGCAAAGGTAAAAAAGCGCTGAAGAATAACGTGAAAAGTTTACTTTGGTAACTGCAAAAGTGGTGTACATGTAAAAAAACAATAAGTAGCTTATTTGGAGAAGACATTAACTAATTCAGTTTTAGATGCTAATGAACATGAGTTAAATAACCAAATTATTGGAGGTATTTTGCCCAATCAATGTATCTTAATTGAACTGCTGAAGGGATGGACATACAACCTCCACTGCCCAGCTCTAGACACAGCTGATTGGGCTGGTAGTATATATCTGACCAAATCTGAAGACTAAATTTAACCAGTCAAGTTCTTATCACACTTAAATAACCACACACACAAGCTAGTCAAACGGTCAGGGGTCCTATGACTATAGAGACTTGGAGTCCTGGAAGTGGCAGCCTTGAAAGTGCAACTGTATATTGTATAGTCCAGCCCAGAGAGAAGAGAATCTTAGCTTAGATGAGACAGGCTAGATAACTCTAGCCTTAAAGGTGGAGAACATAATTTTAATTCCTATCCTTCTTCATATAGCTTGGCTGTGTCCCCACTCAAATCTCAACTTGAATTGTAATAATCCCCACATGTCAAGGGTGGGGCCAGGTGAAAATAAATGAATCATGAGGGCAGTTTCCCCCATACTGTTCTCAAGGTAGTGAATAAGTATCACAAGATCTGATGATTTTACAGGTGGGAGTTCCCCTGCACAAGTTCTCTTTTTCCTGCCACCACATAAGATGTGCCTTTACCTTCTGCCATGATTGTGAGGCCTTCTCAGCCATGCTGAACTGTGAATTCACTAAACCTCTTTCCTTTATAAATTACCCAGTCTCCAGTATGTCTTTATTAGCAGCATGAGAATAAACTAATACTGTAAATTGGTACCGAATACTGGGGCACTGTTGTAAAGATACCCGAAAATGTGGAAGCGACTTCAGAACTAGGTAACAGGCCGAGGTTGGAACAGTTTGGAAGGCTCAGAAGAATACAGGGAGATGTGGGAAAGTTTAGAACTTCCTAGAGGCTTTTTAAAAGACTTTGACAAAATGCAGCTCATTAAAGATAGAGATAAGGAACTTGTTCAGAACTGGAATAAAAGTGACTCTTGCTATGTTTTGGCAAAGAGACTGGCTGCATTTTGCTCCTGCCCTAGAGATTTGTGGAAATTTGAACTTCAGAGGGATGATTTAGGGTATCTGGTGGAAGAAATTTCTAAGCAGCAAAGTGTTCAAGAGTTGACTTGGATGCTGTTAAAAACATTCAATCTTATGTATTCACAAAGATATGGTTTGGAATTGGAACTTAAGTTTAAAAGGGAAGCAGAACATAAAAGTTAAGAAAATTTAGCCAGGCACAGTGGCTCATGCCTGTAATCCCAGCATTTTGGGAGGCCGAGGCAGGCAAATCACAAGGTCAGGAGATCGAGACCATGGTGAAACCCCCGTCACTAATAAAAAATACAAAAAATTAGCCAGGAGCGGTGGCAGGCGCCTGTAGTCCCACCTACTCGGGAGGCTGAGGCAGGTGAATGGCATGAACCCAGGAGGCGGGGCTTGCAGTGAGCTGAGATTGTGCCACTGCACTCCAGCCTGGGTGACAGAGCAAGACTCCATCTCAAAAAAAAAAAAAAGAAAAAATTTGCAGCCTGATGATAAGGTAGAAAAGAAAAACACATTTTCTCAGGAGAAATTCAAGCCAACTGCGGAAATTTGCATAAGTAACAAGGAGCCAAATGTTAATTGCCAAGACAATAGAGAAAATATGTCCAGGGCATGTCAAAAGTCTTCATGGAAGCGCCTCCCATCACAGGCCTGGAGGCCTAGGAGGAAAAAATGTTTCCTGGGCCAAGCCGAGGGCCTTGGTACTTTATGCAATCTTGAGACTTGGTGCCCTGTGTCCTAGCCATGGCTAAAAGGGGCCAAGGTACAGTTCAGGCCATGGCTTCAGAGGGTGCAAGCGCCAAGCTTTGGCAGCTTCCACTTGGTGTTGAACCTGCAGGTGCACAGAAATCAAGAATTGAGGTTTGGGAATCTCCACCTAGATTTCAGAAGATGTATGGAAATGCCTGGAAGTCAAGGCAGAGGTCTGTGGCAGGGGTGGAGCCCTCATGGAGAACCTCTGCTACGGCAATATGAAAGGGAAATCTGGGGTGGGAGCCCCACACAGAGTCCTGGAGCACTGCCTAGTGGAGCTGTGAGATAAGGACCACTGTCCTTCAGATCCCAGAATGGTAGAACCACTGACAGTTTGCACTGTGTGCCTGGAAAAGCCAGACAGACAATCCAGCCTGTGAAAGCAGCTGGGATCGAGACTGTATCCTGCAAAGCCACAGGGCAGAGCTGCCCAAGACCATGGGAATCCACCTCTTGATCAGCGTGACCTGGATGTGAGACATTGAGTCAAAGGAGATCATTTTGAAGCTTTAAGATTTGACTGCGCTGCTGGATGTCAGACTTGCATCAGGCCTGTAGACCTTTTATTTTGTCCAATTTCTCCCATTTGGAATTGGTGTATTTATCCAATGCTTGTACCCCTTATTGTATCTAGGAAGTATATTAACTTGCTTTTGATTTTACAGGCTCATAGGCAGAAGGGACTTTCCTTGTCTTAGGTGAGACTTTGGATTGTGGGCTTTCAAATTAATGCTGATATGAGTTAAGACTTTGGGGGACTGTGCAAAGGCATGACTGGATTTGAAATGTGAAGACATGAGATTTGGGAGAAGACAGGGCTGGAATGATATGGTTTGGCTGTCTTCCTACCCAAATCTCACCTTGAATTGTAATAATCCCCAGGTGTCAAAGGTAGGGCCAGGTGGAGATAGTTGAGTCATGGGGGCAGTCTTTCTCATACTGTTCTTGTGATAGTGAATAAGTCTCACAAGATTTAATGGTTTCACAAATGGGAGTTCTCCTGCACAAGCTCTCTTTTGCCTACCACCATGTAAGATGTGCCTTTGCTGCTTCTTTGTCTTCCACCAGGATTGTGAGACCTCCTCAGCCATGCTGAACTGTGAGTCCATTAAACCTCTTTCCTTAATAAATTACCCAGTCTCAGGTATGTCTTTATTAGCAATGTGAGAATGAATTAATACATTTCTAGACACTGATTTCATGATACCTGACTTTACTACATTTACTTTCTTTAAGCTTTATTATTATAAATATTCTCATTTTCTAAATGTATTTAACTTACATTGAGTAAGTTTCAGTTCTGGATTCAGGAATAAAACCAAGTAGCAGGAGGAAATTGACTTGGAAAATCAGTACTATCTATTTTCAGTCATGTTGCTAACTCAATATTTACTTACTGTGTTTGCTGGTGGTAAAAAGGAGAAAGAAAGAATTTTAAAATTGGGACCAAAATGAGTCTGAATGTAGTTTAACTGAAAAAATAATGGACTCCAAAAACATGCTGCACTTGCTACAGCATGGTACTTGCAAGATCAAAACAAAATGTTTGTAAAGAAATACCTTCTGATAGCTTGACTGCAATAATTAATTATTCAGCCATATCCAGAGTTATAATCTGTTGTCCTACCATATTTTCACTGCCCAATGTACTAATCTTGTCTAAAATTTCTACCCTGTTCAGCTTAAATTCCTTGGCCCATCATAAGCAACACTTTTTCACATAAGTCTGTAATATCCTTGCCATTTTTGGCTTTGCCATTCTCCTCTGATAAAATCCCAACCACAGTTAATCCCAACTCTCTGCCTATTCCATACTTCCCTTCACTCAAAACATCACTGGCAAATTATGCCCAATCATACTATCTGGCCAAAATTGAAATTTATGACCACTAACCTTAAATAGGCTCTTCATGCTACCCAACAATCACACTATGTTTCTTCAGTTCAGTCACATCTACTTGTCTGGACAATGTTTTTATACTTTCACCTCTACCATTAAAACTCCAACACTTCCTTCCTCTTCATCTATTCTCATTCTTACAAGGATGTTTATGCTTCCCACTCCACTGAGAATAGAGAGCCAACCAAGTGCCTGAATCCAGTACCATATCTTCCTGCCTACCTGTTAGACTGTAAAACTTCCCCAGGAGTCCTCACTTGTTATGTCTATGAATCAGTTTTTTCTCTTCTACTGGTTGATTCCTAATAGCAACAGCTGGGAATTTAGGAAGGCAGAATGGGAAGTGAGCACTGATGGGTGCAGGGTTCTTTGAGAGTAATAAAACCTTCTAAAATTACATTACAGTGATTGTACATGCCTGTAATTATACTAAAATCTAACACATTTTACAATTCAAAAAGGTAAATTTTATGGTATGTAGCATATCTCAATGAAGGTGTTTCATAAATATATATATTTCATATATAAAAATATATATATATGAAAATTCTGTGGTTTGCAAAAATACCTTTGACAGCACACATACACACGCACACACAGACACAGACACACACACATGTATAGTCATTACAAATTGTTGAATTTTTTTTTCAAAATGAAAAGATTTATCTTCATCAAAAGCCACTATGCTTACTACCTTAGCAATAGGATCATTACTGTCTCAAACCTCATTCCATATGACCATGTAAAAAACCTGCACATGCACTGAATTTCAATTAAAAGTAGGAATTATTTTTTAAAAGGCTAAAAATAAGAGTAAACCAAAAAAGTCACTATTGCAAAACACACAAGCTACAGATTACATAAAATATTTATAATATATGTTTGACAAAAGACATACATACATGTTAAGAACCAAAACTCATTATTAAAAATTAAATAACCCAATTAAGTAATCAGAAAAAGATTTAGATTTTTTAAAATTATTTTTAATTATTTAGTTGAGACAGGGTCTCACTTTGTCACCCAAGCTGGAGGGCAGTGGCATTATCATAGCTCACTGCAGCGTCGACCTCCCAGGCTCAAGCAATCCTCCCACCTCAGCCCCAGAGTAGTTGAGACTACAGGCGTGTGCCACGACTCCCTGCTAACATTTCTTTTTCCAGTGAATTGTTTGAACTTTTTGAGAGATGGGCTCTCACTATGTTGTTGAGGCTGGTCTTGAACTCCTGGACTCAAGCAATCTTCCTGCCTCAGCTTCCCAATGTGCTGGGATTACAGGCATGAGCCACCACACCCAGCCTGATTTGGATATTTTATTAATAAAGGCATACAAATTAATAGTAAGTAAATAAAACTGTGTTCAAACTATTTGTCATCAGAGGAAATGAATAAGCTATTTGAAACCACTACATACCAACTAACATCATTAAAGTTAAAAAATAATGATAATAACTGAAAACATGAATATAGGTGAGGATGTGAAGCAAGCAGAACTGTGGCACATTGACAGTAGAAATAATAAATTGTACCAATTTGGAAACCTATTTGGCAGTTTCTTATAAAGTTCCACATCACTTTTCTATGACCCATCAATTCTGTTTCCATTTATTTATTAAAAAGAAATAAAAACATATATTCACAAAAAGACTAGTACAAGAATGTTTATAGTAGATTTATTTACATTAGCTCTAACTGGAAATATCCCAAGTGTCTATCAATAGAAGAATGATTTAAAATTTTTTGTTATATATATTGTATATGTGTATATGCCAAATGCCAAATATATATGTGTGTGTATACATATGTATTTTTTTTTGAGATGGAGTCTTGCTCTGTTGCCCAGGCTGGAGTGCAGTGGCGTGATCTTAGCTCACTGCAACCTCCACCTCCTGGGCTCAAGCGATTCTCCTGCCTCAGCCTCCTGAGCAGGTGGGACTACAGGCACATGCTAGCACCCCTGGCTAATTTTTCTATTTATAGTAGAGATGGGGTTTCACCCTGTTGGCCAACCTGGTCTCAGACTCCTGACCTCAGGTGATTCACCCACCTCAGCCTCCCAAAGTGCTGGGATTACAGGCATGAGCCACCACACCTGGCTGTTTTGGTATATTTGTAAATGCAATACTACTCAGCAATTAAAATTGACAACTGATATATACAACAAAATAAATGAATTTCAAAAATATTACATAGAACAAAAGAAGCATATGCAAACGAGTACATCCACATGATTTGCTTTGTATGAATTTCAATAAAGACAAGACAAATCTGTGGCAATAAAAGTCAAAACACCAGATGCCTCTGGTGTGGGGACATTGACTGGAAAGAGGTATGAGAAGTTTCTGGGATGACAAAAAATTCTAAATCTTGATTAAGGTATTAGTTACATGAGTTTACATATTTGTTAAAATATATTAAACTATGGAAGAAGATCTGTTTATTTCTCTACATGTAAATTATACCTTATAAAAATAAAAACAAGTTAACATCCTCAGTTGGGTTAGTTATCAGGTGGAAGTGAAGGCTGGAAAGATGGAAATGCATATTGTTCAATATTTTACTGTATTGTATATGTTTTGTGAAATTATTTTCTTTGAAAATTGGGATAATCACAGAAGAAAAAGGCTAAACAGCAGAATATTAGTGATGTATGCTGTTCATAAAGTCATAGCAAGGTGTTACAAGACGGAGATGAACTCGGAAGCATTAGCTATTTTGAGAGCACAGTGAATTCATATCTGGAGAATTCAAAAACCTTGGTCTTGCAGGGTTAGAAAAGCCAACTGCTTTTAAATCCCAAACTCAAAAAGGCCCACTAAGATCTTATAGTTGAATAAGGACTTAGCCCTGAGCAGAGAGGGGTTGAAGAGCAAGGAGACACATTGACAGAGTTAAAATCCCTGAGCCTCAAGATGGCTGTTGTTAATTTCAGAGGGAGAAAGAAAAAGACAAGGAGGCAAGATCGTAATAAATAAATCATGCTAGATATTTACCGTTAGCAAAGACTTTTAGTATACTTACAGATATGTGGTACTGACTGAGTTGCTTAGATTGATTTGTGCAAGAAATGTGAAGTAAAATAAACCACATCCTGGCCTAAAAATACTCTCAATCTTCCACTTGCAGAATGTGGCTACAGAATGTCAGGAGGAGGACATTCTCCAAGGATGACATATTCCCTAATGTTCATTTCAAATGAGGCAATGGACCTCAGGAGAAAAAAAAAATTGGAGAAAAGATTTGTTCCCTGATAGAAGAGTCAGGGTCTACTCAAGTAAGTTTCTCTACTACCAGGTTAGAGAATTTTACAAAGCCAATTTCACAGGATTTTCTCATTGCTATGGACTCTGCAATACATCGTTTTCCCAATAAGACTTTCAGTGCAGTTTGCAAGTCTCCCATAATTGATCATTGGAGAGTAGATCATTGTTTTTTGTCTATTAGTTGTCAGAGTAGGATGTCATACCTGATGAAAAGAACTGTACACCACCCACAAATCTCTCCTGTACCTCAAGCTACACACCTCACCTAGATAGGGGAGTAATGTGTACTCCTGAGGGACAGGCAATTGAGGGATTTATAGGCTATATCAAGGAGTTTAATCCTTACCTTATAAGCAGTGGCCAGCCACTGAAAGGTTTTAACTTACATGGCATGTGATCTGATGCATGCATCAAGAATGCCTTTCTAGTTTCGGTGTGGTGATTAGATTGGAAGTGGATCAGAATAAATAATGAGCAGTAAATTAGGTTTTATAGCAATCAAGTTGAGAGATGGTGATAGCTGGTACTAGACTTGTGACAAAGGAGATTTAGCATAGTGGAACAATATGAGAAATATTTAAAAGGTAATGCTAATTGAACACGGTGTGCATTGTAAATAGTGAGAGAGGATGGTAAGGGGGGTGGAATTTTTACATACAATATTTAGTTGGAGGATGGTGTAATTTGCTAAATAAACAGCTAGAAAATCAGGTATAGAAGAATAGCTTGAAATTGGATGTATTGGATACCATGTGTTTGAAGTCGCTTGGAAAAATCTAGTGTATTGAATTCATTACAGATGTCTATGCCAGACATTTCACTTACCAATAACTGGTATAGTAATAATGACTAAGGCTTGGGAATTAAATTAGATAGCCTGAGACGAGACTATGAAAATAAAAACAAGGGGAAACAATGCAGGAGTTGACAGACAAAATAGCCAGTATAGAGATGAATGTAAACTACCTGATAGAGCTGAAAAACACACTACAAGAAATTCATGGCCGGGCATGCTGGCTCATGCTTGTAATCCCAGCACTTTGGGAGGCCAAGGCGGGCAGATCACAAGGTCAGGAGATTGAGACCACTTTGGCTAACATGGTGAAACCCCGTCTCTACTGAAAATACAAAAATTAGCGGGGTATGGTGGCGGGCGCCTGTAGTCCCAGTTACTCGGGAGGCTGAGGCAGGAGAATGGTGTGAACCCGGGAGGAGGAGCTTGCAGTGAGCCCAGATTGGGCCACTGCACTTCAGCCTGGGCGACAGAGCGAGATTCCATCACAACAACAACAACGACAACAACAACAACAACAGCAAATAATTGAATTCTTGGACACAGAGAGTAGAAGGATGGTTACCAGAGGCTAGGAAGGGTAGTGGCAGGCTCAGGAGGAGGTGGGGATGGTTAATAGGTATGAAAAATTGAAACAGCCAGGCGCCGTGGCTCACGCCCTTAAACCCAGCACTTCAAAGGCCGAGGCGGGCAGATCACCTGAAGTCAGGAGCTCGAGATCAGCCTGGCCAACATGCCGAAACAGTGTCTCTGCTAAAAATACAAAAGTTAGCCAGGAGTGGTGGTGCTCTTCTGTAGTCCCAGCTACTAGGGAGGCTGAGTCCGGAGAATCCCTTGAACCCAGGAGGCAGAGGTTGCAGTGAGCCTGCCATTGCACTCCAGCCTGGGCGACAGAGCCAGACTCCATCTCAAAAAAAAAAAGAAAGAATGAATGAATAAGACCTACTATTTGATAGCACAATAGGGTAACTATAGTCATTAATAACTTAATTGTACATTTTTAAATAACTTAAAGTATGTAATTGCATTGTTTGAAACTCAAAGGATAAATGCTTGGGAGATGGATACCCTATTCCCTACGATCTACTTATTTCACATTGCATGCCTGTATCACAACATCTCATGTACTCCATAAATATATACACTTACTACATAACCATAAAAATTTTAAAAATATACAAAAAAATTTAAAAACTGAATTAAAGAGCATTGTAGATAACTGTATTTTTCAAAAAAAATAGGTAAAATATCTGGTATATAACAGTTTAAAAAAAAAAAAAAACTCCTGTACTATCAACTCTGTGACCTTAGAACTACCTTGTTATATTTTCAAAGATTAATTCTCCTTAAAAAATAAATGTACAAATTATTACAAGCCAGAATTGTCGCAAATCTTTTAAAATATATTTCACACTCATCATTTGCAATTACCATAGATTAAAAGGATGCTTGAAAATTTCACTGAAGAAAAGGTTATTATTTTTATGAGGTGAGAGAGATAAATAGAAAGCCTCATGACTTTGTTACTGTATAATAAGACAATGTAATATTCAGCTGACTTTTTTTCAGTAGTTATCAATGTCATTTTTCTGTCATATTATTTCAAGATAAGAGAAAAATAGCTACTCTCGGCCACAGCTACTCTGAAATATTTCATTAATGTGGCTCATATTATTTTTATTTACTCATTCTCTTTTTGTCCCCTCTTGAAGAAGAGTAATTAAAATGTTGGCTGGGAAGGAACTTAACAGACACTAAATAACCCCAAAGAGAAAAATGTTTCTGTGTTTACCTTTTAATGCCTTTTATTCCATTGCCATGTTAGAAAGTAAACTCTTTTATGGTGGAAAATGTCTCTAATTTTATTATCAAAGTTTAATCTCTAAAGAGGTCTTCTGTTTTACAAAGTCTTCTACATCAGTTGATATCTAATAAAGGCTGTTGATTAAAACTAGGAAAGATCATTTAAAAGTACAGTCTGCTAGACGTTTGGTCACTTTATTTTCTATTAAATATTTACGCTACATCTACATAGCTTTAATGTATGAAATTTAATTTTGCAGAATTTCCCTGAGGTGGCCTGTGGTGTGGAGGTAAGGGAGAATGTCAGGCTAGAAATAGACTTAAGATAATGTAGTGCTATCTCTCCATCACCAGAGAGCAATACATTTAAAATTAAAAAGTGCTGTGTTACCATCAGAGCAGGGTCCAAGAAAGAAGAGCTACTGGCTGCCAGCCTTCAGGCAACCTGTGAAATCAAAAGGCATTGTTCAGTTTTATCAAGCAAACAGCTACAGTCATCACTTTGTGAACAACTTGAGAAAAAGATGCAAGACTGTTGTTGCTTGCCTCTTCATAAAGAATTACTGGTTGTGCAAAGCAGAAACTTCAAGCATGTCTATGTGTGTAGCTCAGAATTGTGTTGTATTAGCTTCACTTTGAAACTTCTAAAAATTTCCAATTTCATTCTGCTACTCACCACTTCTCTCCTTCTCAGATTGGCTGCTAAGAGCATACATCCCTTTTATTTATTTTTTTTTTAACAGGAAGAAAACAGTTCTTCTATGTGAATTTCATCTTGCCAGAGAATAAATTGTCACCAAATGAATGGTGTTTAGGATACTCTGGGGGTGCCAAATTACTCATTTTATATACTTTAATGGACAAATGTGTTCACAAACACTTTTTACTCAATTATCTCACCAGAATTCTTCACCAAAATAAAAAATATTTAACTTACATTCTTATAGAAAAGAAAGTCAATGAAAAGGTTAAAGTAGTTCTAGTTTATACTTGGTCTGAAAAAATATATTTTATGTTTCTTTATTCAATTTAGATATGCTAACTTTTTTTTAATATGGAGACTGGAGAACTTTAATCTTACCCTTTTTTTAGATTTTGATAACCTTTAGCTTTTTTTTCCTCCTTTCAAATTTTAAATTCTTTTTAAAAATGCATTTAGTTGTCTAATTTAAGCAGCCTTTTTGTGGTTTGGTTTATGTGGAATTATAAATATAGCTGGTCGAGAGCAATAAGACTATTCATACTTTTCCTCTTCAGTGACAGTGTATGAAGGGAGGAGATTTGTCTTGTAAGCCTGAAGCCAACCTTTCACTTGGTTCTGAATTCGCTGCTCCATGTTACCATGGGAGACTCCAGCACTCATCAAGGCTGGCTGAACCCAGCTGGCTGCATGGAGCTTTCACAGTGACTTGGGCACTGGGGACAAGCTGGCTCATTTACTAACATCTAACTTTTTGGCCCGAAGTACAAAATCTCTTAAGCAGCACTTTAAAAAGGCTCGATTTTTCAGGATGTCAAGTTTTGTGACAACCTTTTTTTTTTTGGAAAAGACATACTGTTTTTCCTTTAGTCCAACTAACTATTGCATTGACAACATTTCTTTTTGGAAAGAATAGCTGTGGAATTTAATTGAAAAAAAATTAACAGGAGAAATAAAAACTCTAAATGATCCAAATTGGGGCAGAGGTATAGCTAAAGCAGCAAATCACTCAAATGAATTCAACATTTAGTTCCCAAATTCAATCTTCTACAGTAAACCTTATACAATCTATAGGTGCTTAGTGAATTGGACTCCATTCCCACTGAAGCCAAGCCATTCTTCAAACAAACAAACAAAAATTCAATATATACACTGTTTTATATTCTAACTTCAGTTTGACAAGAGGGCTTTGTGTTAGCAGAAGGATCTTGCAGCTCGAATATATGAATAATTTTCCTAAAATTTACACAAGACTACAATATCAATAAAGTATCATTAAACGATTAAATAGCTTTCAGATTATGTTGCTCCAAACAAGTAAGGTTTTTACTTTCTTATTAAAGGGGTGAGGAATCTGAGAAGTGGGTTGAAACAAAGGTAACGTATTGGTTATATCAAAACTTTTTCTACAGTAATTGTCATTTAAAAGCTTCTAGGTATACACCACAGGCCAGAAGTCACGGGCACATGAGATCAGCACTAAATCAGCAACAAATAGATATAGATATGGCCACAGCAGAATTGAGGTGCAGAACGAGAGTTAAACAGACATCAAAGAGAGAACAGAAAGTCTAGTGGGTAGGATGGCAGAAGAGTCCTGGGTAACTAACTAAATCAGTGATAGAAAAGTAAATGGGGTGACAGAAGGTGAGGCCCTTAAGAAGGAAAGCCAGACAGTACAAGTCCATTTTTAGAGACTGCTCTCTCTCTCTCAGAGCTACCATCTAAACACTGAGTTTTGAACATGAAGACAAATAGTTGAGATTTTGAGACCTAAATAAACATCCTTTTGAATTAATTATCCTGAAGAACTTAGTAGTAAGCAAGTTAATTTCTTTCTTTCTTTCTTCTTTCTCTTTCTTTCTTTCTTTCTTTCTTTCTTTCTTTCTTTCTTTTCTTTTCTTTTCTTTCTTTCTTTCCTTTTCCTTTCTTTTCCTTTCTTTTCCTTTCTTTTCCTTTCTTTTCCTTTCTTTTCCTTTCTTCCTTTCTTCCTTTCTTCCTTTCTTTCTTTCTTTCTTTCTTTCTTTTTGAGATGGTGTCTCGCTCTGTCGCCCAGGCTGGAGTGCAGGTGCCCGATCTCCACTCACTGCAAGCTCCGCCTCCCCGGTTCACACCATTATCCTGCCTCAGCCTCCCAAGTAGCTGGGGTTACAGGCGTCTGCCACCACGCCCGGCTAATTTTTTGCATTTTTAGTAGAGATGGGGTTTCACCATGTTAGCCAGGATGATCTCGATCTCCTGACCTTGTGATCTGCCCACCTTGGCCTCCCAAAGTGCTGGGATTACAGGCGTGAGCCACCGTGCCCGGCCAAGCAAGTTAATTTCTATGCCTAGTGTCTCTCTCTCTCTCTCTCTCTCTCTTGCTATCTCTCTCTCTCTATATATATATATACACACACAAAACATATATTTAATATATATATGTTTATATAACATATTTAATATACATATATAATATATATCTATATTACTAAATGATGATGCTTTAAAAAATAATTTAGGTATTTATTTTCTGCATTCCACCACTAGAATGAAAAATAGTAGTATCCTCTTCTATCATGTTCATAAGTCTATCTCCAGCTGGTGGCATAAGACTGACCTGTATCAATTGCTGTACAAGTATTTGGTGATTGGATTCATTATTAGCTATCTTTCTTTTGGAGATTTGCTTCACCCTTGAAATTATAAATTATGTTTCCTAACATTACAGTTTCAGTTTCTGTTTTACTACATATGAAAACTGAACATCTCTACTATAGATAGATTAGCACTGTTCAGCAGCAACAGTGATTACTGCCAAATACCATTTCTCTGTTGGAAACACATCCAGAATTCTAGGAGCTTATAAAGTTGAAAAAGTGACATATGGTATAATTGCATTAAAGAGGAAAGAAGTGTAAATTCACAATGTATCTTTACAAAAACAAGCAAACAATATTTTGGAAAGAAATATTTCTAACATAAATCACCATTAATACATACTATTAACAATATTAGTTGCTAATATAATTCCCCAAAAAATCTATGAATCATGAAGACTGATGTCTTTAGTTTATATAATCTTTGGAATTGCTAGAGGATTATATCTTTTGACAACTTCATTGTGTAGCGAGAAAACAATAGATATTACAAACCTAGGAGAGTATTTGCTTTTATTTTTTGTTCTATAATAGCATGGTGTAAAGTAGTGAACTCCTTTTATAGGTATCCTAAGACAGATACTGCTACCCATGCCAGGGAAAATTCCCAAACCTGACAAAATGTAAATTAACCTAGTCTAGTTGTTTGTTGTCAAGGAGTTAGATTATTTGATACAACACAAGGCAACAGAAATCAATGTCTCTTGAACAAGGCTGAATGGATCCATTCACTTAATGGGGGTGGAGAGTGGACAATCCCCACTGATAGCTCTGCTATCTAACCAAGGAAAATTTGGAGGGAACCCAACTACTCCTTGTAAAACATTCCACTGTTTACTTTTGGCATTGTAGGAGGTCAATAAATAACTTCCTTGTTTTCTTGACAAGTACAGAAATCACAGGGTGAGGCCCAAGAATCACACAAACGGATATCAAAATGCCAGCTTGATAACAGGTCAGGCTGTTTGGGAAGCGTGGTTAGATCGATGGCAACAGTAGGCTTCTTAATGGTGTACTCAGAATTAAATTTATCCATCTTGTCACCGCCTATGCTGAAAATTCCAGGGTTTCTCCAAAAAGGCTGTGCCTCTAACACTTATGACATAGAGAGGCAAAGAAAACCCAATGGGAATGGGCAAGAATAATCAACTCCTTTTCTCATATTCACCAATCACATATGATTTTATCTAATAGGCTGGGCACCAAAAGGGAACAGGGAAGAAGTCAGGATTACCCTAGAAAGTCCTTCCCCATGGGACACTAAGGAGTGGGAGGAAGAGTTATCCCTCAACATCATTATTCCTTCCACCTCCCTTGCTGGTTTTCTTTCCAGAATGGTAATAGAAGAATTCTATTTTATATCCTTTGCTTTTTTCTTACTCTTTTTATATTCCCTTCTCTCTCATTCATGTTCTACTACATTTACAATATAAATTTCATTATTAATTAACTATTCAAAGATAAATCTGTTATGTATGAAAAGATGCTAAGGTACTTAAGAGAGAAGGAAATCCCCATGAAATATGCCTCAATTGAAACAAAATTAGGAGAAAGCAAAATCACCTATAGTTTACTGAAAGCAAAGGGATTCCATTACATATTAATGTGAACTGAATTGTCATGGAAGGTAGAAATGTAAGAAGAGCCACAGAGAGATTACTTGAAAACAAAAGCTGCATAAACACTGAGAGAAAGATCCTGCCCCCAACCACCTGTCTTGGGTACGACAGCCAAAAAATATAAAAAATGTATATCAAAAATAATGAGGGTTTTTCATGTTAACCATAATGGAATGTTTCAGACAATGTAGTGCTTCACTATTAAGGCAGAGCACCTGCAACTAGTGCAAAACTTCAGACACAGAAAAGCTGTAGCTTTGTAACATTTTACTAGCAAAAGTTGCAAATGACAGCATTTAAGTAGCCTTAAGACAACAAAGAAATCTTAAAATGTCAAAAAATGTATCCTACTTTAAAATAGCATCTCATCCCTTACATGTTTCTGATAAAAGATGAGTTTATATAGTCATTAAAATCTAGGCTCCTTTATCTACTGTTTCTATGAAAAATAAATGTGATTACTAACCATGTAACATACGTGCCTTTGAGGACTCAGCCATCAGACAATGAACAAATTCTGTGCTACTGCAGTTATGCTGCAAGATAATATGAAGTTGTATACAGAAAGAAGGATCCTTGAAGATTTTTCACCCCAAATAAAAAAATAGTGAATCATTTCTAGTGTTTTGATATGAGCATAAATATAAAATATCACTTTAATACTGAAGGCATGAAGAGCAGATGAACAAAGCTGGTCAAGAGCAGCTGGGTGGATGCTCAGGCTGGAGATGCAGGAGCTAAGGGTTAAGGGCTGCTGCAGGTCAAGAACAGCCAGGGGTCTGGACCTCAGGGCCTTGAAATGGAGCTTACGCAATTTCAGTTCTGTAGTGGGTGAAATGGAAGATAGAGAATGTAGGAATTTAGCATGGGAAGGGAAAAACAGGTCAAGGCAGGCAGGTTTCAGCAGATATAAAATTCCCAAGCAAATCAAAATCCCAAGTGTGGCTGACTCTAGATCTAGATTATTTTTACTTTGAATATTTTAATACATTTTGTCAAGCGTCGGAGCCCATGACTTATAAATAGCTATGGGAAATGGTTATAATCAAAGGAAAATCAGAAAACTCAGAGAAACTCTCTACCCAAACTCTTTTTCTTAAAACTACCAACACATGGACACAAGTGTGACCTACAGTTCCTGTTTTGTTTTGTTTTTCCAGAAAATAGAAGGAATATTCAATTTTGATGCCCACGCTCCTTTACTCAAAGTGTTCCACTGCCTTTGTGGCCTCTGAATCTTCTACCTTTGTTCAATTTTCCAGTGTTTAGATCTGAAAACAGAATTAAATTTCTACAGATTTAGTTGTTCATGCTGTGTTAGGGCTCCTGTAACAAAGTACCATACACTGAATTGCTGAAACAACAGAAATTTATTTTCTCACAATTCGGGAGACTAGAAGTCTGAGATTAAGGTCAGCAGGGTTGGTTCCTCCTGAAGGTGTGAGTGAGAATCTCTTTGAGGCCTCTTTCCTGGTTTCTGTGGTTTGCGGGCAACCTTTGTTAAACCTTGACTTGTAGAAACATTACCCCAATCTCTGTCTTCTTGTTTATGTGATGTTCTTCCTGTGTATCTGTCTGTGTCCAGACATCCCCTTTTTATAAGGATACAAATTCAACTGGATTAGGGGTCTACCTCACTCCAGTATGAACTGATCTTAACGAAATACCTCTGCAATGATCCTATTTCCAAATAAGGTCACATTCTGAAGTTCTGAGAATTAGGAATTCAACATATAAATCTGGGGAAACACAATTCATCCCATAACAATACTTCTGATCACATGGTTTGCACACAAACCTTATGCATGAATCTTATTTTAGACTCACCCACTCAAAGAGCTGATTGTAAAATAGAATGGAGGACATTGATTAACCTGTATTAAAACAGCAAATGTGATCATAATTTTGTTATAACCACTTAAAATTTCATTTCATGAAAAATTGTACTTTATTTCAGTTTTATAGTACCATTATTTCCATCTTCGTGCTGCCTCCTGACTCTTACTCTTTTTTTTTTTTTTTGGCTTTATAATTAGCATTCTCACAACAGTGATCTCTACAAGATTGCCTTTATATGACTTTAAAATCTCCAAATTGAAAGTCCTATTCTCAATGTCCTACTCTCAGTGTCCTCTGACTCTGCAAAGATTCTGTTTAATGCCCTCTTTAGACTATCTCTGCTTCAGGATTCTAAGACAGTCAGTTTCCTGCCTTTTTCCTTATTTCTCTGACCACATGTTTTTGATTGTTTTGTCTGTTTCTCCATATCACTTGTCCTTACACAAATATTTGTTGAATAACTGAATGGATGAATGAATGGGTTGATGTATGGATAGGTGGATGGATGAATAAATTTTGGACTTTAAACCAATAGGAAAACAGTGCAAAGTTTTAACAACAACAACAACAACAAAAAAAGACTTGTCTATTTTTCTAATATTTCCCCACTATCTTTTTCTCACTCCAGTTTTTCTCATACTTCTTCAAAATGTTATTATTTCAAAAATTATCCTTGATCACAAATTTTATGGATATTCATTATTAAATAAGCAATAAAAACACATTACCCCAGAATAAAAGTCTTTCAATTCTCCTCCCTATTTTCATACTGGTACGCTAAGATCAATATCAAGTGTTTTTTTAGCCTAAGTTTTCCTATTTCTCTGATTTTGCTATTGCCTTTTTTTTATTTCTCTGATTTTGCTATTGCTATTCTGCCTAGAATCTTGTTTTGCAAATAGTTTATTTACCTTTTCTTTAATAAAATTATCTTTAAATTTCTTGTCAATTATTTTCCAGAAAAAAAGTTTATTATCTGATATCTCTGTTTCCTAGGGGTGAAAATAAAGTCATTTATTTTACTCTGGGACTTTCTTAGATTCCAGTAATCCTTACTACTTCTCTATGATAGAAAATTAGTGGTTGTTCACTTCATACTGATAGTTACATTAAACTTTACTTATAAAATTTATAGAATTCTATAACTTAAAAAAAGCTCTATTTTTGATTTTTCCAGATCTTGGTGTTTTTAGGCAAAGGAGAACTAACATATGTCAGGCTCCGTGAGCTATAAAAATTATTTATGTGAGGATAATAAAAATGTTCAGAAGACAAACTTATACAAATTCATATTGGAGATCCAACATCTTTTAGTTTTAAGTATGTCCTTCAGAGAATAATCTGGAAAATTAAATAGAAGAAAACACATATTCTTTACAAATTTCTGTTCTTCTTTTCAAGATGATTGTTTTCATTATGTTGCTGTCACTGTTACTGGTTACACTAAAAATACTGGAAACTCTTGTAGATGAAGTGTATTGTTACTTGTCCTTAGAGAAGACTTGAAAACATCTTGAGAGAAGCACTTATAACATCAAAACTTACAGTTCTTTCATTTAAGTTGTTTTTAAAAATTATTCTAGGTTCCATTAATGTGAAGTGGGCTCTGAGTACAGGATATCAGCAACTTCATACAAGCCTTCAGAAAGCAAATAGTAATTGAGTTTTATATTAATTTTTAGTATTGCAGGATTTGCCATAATCAGAAAGTGCATAGATAATTTTAAATAAACTTTTTAAAAATTTTAGAACAGTTTTGAATTTCTGAAAAATTGTAGAGCTTTCATATGCCCACACCCACTTTCCCCTATAAATAACACCTTACATATGCTACGGTCATTATAATTAATGAAAGAGTTTAATACAGTATTAACTAAAGGCCGTAAGTTATTCAGATTTCCTTTGTTTTTACCTAAATCCTTTTTCTGTTCCAGAAGACTACATTATACTTTGTTGTCTTATCCTCCTGGGGTTGTCTTGGCTATGACTTTCCCTCAGACTTATCTTGTCTTTAAGGACCTAGACTGTTTTAAGGAGTACTGAACAAGTATTTTGTACAATATCCTTACATTGTGTCTCTCAATCTGCTATTACTCTTATAGTTAGACTGGGTTATGGGTTTCAGAAAGGAAGATAATAGAGGTAAAGTGTTGTTTTCATTACATCATATCAGGAGTACATACTATCAACATGACATACCACTGTTGATGTTGACCCTGCTGAAGTCAACTAACTGAGACAGTGTTTCTCCACTATAAAGTTACTTCCGCACCAGTGCTGCCCCATGCTCTTTGGAAGAAAGATGCTATGCACAGGCTGTGCTTAAAAAGCAGGAGTTATTCTCCATCTTTTTGAGGACAGAGTATCTACATAGTAATTTGGAAATTTTTTGCATGGGAGATTTAACTTTCCTTCTCTGTTTATTTATATAAGTACAAATTCATGGATATTTAATTTGTAATTCAAATTATACTCTAATGATACCTTATTCATTATGTTACATTACAGCTCAAGATGTTCCAGCTTAGGCCACTGAGGACTTACATTGGCTCCTGAGTCCCTTTGACACACCCTCCTCCATATGGGATATTTTTCTGTTTTTTTTTTTTTTTTCTGTTTTTATTATCACTTCCTTACTCTGTGGCATGCTCCAGAATAATCTTGAATATTTCCAGCCCTAGTTATAGAATGAGCCATTTTTCTAAGAAGCCAGGTTTCTTTCATTGGGGAATGATATTGGAAACGAAGGTTTGGCACTAGGTATGCTCACTGCTATTGGAGTATTGTTGCTTCTAGGCCCTCTCAGCTAACAAAAAACGAGATGGTATGTGGGCACAATAACCCATTAATACACACACGCACACACACATAAATTTCTATATGTAAATTTCCGTACCTTTTGTATCAAAATTAAATTAAACATGGGTTCATACTGACATCTTCCACTCCAATCTAGTATCATATGGATCATTTAACCTCTTCGTAATGCTTTTGTGTAACCTTCCAACCCAACAATTTAAAATTGAGCTCCCACCATCTTCCAACCATTTACTTAGTTGTTTAATTCTAGTATACATATATAGCAATCTCAGAATTTTTAACCTGCACCCCTATAGGAAATAGGTTTATCAACTAGAGTATAATGTTTATGTATAATTTCTCTGCCTTTAGTCTTAAAAAGTCCTGATATTTCCAGAGTTATTGAGGTCAGCAACTTTTCATCCCATCTCCTACAGTGATGTTGTTTCATACATTTGTAGTATAGTTAGATTCTCTTGTAGACTCTGTATTCCATCCTGGCATCCCTAACCTTCAAATGAATTTTATAAATTTATATATGTTTAGGATTACTCTTTTTGTTATAAAGTTCTGTGGGTATGTTTTGGCTGTGCCCCCACCAAAATTGGATCTTGAACTGTAGTTCCCATAAACCCCATGTGTGGTGGGAGGGACTGTGGGGGAGGTAATTGAATCCTAGGGGCAGTTCCCCCCATGCTATTCTTGTGATAGTAAGTTCTCAAGACCTGTTGGTTTTATAAGGGGCTTTCCCTTTTGCTCGGCTCTCATTCTTTTCCTTCCTGCTGCCATATGAAGAAGGACATATTTGCTTCCCCTTCTGCCATGATTGTAAGTTTTTTGGGGCCTCCCTAGCCATGTGGAGATGTGAGTCAATTAAACCTCTTTCCTTTATAAACTACCCAGCGTCGGGCAGCTCTTTATAGCAGCATAAGAATGGACTAATAGAGTAACTTGTCTTGGTACTAAAATCTGTATTAGGGTCCTTAGAGGGACAGAACTAATAGGGTATATGTATATATGAAAGGATGTTTAATGAGAATGGAGCCACATGATCACGAGATAAAGTCCCATGATAGGCTATCTTTGAGTTGAGGATCAAAGAAGCTAGTGGTGGATCAGTCCGAGTTCCAAAACCTCAAAAGTAGGGAAGCCAACAGTGCAGCTTCAGTCTGGGGCCAAAGTCCCGAGAGCCCCTGGCAAACCACTGGTGTAAGTCTAAGAGTCCAAAAGCTGAAGAACCTGGGAGCCCAATGTTCAAGGGAAGGAAGCATCCAGCATGGGAGAAAGATGAAGGCTGGAAGTCTCAGCAAGTCTGCTCTTCCATCTTCTCCTGACTGCTTTATTCCAGCGGCACTGACAGCTGATTAGATGGTGCCCACCCAGATTGAGGGTCTGTTTGTCTCTCCCACTCCAGTGACTCAAATGTTAATCTCCTTTGGCAACACCCTCACAGACACACCCAGGAACGATATTTTGCATCCTTCAATCCAGTCAAGTGGACACTCAATATTAATCATCACAGTGGGTTTTTCAAATGCATAATGTCACATCTGTCATTATAGTATGATACAGAAGAGTTTGATCACTGTAAAAAAAATTCTCTTGTATTTTAACTATTTAATTCTCTCAATTACTTCCTAAGTTCCTGGCAGCCACAGATCTTTTCACTATCTCTATAGTTTTGCCTTTTTAAGAAGGTGATAAAATTGGAATCACACATTATATAGTCTTTAGACTGGCTTTTTTCACTTATCAATATGCCTTTAAGTTTTCTTTCATGACTTTCATGTTTTGATATCAGTAAATCAAGCTTGCTGAAGTTTTTATCATGCATGAGTGTTGTATTTTGTGAAATGCTTTTTCAATCCATACATATTCTGAGCAATAATTTTAAGTCTTCTGTTTTTGCACTATAAAGTTTATATTATTTCCAAATTAAATTATATTGGTTTTGATGATATTTCACATTTATTGACCTCTTATTATGTGCCAAAATGTTCTATCCAGTTTATATTACATTTAATAGCCTAATATTTTATGGGTATTCCACTGTACAATTTGTCCCTTCACCTATGGAGGACAAATTGGTTGCTTCCAGCTATTGGCAATTATGAATAAAACTGCTATAAATATTCATGTGCAGGTTTTTGTGTGAACATATATTTTCAACTTAGTTGGGCAAATACCAAGGAATATGATTGCTGGGGTCTATGATAAGACTATACTTAGCTGTGTAAGAAACTGGCAATCTGTTTTCAAAGTGACTGTACCATTTTGCATTCCCACCAGCAATGAATGAGAATTCCTGTTGCTCCATATCCTTGCCACCAATTTGTATTGTTCATTTTTGGGGTTTTATCTACATTAATGGGCATATAGTGGTATCTCATTGTTGTTTTAACTTGCAATTACCCAATAACAAATTAATACTGAGTATATTTTTGTAAGGTTTTGTTTTTGACACTGCTGTGACTTTTTTGGTGAGATGTCTGTTCAAATATTTTCCCCATTTTTTACTTGTGTTCTTTGTTTTCTTATGGATGACTTTTAAACAATTTTTTCTATCTTTTCAATATAAAATCTATATCAGATATGTGCTTTGCAAATATTTTCTCCCAGTGTGTAGCTTATATTTTTATTCTTTTAACAGTTTTCCTCACAGAAGTTTTTAATTTCAATAAAGTCCACCTTATCAGTTTTTCTCATGGATGGTGCTTTTGGCTTTGTACAAACTTGTCACCAAACACAAGGCCAAATGGGTTTTCCACTATGTTTTCTTCTAGAAGTTTTATTGTTTAACATCTTATATTTAGGTCTACTGTTAGGTCCACGTTCCATTTTGAGTTAAGTTTTGTGAGATGTGTAAGGTCTGAGTGTAAGTTCATTTTTTTAATATGGACAAATAATTGTTTCATTAATTGTTTATACTACATTTAATATTTCCAACATATCTGTATTTCCCCTTTTACTGATAAAATATCAACAAACTATAAAGACTGTCCTTTATACATTGAATTGTAGTTTCTTCTTTGGCAAGAATCAGTTACCTATTTTGTATGTATCTATTTTGGGGCTCTTTAATCTGTTCCACTATCGTACTGTCTTTATTATTGTAACTTGACAGTGATTCTTGAAAGCAGACAAGCGACACATCCTACTTTGTTTATCTTCAGTATTTTATTGGCTATTCTAGGACTTTGCCTTCCTATATAAATTTAGAATCAGTATTTTGATACCTATAAAATGGTTTGCTGGGGTTTTCATAAAAGTTGCACTGAAACTATAGATCAAGTTAAGAAGAATTGCGATTTTAATGATAGGGATTCTTCCAATCCATGAACACAGAATCTCTCTCCATTTATTTCAATCTTCTTTAATTTCTTTCATCAGAGTTCTATACTTTTTTGTATATAATCTGTTCATATTTTGCTCAATTTATACATTAGTATATCATCTTTGGTGCTATTTAATTTTTTTAATTTCAAATTTCAATTGTTTGGTGCTGATATATAGGAAATCAGTTGACTTTGATGTGTTGTTAACTTTGTGGCCTGCTACTTTGCTATAGTCACCAGTTTCTAGATTTTTTCTGTCAATTCTTTGGGATTTTTTTTTTTACATAGACAGTCATATCATCTACAACTAAAGAGCTGTATTTCTTCCTTACAATGTGTATGCTTTAAATGTGTGTACCTCTTATTTTCCTTTTTGTATTATTGACTATCTAGGACTTTTAATATGATGTTAAACATACTGGCATGAGAGAGGACATCCTTGTCTTATTGATAATTTTATTGAGAAGGTGTCCATTATCTCATCATAAAGTATGATGCTATTTGTAGGATTTTGTTAATGTTCTTTATCAAATTGCAGAAGTTTCCATCTGCTTCAAGTTTGCTAAAGTTTTTATCATGCGTTGAGTGTCTGATTTTGTGAAATGCTTTTTAAATCCATATATATAGAGAGAGAGCAATAATTTTAAGTCATATTTTTCTACTATAAGGCTTATGTCATTTCAAAATCAAATTAGATTGGCTTTGATGATATTTCACATCTACTGACCTCTTACTATGTGCCAAACTGTTCAATGTAGTTTATACTACAGTTAATATTTCCAACGTATCTGTATTTCCCATTTTATTGATAAAATATGAGACCCACAAAAGTTACATAAATTCTTTTTCCCCTTTTACATTTTCTATATCTATATTCATTTGGTATTCTAGTTCATCATACCCCATGGCTTAATATGGCTAATGACTCCCAAATTTGTATTTGTAACTTCAGCCTGTTCTCTGAGATTCAGTCTCATATGTAACATCAATAATCATAGTCAACATTTCTACTTGACAGCCCCCAAAGTACCTTGAACTGAACAAGTGCAAAAGGGAACTTCAGACGCCCTTCTTTGTTATTCATCCAGTTTCGCTCTTTTCCCACTCTTTTTAAAAGGTGCCACTATTTTTCAGAAATTTGCACAGAATCAAAGGACTTTCCTTAATTTTTATCTTTTGCTTGTGTTCTACACCCAATCCATCTGAAAGTATGTCCACCTCTGCCTTCAAAATATGTCCCAAGTGTGATCATTTCTCATTATCTCAATAGCTTTTTTTAGAACAAGCGGTAATCATCTCTTGCCTTGATTACTGTGATAGAATATTACCTTTTCTCTCAGATTTCAAATTTGCTTTCTAAAGTCTATTCTCTGCACACCAAATAGAGTGACCTTCCTCAAGTATGAATCAGAACACATCATTTAAAGCAACCCATTGGTTTCACATCAACTTAGAAATCAACATTGTGGCATGATCTACTGTCGCCTGCATACTTCTTCAGTTCTTCTACACACGACAGACTATTCTGATTTTGAGTATTTACGTGTCCTGGCTTCTTTGTGTGGACTGCTCTTCTCCAAAATTTTTGGTATGGCTTGTCCTTGTACTTCGTATAGGTGTGTGCTGAAATGTCATTCTTCAGGAAGGTTTCCCATGATTATATTATACACAAACACTGGTACTGACTTTGATTGCATTTTTAAATTTTTCACAGTGCTTTCACTACCTGAAGTATCACATATGTTAATACATTGATGCTATATGTTGTGCATTTCAGGGCTTATAATAATAAACCCTGAGAAGGCAGGAGCATTGTCTGTCTTGTACAATATGGTATCTCTAGTACCCTATAGCAGGTGTTTAGCAAATATTTGTTGAATAAAAAAAATTGCTGCCTATAAATGGTAGAACTTGGATATAAAATCAGATCATCCTGACCCTTCAACAAGTACTAATGTATTTCATCTATGGAAAGAAGTTTGCTGAAATTCTATCAGTTTCAAGTAGTTCTAATTATAAACAAAATCACCTGTAAACAAGTTAGAACTGCATTATATTCCTCCCCACCTAGCATCCTTGCATCCAATTTCTTAGAAAGCACATTTTCTCCCTATATCAAGCATCTTTTTCTCTCCCAATTTTACTTTTGCATTGATAACCTTAAGACTCTCCAAAAGCTATCTTTTCCTCACTGTTCTTCTACTTATTCTAATTATCATTAAATGTGCCTTAATTTTACCAATATTCTAAAAAGAAAGGCTCCCTAGTGCCTTAGTCCCTTCTGTGCTACTATGAAAGAATAGCTGAGGCTGGGTAACTTATAAAGAATAAAAATGTATTAGCTGACAGTTCTGGAGACTGGGAAGTACAACATCAAGGGTCCAGTGTCTGGTTAGGGCCTTTTTGCTACATCACCTCATGACAGAAGGGGAAAGAGCAAGAGAGAGCAAGAGGGGACTGGCCTTGACCTTTTATAATGGCATCAATCACACCTGTGAGCTCTCACCCACAGCAGCTCTCATACGTTGAAGTCTTGTGCTTGCAGCACAAGATTCTGGGGTCTCTGGGGCAGCCTTACTCCATTGGATTCAGATGATGGATTAATATTTAGTCAGGGAAGTGATAACTATGTTTAAGGGATGAAAATAGTAGATCAGTTAATTTTGAATAATGTGGATATATACCAAATATTTATTTTCTTTAGGATGCTCACCATTTATTGTTGTGTTTTGCTAAGAGTATTGATGTTTTCTTTGTATTAAATTGTTTGATAGTAGATATTATTTGCAAAATTTGTGTAATTGTAAATCAAATTGCCCTGCGCTTTCCTCATCAAACTGTGGGTTCCACTGTTATTCATAACTAGTTAGTGGCTCTAACTAAACCAAGTGGACTGTAGCTTGTACCTAAGATAGGCTTTTAACACTTAAAAGAAGTTATTTAAGGAAAGTAGCAATAAGTACGTGTTTATTCCAGCAACAAAGCCTTGGCAAATAGTTCTTGTTAGATAGATTGGAACCATAACAAGAATCCTGAATGCATATTAGCATCTAGCTGTTATAATTCACTAGCTAGAAAGAAATATTGTTTTATTATTTTATGAATCAATCATTATATTTAGAAGATTGAAAAGCCGTGAATCACACAGACAAAAGATTAAATAAGCAACATGGGCAACTAAGTAAAAAAAAGTGGGCCCGATAGACCTGGAAATATTACTTAACAGAATTTGATGAACTGATTCAATGTTTCAGAAGTGGGGAGATATCATAGATAACAGTGAATTAATGTGTTTATTTTTTTCACATTCAATTTTTTCTTTCCTCTATCTACATAGCATTGTTAATCACATATCTTAAACATTCTATCATAAAAATATTCAAAGACTAACAATAGGGGAGAGAATAGTATAATGAGTCATTTGAATATCTCAAACCTGACAAAAATAAATGAATCTTGATCTCTACCTCACACTACACTCAAAAACCACATCCACATGAATATTATGTCTAAAAATGTTTCCAGAAGATGACATAAGAAAACATCTTCTTGACTTATAATGTAAAAATGTCTTAAATGAATATAAAAGCCACTAACAGAATAACAGTTAAATAAAATACTTTATTTAAATTCAGAATTTCTGTTCATTAAAAAAGTCATTAAAAGAGTACAAAGGCAAGCAATGAAGCAGACAATAATATTTGCAGAATAAATTTATAAAGTTACAGAGGTTGTAACTAAAGGTAATTGTACACATACCCTGTGACTCAATAATTCTAATTTAAAGCTGCAGCTAAAATAAATATATATATACATATATGTTTAAGACATGCACAAGAATATTTATATAAGCACTATTTGTAATAGTTAAAAATTGGAAACAACCAAAATGTTATTTAATATATTCAATGTAGAATAGACAAATTATATTTTGCTATACTCATACAATGAAGTAGCATACAACAAAGAAAACTGAAAAATTGTTGCTCTTTACAAAATCATAGATTCATATAAAAAAATTAAGAAACAAAACACAAAAGAGTACAAACCAAATTACTTCACTTATCTATAGAACAAAAACAAGTGAAAATACACTCTAGTGAAAGAAGTCAGAACATCAATCACATAAGGTGGCAAAATGACTGGAAGGGATGGTGGATGTTTCTGAATGATTTGCAGTATGATCCCTTTTGGTCAGTTGGTGGTTATCTGAGTATGCTCAGTTATTATTTTACACTTTTCTGCCTGATACATGGTTCAATAAGATAAATATTTACTTACAGAGAAGATGGCAGTGGTTCCATAGTTGAGTGTGTGTTTTTAATTTCTGTGAATCCTCACATATAGATAGAGAAAATAGAAAACAAAAGCAGAGTCCCTTGACGTTTAAAACAAAACCAGGTGAGAAGGCATCTCATACTATGAATGTCAAAATATAAATGGGAGGTGACAAATAACCAACATCCATAAGACCTGTGTGATGTCAACTCTTTCTGGTAGAAAGTAGAAGAAAGCGACAGAGTGTCTTTCTGTTCATTTACTAATTTTCATAACGGTAGTTGATATATTATGGATATGTTTTTGCTCATCTTTCTGAAATTTTCATCTATAAAATGTCTCCATAATTCACAATTTAGCAAAAATGTTTAAAATCTGAGAAAGAAACAATGACATAATTTACTGGAAATGTAATTCTCCTTGCTCTTTTTATTCAGGGGTTGATGTCTAGACAATGAATGTCTTAGTTCTGTTAGATGCATTCTTAGAAAAAATGCTCATAGTAGGACTGATTGGATGCCTTTTCTTTCAATTAGCATTTGTTGAAGGGAAATCAAAACACAGGGAATTTGCATGGACATTCTCAAGGCCCTTCCTCAAGGTGCTTCCAAATTCTACTCACGCCTTGTTCCAAAGCCAATGCCATACTTTTAAAGTTTTGCCATGGCAGTACCTGACTTATAGATACCAATGATTTTCTATTTCATTTTGCTATTGTTGCAGGAAAAAAAACCTCAAAATTTATTATCTTAGAGAAGTAATTTTTTCTGTGTCCCTTGATTGAAATTCATACAAGACAGCAAGATTAGCTTTTCTCTGCTCTAAAATATCTGGGAGCTAAGCTGGAAGACTCAATGACTGGAAGCAATTCAACGATTGAAAACCTGGCTTATGTGAAGGTGAGGTGGATCATAGAAAGGCATCTGCATTGTGATTTTACGACCTAGCCTTGGAATTACTCAGCATGACTCCTGGTGCATTCCATTAGTTACAAGAGAATCACCAACATCAGCCCAGATTCAGGAGAGGAGACATCGATCTCCATGTCTCAATTGGGAGGAGTAATAAATAATTTGTACACATTTATAAAACCTCCACAATAATTTTAATAGGTTTTTTGGAGTGAAAATACAAATACCTTCACTCCATCATATTAACTAGAGCTCTTTCTGTTTTTCTCTCTTCTCTTAAAACAGTTCATTTTCAATTACAAAAATAATAAATACTCAGAGATTTGAGAACATATAGAAAAATATGGAAAAGCAAATAACTGATTCTTATAACCTTGAATGCTCAAAAGTAGGTGTAAATTGTTTTCTCTAAAAAAAAAATCATAAAACAGTTGTCTTTCAGTATCCAAGGGGGTGGAGGCAGGTTTTGGTTGCAGAGTCCCCTGCAGATACCAAACTCTGTGGATACTTAGATCCCTTCTATAAAACGGTATTGTATTTGTATATAAACTACACACATTCTCCCATACGAGTTAAATCATCTTCAGGTTACTTATAATACCTAACACAATGTGATACGTAAATAGTTGTTATACTGTACTGTTTAGGGGAAAATGATGGGGGAAAAAAGTCTGCGTATGTTCAGTACGAACAAGCATCCATTTATTTTTTTCCCAAATATTTTCAATTCACTGTTGGTTGAATCCACGGATGTGGAATCCATTGTTGTGCAACCCACAAATACAAGGGACCAACTGCACTTTATAGCTATAATTATCCTTTAGAAATTTCATTTTGCTTTTGCCATTTAATATTACTCTATTAGCTTTGTAAATACCACAACAAAGTTTCCAGGTGCAACATTGAGGTGGTGCTTAAAGGACCTTCTATTTATTGAATAATCCAGAAATTTAGGTTATTTGCATTTCTGATGCATAAATAATGCTGTTTTCCCAAATGTATTTAACCAACTGAAAATTTCGGTTCAATTTTTTTTCTGTTATGTAAAATTGTGTTTTACGTAGATACTTTATTGATATGTTGCTGATCACTTTGACTAATTTTAAACTAGAAAACCTTCCTGTATCAAAGTGTTTAATAAATATTAATTTATATTTTCTTTATTTTTCAATTGTTTGTTTTTTTCTGTATTGAACTTTTTTTTTTTTTTTTTTTTTTTTTTTTTGCTGTGGAGTCTCGCTTTGTTGCCCTGGATGGAGGGTGGTGCCACAATCTCGGCTCACTGAAACCTCCACCTCCAGGGTTCAAGCAATTCTCCTGCCTCAGCCTCCTGTGTAGCTGGGATTACAGGCATGCACCACCACGCCTGGCTATTTTTTTGTATTTTTGTGGAGACGGGATTTCACCATCTTGGTCAAGCTGGTCTGGAACTCCTGACCTCAGGTGATCCTCTCGTCTTGGCCTCCCAAAGTGCTGGGATTGTAGGTGTAAGCCACTGCACCCAGTCATGAACTTTTAATCCAACCAAAATTTTAGTAAAGTCTGAGGTAAGACAATCAATATTCATTGATTTTTAAATTTACCTAGAAATATACTTTATTCTGAATATCCCCAATATAAAATACCACATTTAAATATTTGACATTTTTATTTTTCTGAGAAAGGAAAAATAATAACTATTTCTTCAGTCAGGAGGACTTTGGTTTATTGCCCGAAAGTATTTCTGTCATTTAGTTTTTCTTTTATTTTAAAAAGAAAGCCATAAATCACCTTGGCAGTCAATCATTAGTCTGACATCAAAAAGGAATCCAAAGAGGGTTGTCTGCTGTTGTTTCAGTTAACAGAGTGCTGCTTAATAAGTTTTGATCCCCAAGTAATGAGATTGCTTGGACAATTATAAATGTAGGTACTGGGATGCCTAAAAGGAAACCATTACTTTATTTCCAAGCTACTAGAAATTATTCAAACTCCTATATTTATTAAGGAATATAGTAAACAATTATTTTCTTGCAAGGAGGTGAGAAGGGAGCAGAAGTGTACCTCTTAGGGATTGGACCGGGTTAAAAAAAAAGTATGAAAAATCTAAAAATAAAGTGAGCACCCAAATACCTTGTTCCATGTACATCTGGGCTCTGCAAATGGATTTTTATCATTTCAGGATATCTCTTCCCCTTAAGAATTTTATCAGCTAGGTTAATTTAAAAGAGATGGCTTTTCATGAAGATGAGAAGTATATGTTTAACCCAAAAGTATACGTTTCAATAAACCTTTGTTTTTATTTTTACATTTTCTTTATATCTAAATCATGGGATATGGTATTTGAAGAATTGGTTCTATAGGGATGCTAGGTGAAGTCTTGCCAGTTTGTGCATGGGGAAAGATGATATGTTTTAGGAACAAATAATTATACATATATTAAAACTTTTTTGATGGAATGTTCTTTAGTAAGTGTAACTAAAGCATGAGTAACTGCAAGATTATGTTTCAGTGTTGGCCATTGTTATCTGAAAGGATAAGCAATTACTTCTTTTTCTAAAGCACCCAGGCTGACACAGCTGAGATATTATTTGAGATATACAATATAGAGCAACAGTTCTGACCCTATAAGCTCCAGGAAAATGTATTTCAAAAGGGTTGTTCTTCCTCTTGAGAGGGAACATTTTATTTTTCTATTAATTAAGGAAAAGTGATTTTGAGATGATTTTTTAAAATCTATGATAGATCTTAAAACAGAAGAAACTAAGGCTAAATGTGCAAATCTATCTGATATTCTAAACCTGTAAAAATAACAGCCCCAGAGCACTGTTAATTTTAAGGCATAGTATACGTTTGTAAGGGGGTCTATAGTTACAGTCATGTAAGCAAAGTCAAGTCCTGGGTGTGAAATTCATTTTGTTCTATGAGATCATTGTTGGAAATCCTGTATCAGAAAAAATTACACTAAACTGCATTCATACATATGCCCACAAAATTGATTGCATTCCATCAGACCCACCCCTAATATTTGCAGAGATTGTGACAATAATACAAATAAAGCCCTCATACCATATGTCAAAATATGTAAAATTTATAAATCAATTCTTCAAATTGCTGAAACATCTGAAAAACTCATTAAATAAACTATGTTCTAACCTCCTCCCCTGATAAACATAACTGTTTAATGATCTGCCACATGTTGGGACAGGGAGAATCAGCCACACCAGCCCCTGGGCCCTGGATCTGCATATCCCCACCCTTCTTTTCCTACCCTGGCTCTATCCTTCATCACGAGGGACCTTGAATCCACATGTGTGGATATTCCAAAACACATCAGTTTCATCAGTTTTCCTTAAGGGCCACCCTTTGGCCCCTCTGTAAGCTTGTTGAGTACAGCGGCCATGCAAGCTACCTTCAGGAGGACAAGCCAGGAAGTGTCTTAAACAAGTTCTACAAGCTTCCTTTTTATAATTAGTTTTCCTTAAATTGTTTTAAAAATATATTTGAATAATTTCCCCATAGATATACACATCACAATGATTACTGGCAGTTATCTTCCTAAGCATTGCATTGAGGGTTGCAATTTTTATTTATAAGCCTTTCTTATGTGTTAATTAATAATTGGACCACTTATTTGAGGGTTAAGAGAGCTAAGAAGTGACAACTTAGAAGTTTTAGTTTTATCGAAACACAATTATATTCAGTTTGATTTATTTTACATATATCAAATTTATTTTACAACAAAACCAAATTGTTTTGTTATGAAACAATTTATTATTAAATGTAAACAACTCATTCTTTTCTTCGCACATTGAAATTACCTGAAGTTTAGAGTGCTTTTCCCCCGTCCATAACTACGATAGCATTTCAGTACTTTAATCTGACAGCTCAGAGAATTGTGTTGGGCCATTACCAGGGAGCTATCTTCTTTGTCATTACTGTGCTCGACTGATACATATTAGCTTTCAGGACTGATTAATCCTTTCTGCCTTTCCCTCATTTCAGAGCCAGGGCTAATGTTCTGCCCAAATTCTAAGTCCTAGAACAGAAAGCATGTTTGACCCAGCTTGAGCAAAATACACAATCCTATTAAATCAGATGGGGCCAAGGATGCAGGTTTACAAAGAAGTATAGATAAAGAGGTGGATGGACCAATGGATGGATGGATAGATGGACGGACGGAAGGATGGGATAGATGGACAGATGGATAGACCCAGGGAAGAATAGATAGATGGAAGAATGAGTCTGTAAGGGTCTCTTTCTTGTTGGCGATAGTATTTCTTAGGAAAAAGAGTAGCTGTGTCACTAGAGTAGATAGGCAATGATGTTGAAGCAAGTAATTGTGTATGATTCTGTTGCCTAGTAGTCTGTATTTCAGGACTGATTTTCTACTTTGTACTGACTGTGAACTGTGTGCAATAAATCTTTGAAAGTTTTGCATTTTTAGTTAATTCTATTTAAATAAATATTTGCTGTTCATTTGTTACATGCTTAGCACTATGTAACTAAAATATTTAACAAAAAACATTAAATTTAAACATTTTAATTTTACTGAAAGAATTATCTATAACCAAATATAGATCCTGTAGAAGATATTATACAACCATAAAAATTCTTACAATATTTTATTGAGCAAAAAAAAAAACAAGGAAAACATTTCATCAAAACAAAGTAAAATAATAAAAACGGCCTGGTCATAGGATAATTGTTAAATACAAATTAACTCCATCCTTCAGAGAACTATTTGCCATAGGTGCTATCATTATTATTACTATTCTCCCCTTTTTACAGATGAGGAAGCTGAGACAAAGAGCTTATTAAAAAACTAGTCTCCAAACAGAAAATTAAGGAGAGATTTTAACCCAGGCAATTTTTCATCATAGCTCATCTCAAGAGCAATTTACAAAATTCATCCTAGTATATATAAAATAAAATTTAAAATGCAGCACCAAAAGGTTGAGACAATTAGTTAGACAAAAAATGAAAAAAGTATTCAAAGTATTTCTTACTCTAAAGGCAAAAAGTAATCTCAGATGAATTAAAAAGTTAAATACATGAAAATCAGTTCATAAATGTATATGTATTTACATATGTATTTATATATTTATATATATTTCATCAATGTATATATATTTACTAGTCTATATTTCTCATATATAAAAATATATGAAAATAAGACCATAAATGTGCATATGTAAACATGAAAATAAAACCATAAACAGATGTAATGAATGATGAATGTAACAGATGTAACTTTGTATACATATATATAAAAAATGATCAAATTAGTGAAGAAGGGAAAGTCTAAGTTTACAAGCAATGGAAAATATTTTTTTAAAATAACTAGATTAACATTTCACTGTTTTAAACAACTAAAATTATTTGCTATTTATTATACAAATTATGCTAAAACGGGTAAAGACAAATTAAGAATATATTTGCAGTAACTGGAGAAAATCAAAAAGCATTATCACATAAAGAATTTTTAAGGGTTCAATTCATTGGCTCAAAGGATTAATATTTTTATAAAAGAAGGAAGAGAGCGCGTATACAAACTACTAAGAGAAATGCAAAGATTCCAATATGTAAATGAACAACAGGAATACATTCATAAATAAATTTGAAAATGTAGAAAGTATTTGTTCTCTTTAGTAATACCAGCATTATAAATTTAAAATATTAATATATTATTTTGAACATTTTCATTAGCAAATACTTTTGGGTAGACACTAAAATGGTACTAACAGTAAAATAAAAATGCTACTCTCATACATTGATGATAGGAGTAAAAATTTAATATCACATATTATTAGTTGTCTTAATATCTATAGACTATGATATAGAATTTTTCATTTGTGAGAACAGTCTCTGATCATGAAAAACTGAAAATAATTTAGATTTTCAATCTTTAGTGGAATGTTAGGAATCTACATTCTACGAATTCAGAGGAATACTAGACATTTCATTCTCTCTATATATAATGTACAGAATGTCTTTATGTAATGTAGAGAATGTTATAATATCAAGTGAAAAATACAGGACATAATAATATATGTTTAGAAAAAAATTGGTTTTTTTATAATATGTCAATCATTATTGATCTATATAGATATAGATGTAAATATGTGTCTTGTGTGTGTGTTAGAGTGTGTGTGTGTATGCAGAGAGAAAAACTAAAATGAAATTTACCGAAACACCCAATAATTTGGGTGAGTGACCATTCTTTTTTATTTTTCCAAAATATCTTTATGAAGCATGAATTACCTTTAAAGTAGTTTAAAAGTGAATCATGAATTATTTTTAAAGGAAGAAAAAGTTCATAACACAAGAGCAAAAGCATATGAATAAAGTAATATAATTAATTATCAAAAATTCATCTTACTAAAAAAATCAGAATTAAAAATATGTGCCTTTGTTTCCTACAACACTTTGCTACTCATACGAAATATTTCATGGAGACCAATAGAACTATGGGTATTGGGAAAAGGCCAGCATAAAGCTGTGATGCTTCTCATCATTTAGAAATGTGTGGCACAATCTCGGCTCACTTCAACCACCACCTCCTGGGTTCAAACAATTCTCCTGCCTCAGCCTCCTGAGTAGCTGGGATTACAGACATATATGACCATGCCCGACTAATTTTTTCTGTATTTTTGTGGAGATGGGGTTTCACCTTGTTGGCCAGGCTGGTCTCGAACTCCTGACCTCAGGTGATCCGCCTGCCTCAGCCTCTCAAAGTGCTGGGATTACAGGCGTAAGCCACTAAGCCTGGCCTCCAGGAAGTTTTAAAATAATATTCTTCTGTCTCTCAAAGACTTCAGTGAATCTCCTTTTCCTTGTCTTTGCCCATTTCTAATCAAAATTATCTCCTTATTATCATTAATTTTATTAAGTTATTTTATTGACAAATAGCCTCATCCATCACCTCCATAACCACGAATTTCAGAGCCATAAGCCATAGCCAAGACTAACATACCTTTCTGATTGAACTCATGAAAGTCTGCTTTGCCACACTAATACCCTAAAAGCCGAACTTTTCTTTTCTTTTTTTATCATGTTATGTGGTCCTTTTTATTTCTCAGGTATAAATATGTTAAATAGTTTCAGGTCTAAGAAAACACACATGACTGAAGTTATTTTATACCATATAAACTACTATAAATATATCTTAATGTTATTTTTAATTTCTTTAGTGGCATTGTAATTGGCAATGCATTAGGTGCTAAAACACAAATTTTTTTTAAAAGTTTCCATTCTCATGTTGATATCACTGACATTTTTTTTTTTTTAGGATGGAGTCTCACTCTGTTGCCCAGGCTGGAGTCCAGTGGCCCAATCTCGGCTCACTGCAACATCTGCCTCCCAGCTTCCAGTGATTCTCCCACCTCAGCTTCCAGAGAAGCTGGGATTATAGGTGCCACACCTGGCTAATTTTTGTATTTTTAGTGGAGACTAATTTTTTTTTATTTTAGTAGATACTGGGTTTCACCATGTTGGACAGGCTGGTCTCGAACTCCTGACCTCATGATCTGCCCACCTTGGCCTCCCAAAGTGCTGGGATTACAGGTGTCAGCCACCATGCCCGGCCAATAATTATTAAGTTTTAAGTATATTGTCCCAAATAAAAAACTAATACTCTGGAATTTGCCACATTTTTTCAGCAAAAGCTATGTTGATTTGACTCTACTTCCATTGGCTTTAAAATATGATGAATAAAACTAATCTTAGTCACACTATATGTTAAGGGCAACATTACACACTACTTTTATTTAATGTAGAGGTCTGAGCTCCTAAATATCAGCATTAACTGAGATATAAAACATAGGAGGAAAAAAGGAAGAGAGAGGAGTGTTGACAATATCAATTTCCATTTGGACTCATCAAGCTTGAAGTTCATGTTGGCTAAGTAAAAATGAGAAGTACATAGTGAAATGAGTCTGGAGCTCAGAAATTGATTTAGACTGGATATATAAGCTGAAAGATAATGGTTAGACCCAAGATAGGGATGAGAGTGCATAACATTTCCAAAGACCTGAAGATGAATCTTTGAAGGATGCCACATCATAGAAGGATGACAGAGAACTGGCAGTAAAGAAAAAGATGGAGTGATCTTTCAGCTGGATGGGGCACCAAAGGTTAGATGTCACATCGGCCAAAGAAAGTGAGAATTCACGGGAGAATGTCTCATAGTGTGTCAAGTATCAGAGGAGTCAAAGTAATATAGGAATTGGAAATTTTCCACTGACTTTAATATTAGGACATCATCAACAACATTCTAATAATTTAAATCAATGACAGAGGGAAAAAAAAGACTATGATGGATTGAGGAAGGAATGGAGGATTGCAAAAAAATAAGCTGACAAAGACCCAGATACATCATTGAAGAATAATATGGTGCTACGTAGAAAGAAACACTGATTGGAGGGAGGATTTTCCCCTCCCTTATCAGTAGTATTAATAGAAACTAGAAATAGGGCCCTTTCTATGTTCCCTGATAAAGAAGCCACCAGAATAAAGAGAAAGTGGATAATTGATGGTACAAGGCTCCAGAGCCTCCTGCACTAGAGCATATATGTTTAGTAAAAGTTACTACTTTCCTAGAGGCTGGCATCAGATAAATACCTAAGATTATATTGTAATACCAACTAGGCACACAATTTTACACAGTGCTTGTTCCCTGCTTATTCAAAAAGAAACATTATTACACATAAGAACACATCTAAAGTTTTGACAACAAAAAAAACTTTTGCTGTTAGAATATGTAGAACAAACTTTGTCTGTTAGAATATATTGCAAAATATTTAATGGACAGAAATAATTTACAAATAAGCATTACTTTAGTAAAATAAGCCTAAGCCATACTAGAAAATGTTCACAATAAAATCTCTCCCTCATATCTGAAATTCTTCACCAGACTGCGGCAAGCTATGTTATTTCTTCCATCTTTTATTTTAAATGTAGTGAGTTTAATTATCATATCTTTCTAGTTATTATTCCCTGGCTTCTTAGCCTTCTGTAACTGATTACTAATGTCTACAATAATGCCCCACTGGCTAAAGTAGCTCCCTTTTATTTCTCATGCTGATACCTATGCTTAAATCTTTAGTGTTAAGAAAAAAATACAATAAACACATTTAATTCACTCAACAACTCAATGAGATAGTGTGGTATATTGAATTATTGCTTCCATTAATTTCTTTCCTTCCAATAGGCAAAGCACAGTGTATCACCAACCTCAGACTTGCTGTTTGACGATATGACTTACTTGCAACAATGGAGATTATGTACAGGTGTCAGTTGCCGATTGTGAGCAGAGGCTTTCAGAAGCAGTGCCCCAGAGCTTTGCTTGCCCTCCTGAGAACAGCATGCTCAATGGTGACCCCGCCTTCCGTCCATGTTCCGGAATGAGACAGTACATGGCACAGAGCCGAGCCCCGCCAATCTCAGATGAGCCCAGCCCAGTCACTGCCAGCCCACAGACCTACAATAGCAGGTCCTCTTTGCCACAGCCAAAGCTATCTAATGTCGATATATATTTAAACAGGAAAAAAAAAAAAATGCCTTACAGAGTTTAAAAGAATTAGTGGACCAGCCGGGCGCGGTGGCTCACGCCTGTAATCCCAGCACTTTGGGAGGCCGAGGCGGGCGGATCACGAGGTCAGGAGATCGAGACCATCCTGGCTAACACGGTAAAACCCTGTCTCTACTAAAAATACAAAAAATTAGCTGGGCATGGTGGCGGGCGCCTGTAGTCCCAGCTACTCGGGAGGCTGAGGCAGGAGAATGGCGCGAACCCGGGAGGCGGAGCTTGCAGTGAGCCGAGATCGCGCCACCGCACTGCAACCTGGGAGAAAGAGCGAAACTCCGTCTCAGAAAAAAAAAAAAAAAAAAGAATTAGTGGAACACCATTTACTAACTGTGTAACCCAAACTCAGACCTTCTGAATGTTAGACAAATTCTTTTTACGTAACATCACAGTGAGTTCTTAACTAAAGAAGGGTAACTTCTTGAAGAAGTTATTCATATTTATACAAGGCAGGCATTTGCCCTTGAAAAGCTTTCTGTCTCCTCAGATCCACCAGGAATAGAAAATCTTTCTCGGCCGGGCGCAGTGGCTCACGCCTGTAATCCCAGCACTTTGGGAGTCCGAGACGGGCGGATCACGAGGTCAGGAGATCGAGACCATCCTGGCTAACACGATGAAACCCCGTCTCTACTAAAAATACAAAAAAAAATTAGCCGGGCGTGGTTGCGGGCGCCTGTAGTCCCAGCTACTCGGGAGGCTGAGGCAGGAGAATGGCGTGAACCGGGGAGACGGAGCTTGCAGTGAGCCGAGATCCCGCCACTGCACTCCAGCCTGGGCGACAGAGCGAGACTCCGTGTCAAAAAAAAAAAAAAGAAAGAAAGAAAAGAAAATCTTTCTCTATTTACTATTCTGCAAATATATTTACCTCTTGTGGTATGTACTATAAATGCTCTACTTTCTCCATGTCTTTGTTTCATGTATTTGAAATACCTCTTATTTCTTCATATCGGTTGTTTTCTAGCTGGGAGATTTATTTCAATATAATTAATATGAGCATAGTAGTTATTAAATAGTCTACAATTTTGGATTTCATAGTGTCAATATTTCTACAGCCAGATATATGGTTCTTCTTAAACTGAGGTTGGAAAATACCTTTCTAACATAAAACCCAAAGTCTTGTTATGTACTAGAAGATCTGGAGTTTAGGACCATTATATCATGTTGACCAAGAAAATGTACATTAAAAAAAAGCAAGAAAATATAACATCTACAGGCTCAAAAATACCAGGCCAACTGAGACACCAAAGTGGCCTAGGATCATAAGATAATTATCACTGTTAAATAATCATTCAGTCATTGATTTTTTTACTTAGTCATTCATTTAATCCATCAAACATGTGCATTAGTTAGTTTGAGCTGCCATAACAAAATGCCATAAACTTGGTGGCTTCAACAAAAGCAATTTATTTTCTGACAGTTCTAGAGGCTGCAAATCCAAGATCAGGGTGCCGGCATGATTGGATTCTGTTAAAGGCTCTCTTCTTGGCTTGCAGACAGCCACTTTCTCACTGTGTGTTTTCACATGGCAGAGAGAGAGCAAGAGGGAGAGGGAGAGCGAGGGGGGGGGAGAGGGAGAGGGAGAGCGAGGGGGGGGGAGAGGGAGAGGGAGAGGGTGGGGGGAGACGGGGAGAGGGGGAAAGAGAGAGGGGGAGAGAGAGAGAGAGAGCACAATCTCTCTGATATCTCTTCTTCTAAGGTCACTAATCCCATCATGAGGACTCCACCCTCATGACCTCATCTAAACCTAATTGTCTCCCAAAGGGCCCATCTCCTAAGACTATCACATTGCAGGTTAGGGCTTCAATATATGAAGGGGGGGGCACACAATTCACTTCATAACAAACATATATTGATCATCTATGTGCAGGATACTTTGCTAGGCACTGGAGTGCATTGGTAGAAGAGAATATCATGTTCCCTGTTCTCATGGAGCTGATAGCCTAGTGGAGGGAATCTAGAAAGTAAAATAATACAGCTCCAAAGTAGTACTCTAGGGAAAACGTAGAGATTATGGGAACACGTAAAAGAGGTATCTTTCCCAGATACCCAGAGTCAGGGAAGACTACCTTGATAAAGTGTCAGGAAGCTGAAACTGACAAAGAGTATAGGTTTGCCAGGTGAAGGGGGAAGGAGCAAGGGCTGGATACAGGAAGAAAAACGGCACATATTAATCCTTGAGTCAAGACAGAACTAAGTGTAATCAAGGATGTAAAATGTGGAGTAATTGATGAGCACTTTTTCTTTTAATTACACATTTTGATAGGACAGGCAGGTGAGAGATGTTGGAGAGGTTAGTGAGGACCAGATCATTTAAGACTTTGTAGGCCCTGATTTACATACGAAGATCAAACTCAAAACATTTTTTTTTTTTGAGAAGGAGTCTCGCTCTGTTGCCCAGGCTAGAGTGCAGTGGCGCAATCTCGGCTCACTGCAAGCTCTGCCTCCCCGGTTCACGCCATTCTCCTGCCTCAGACTCCCCAGTAGCTGGGACTACAGGCACCCGCCACCACGCCCGGCTAATTTTTTGTATTTTTAGTAGAGACGGGGTTTCACTGTGTTGGCCAGGATGGTCTCAATCTCCTGACCTCGTGATCCGCCCGCCTCGGCCTCCCAAAGTGCTGGGATTACAGGCATGAGCCACCACACCCGGCCTCAAAACATTTTTAATGTCCTGGAGAAGAAAGATTTTGTAAAACCCATCCTATGGAGTGCCAAGGAAAATTTATTCTCTATGAAGGTAATGGAGAATGCAAAAAAATATATAATTTTACAAAGTTTATAAACATAACTCATTTTGAAATTTTGCATTGATATGATAGCATCATAATTTTCTGTTTAATTAGTAATCATATTTGAATTTAACATTGTATGACAGCAGCACATGTACATGACTATGTGTGTAATGGAACAGACAAAAATAACAACAAAATTCTCCATTATAGCTACCAGTATCTCTAGTGCCACAATCAGACTGTTCTTCATTTACTGGGTCATTTTAAAACATTTACTGAAAATTTACTATGAACCTGGTTCCATGAAGCTGTAATCGTCCTGTGAATAAAACAACCATCCCTGCCCTCATGGAGCTTACATTATAGGAGAAGGCAGAGCAACAGTAAACATAATAAATAAGTAAACTATATAGTATGTTAGAAAATGATGAGTGCTTTGGAGAACAGAAATGGAAAACCTGGATTTGAAGTAGGTGAAGGTAGCTTTATACAGAAAATAAAATTCGAGCAAAACTTGGAGGGAATTTGCCATGCAAATATCTGAAGAACATATGGCAGAAGAAAGAATATTCCAGGTATAGGAACCAATGCAAAGGTCTTAAGCAGAGAACATGCCTGATGTCATCCAAGTACTTGAAGAAGGTTGATGTGGCTAGATTGCAATGAATGAGAAGTAAAAAATAATAGGAGATGAAGTCCAAACGTAGACAGGGAGTCATCTCAAGGAGGGCTCTGTAGGCTACTGAAGGCTTTAGCTTTCACCATGAATGAATGCAAAGCTATTGGAGGGTCTTCAAGTAGAGGAGCAGCATGATCTGATTTACAGTTAAAATTAGTCTCTTTAGTTACTGTGGTAGGTAGAGTAATGATCCCTCCAACAGGTCTACTTCCTAATCCCTGGAATCTGTAAATATATTACCTTACATGGCAAAAAGGAATTTACAGAAGTGATTAAGGTTAAGGGCCTTGAGATCGATTATCTGAGTGAACCCAGTCTGATCACTTGAGTGACGAAGGTGGAAAGTGGAAGAGGGAGACCCAAGACTGAGTCAGAGAGATGTAACATATGAAAGATCCTCTCTGCCATTGCTGGCTATGAAGATGGCGGCAGAGGAATGTGGTGGCCTCCAGAAGCAGGGAATGACACTTAGTTTACAGCTAGTGAAACAACAGGGACCTTGGTTTTAGAGCCACAAAGAACTGAATTGTCAACAATTGGAATGAACAGGAAACCGATGCTCCCCTAGTGTCTCCAGGAAATAACACAGACTGCCAATACCTTAATTTTAGTCCAGCAAGACCCGTTTCAGACTTCCAATTTGTAGAACTATACAATCATAAATGTGCGCTGTTTTAAGCCACTCAGTCTGTGGTGATTTGTAATAGCAGCAACAGAAAACTATTAATAATACAGTTACTGTGCAGAGAAAATGTTATGGAAAGTGAGGAGGAAGAGGGAAACAAGAAAAAGAGTTCGGAAGCTATTGCAGTAATCAGGTGAGGGATGAGCGTTTGGATAAACGTAGCAGCCATGAATACAAAAAAGGGCCCAATTCTAGCTATCTTCTGAAGGCAAAGCCAACACAATTCTTGGCAGACTGGACGTAGAGGATAAGGACATGTTAAAGATGGGCCTGAGATTTTTGACCTGAGTAATTGAAAGGATAGTATTTCCAGATGGGAAAGACTATGGGAGGAACAGGATTGTGGAGGAATTCAGGAGATCAATTTGGAGTGGATACTCTAGAGTAAGGAGTTGAATATGCAGTATGGGTTCAAGAGACAGTTCTGAGATGGTAATATCGATTTGAATGTCAGTGGTATGTAAATTGTTGTTAAGTCATAGATTGGATGAACTCATAGAATAAGTGTTGATAGGTCTCCCTTTGGATAAACATTCTTCTGTAAAAATATTTAATTTAAATATATGTATATATAGTTAAGTAGTCAATAATATGTTTCCAGAAATTTTTCTTCCTGATCACTTCCTTTCATGTAGAAGAAACACATGATCCATGAGAGCATGTGGAGATTTGGAAGGAGGATGCTTAGAATACATGGAAAAGACACTGAAAGTATCCAGACTGAAGAAAGTCAACAAACAAAAATAAACTGTGCTTACTGGGCAATTCTGTCTGAATTCTTCCCTAATTGATGGAGCAAAAAAAAAAATTAAATTTCTGACAGCATTCCATACTAGAAGCCGAAGTATGCTCAACACATTTGTACCTCGGTCATTGCTTAATTTGCCTTTGGAAAAATAGCTCCATCACTTAAACAAACCTCTTAGTTTCTTCAAATGCTACAATCTCTTGAGAAAGACACTGGTAGCAGGTAGACCTGCAATAGGAGAGCCACTCTGAAACAGGAATGAACAGACTTAGATGTCTATTTTTACTCCACCACAAAAATGCCCAACCAGAATGCTTAGCAAGTGCCACAGACAACTGTGCTAAGTGCTCTGTCTGCGTCATTTCATTTAATTCCTCCCAACAATCCCTTGAGGTGGCTTTGTAATCACAGGTGAGAAAATTAAATTTTGGAGTAATTAAGAAACTTGTCCAGTGTCATTCGTAGAGCTAGAGAATGTCAGAGTCAGAATCCAAATGCAAGTCAGATAGTTCTAAAGCACGCTCTCTTACCTGTCTGTTACATTGCAACTAGACAGTCACAGATCCTTTCACTTTAAATTCTAATACATTCATTGAATCTGCACAGTTTTTCCTGATTACTGGAGTAAATAGTACTTACTCTATGCCCTTTTTACTTTTATTTTTTAGTTAACATCACACATATCCTACTTTTCTTGTTCCTAGTTCTGTTTTCCTCTATGAGCTGCCAGAATAATCCTATCTGTGGCTCCCTTTTCCTTGCGAGATTAAAAGCATAGTCCTTAATATGCTATTAAAATTCTTTGTTTTATATCTCCAGCCTCACATATCATAAGCCCTTCCTACCTTTCACCTGTGTTCCAGCCACACCAACTGAAATGCACATCCCAGAATATTCTCTAAGCATGTGACCACTCTGCCATGAATACTACCCTCTCCACTCCAACACGCATACACATCACCCTTGAATAATTCCTATTCAGGATTAAAACAGTGCAATAATATTCTCCTCATAATGCCTTCCCTCTACAAATAAGACACATGTACTGAGCTACTCTATGCCACACACTATTCTAAGCACCCTGAAAACTTTGATAGAGAATATGTCTGTTCTCAAGCAACTACAATGTATCTTGGCTACAACCACATGAACAAAATTTATATATAATTTTCAAAATAATATTGCAGCCTAGAAAATTTTAAGAATACACTCAATAATCTTCTCTGCTCTCAAGGCTTTCTTATCATATCATACTAAAATTTTCTGCTGATGAATCTAACATGATATTTATTGTTACAAATTACAAGAGTCTTTTCTAACACTCTGTTAAGATCACATTAGAAAACTATTTTAAAATATAAATGTATGCATTTATTTATTACTCAAATTGTATTTCCTTTTATGAAAGAATATTCTTAAACTATATGAACAAAATAAAAGAGCAAATTAAAAATAAATACAAGAATATAATGGCTATAACTATAGTCAGAAAGATATTTATTAAATTTGAAAACTTAGTCTCCATAAAACCAAATGTTATTATGGGCCAATATGTGTAAGTTAGGTTCTTGGCTAGTGTTTAAATCACTCTCAAGTATTAATCCAGATCTATTCACTGTAATTAACTCTTTCACATCAAAATGGCCTATAAATGGCAGCAAATGAAAATGTAGGAAAGCAGTAAACCTTTCAAGTTTATAAATTGCTAAATCTTTCACAGTTGTATTTTTGTAGGAAAATAAATTCTAAAGATTAGTCATTAAAATTCTTTAGCTGTAGCTACTTTATTATATCAAATTGGCAATGTGTTTTGCTTATATTTGGACATATATCTTTTATAGGAGATATAATTATTAGTATGTTATTTATTTTCACATTTCTATAGTCATAAATTGTATGTTATATATATGCATATTCTAAATTTTCACATATCTATAACTTATGTCAGTATTCTCCATATATCACATTTTATATGCATTTCATATATTTAAATTTAATATTAGAAAAAGCTATATATAGCTCAGAAAAATTTGAAAACTTTCCCAAGACTTCAGAGCTAACAACTTAGCAGAGCTAGGATCCTGTCCTCAGGTTTATATGTTACCAAATGATTCTTTGATCCTAATGAGAAGCATGAAAAGTTAAAAGGATTTACCAAGAATTAACGATGTACTTAATGTTGCAACCATAATCAGAAACCTAGTTTCTTAATATAGTTACTATTCTATCCTATTTTTAATACTAATGTGTTGAGAAAAAGTTAACCCACTTGTCAGTATTCTGTTTTCTACTACATAGCTCATAAAGCTATCATAGAACCACCTCTCATAATGAAAAATTAAGATGCTGGAGAAAATATGACACTGGAAAAATAATAATACAGATTCAGATAATACAAAGTTAAGGTAAATCCCAAGTGCCAGAATAAAGCAGAACTAAGAGCCATGTCAGTAAACATGGACTAATGTCAAGGTTGGTATCAGACTTGAAGATCAAGGAATAGAGCCTGATGTTTTAGTAGCCACACAGGAAAAAATACATGTGACTTTGGGCTTGGCCAAGTACAGAATGAGAACTGCATCAAGCTAGGGCCTCAAGAGGATGTGTAGGCATGAAAAGAGCCAAGAGCATTTTTAAAAGTAACTTTTCTGGGGCTTCTGTTGCAGAAAAATCAATCTTCTGTGAGAAATTATAACTCCAAGCAAATCCATGTATACCAATGTATACCAGACTCCCAAGGTAAGGAATTTGACCTAAAAATTGGTCTAGGACCTATGAACCACTGCAAAGCCCTAGCAGAAAAAAAATTCAAATTATTGTGTTAGGCCACTTCAACAGCATAGATATATAAAATCCCTGAATAATAAAAATCAACTATCCCCAAAGAGGAGCTTTCTATAAACATTCTTAAACAATGTGGAAACCAGTATGAGAGAAAGGCATACAATACAACCAACAAGAGAATTGTGATATCGAGAAGCAAAAACAACAGACTTATCTGGAAGAAAAAAATATGTGAAAAATGTTGTCAGAGATGGAAGGGAAAACACGGTGAGTAAAACTCAACACTAGGGCCGGGCAAGGTGGCTCACGCCTGTAACCCCAGCACTTTGGGAAGCCAAGGCAGGTGGATCACTTGAGGTCAGGAGTTAAAGACCAGCCTGGCCAACATGATGAAATCCTGTCTCTACTAAAAATACAAAAAAAAAAAAATTAGCTGGGCATGGTGGTGGGCACCTGTAGTCCCAGCTACTTGGGAGACTGGAGCAGGACAATCACTTGAACCCAGGAGGTGGAGGTTGCAGTGATCTGAGATCACACCACTGCACTCCAGCCTGGGCAACAGAGCAAGACTCTGACTCAAAAAAAAAAAAAAAATCAACTCTAGAAGAAAAAAGGTCATCTAATTTGAATAAGTTACAAATAGAACCGCTTAAATATTAAAATAAATGCAACAATTTAAAGCAGATTCTCAATTAATGAATTGAACAGCTGATAAGTAACGACCTAAAGGAAACCTGGATAATTATAAGACACATCTCAGGAAAGTGCCTAAAAGGTAGAGAAAAAAGATTTAAAAGATCCATCAGATGAACCAATGAGAGGTTCTAACATGTGTCTAATGAGAGTTTCAGTGAGATAAATAGTATAGAGAAAGAAATACTTGGAAAGACATTGGTGGTCGTCAGATTCTATACCTGGAATGGATTCTGATTACAGCAATATGGATTAGCATAACTTGGATTAATAAGTATCACTGAAGAAAGCTAACACAGCAGGACAAAACACATTAAAAAATTATCTCAAAGGCAGAGTACTAGTAAAACAGTAAATTAGGTCAAGGGAGAAGTTCTGAAATTCTGAGAGTAAACACTGCATTTAGAAATTCTTTCTCCTGGGGGTATTTGGCACAGACCAAGCAGAACTTTTGACATGCTCTCAGGACTTGGGAACAATGGCTGTAGTCTAGACACTGGCAGGGACAGAGCACAAGCCACTTCTCTTATGAAGGACAACATGCTGGAGACAGCAGACGCTACATATAAGCCGGATATTTCCCAGCTATGGGAAAATAAGTTTCTGACTGTCCCAGAAATTCTCACTCTGATTTTAGCTTAAGGTGGTTCTCGATTGCCAGTACCATAAAGTGACAATATAAGAGAAATAAAATCCTTTCTGGAAAAGGAAAGCTTTATCCTAGTATGCAAACTGTTACTACAAACACTTTTTCAAATACAATGTCCAATCCGGTTTTAAAGATAAAGATTGAAGGAGATAAGGGAATTGGCATAGAAAACAGCAGAAATAATACAGATAAAGAAGAGACCTTCTCCATGTTGTTCAGGCTGGTCGGGAACTCCTGGGCTCAAGTGATCCTCCTGCCTTGGCATCCCAAAGTGTTGGGATTACAGGTGTGAGCCACCATGCCCGGGCTACTTGTATTGTTTCATTTTTTAAAAATGATGTATCTGAAGTAAATGTAACAGACCAGCTTGTGAATACATGGATATTTTGTGATACTACTCTCTATACATTTCTATACTTTAGCATTTTATAATTTTTTAAAGAAGCATTTAATGCTTCAGAAAAAAGTATAAATATATTCAAAAGATGGAAAAAGTCTTTTCCAATTTATGTTTATCTGTATCTAAGGTGATATTACATGCATAAATTTTTACTTTGGATAATTTGTTAGTATTTCAGTTTCATGGATTATCTTTTTGAAATAGCTAAAAGATAATTGTATCACCAAAATAACTGAAAACATAGAAACAGCTTCTCTATAGCACTGTTTTACTTCCATAAATACGGTTGAATAATTCTTGATTCAAAATTCTTTTTATAAAATTACATTAAATGTACTATGGCATCTCTATAAGGTTTATACAATGAAAAAATATTGCATGCTTTGTATTCCTTCATTCCAAAAATTGAACTGCAATTTAAATATGAATTTCAATTTAGAGCATTAGTAATTAACTGATTTTATTCTGTTTTGTAATTCTTTCATTCATTAATCACTGTGAGAGCTGAAGAACATTACAACCCTGTAGGAAATAAAAAGACAAGGGTGTCACTTAAGGTTAGTCATAGAGCATGGCTTGCATTTTAATCTAGCATTGGTTTTATGGAGATTTAAAACTTTTCAATCAAAAATACTTCTAAATGTCACCAGTTTTAGGGGAAGCATTTAGTCATTTCATGAATTACTTTTCTGGGCTTTACTGCTATGCTTTATTTACCACAATCTAAAGTCAATACTATGGACACAGGGTATGGTTTTGTGTCAGACATGCATAGTCCTGAGGGCCCTGGTTTAAAAAGGATGATGTAGGTATCATTTTCTTTCTTCTAGCATTTCCCTAACAGATATGCAACAATTAATGGTCAAATGCTGATGGCATGTCTTGCTTCAAGTTGGAGAAATCCTGTTTTTCCCCATCCTGTGCAATGTACTCATATGTAGTCACAAGACTGTTGGTGACTAAGACACCCAAAACTAGCAGCTATATTTGCTTCTTAGCACTGTAACTGTCCCAGCCCTGGTATTTGATTTAAGCCATTATACAGATTACAATTTGGGAAAGAAGCAATAAAATGATACAAATTCTAATAAATGTTAAAATTTCAATTTTTAAATATAATTAAAATTATGGAAATGAAATCTTCTTTGATGAATGAGATCATCCACAATCTCTACATCTTTTATCCGTAAATTCAAGTGAGAGGACAAGAACAGGAATAAGTTCATTTGGAGGGACATTTGGGTGGACAATTCAATGGTCAGCTTCTGTCTTCACTTCCCTCTGCCTGTGGTTAAATTGTGTTACACAGGCTGAGGTGTTGGAGAAGGGGGCGTTATACCTTCAGGTCATTTACACTCACAGGTATCTGTGGAAATGTTTGTCCTCCCATCTGGGCTTAGACATTCACAGATTGTAGCTGCAGTGTCCCTCAATTCCATAAGTGTCCTTAAGACTTGGGAGAACCTTCATATATTTTTCCCTCACCCTAGGGTTCTGAGACCAATTCTGGTGCTTATTCTTTTTGTCTGGACAATGAACATATCTGTGATACCATTTGTTGTCCTCATCTGCTAGATACCCCATACAGACAGTCCCTATATCCAGAAAATAGACGAAAAACTCCCATATAGTAATATAATCTATATAATTTTATATAATATAAAATAGACAAAAGCTCCATAAGTTATTAATATAATATATAATTATATATAAATATTAGTATAATATATAATTATACATATAATCATTAATATAATTTATAGGCTTTTTTTGCCTATTTTCTGGAAATAGGGACTGTCTATATGGGGCAATCTAGCAGGAAAAAATGTAAATCAGGAAAAAATTGAACAAATGTCTTGAAAATGTACTTCAAAAGAGAATATTCAAATGAAGCATGTGAAGATATGTTCAATATTTACTTACCAGAAAAATGCAAGTTAAAATCACAGTGAGACACCATTACATATTTAGTGCCATTTCTTTAAAAAATGAAAAAGTTATTACATATGTAAAGCATCTAGCCTTTTATTTTTTGTTGTTGCTGTTAAACATTAGCCCTTTTTTTTTTTTACTTTTATTTTGGGCTTCAGGGCACATGTGCAGATTTGTTATATGGGTAAATTACATGTTGTGGGGATGTGGTGTACAGATTATTTTGTAACCCTGGTAATAAACATAGTACCCAATAGGTATTAATAAGCATATTACCCAATAGGTATTAATAAGCATATTACCCAATAGGTAGTTTTTTGATCCTCACCCTCCTCCCAGTCTCCACTCTCTTGTTGGCCCTGGTGTCTATGTTCCCTTCTTTTTGTCCACATGTACTAGATAATTAGCTTCCACTTATAAGTGAGAACATGCAGTATTTGGTTTTCTGCTCCTGTGTTAGTTCACTTAGGATAACAGCCTCCAAGTCTCTCCATGTTGCTGCAAAGATATGATCTCATTATTTTTTATGGCTGTGTAGTATTCAATGGTGCATATGTTTCTTTATGCAGTCTAGCACTGATGGGCAGTTAGGTTGATTCCATGTCTTCACTATTGTGAATAGTGCTGCAATGAACATATGTGTGCAAGTGTCTTTATGGTAGAATGACTTATATTTTGTTGGATATATATCCAGTAATGAGATTGCTACATTGAATGGTAACTGTGTCTTAAGTTCTTTCAGAAATCTCCAAACTGCTTTCCACAATAGCTGAACTAATTTATATTCCCACCAGTAGTGTTATGTTTTCTTTTCTCTGCAACCTCACCAGCATCTGTTATTTTTTTACTTTTTAATAATAGTCATTCCGACTGGTCTGATGGTATCTCATGGATTTTATTTGCATTTTTTATTTTTCTAATGATTAGTGATGTTGACCTTTTTTTCCTATGATTGTTAGCCACCTAAATGTCTTTTTTTGGAAAGTGTCTGTTCATGTCCTTTACCCACTTTGTAAGGGGATTGGTTGTTTTTTGCTTATAAATTTGTTTAAGTTCCTTAAAGATGCTGCACATTAGACCTCTGTAGTATACATAGTTTGTAAGTATTTTCTCCCATTATATAGGTTGTCTGTTTACTTGGTCAATATTTTGCTGAAAAGAAGCTCTTTAGTTTAATTAGGACCCATTTGTCAATTTTTTGTTGTAATTGCTTTTGACATCTTCATCATAAAATCTTTCACCAGTCATATGTCCAAAATGGTATTTCCTAGGTTATCTTCCAGGGTTTTTATACTTTTAGATTTTACATTTCAGTCTTTAATCCACCTTGTGTTGATTTTTTATACTGTGTAAGGAAGGGGCCAAGTTTCAGTCTTCTGCAAATGGCTAGCCAGTTATCCCAACACCATTTATTGAACAGGGAGTTCTTTTCCCATTGCTTGTTTTTGTCAACTTTGTCGAAGATCAGATGGTTGAAGGTATGTGGCATTATTTCTGGGCTCTCTATTCTGCTCCACTGGTCTATGTGTCTGTTTCTGTACTAGTACCATACTGTTTTGGTTACTGCAGTCTTGTAGTGTAGTCTGAAGCCAGGTGATGCCTATAGCTTTGTTCTTTTTGCTTAGGATTGCATTGGTTATTTGAGCTTTTATCTTATTTTTGTTTCATATAAACTTTAGAATAGTTTTTTTTTTCAAATTATAAAGAGAATGTCATTGTAGTTTCATAGGGATAGCATTGAATCTGTAAATTGCTTTGGGCAGTATGGCCATTTTAATTATATTGAATCTTCCTCTCCATGAGCATGGAATGTTTTTCCATTTGTTTGCATCATCTCTGGTTTCTCTGAACAGTGTTGTTTTTAATTCTTATTGTAGAAATCTGTCACTTCCTTGCTTAGCTGTATTTCTAGGTATTTTATTATTTTTTTGGCAATTGTGAATGGGATCACATTCTTGATTTGGCTCTCAGCTCGGATGTTGTTGGTGTATAGGAATGCTATGGATTTTTGTTCATTGATTTTGTATCCTGTAACTTTGCTGAAGTTGTTTATCAGATCAAGGAACTTTGGAGCAGAGAATATGGTGTTTTCTACATATAGAATCATACGGTCTATAAACATAGATAGTTTGACTTTCTGTCTTCCTATTTGACTGCCTTTTATTTCTTTCTCTTGCCTGATCACTCTAGCTAGGACTTCCAGTACTATGTTGATCAAGAATGATGAGAGAGGGCATCCCTGTCTTATTCCAGTTTTCAAGGCTAATGCTTTTGCTCATTCAGTGTGATGTTGGCTGTGGGTTCCTCATAGATGGCTCTTATTATTTTAAAGTGTGTTCCTTCAATGCCTAGTGTGTTGAGGGTTTTTAATATGAAGGAGTGTTTAACTTTATCAAAAGATTTTTCTGCATCCGTTGAAATAATCATGTGGTTTTGGTTTTAGTTCCCCTTATGTGATGAATCACATTTATTGGTTTTAATATGTTGAAGCAACCCAGCCTCCCTGAGATAAAGCCTACTTGATCATGGTGAATTAGCTTTTTGATGTGCTGCTAAATTCAATTTGCTAGTATTTTGTTGAGGATTTTTGCATCTGTGTTCATCATGGACATTGGCAAATATCCATATGATCTTTGACAAAGTTGGCAAAACAAGCAATGAGGAAAGGACTCCCTATTCAATAAATGGTACTGGGATAACTGGCAAGCCATATGCAGAAGATTGAAACTGGAACCTTTCCTTATACCACATATTCAAGATGGATTAAAGACTTAAATGTAAAACCTAAAACTATAAAAACTCTGGAAGATAACCAAGGCCTCTCTTTTATAGGTGAAAATACAAGTTAGTACTACCACTCTTGAACTTCTGCACAATATGAATTATGTACAAATATATACATAAACCATAACCCTGTTATTTTTATTTCTTTATCTATTGTGTCTACCCATCCAAGCACATGTATAGGAATGATAAGCTCTGTATTATCCATAATACCTTAAATTTCCACCGTGAGAATAATGGATAAATAACTGTTGCGCATTCATGAAATGAAATGCTGTAGACTAATGATCTTCAAAGTGTGGTCCCTGGGCCAGCAGCATCAGTACTACCTGAGAACCTGTTAGAATTGCAAATTCATGGGCCCACTCCAGATCTACTGGTTTGGAGATTCTGGTTTGGAGAGTCTGGAGGGGGGCCTCTAGATTTCTCTGTTTAGCAAAACTTCCAGATAATTCTGATGCATACTTAGGTGGACACGCACTGCTTTCTATGCAAAAAAAATGAATATATATAAAAAAATCTGCTCTCTGCCATACCATGAATAAATTTGTGGTTAGATTCTAAGAGGAAGTATAAGAGAGATTCTGGTGTAATTTTCTATTTGGATGCTAGTTACAAGTTTACTCTGACCAAAATTCATAAATATATTCACATATAATTTGCCCATTTTGTATTTGTATGGTACTGAAATAATGTAAAAACATAGTGTACTCCAATCAAACTCAGCTGCTTTGATATTGCATGCTCAATCATGGGTGTTTATTATCTCTCTTAAATTGGATATTATACTCTGCGTGCAGGATAAAATGTATTTGTTTCAAGAAAAAAAACTACTTACTTTAAGAAAATGTATCCAGTCGACCTATTATATTTTGAGTGCATGTTTGTGTATATGCTATGCTTTAATGAAAACTTTACTGAAAAATTAAGTAAATATTTTTCCTTGGCAATCATCCATGTCAATATTGTTCATCAGATGGTACGGATGTTTTTATTTGTTGATTACTGCCATGTGGTAGGCATTTCACATACCACTTTACTAAATCCTGCTACCAAATAAATGGTATTCCTATTTTGGAGATAAAAAGTGCTGAGGCCTGGGGAAACTGTATAATGTCCTCAGAATAGTAAGTGGAAAAATTCAAGATTGGAAACTCAAGTCTGTCTAACTCCAAGTTCATGATCTTTCTACAGTATCATGTGGTCATATAACAGAAGCAGAGATTGGTATTTTCCCAGTAGGTGCACAAAATAATTACTAAATCTACCCAGGATAAGATGGTAGAAGAGGCTAATGAGGTTGATGCTGCTGGGAATATCATACATTCTCCAGAAACTAGCCCATATTTATAGATTATCATGTTTAGAGGGCATCTTCAATGTCATGAATTAAAATTCATTCCCTTTGAAATCAATTCCATAGGCCCCATCGTGTAATGGTTAGCACTCTGGACTTTGAAATCAATTCCATAGACTAAGAACTCAGTTTTTCACAAACTATCTCTTTTCATTACAATTTTCTTTATTAGAAAATATTTTCTTATATTGAGGCCAAACACTGTACAAATACATCACAAATTAGTACATATACAAAAGGAAGCTTGTGCAGAACATAAATTTGTACAAATATTATAAAAATACACTGTGCTTTATACCAATGGTCCCAATTCTGCCTATTTTAGTCATATAGGGAAACATATTCTCATAAAACAGAATATCAAATATTTAAAGTAAACCACTATTTTGTTCTTTGAGTCTACTTTCTCCTTGTTTCTTCCAACTGTTTTTAATATTACCTGATTTCTGAGTCACTTCATCATCCTGATCTTTCCCCTCTGACTGGTTCAATTTGTTCATGTGTCCTTTAAAGAAAGGTTTTACTTAGGTGTTTTCTGAAAAGCGAAGTAGAACAGGAACACTTCATTTATCTTGTTCCAAACCTCAAGTTCCTATCATTACACCACAGAGTTCCAAGAACTAGAAGCAAAGGAATTACCCTTTTGTATTTAAAATGTGCTTTGGTTTGGATCAGGTCCTTGTGAGAGCTTAGGCTGAGGCAATATTTTAACAATTTTTATTATAAAGTATAAAAATTTATCATCCTTAGTTGCCCAAAGCAGCTGTTATCATAATCAAAGGAATAACCCAAGATAATTTATCATAGAGTCCTATAAACAGAATTCCTGGCAACTAATGTGCATATACTTTGAAGCTGTGTGAACTAGACACATGGTTTTTCCCTGTTTAAGCCTTAACTTCTTTACTAATGGAAATGAGTCGTATGAATTAAGTGAAATAACATCAGGAAAGTAATAGAATTCAATACATATTAGATCCATTTCCCCTTTCCATAGTTCCCTAAGACACACAAAAATGCAGGGCTAGTTTATTCAAATGGCACACCTCAACATCACCATCACACACATAGCTATAATCATCATCACCATCATTACCATCATCAAAATTATTTGTTGCCTGTTCACTGTGTGCCAGACATTTTCTCAGGCCTTTGCATGGTTTATCTCATTTCATTTAATTCTTACATTAATCTAATGTGGCAGTTATATTTATTAAACCCATAAACCCATTTGACATATGAGAAAACTAAAGCACAGAAGGCTTACTAACATGGCATGCCTTTGTTTACAGCTCATAAATGATATCATGCAATTCGATCGTACAGGTTCTAAAGATCCACATTCCTAAAAGAAAGCTCTAAATCTAAATCTTCACTATCTATACATTGGAGTATACATGCTTGCCTCATTCAAAGAGTTATTGAACACTCACTATGGGGCAAGCACATATATATTTAAATAAATATAGATAAGATACAATTTATTCTTCCATAGAGCTCACATCCTAGAGGTGACAGTGATATTGATGCAATTAAACCAAAAAGACAAAGTGAAATTTTAATATGCTGTGATATGTTCTGTACAACAGTGGAAAGTTCTTAAAAGTTAATAGTGATAAAGGATCAGGAGGCAAAATCTAAGAAACAGAAACAGCAAATGCAAATACTCAGCATCTAGTAAAATAAATGTCTTATTTTAGGCAACTTTTAATTAGTTTGGTGTAGCAAGAATATGGAATGAAAAAAGGCTCCTCGTATGATGAGGCTGAAAGCTGATTAGGGGTCAAATCTAGACATAATGCTTATGAGTTTTGGAATTTATCCTTCAAATGATGTAGACCTTCTGAAGGACTTTTATCATGGAAATAATGGGAATACTTTGGGGTGTTATAATATCTTTCAGGCAGTGTGGCAGAAATTAATGAGAAGAGAGAGTGGGATGGACTGGGGAATCTGGTATTAGAGAGATGAGTTTGAAATCTGCGGAGTTGCTATAAATAAAAAAAAAAATATGTGCTGAAGCACTGAAGGTGGAAAATAGAGGAGACAGGTATAAGACATTAACAAGAATGAAATAATAAGACCATCGTGGTTAACAAATGGATGTGGGTGTCTGGTTGTGGTGATAAGGAGGTGAAAAATAGAAATAAACAAGGATGAGATAAAATGCATCTCCCATGACATGCCCATAATCTTGTTTTCACTTTAAATGTAATACCCTGGAGATATTAGCAGCCCTTTCCTTATTTTCCCCTACTTCTGCTTTTCTTCTATCAAGGATTAAACCCTACTCTCTCAGCCAGAGTTTCAATATTTCTCCTATTTCCATAATACAGCAAACTAGAGAAAAGAACTAAAGCCTGGCCAACATGGTGAAATCCCATCTCTCCAAAAATACAAAAATTAGCTGGGCATGATGGCAGGTGCCTGCAATCCCAGCTACTCGAGAGGCTGAGGCGGGAGAATCACTTGAACCAGGGAGGTGGAAGTTGCAGTGAGCCGAGATTAAGCCATTGCACTCCAGCCTGGGCGACAGAGCGAGACTCCACCTCAAAAAAAAAAAAAAGAACTGAAGCAACTTTAAACTCAGTAAGACTTAGATTCAAGTGACTTTCCCACATATATAGAATGCAAGTAGAATGAAACTTTCAAGTCTACTATAGACAAATTGTTTTTCCTGGGTCAATCCCCTACCCCCTATCAGACCAACCAGTGATACCCCAGGCCTCAGGACTCAGCTCTGAGTTTCAGGACTTTTAATCTGCTTCCCTCTAACCTGGAGCAAAGCCATTGCTCACCAACGACTTCTAGGTCACGCTTTTCGTATTTATGCTCTTATTCAGATAATGAGGTCTCTATGCCTAAGATTAGTGCTTATGTTCACACGTTATGCCATAATTCTTATTGTTTAGCTTTGGTTTGGGATCCTTTTACACATGCTTTTTCTTGTAACTTCCTTAGTATTTCACACCTATCCTAAGACAATGATGATTTTGCCAGGTCTTAGGAAATAAAACACTGCCAGAAATTCTCATCCCAGGGCAGTGAGCTATTTATCTATTTTTCAAGTTTTGCCAAAAAACAATCTTTCTGAAATTCTGAATATCTTCTGATTGCCTTCTCACAAATCATTACAGTCCTCTTGGAGCATCTGGATACATTTTGGCCTCCTGATATTGATCATATACCTGAGAAATTAATTTGGGGTTAGAATATCCCAGGGACACAATTCTGTCTGTTGTCAGCCAAGCCTAATTTACTTACTCTGTCCTACACTAATCTAGCAATATGCCCCAATCTTGATCTGTTTCATCTTTTTATCACCCAGCAGTCATGCCCTGCTAATATTCACTTTGAGATGTCATAGGCATTATCTATACATTTTATTTTCTCTGGGACAGACTATTAGACATATAGGATGACCCTGAATCATGAAGAGATACACAGTGTAATTCTGAACATACTGCAGATTAAGCAAATATGCTAAGAGTCAATAATAGCACCCACATGGCTTGCTTTTTTGCATTTATCTTAACGGAGACTAATTTTGTAAACAGCTGCAGTAAAGTGTTTGTTTGTAAAATGGTTTCAATTTCTCTAAATTTGAATTTCATTATCCTGTGATCTTAAAAATAAAATTAAATCTTTCATCTCTTCCAAAACATGTCTATTGATTAATCCAAAAATACATTAGAGGGTGGAGCAAGAACATGGAGACATGGGAACTCTCATACATTTGCTAGTTGGAAGGAATTTAAAATGATACAGCTGTGTTGGAAAACAGTTTGGTAGTTCCTCAAAAAGTTTAACAAGAGTTACCATAAGGTACAGCAATTCTACTCCTAAAAAACATATGTTTACACAAAACTTTGTGTATAAATGTTCATAGAATCATTTATGACAGCCAAAAAGTGGAAACAACCTAAATGTCTATCAACTGGCGAATGTAAATAAAATGTGGCATATCCATAAAGTGGGATAGTATTCATGCCTAAATAGGAAGAAGTACTGATACGTACTACAACACGGATGAACCTTGAAAACATCGCACTAAGTCAAAGAGGCTACATATTATATGATTTCATTTATAGAAAATATTCAGAAGAAGCATATTCACAGAGATAGAACACAGATTAATGTTTGCCTAGGGAGGATGGTGAGGGAAAAGATGGAGTGACTGCTAACGGGCACAATGTTTCTTTTGGGGTTGATAAAAATGTTCTGGAATAAAATAGTGGTTATGTTTAACAACCTTGTAAATATACCAAAGCCACTGAATTTTGTACTTTAAAGGTTAAATTTTATAGTATGTGAATTTTATCTCTAAAGAAAAAACAGAATAGGTCCAGGATGCAATATAATAAATAAAATATTTGGAAATGTCATTAAAAAATCACTGGATTAGAGAATGTTAAAATTAGATATAAATTGAGACTTATAGCCTTAAATCAAAGTGTGCTAGACTTTTATGATATTCTTTTTTCCTTTATGATCATGTTATTTTCTGAAACCTAAAATTAGTTGCAACTTCCTAGGGATTTTCAAGGATTTCTAGACTCTTTCTTCTGACATACAATTTAAAAATTTAAAGACAAATGTGGTTCTATTTGTTCCTACTGTATTTCATCTTACTGAATTTAAGCTATTGCTTCAATCCACGAAAGGAAAATTATCTAAATTCTTCAATTCTCAAAGCTGAAAAAATGTACAATAATATAATCCAATCCCCCCTTTTTTAAGGGATAGGGAGAATGAGGCCTGTGTATATTAACTGAGCTACTTCCCACCAGTATAAAGTTAGTGGCTCCACTGAGATTATGTTATAGGAAATTTTCCATTAACTCATATCGATTTGTTATTCTGTCCTTTAGAGAATAGAGATCTTTCTGATATTTTTCAATGTTAAGATTTGATAAGCATATGTCTTAATCCATTTTTATTGTTGCTTGTAACAGAATATCTGAAACTGAATAATTTATTTTAAAAAGAAATTTATTTCATACAGTTATGGAGACTGAGAAGTCCGAGGTTAAGAAGCTGCCTCTGATGGGAGCCTTCTTGCTGAAGGGGACTCTACAGTGTCCAGAGGCTACACAGAATATCATGTGCTGTGGGAGCTCATGTGCCAGCTCAGGTCTCTTTTTCTCTTTTTATAAAGCCTTCAGCTCCACTCCCATAATAATGCTTCAACCTATTAACCATTTAATCCATTAATCTACGAGTGGATTAATCCACTCATGAGGGCAAACCCTGACGATCCATTCACCTCTTAAGGGCCCCACGTTTCAATACTGCCACCTTTCCATATCTTTCTACATTCAGGGATTAAGTTTCAACATGAATTTTGGAGGAAACATCCAAACCATAGCAGCATGTATTACATACATTATACTCTTATTCTAGTTAATTAAATATGATGATTAAGCCGATATACCAGAGTGGGGCTGAGATACATGCTCTGATCCCTGTCCTTGCCTCTGATCTCCTTCCCTGACACTCTCCCTCTTAATTATTTTTCTCCAGCCATACACTGGTCTTGTTTATCTTCTAAGTCCTAAGCATTTTCTGCCTTAGAGACTTTATATTTAATATTCCCTCCTCCTGGGAAATGCTTTGCATAGAACTGCGTGTGGTGTGTTACATTACATCATTCATATACCTACTCAGAGAACTTTGCTGACCATACTAACTCTCAATTACTCGCCATCCCAAACCCAACTCCCTTCCTTTCCATTCCCTCACAATATTTTTCTTCAGAGATCTCATTATTACCTAAAGGTTTTTTTTTTCTTTTTTTTTTCTATATTGCCTTTGTCTCTCACTAGAACATAAGTGTCACTAAGAGAAGCTGAAGGACTTTGTCTCTTTACCTGTATATCTCCAGCACTTAGAATAGTCCCTGACCCCTTTTAGCCCTCACTACATGAGTGTTGAATAAAAGAATTAGTCACTTTTATTTTATAAATAAAAGGTTAAAGCCTGAGATTTTGTTTTTAATATTCTGTTGAATAATGATTATTTTGTGTTTACATTTTGTTAGTTGTTTCCACCCTGCAGGGACAAGAAGATAGGAAAGTAGGATATAAGATCCATGAGGTTTCTGATGGTTGAACTTCAAATTTGCTAACATCAGCATTGGTTACTAAGAGCCACTGTGGAATCTCTATCTGCGTAGGTGTTCATGCAAAAATCAGAAGTGTATGTGTATGTTTCTTAGTTGCTGGTTAGAAGATATTTTCAAAATCCTGTGATGTGCTATTAATCTGGTATATGTATTTTGACTCTTTCCAATAAATTAATGTGACTGTGGCAATGAAGCTATTAGACACAAAAATACTGCTTGATAAGTTCAAGTACGAGTAATCCAAAATATACTTTATTAAAGCATTATATTATTCTCAGAGTTTTCCATAATGCATAGATGTCAAAATGCTAATTAGAGCTACTGTTTTCTCATTGTTTACTTGTCACAGCTAAGGTAATTTCACTGTTTATATGAGAGCAGCAGGCTGTACAATCTTTCTGTCAATTGATTTTATAATTAGTGACAAATTTTTTTTTTTTGGTTGGAATTAATTTGTTCCCAAGTCTGTTCCAACTGGACATGTTTATGTAAATATACTGGCACCAATTATGTATCAAAAAGAGATTGCTTTGCCCTTGCAGTCTTAGCCCTGGAATATTCCTTTAACAACTGAAGTCCTGAACTAAACCTCAGTATTAACCATACATTGTGACTTGAATTCACTGAGGAATATCAGGAATCCCTCTTCCAAGAAAATTATCACAATTCACTGATACTGACAATTCTTAAAAATAATGCTTTCCAGGTGATCTTTTAAAAATGCAACATCTCCTAAACTAGCTTATAGTTTGGTATAAATTAACAGCCCATAGATTATTTTTCTGAAATGAGAGATTAAGATTGTATGAATCATTGGATACCTGTAGCAAAGATTGTCATCGTGAATTTAGAAATGGAAACCACAATACACAATACTGCTGTATCAGTTTGCTAGGACTAATATAACAAAGTATCACAAACTCATGGCTTAACCAACAGAAACTTATTTTTTCACAGTGCTAGAGGTTAGAAATCCAAAATCATGGTGGTGGCAGTGTTAGTTTGTCCTGCAGACTTTAGAAAAAGGATGAATTCAAGGCCTCTCTCTTTGGCTTGTAGATGCCTGTCTTCTCTGAGTCTCGTCACATCATCTTCTCTCTCTGTATCTGTCTCCAAGTTTCCCCTTTATATAGATACCAGATACCAGTCATATTGGATGAGGGGCCTATCATGTTGCCATATGACTTATCTTAACTAACTATATCTGCAACAACCTATCTCCAAATAAAGTCACTTTCTCTATTCACATTAAGTGGAATTTTACATATCAAAATGAATTCCTTGATTTTCATGGTTATTGTGAAATAAACATGAATGCATAATATTTTGAGTAACTGATGAAACTTGAATTCTAGTAGGCATATTGGCAAGCCAAAAGACATTAGAAGGGTGTTATGTGCTGAGAAATGCATGCCAAGTCAAGTGACTGTTCAGCATATAACAATGCCGTGCCCTGCTGCCAAACAAGCGTCTAACATATGTGCTGACCGAGATTGCTGCCTGGTACGATGTTGCTAGAAAGATACGGTGTCAGAGCGTAGTGTGAGAGTGTGTTTTGCTTCTCAAACACATGCTGTGGAAATGAGAATTATTGAACTTTAAGAGCCAATTGTTGGGTGAAATAATTTCTGAGAAACCAGAACTGTTGAAAGAACAGCAGTTCATTAAGGCAAACATCTCAGAGGACAAGAAAGCATCTATGCAGTGGGGGAGAACTTATGTAGCCAGATAGTAATATCTGTATGTGAGAATCATTTTATGTCTTTCAAATAAATGGGAACCCCAGTGTTCCATGAGGAAGACATAGCTATTAACCATCACCCACTGTGCCTGACTTAAGGGGGCCAGCTCCTTCTGTAGGCTGATTATTTTTCTGGCTGGGTCAAAAACAGTGTATATGAATTACCAGAATTCTTCATCTTTACATTTGCATTAGCCCTGGAAAATAAGTAGCGCCCTAAAAATGGAGAAATAGTTTCGATGTAAAATCCTTCATGGATTCTGATTGGCCCTGCATGATTTCTCTGTTGTCTACCTCACCCATTTTAGCTTGTCCCCATCTTTCTCTTCACAGGGCTCTATTTATTACTTCAAATTTCCCATGGTCTTTGCATTCTCCAGTCTTCACATAGCCTAGTCTCCTTGCCTAGAATGCTCTTCCTCCCCAATTTTTATTAAATTAACTTCTTTTCATTATTTAGACCTGAGTCTACTTAGCAGCTCTTTCAGAAAGCTTTCCCTAAACTTCAAACTAGGTAAATGATTTGTGTCACATGTTCCCATAGTTTCACTATACTCCTACAGTTATTTGTTGATCTGGAATCTTTTGTCCAACTCTCTTAGCTGTATGAGAACACAGAGTGTACCTGTCATGTTTAACACCATGTGTCAAGCAGCCAGCCCACTGTCTATTGAGATTATAGTGATTACGCTATCAAAGAACTTTGCACTAAAAAAATCCCTGAAATACATCATTATTTATGTAAAATTAATGAAATCAAATCGTCACTTTAAAGGTACTGCAGCTAAAACTCTCTAAAGAGTAAATGTAAAAGTACTTAGAGAAACTACCTTATAATAATGGCCCATTGATTTATAAATACCTTTTCTATATAAATTATAAGTATTATTAGAATACAAACAACTCTTTTCTATTCGAGGGAAATGACATTGCATTATTCCCCTTTATAGCCCCAGAGCATAGTTCAATCTTTTTCATAGACTAAAAATTACGTTAAATTAAGTGAAATAAAAATTATTAGAAAACACTCATTGCTTTGTTAAGTAGACATAGGTGAACTTAAAAATAGATTGAATAGGCCAGATGCAGTGGCTCATACCTATAATCCCAACAATTTGGGAGGCCATGCAGGGGGTGGATTGCTTGAGCCCAAGAATTTGAGACCAGACTGAGCAACATGATGAGACTCTGTCTCCACCAAAATAATTAAGAAAAAAAATTTAGCAGGATGTGGTGGTGCACACCTGTGGTCCCAGCTACTTTAGGTTGATCACTTGAGCCTGAGAGGTTGAGCTGTGATTGCAACACTGCACGCCAGCCTGGGTGACAGGCTATCTCCAAAAAAAAGGTTGAATAAATTTAATAATTTTATTAATTTAAAGAGTTATCAGAAAACACAAAGCTATCAATATACCTCTCTTTTCTCCCCATTACCAATCAATGATACCTACATTAAAACTAGTTTAAGATTTTGGGTTCTATTAAATCATTTTAAATAGAGAAAAATATATCCATAATGTAATAAATATAAACTTACCAGTTAAACAACAGAGATTCTTAGATTTAAAAAATAAAAACTAACAATATTAACAAAATACAAACCTTCAGTATAAACACATGGAAAGATTAAAAAGAAAGTTATAGAGGAAAATGATACTATACAGAAATACTAATCAAACACTGACTTGCATAAGAATATTAATATTACATGTTTCAATTTTTAAATAAAATCTATATTGGAAAGAAAGCTGTTAGATTATAATAACATTTAACTTACTGTAAAGATATAACAATTCTAAATATCTCCAAATAATAAAATGGCTTCATATGATATAAAGCAAAAATTAATAAAAATTAAATTGGAAAATTGACACATCTACCATTGGAATGAGAGTCTTCAATAAACCTCTCTCTTAAATATTGATAAGTACAATACAGAAAATTAGGAAAGTTATAGAAAATTGGGGCAATATAATTAAGCTTAATATAAATGGATATACATAAAACTTTGCGTCAGTTAGAGAACGCCTGTTCCTCTCAAACACACTGGAGCAGTTTCAGGATAAATCATGGATTAGGTCTCAAATTCTGGGATGCAAGGACGACTTTAGAGTCCACCCTGTCAAACAAGGACCAGCCCAGTCTCAGCCATTAGGAGTCTCAGCCTGGCTTACTTGCATAAAAATTTCCAAGTTTCTCCCTTTTGCTCTACGTGTGTTCTTGCAAGTTACATTTTTCAGAAAATAAAGATTTTCAGACTGGTCTGGCTCTGTCTTTGTTTCTTGGAACTAAAAGAGCTTCGTTAAAATTGAACTTGGTATTGCCCAGAACAGAAGAGTTATGGCACTGAGATTCTGAGAATGACTGTTGATTATGATGAAGAAGGCTGTGTGACTCCCAGAAGGTCAGGCGTTGGGCTACTTGGTAATCACTGCCATAGAGAAATGTAAGAAAAGTAGTACACTGAGAGATTTTGTCACCACCAGGCCTGCCCTAAAAGTGCTCCTGAAGGAAGCACTAAACATGGAAAGGAACAACCGGTACCAGCCACTGCAAAATCATGCCAAATTGTAAAGACCATCGAGGCTAGGAAGAAACTGCATCAACTAACGAGCAAAATAACCAGCTAACATCATAATGACAGGATCAAATTCACACACAACAATATTAACTTTAAATGCAAATGGACTAAATGCTCCAATTAAAAGACACAGACTGGCAAATTGGATAAAGAGTCAAGACCCATCAGTGTGCTGTATTCAGGAAACCCATCTCACGTGCAGAGACACACATAGACTCAAAATAAAAGGATGGAGGAAGATCTACCAAGCAAATGGAAAACAAAAAAAGGCAGGGGTTGCAATCCTAGTCTCTGATAAAACAGACTTTAAACCAACAAAGATCAAAAGAGACAAAGAAGGCCATTACATAATGGTAAAGGGATCAATTCAACAAGAAGAGCTAACTATCCTAAATATATATGCACCCAATACAGGAGCACTCAGATTCATAAAGCAAGTCCTGAGTGACCTACAAAGAGACTTAGACTCCCACACAATAATAATGGGAGACTTTCACACCCCACTGTCAATATTAGAGAGATCAACGAGACAGAAAGTTAACAAGGATACCCAGGAATTGAACTCAGCTCTGCACCAAGCGGACCTAATAGACATCTACAGAACTCTCCACCCCAAATCAACAGAATATACATTTTTTTCAGCACCACACCATACCTATTCCAAAATTGACCACACAGTTGGAAGTAAAGCTCTCCTCAGTAATTGTAAAAGATCGGAAATTATAACAAACTGTCTCTCAGACCACAGTGCAATCAAACTAGAACTCAGGATTAAGAAACTCATTCAAAACCGCTCAACTACATGGAAACTGAACAATCGGCTCCTGAATGACTACTGGGTACATAACGAAATGAAGGCAGAAATAAAGATATTCTTTGAAACCAATGAGAACAAAGACACAACATACCAGAATCTCTGGGACACATTCAAAGCAGTGTGTAGAGCAAAATTTATAGCACTAAATGCCCACAAGAGAAAGCAGGAAAGATCCAAAATGGGCACCCTAACATCACAATTAAAAGAACTAGAAAAGAAAGAGCAAGCACATTCAAAAGCTAGCAGAAGGCAAGAAATAACTAAAATCAGAGCAGAACTGAAGGAAATAGAGACACAAAAAACCCTTCAAAAAATTAATGAATCCAGGAGCTGGTTTTTTGAAAGGATCAACAAAATTGATAGACCACTAGCAAGACTAATAAAGAAGAAAAGAGAGAAGAATCAAATAGACACAATAAAAAATGATAAGGGGGATATCACCACTGATTCCACAGAAATACAAACTACCAACAGAGAATACTACAAACACCTCTACGCAAATAAACTAGAAACTCTAGAAGAAATGGATAAATTCCTCGACACATACACCCTCCCAAGACTAAACCAGGAAGAAGTTGAATCTCTGAATAGACCAATAACAGGATCTGAAATTGTGGCAATAATCAATAGCTTACCAACCAAAAAGAGTCCAGGACCAGATGGATTCACAGCCGAATTCTACCAGAGGTACAAAGAGGAGCTGGTACCATTCCTTCTGAAACTATTCCAATCAATAGAAAAAGAGGGAATCCTCCCTAACTCATTTTATGAGGCCAGTATCATCCTGATACCAAAGCCGGGCAGAGACACAACCAAAAAAGAGAATTTTAGACCAATATCCTTGATGAACATTGATGCAAAAATCCTCAATAAAATACTGGCAAACAGAATCCAGCAGCACATCAAAAAGCTTATCCACCATGATCAAGTAGGCTTCATCCCTGGGATGCAAGGCTGGTTCAATATACGCAAATCAATAAATGTAATCCAGCATATAAACAGAACCAAAGACAAAAACCACATGATTATCTCAATAGATGCAGAAAAGGCCTTTGACAAAATTCAACAACCCTTCATGCTAAAAACTCTCAATAAATTAGGTATTGATGGGATGTATCTCAAAATAATAAGAGCTACCTATGACAAACCCACAGCCAATATCATACTGAATGGGCAAAAACTGGAAGCATTCCCTTTGAAAACTGGCACAAGACAGGGATGCCCTCTCTCACCACTCCTATTCAACACAGTGTTGGTCTCTCACCACTCCTATTCAACACAGTGTTGGAAGTTCTGGACAGGGCAATTAGGCAGGAGAAGGAAATAATGGGTATTCAATTAGGAAAAGAGGAAGTCAAATTGTCCCTGTTTGCAGATGACATGATTGTATATCTAGAAAACCCCATTGTCTCAGCCCAAAATCTCCTTAAGCTGATAAGCAACTTCAGCAAAGTCTCAGGATACAAAATCAATGTACAAAAATCACAAGCATTCTTATACACCAATAACAGACAAACAGACAGCCAAATCATGAGTGAACTCCCATTCACAATTGCTTCAAAGAGAATAAAATACCTAGGAATCCAACTTACAAGGGACATGAAGGACCTCTTCAAGGAGAACTACAAACCACTGCTCAATGAAATAAAAGAGGATACAAACAAATGGAAGAACATTCCATGCTCATGGGTAGGAAGAATCAATATCGTGAAAATGGCCATACTACCCAAGGTAATTTATAGATTCAGTGCCATCCCCATCAATCTACAAATGACTTTCTTCACAGAATTGGAAAAAACTACTTTAAAGTTCATATGGCACCAAAAAAGAGCCTGCATCGCCAAGTCAATCCTAAGCCAAAAGAACAAAGCTGGAGGCATCACACTACCTGACTTCAAACTATATTACAAGGCTACAGTAACCAAAACAGCATAGTACTGGTATCAAAACAGAGATATAGATCAATGGAACAGAACAGAGCCCTCAGAAATAATGCCGCATATCTACAACTATCTGATCTTTGACAAACCTGAGAAAAACAAGCAATGGGGAAAGGATTCCCTATTTAATAAATGGTGCTGGGAAAACTGGCTAGCCATATGTAGAAAGCTGAAACTGGATCCCTTCCTTACACCTTATACAAAAAATTAATTCAAGATGGATTAAAGACTTACATGTTAGACCTAAAACCATAAAAACCCTAGAAGAAAACCTAGGCATTACCATTCAGGACCTAGGCATGGGCAAGGACTTCATGTCTAAAACACCAAAAGCAATGGCAACAAAAGCCAAAATTGATAAATGGGATCTAATTAAGCTAAAGAACTTCTGCACAGCAAAAGAAACTAGCATCAGAGTGAACAGGCAACCTACAAAATGGGAGAAAATTTTTGCAACCTACTCATCTGACAAAGGGCTAATATCCAGAATCTACAATGAACTCAAACAAATTTACAAGAAAAAAACAAACAACCCCATCAAAAAGTGGGCGAAGGACATGAACAGACTCTTCTCAAAACAAGACATTTATGCAGCCAAAAAACATGTGAAAAAATGCTCACCATCACTGGCCATCAGAGAAATGCAAATCAAAAACCATAATGAGATACCATCTCACATCAGTTAGAATGGCAATCATTAAAAAGTCAGGAAACAACAGGTGCTGGAGAGGATGTGGAGAAATAGGAACACTTTTACACTGTTGGTGGGACTGTAAACTAGTTCAACCCTTGTGGAAGTCAGTGTGGCGATTCCTCAGGGATCTAGAACTAGAAATTCCATTTGACCCAGCCATCCCATTACTGGGTATATACCCAAAAGACTACAAATCATGCTGCTATAAAGACACATGCACACGTATGTTTATTGCAGCACTATTCACAATAGCAAAGACTTGGAACCAACCCAAATGTCCAACAATGATAGACTGGATTAAGAAAATGTGGCACATATACACCATGGAATACTATGCAGCCATCAAAAATGATGAGTTCATGTCCTTTGTAGGGACATGGATGGAATTGGAAATCATCATTCTCAGTAAACTATCGCAAGAACAAAAAACCAAACACCGCATATTCTCACTCATAAGTGGGAATTGAACAATGAGAACACGTGGACACAGGAAGGGGAACATCACACTCTGGGGACTGTTGTGGGGTGGGGGGAGGGCGGAGGGATAGCATTAGGAGATATACCTAATGCTAAATGACGAGTTAATGGGTGCAGCACACGAGCATGGCATATGTATACATATGTAACTAACCTGCACATTGTGCACATGTACCCTAAAACTTAAAGTATAATAATAAAAAAAAAAAGAAATGTCACAGACTGGAGGAGACTAAGGAGATGTAATAAATAAATGCAGTGTGAAATTAAAAAAAAAAACAAAAACAGAAAAGTAGTAGGGAGGAGAGTGAGTGGTAGATAATTCCTTGATTTAGGAAGCTGCCTTCCTAGCCAGTCTCCCCTTTAGGCACTTTGTTTCAGCCACATTGGTGGTCTTTCAATTCCTTCAGCTTGGTTTTTACCAGCTTTCAAACTTTGAAACAAAGTTTCACATTTGAAATTGTTCGTGGAATGTTCTTACTTCTTCCTCCAGCCAACTTCCTCCCTGAGGCCCCAGCTCAGATGTTACTTTCTGTGAAAAAACTCCTTAAGAGTTCTACCTAAATGTTTCCCCATTTATTCATTCTTTTTTTCATTCATAGTATCTATTACTGATGCATTTATATGATCTTTGTTAACACATATTTTATACATAGTTTATATTTGTTTATTCCACTAGAGAATAAATGTTTTGAAATTAGAAACCATGTGATTTGTTCATCAGTACATATTCAGTACTTAAAATAGTGCATGATACAATTTAAGGGTAAAGAGAATTTTCCCTCCTACTCTGAGGATTGAAGCCTGCTGAAATAAGCTGGCAATGGATGGCTTAATAGAAGAAAAGGTATACAAATGCATTAATGTGCGTGAGCAGAAGAGCAATACAGAATATGAGACTCAAAGAAGGCCCAGATGAATGAAACTTAAGTAGAACCCTCTTCATGGGGGAAGGGAGATGGGAGAATGTAAGCAGTTTTTGAGAAGTATTAAATGATTTTTAAAAGAGATGAATGGGCCCAAAGAGCAGACAATAGTTTGTAAATTATTCTCTTTGGATTGAATGGGACCTACAAGTTATAGGAAAGCTGAGGGGGTGGAACTGCACTGTGAACAAAGGTCTTATTATGAAGATAAACTCTCTCAGATAATCTCTTGGGGCTAGTCTTAGAATAGATGAAAAGTCTACCTGGATATGGTGAGGACTTTTAGTTTTTCGTCTTCTCTGGAGGTTAATATTTCCTGGTTATTTAATGAGATTCTTAGGGGTGGGTGGGAATTTTATTTCAAAAGTGCTCGGCATTATGGTATTATCTTATGAACCCCAACAATATAATAGATGTAAAGAAGTAAAGGCTGATTGACAGCTCTCAATCCATTAGTAACTGAAGAAGTTAAAAGGATTAACTAAAAGGATTAATTAAATTGATCCAGGTTCTAGTCTGATTGTCATCCCTGTAAGCTATGACCATGAACACGCTGTTTAACTTCTCCAAGTCATAGCCTCTGTATCTCTAAATTACGGCTGGGGGTGGATGGGGATATCTTCTTCATAGTCAAATCAAATAAAAAGAATCAAATAAAATAGAATCAAATAAAAAGAAAAATTCTCAATACATTTCAAATATCTAGTACACAAGATAAAACATGAATGTTAGTTCAGCCCATTCCACATATCCCCACCTCTATCCCTCCTGCCATAAGGGACAGGACACAGAGTTATTTCATGATCAATTCCAGTTAGAAAAGTATAGGAATGCCAACTTTGGTTAAATATAAGGAAGATAGGTCTAATATTTATTGCTATCTACCAGGAGATAAGACTACTTCAAGAGAAGCATAGATTAGATCCCTCCTTGCCTCTGGCCATGTTTAGAAAATGGATGACTACAAAAAGGAAATTCTTTCTTTGTAAAGCAGATGATACTGGGCAATCACAAAGGTGATTTCTAATTTGAAGATTGTATTAATCTAATCTTTACTAATAAGAGCTGTATTTTTATCCTTTTTATGATTTTTTTGTCCTTCTTCTGGTTTTATTGTTTTGAACTTTGATTCTTTGATGTATTGAGCTTTATAACTAAATGCACTACAATTAAGCCTTAAAGTAAACTAGAAATATGCTTTAATTGGATTTACTACAGGCCAGAGTTTGCTATAATAAGGCAATTGTATCTTGGATTCCAGGCAACAACATTTAGATTCTGAATTGCCAAAAGGAGCTTGGCTTAATGTACTTTATCTTGTAACACAGTATTCCAGCATGAGTTGTCATCTCCGTTGACATCAGGATCTCGGAGACATCCATTGCTAATAAGCACATTAATTAGTAATTATGTAATATCATAATTAGCCAGCATATCAATTAAATCCTTAATAATGAATAGTGTACTATATGAGATCATGAACAATTTTATAAGTACTCAAATATAATTTCTCAATGTGAATTTCAACGTATAATTTTGGGGTGAAATAAGGGTTTGCACTGATAAGAGTATCATGTCACCACACACAAGAAAAACATCTGAATTTACAACTATCACTGTGATATTTGATATTTTGTGGTATTTAAGGTTAAATTCTTGACTCTACTGCATGAAAAGATTTATGAAGGATAAATGGTGAGGATCAAAATTTTCCAAAGTTTGCTCCAGAGACAATACTATCACCAGCATCATAATTACACAGGGTCCTTAATAAAAATTTAGGCATTTCAACTCTTCCTAAGAGCTATTGGCTAGAAATATTTTGGATTTCCTAAGAACCTGTCTTTTTACCAATGCCCTAGATGAATTCTGCAAACGTCACAGTTTTGAAACTCATTGTACTAAAATATAGCTGAGGATAATATATGAGAACATAAGCAAATTGACTGTACTTAAAATGATGACTCAGGTGAGTAGATTTTTAAGGTAATGTAAACAACTAAAATACTTTTATAGGTGATTCTCATCTTATAATATTATTTTGAAGGTGCGTAATCCTGTGGCAGAAGCAAAACAGTTTTGTCCAGGCAGAAGGCACTGTAGAGGGGAGGAAACTATTACCTGAGGGACTAAATAAAAATTAATTAATATATGGATATTGAAAATACAGATAAGCTGCAATGTAAAGCTTGCTAATACTGAGAGCCATCAAGTTCAAATTGGAATTTAGGTTTTATGGAATATTTAGCATATGGTGATTAAAAATGTAGGTGCAGAGGAAAAGCTTCCCATTCACTCTCTTTTTTTGATTGTTTGTTTGTTTGTCTTTGTTTTTTGAGACAGGGTCTCACCCCATTGCCCAGGCTAGAATGGATTGCCACAGTCATGGATCACTGCAGCCTTGACCTCCTGGGCTCAGGTGATTCTCCCAGCTCAGCCTCCTGAGTAGCTGGAAGTATAATAACATATCTTCACACCTGGCTATTTTTTTCAAACTCCTGTGCTCAAGTGACCCACCTGCCTCAGCCTCCCAAAGTGCTGGGATTATAGGTGTGAACCACCAGGCCCAGCCCCATTGACCCTTTCTGAAGGTTCACTAGAATGACTGACAATAGACAGATGAATAGGAGAAAAAGTCATATAAATGTATTTACATATATATGGACATGGAGTCCTGCAAATATGAGACTCAAACCAAGGCCAGATGGTTGAGGCTTAAATCCCCTCTTCCATCTTAGAGTGAAATGGGGGTCTGTCAGTAATTGTAGGGGTAGTAAATAATTTTCAGATAAAATGAATAAGCCCCAAGAACAATGGCCAGAAACAAAGTTCTTCTGCACCCTGGGGCAGGTAGTGGGAAGGTGAGGGGTAGACTTCACTGTGAAGAAAGTTTGTGTTTTTATGCAAATAAAGACTCCCAGATAATCAGAATTGCCCTTAGAAGAATAGATGAAAAGTCTGTTTGCAGTTGCTGACAGCTTTTAGTTTATTTTCTGTAGTAGTTCATCTTTCCTACTTATTTCATGAGATTCCTATGATGGGGGTCTCCAGACAATTGCATTTATTTTACAAATAAGGCATTTTCGTCAGATAAAAAAAAAAAAATCCAGGCTGGGCACGGTAGCTCATGCCTGTAATCTAGCACTTTGGAAGGTCGAGAAGGGAGGATCACTTGTGCCTCGGAGTTTGAGACCATCCTGGGCAACATAGTGAGACCCTGTCTCTACAAAAAAAAAAAAAAAAAAATGCCAGTCATGGTGGCATGCACCTGTAGTTCCAGGTACTTAAGAGGCTGATGCAGGAGGATCACTTGAGCCTGGTAGGTCAAGGCTGCAATGAGCTGTGATTACACCATTGCAATCCAGCCAGAGTGGCAGAGGAAGACCTTGTCTCAAAAAAAAATTATATAAATTATATATGTGTATGTGGAGAGATATATATATGTGTATATATATATGGATATATACATACATACATATATATATACACACATACATATATATATCCAGAGATATATATATCCAGAGAGCATTCCTTCCTGCTCTTGGGTGGGAAGGAAACAATAAAAGTTTAGAAAGTTTTTGTTTCTGAGGCAGCATTTATGGCCTTCTGATTTATTTTAATTCAAAGCATTCAGCATGCCAGCACTCTCAGATGTTGTTTTCTGCACCCTAAAACTGCATTAACAAAATTATAGGACCATGGAATTGAAAGGGACCTCCAAATTCACCAAGTTCAACTCTTTATTGTTATTGAATCAGCATTACAAATCCTTGCAATACTGAAGTCTGTTTGTTCAGCAATTGAAAAGTTGCCCAACTTAGTTAAATGTCCAAACTCAAGTTTGTTTTACACAAATATAAAGGTAGATAGTAAAGAAGGAAGAAAAGAAAAAAGGAAATAAAGAAAAATGGCTGGTCTAATTTTTGGAGGTTGTTACCACCTATAAAATTCTTTCTTTGCTTTTTAAATGTATATAGAAAATCATAAATTTTATGGAAAACTGAGAGTCACATCTGGCAAGCTATTTTTGATTTACTGAGCTAGGAATAGCTGCAAAAACACTTCCTCTTACAGACTTGCATAATCAATCATTTGTTGCTTTCCCTTGCACATCAGCATTAGTTTTACATTACTAAGCTTTTCTTTCATCTTCCAGCATTAAAAGAGGTCACAAAGCAATTTAGTTCAATTTTAAATTTAATAAAATTAACAATATATTTATTGAGTGATAGTTCTTTGCTTGCCCTTTTGTAGATATAGTGGCAAAGACAAAGTCTTAACATCACAAGTTTCTACAGGTTTCTAATTTTATGAAAATTCTATTCTCCCCTCAAAAAAGCAAGAAATGGAAGAGCACCAAAAATAGATATTCTAGAATTTGGGCTGAAAGAAGATGCTCATAAGAATTCAGAATTGGGAGCAAGTACTCAATAATAGTAGAAAGAGCTAGAGAAGGCTTTATGACAGATGAACATGTGAGCTGACTTAAAATTTGATAAGCTTTGAATAATTCTTCACCATTTCTCAGGCAAAGAAAGATTTGAAGGTTGGCATGAACATGATTGTGTAGAGATCAGTGAAGGGGTAGCTTATACCTCACAGAAGCCTTTGAATACCAAGTCCTTACATGCTATAGCTGCTCAGCAAGAATGTACGCCCTTTGATCATAAAGCTTAGAAAGATAAAAATTGTATAATGAAAAGATTATGAATTTTGCAGTCAGAACAATTTCATTCTCAATCTTGTCTTTGCAATAACCAGTGATGCTATCGAAAAATTTACTTGTGTTCTCTGAGATTGGGTTTCTTTATTTATAACATTAGGAATTATCAACCCTTTCTCAGAGGGCTATAGTAAAGATTTAAAGAGACTAATATTGTGTCCAACAAATAATAAGCAGTCAAAATATGAAATTTCTTGGTGCCATGTATAACTTCTTCACATAATAAGAGCTTAATTTGTGTGGTGTGGCTGACAGCATGATGATACTATGGGTACGTGACATCATTATATTTTTTCAAGCATGTTAGGTACATAAAAGATGAGAATGAATTAGACTGCAAAAAGGGAATATGTAGACAGAAAATATATTAAGGATAGAAACACGGGAGCAAACATAATTGCAGAATGAAAAGAGGTAGAGAATCCTACCAAGACAGAGAACACATGGCCAGTGTATACCACTGACCATGTGTGAGAACAAACAGTAGAGTGTAGGAATATTGATGGCTAGTGACTGAAAAATGTCAATAAATAAAGAGTGTTCAATAGAGTGTAATGTGTCAGGGAAACCTGCAATTATTGAAACATTTTTATTGGATGGAGGCCATTGTTGAGCTTTACAAGAGCAGCTTCACCTGCAAGTTTCAGTGGAGAAATCAGACTGCAGGAGACAGGAACCAGAGCTGAGGAAGTGGAGGCAGTGAATTCCCACTGCTCTTCAAGATATTTTAACTAACAACAGAAGTGAGAGAAAGCAAGGTAATTAGAAAAAAAAATGCTGTGTGAAAGTTGGAAGAAAGCCAGGAGGAAACAGAGGTGTAGATCAAAACAGGTCTCCGTGGTGTGGGCTGGGAATAAGTGTTTAGAGGGAATGAAGTGAAAAAATGAATGGGGATATTTACAATCTGCAATAAATGAAGCAGTAGGAAGTGCATCTTCACCACCAATCACAGGAAACATGACAGCATTTTCTTAGATTAATCACTCTAAGGGAGGGATGTAGGAAGCAGAATAGGGAGAAAAAGAGTGCTGCAGCTTGTTTTCTTTGCTGGAATAAATATCAGCAAAAATAATGTATTATAAATCGGTATTAGTTACGAATAAAAACTCTATTAAATATCCTTTAGTGCCTGCCTAGTTTCCACAGCAAAAAAAAAAAAAAAAAAAATCAAGAAATAGGGAGAAGGGGAAACAGTTAAGCTTTAAATGGACACACTAAATATAAAAAAAAGTTTTCAATATATATTTTCTTCTCTACTCATCTCAGGTTATAAAACGAACAACCTTGTCATCCAGGGAAGAACTATGATAGTGTTGCTTTGAGAAAAATGAAAGTTCATGTGCATTGCCCATCAAGTGATATATTATCTGAGAGAAGTTAGGAAAAACCATGAAACATACGAGAGAGTATTCTGTCATCTAAGTACTAAACTATACACACAGAAACACCCCTGAAATGAAATAAGACCAAAGTAAAATAGGCAACATATTTGTAATTTCTGTTATATAAAACGTGAAACAAAATTTCTCATTATTCATTTCTGTTAAATATCTAACTTCCTCTTTTTCATGAGCAACTTTGACATTGGACCTCAGAAAACATTCCACTTTGTCTTATTACAGTCTGTTTTCCCATTTGCTAACTTTTATTCAAATTTATTCACTTCCTGACTTATCATGTTTTGCATTATGTTGATGTTCACTTGGAAATAGTTGTTTTCCTAGATTCTAATGATGTCTATGCCAGCAGCTGCAAGCTCACTGAGAACACAGCGAATGTGTATGCACAGTACAAAATTCTTCCAATTAGGACTGCTGCTTAATTGGCAAGATTGCTGTCAAGTAGCATGACCACTGCATTACATTTGAATCTGAATTTCGTGTAAATGTAGATATTTAGGAGCTTATTAGAGAATTTGCATGGAAATTGAAGGAGAAAATAGTTCATGTGTTTGGGGGAAACAAATCTAACTCGATTTTAACATTATTATTTCCTTAAACTACTTAAGCAGTATAGCAAACTAGTTACATGTGTCAGCTCTGGAGTTAGATGTTGATAAGAATTCTAGCTACAACTCTTGGTGATCTCAGACAAAGTTCTTAACCCATCTGAGCCTCAGTTGTTATATATGTAAAATGGAGATAATTAAAGCCTCTGTATCTTATGATTGTTTAAACTTGAATTAAATCATATATGTCAATCACATGGCATAGTGTCTGTCAGTAAGTTCTCAATGACTTGTAGCTACTATTTAGTCAAAGACATATTAGAGAAAGTGTTACAGGTTTCTTAATTCAATGCTATACATTATAGACTCAATAAATAGTATTACTGTTTAAATTCCTTTCTGTTAAATTTTATTTCAATAGATTTTGGATGCTGGCTTGAAATAAAAATATTTATTTTTAAATTTACATGCACATATTTTGTGCCTTGCTTCAGAATTCCTCTATTCCCTCAGCAGATGTAACTTGCAATTTTCTCTCCTCCCTTCCATACCGACTCCTGTTTGGTCCGTAGGGGCAGAAAAGGTATAATACTTTTCTTCACTCATCATAAAGGTCATGGCTGACACTCTAATAACAGAAGATGGGTTAAGAAGAAAAAAGCAGAAGACATTTATTGAATGAAAGTTTTATGTTACGTGGGAGTATTCAGAAATGAAGACCCAAAGACTCAGGAAAAACTGTCTATTTTTATGCTTAAATTTGATGAAAAATGGGCAGCCATGTAAAAATGTGACTGGATTAAAAAAGCATTCTTTCATGGTAAGAGACTGAGTGAGGAAACATAGCAGGACCTGTCTGTGTTGATTCTTTCTTGGTCTGTCTCTGTGGCATCCCTTCTTCCTAGATATAGGGCAGTAGGTCTTCTGGACTGAGGATCTTATGTCCTACCACTAGATGAGGAAGGTCAAAGAATTCCTTTATGGCCAGCTCCTACACGGAAAGGTGGGGGAAGGTTACAGTAATATTTCTAGGATTAAGACTTGCCTTAGGATAGAGGTATTCCAGTTTATATGGTGTGCACTGAGGGAAGAGGAGGAGCAAAAGAAAGAAGAGCAGGAGAAGTTTTGAAGGATACTTTGCTTCTGAGGCCCTTCCAATATCCTTCAGTTCAAAGAATGCCCAAGTGTCATAATTTCAGGTATGATTTTTTGAGCCCCAACAGGCCCTTTGTGGATGTGATTGGGATGATGGTAGTCAGGGCTTTCAAACATAAGAATGTCCACACCCTTTTCTCATACGGTGGAAAATGAGTTTTTCTCATTAATGATGAAGAACGATCAGCTGCCACAAAATGTTCTGATTCTACTTTACCAGCCTAATCAAGCAGTTAGTGCCTACACTGATACTTCTTCCCTTACCAGAAGTTCAGATTAGCTAATCACCTCGTAAACAATTGTCAGACTTTATACCAGTCATCATCTTTCTCATCTAGCTGTTCAGACTTGGTCAACAGTGGGGACCATGTTATCCCTTGGAATTTATAGTGACTGTGTTACCCCTTGAAATTTCTAGTGACCACGGACTCAATACTTAGACATTTACCATCTTAGCTATCTTCCATATCTGTCTCTAAGAACCCCCCAGCCCCAATGCCATCACCACTATCACACACTGCTATCACCCTCACCACGGCAAGAGATAAAATGCAGAAATTGAAGTTCCCTAAAATGAAGATCTGCTTATCCATAAATGGTATAAAAATTTAATTGTTTTCAGATACAGATTCTATCTAAGCCATATAGTAAGACCAGACACCACAAGTTAATTCAAAATTTCTCAAGGAGTGTACAAGAAAATTTCTTTCATATCTCATCAGCCTGGGACCATTCCTACCACCAAAACTGGTGCTGAGTTTTAAAGAAATTAGGAAGACTGAAATATCATCTTCTACGTCCACCAAAGAACCTACTTGCTACCTGATTCTAGTAAAAAGAGTAGATGTTCATCACGTGACTTAATTCCAAGATCTTTCTGTTTTTCTTAGATATTTACTGAGCCTATCTTATCTAAAAATAGGAAGAGATCTCGATAAAGATAAAAACTATATGTTAACAAAAAGAAAGGAGATAGCAAGCAGATCCCAAAGATCCAAGTGTAACCAACCAATGGGTTATCTTTGCCTGCTGCCTAGAGAGAACTGATTTATCAAGACAGGGAATTGCAATAAAGAGTTTAATTGACTCAGAGCCAGCTGTATTGGAGACTGGAGTTCTATTATTACTCAAATCAGCCTCCCTGGATGAGGACTGGAATTTTAAATAATAATTTGGTGAACAGAGGTTCGGGAAGTAGGGACTGTTGATTGGTTGGTTGAGAGATTAAATTATAGAGAATCAAAACTTTCCTCTTCCACTGAGTCAGTTCCTGGGTGGGGGTCACAAGACCAGATGAGTCAGTTTATTGATCTGGGTGGTGCCAGCTGATCCATCAAATGCAGGGTATGAAAACCATCTCAAGCACTAATCTCAGATTTTACAATAGTGATGTTATCCATAGAAGGAATGGGGGAGATTTTAGAATCTTGTGACCTTGATCTAGCTGCATGGCTCCTAAACCGTAATTTCGAATCTTGTGGCTAATTTGTTAGTCCTGCAAAGGCAATCTAGTCTCCAGGCAAGGAGAGGGTTTGTTTTGGGAAAAGACTGTTATCATCTTTGTTTCAAAGTTAAACTATCAACTAAATTCCTCCCAATGTTATTTCAGCCTATGCCCAGGAATGGACAAGGACAGCTTGGAAGTTAGGAGCAAGATGGCATTGGTTAGGTTAGCTCAGTTATAATCTTTGCAAAGGCAGTTTCGCAAGTGCCTGTTACGTACTCAGGGGATAGGGTTTGCTGAATGGAAGGGCTGTTGAGGGATAATTGTGTTTTCTTTTTGTCAACTAGTGTTTACCAAGCCTCTCTGTACTTAGCTTCAGAAATCTAAGAACATTATTTTCTCTATAAAACTCAGTGCCATAGAAGAATTGAGAGAAAAGATTGGGTGGAAAAGACAAATATTCAACTTGGATTCTAAAAATACTGCAGGTGGTGGCTATGGTTACGAGATTGATATATAGATACATTTATAGATAGGTGGCAGACAGATAATAGATAGATGATAGGTAATTATGTCTGTAACATTTGAAACTTTTTCCTTTGTGTGTGATTTTAAATGGATTATCTTAATTTTCAAAACATACATTTGCATTTCAGTGTAATTCCTATCATTTTCCCAAGGGAAAAATAACATTAAAGGAAATTTAAAATATTTTACCTTAAAATATACTTTTTGACAGATTTTCAGATGGCTACTCAGAGGGGCTACACACAAGAATAGCCCTGCAAAGTTGCCTTATAAGGAGGAGAGTTGCATCTGTAGAGAAAATATGCACCAATGAAATAAACAAGCCGGGCGTGGTGGCTCACGCCTGCAATCCCAGAACCTTGGGCAGCTGAGGCGGGCGGATCACAAGGTCCGTAGATCAAGACCATCCTGGCTAACACGGTGAAACCCCGTCTCTACTGAAAATACAAAAAATTAGCCGGGCGTGGTGGCGGGCGCCTGTAGTCCCAGCTACTTGGGAGGCTGAGGCAGGAGAATGGCGTGAACCCGGGAGGCGGAACTTGCAGTGAGCCGAGATCGCGCCACTGCACTCCAGCCTGGGTGACAGAGCAAGACTCTGTCAAAAAAATAAAATAAATAAATAAACAGCCAGGCTTTCTCTGAGGCTCTCCCCTCTTGTCCAAATCCAGGAAAGACTAAAACAGGGTCTGACATCTTTAAAGTTCTGACAGAGAAACGTTTGCCACAGGATAGGATTTCTTTCTGAAAGCGGCTACCTGTGAAATTTCATCTGCATAAAAAGAGCACCTTTGCTCCATGCTTTTCTTCCTCTTCTCTACTTCTACTAACCTTTTGTCAATTGAAGAATTGCAAGGTTCATAAATTTGGAAAGGAGAGCATTATTTTTCATAAAGGGTTGAAGTCTGTAAGGTGGCCACTCTGACAGGCTGGGAGGCGTACGTAGCCTTTGGCTCTGTTGAAAGCAAGCACTTAAGGAATGGTTGAAAGAAACAGAAATTTATGCTTAGCAGGGTAAGTGGCTGAAGGTATGTATTTAATAAGCCATAAGAGTCATGAATATTTACTAAAGGCGAAACATGGGTATACACAATGGAGCTGCATGCCCCTTCATGGGTGGCATGTTCAAAAAATGGTGGTGTTAGCATGATTCGAGGGTGGAGTCTCTAATATCAAAAGGTGGAACAAAGGACATGAAAACCCTTACTGCGCATCCTCCATAGACTGGCCAGAACCACTCCCAGGTTGATGGTCTGTTATCAGGGAGGAATGTTGGTCAGCTGCTATGTCTGGACAACAAACCAGAGGAGGAGTCCAGTTGTGGCCCCAGATGATTGGCTCAAGGCAATGAAAGAATGAGTCATCTGTTACTTGTTTCCAGAGCTGGTTTCTTCTGTTTAATCCTTAAGAAAGAAATTTGGTTAAAGGTTAATAAGGGGCATATTGAGGCATGTCAAACCTCTCATCTCATCATGGCCAGGGACTCAGTTTCAAAAGTTTTTCTGGGATCCCCTTGAACAAGTGAGGGGTCCATTCAGTTGGCTGGAGAGGCTTAGTTTTTGATTTTTATTTCTCACTGTCTTGTCCCGATAACCTCTTTTGCCATGCTCCAAACCCTACTATTTACACTAACCTTAAGACGGTGTGAAAGTGTCAACAATCTGGCCTCGTTTTTTGGAGTTTGTATATTTTGTATGACTCCCAGGCACACATGTGCATGTTAATAAACTTTTTTACCTTATGTTCCTTTTAATCTCTCTATTATCAGTTTGTGTTATAAACTCAAGTTATCAAACCTTCAGAGAAAAACTTAAATTTCCCTACAATACTATTGATAAACAAACCTGAAAAACCATTTAGTCAATAATAAACCTAAATGCTTCAAACCTGCAGCAACATTCTTACAACTGTCAGCAGATGACATTATGATTCATGGGTGCAAAATTCAATCTTTTAGAGGATACTCCAGAATTCCATGTGATATTCTAACATGATTCTGAGTTTATTATATGTGTGACTAGCATTTGGAATAAATGTTATTCTTAAGAGAATTTTGATGATTTTCATTGTTTCTTAATTTTATCATATAAAATCTTATTACATCTAATATACATAAAAAATAAACCTCATTTGGCTGGGCATGGTGGCTCACGCCTGTAATCCCAGCACTTTGGGAGGCCAAGGCTGGCGGATCATGAGGTCAAGAGATCGAGACCATTCTGGCTAATGCCGTGAAACCCCGTCTCTACTAAAAAATACAAAAAAAAAATTAGCAGAGTGTGGTGGTGGATGCCTGTAGTCCCAGCGACTCAGGAGGCTGAGGCAGGAGAATGGTGTGAACCCGGGAGGCGGAGCTTGCAGTGAGCTGAGATGGCGCCACTGCACTCCAGCCTGGGCAACAGAGAAAGACTCTGTCTCCAAAAAAATAATAATAATAAAACATAAAAAAAAAGCATTTTCTTGGCACAAAATTGGTTAAGATTTATTCCCCAAATAAAATTCTTTCTTTTGAGCAAAAACTTCAGAGAACTTCTAAAGTTCACCCTGTTAGATAGCTACCACAAACCCATGTTTTCCCTTCTTTCTAAAAGTGTCTAGATTTTATTCTGTTATTTGATTTTTTTTCCACATGATTAAGGAGGAAAGGATTCCACTGAGAACAACAGACAGTGGATCATGATGAGCCTAGGACAGTTACAGAGATTCCACTCTATTTTGCAGCGTAGTAGAGGAAAAACTAATTTTCCCTCTGCCTTTCACAGTTCCTTGGTAGGACTGACCCTTGTAGCAATACATAAATTAACGAGAAAAACAAACAGAAGCTTAATAAGATGTATGCCTCCTATATAATTGGGAGATACTCAGAGAAATGACTAAATCTCAAAGAAATAGTTCAGGCTGAAATACAATCTTCAACTGAAACAGAAAGAAGGGTGTGAGGAAGCACACTAACGGGAAAGTGATCAGGAGAAGTAAACAAGAGCAAGGTTTGGTGCCTGCTTCATTGATAGAAGTCTCTAGTGGTTTAGAGTCATCCTTTTCTTCCTGGTACAGAGACCTGAGACACCCTTACAAATTTTTTTTTAATAGATGTACATTTTCCTAACAAGGTAACATCTACTCTCTTACAGTTTCTCCTATGTCTGCAGTTTCTCAAAATAATCAGCTCGAAATGATCTTTATGCCAAAGTGACATATTTTGGGGTGGCATATTTGGGTTTCCTACAGCCCTACATTGGGTGGCGTATTTTTAGTCTCCTACAACAGTAATTGTTTAAGGTTGGGTATGTGATTCGGACCAATGAAACATCAGGACAAATCTAAAGGGATAGTGCTAAGAAGAATCCCTCACTCCTAACAAAGAGTTAAAGAGACAAGTCTGCCTTATACTTTGGGTATTATTCTATGCAGATGCGACATCTGCAATTGCGGAGAACAACTAAAGTATCACAGTATGTTGTGATACTGTGATTTGTAACGGGAAATATATATTTGATTCTTTTACTCCTTCCTGGCCAAATCTCCTAAAATCCTCGGAATTTCCTAAATTATGGGGGCGGTAAATGTAAGAGGAGTGTCTTTTGTTATTCATAAAATGTTTACCTGAGTTTATGTAAATGAGATGAGTTTTGCAAAGCCCTGGATAAACACAGGATGGAGACTGCTCATCGCCAAGGGAACCAACCATGTGACTAGAGGGTTAGAATTTTCCTTCAGACTCCCCAGCCTCTGGGGAAGGTAGAGGAGCTACAAATTAGTCACCAATAACCAATGATATAGTCAATCATGTCCATGTAATTAAGCCTCCATAATAACACAAACGGACAGGATTCTGAGAACTTCTAGGTTGGTGAATGCACAGAGGTGCTGGGCATGGGGTGCACTCAAAGTGAATGGAAGCTCTCGGCCTCTTCCCACATACCTTGCCCTATGCATCTCTTCTGTTTGACTGTTTATGAGTTCTATCCTTTTATAATAAACTGGTAATATAGGAAGTAAATGGTTTTCCTGAGTTCTATGAGCAGTTCTTACAAATGATCAAACGCAAGGTGGGGGTTATGTAAACCCCCGGTTTATAGCTAATTGGTTAGAAATACAGGGGACAACCTGGATTTGTGACTGGCATCTGAAATGGGGAGGTGGGGGTGTCAGTATTGTACAATTGAGCCCTTAACCTGTGAAGTCTAAAATAGCTCTCGGTAAATAGTATCAGAATTTAATTGAATTGTGTGACACTGCTTATTGTTTAAAGAGAATTGGAGAATTGTTTGGTGTGGGGAAAACTCCCACACATTTGGTGTCAGAAGTGTTGTGTGTATAGAGAATAAAATAGTTTGTTTTTCCTATACACATCCCATAGAGGATGATTGACCCCTGATATGCTAGAAGGGGAACCTGCCTGACCTCTACCCATTTCCTCACAAGATAATGCATTTCTGCATTGCTTAAATCAGCTTCAGATGGGTTTTTATCATATCTTAAAAATCCAGTTCTTTGACCTTTATAATTCAATGGAAAGGGGATCCAAATTGCAGACACTCAGGAGATTACATTTAGGTTAGCTGCAGCAGAAAACAAATTGGATGATGGGAGTGAATATTAGCTATAATTAGGAACTCAGAGCACTCTTGGCAAATTTACTAAAGCTAACATTTCTAAGTGTTTGTCATTTTGATTTTAAGTTAAAAGTTGAGAAGCTTCAGGAATAGCTATTTTTTTATGGGAATGATAATAAATTATTCATTTATTTCTATCCATTATAAGGTTCATTTTAGCCCAATTCTAGCAGAATAGATTACATTAAAGATAAAATAAGATTTTTTATCTTTAAATGAAAGATTTGTCATTCAGGTAGGATTTAGATAATCAGCTCTAAGCATTTACAAACTTATAGTCTAGTTGGGGGAGATACCAACATTTATCATAGTAATTAACAAAATGCCATCAGGTAATAATGATGCAAAGATGTGTCAATGACTTCAATGCTATTGTAACCACCCAGCAGTTTCATCTTGTCTGCTGCTCAGATAAAGCCAATTGATCAAGTTAAGGGAAGTGCAATACAGAGAGTATCTAATCCATATAGAGACGGCTAAACAGGAGACCAGAGTTATTCCTACTTAAATCACCCTCCCTGAAAATTCAGAGGCTAGAGTTTTTTAAAGATAACTAGTTGGTGGACAGCAGGCTAGGGAATGGAATGTGCTGATTGGTCAGGTCTGAGATGAAATCATAGAGTGTTGAAGCGGGTCTTCTTGCTATCTTGCTTCTTGCTGTTCCTGGGTGGGATCGCAGAACTAGTTGAGCCAGATTATCAGAATACAGTGCCTTAAAAATATCCCAAACACCTATTTTAGGTTTTGCAATAGTAATATTACCCATAGGAGCAATTGAGGAGGTTGGGAATCTTGAGGCATCTAGCTGTATGACTCCTAAACCATCATTTCTAATCTGGTTGCTAATTTGTTAGTTTTACAAAGGTGGTCTTGTTCCCATGCCAGGAAAGAGTTTGTTTCAGGAAAGGCAGTTATCTTGTTTGTTTCAAAGTTAAACTGTAAAGTAAACTCCTCATAGAGTTAGCTTGGCCTATGCCTGGGAATGAACATGGGCAGTTTGGAGATTAAAGGCTAGATGGAGTTGGTTTGGTCAGATCTTTCTCACTGTCAACATTTTCTCAGTGTTATAATTTTTCCAAAGGCAGTTTCACTATGGGAACACAGGGGTTTCAATGAGAGATGCAGATGTCTCTGAAATTATCCTGTAGGGGGTGGATATTAGATTACAGTGAAAATATGATTATAAGTTATAATAAATGATATGAAGGTGAAAAATTCAGAACACTGTGATGCAAAATATCACATGCTGAGGGAATGCTCCTTGCCAGTTTCTGCAAATGAAATCAATATTCTACCAGTTGATAGACTGGGAATCATGTCTCTCTCTTTAAAGTTTTCTGCAGTATGTCTACTGAGTTATGTCAGTTATTCCGCCATATTCTTTCATGCCTTCATCTTTTTTCCCACTGTGCTACAGAAAACTTCCTAGTGAGACTTGCCACTTTCAGTCTGCATGGATTTCTGTTCCACCTCTGGTCACCCTCAATACAATATTTTCAAAATACTGATTTTTAACATATTGCTTTCCTTCCCAAAACTTTCTGTGAATCTCTACTACCTGAAGAGAAGGATGGGAGGAAAAACATTATCCTATTATAAGATCTTACAGTCTGGTAGGAAAGTACAAAAAAATCCACAAACATAAATACTATTAGGGTTCAAAAACAATGCCCCAAACTGAAGTCCTTCAAAGCAGCCTTAGAAGTAAAAGTGTTCTCTCATCTTCTCCTGTCCTCCCATCTCTCAGTCTCCTTGACCCCCAAAGCTAGCCCCCAAAACTAGAATCCCTCTTCCCCAGACAGAGTCGTAGAAACCAGCACCTCTTTTCCCAAAAGCCAACATAAAACCTAAAAATATAACTTTTCCCCTGCCTTTCTGTGTAAAAACTGGCCATAAAGAAATTATCTGACCTACCTGTTTGACTGCAGGTCATAAAACCCTCAGTCCAGAGAAGATTCTTCCCCATATATGAAAGTAATGCATGCTCAGAGAAGCTGAGAAGAATCTAAACAGACTTAATTTATTAGTCTATTAACATTAAATCGTACTCTTTTTGTCCAGTCATATTTCCACACAACTGTCCATACTTTGTTGAATATAATTATAAAAGTGGGCAATTTTCCCTGTATCTTTGGGTCTTCATCCTGAAGGCTTTCATGTATACACATTAAATAAATTTATGTGCCTTTTCTCTTATTAATCTGTCTTTGCAATTTCATTTTCAGAGAATCTTCAGAGGGCCAAGGGGAAAGTTCTCCCTTGGTTTCTACAGTACAATAAATTATTAAAGAATCTTTCCTTTTGGGATTGTTTGTTTTTGAGACAGGGTCTTACTCTGTTGCCCAGACTCCCACCTCAGCCTCCCGAGTAGCTGGGACTACAAGTAAAAGCTACCACACCTGGATATTTTTTGTATAAATGAGGTTTCCTCATGTTGCCTATTCTGTTGTCGAACTCCTGGACTAAAGCAATCCTCCCGCCTTGGTCTCCCAAAGCCCTGGGATTACAGACATGAGCCACCACACCTGACCTTTTTAAAGGATCTTAGATAGAAGTTTATTTCTAGTAGAGACTAGCTTTGTGACTGACCAATACAAACTCTTCATCTAGACAGTGCTACGCATTAGCCCTCTTCACTCAAAAAATTTTGTATTTTTTAATCACAACTTTTAAACAGGACAGTCTTCCTGTATGGAAAATTTACTCTATCCAATTTATTTATTAACCTAAAATATTCTTCAAAGACTATTTAGAGTTTAGCTTTCTTCTAATTTCATAGTCTCTCATAACATTCTTAAAATGGATTCAACATGGCACTTTAACTCCATTCTCTGTGCTAGAGAGAATTGTACTTTATATAGAACAGTTTGTTGGCCTGGCGCGGTGGCTCACGCCTGTAATCCCAGCACTTTGGGAGGCCGAGGCGGGCGGATCACGAGGTCAGGAGATCGAGACCATCCTGGCTAACACGGTGAAACCCCGTCTCTACTAAAAATACAAAAACAAAATTAGCCAGGCGTGGTGGCGGGCTCTTGTAGTCCCAGCTACTTGGGAGGCTGAGGAAGGAGAATGGCGTGAACCCGGGAGGCAGAGCTTGCAGTGAGACGAGATCGTGCCACTGCACTCCAGCCCGGGTGACAGAGAGAGACTCTGTCTCAAAAAAATAAAAATAAAAAAGAACAGTTTGTTGTATTTATAAGTGTTTGAGTTATCAGCATAGACTTTCTTAAATGGAAGTAAAATTTACTTCTATCAGTTTAAGTTAAATCTAATAAATATACATTAAATAAAATTATTGTTTCTTACAATAAGCAATCATCTAAATATCTCAAAACTTCATCACACCTCTGTATTTTCTCTCTTCTAGGCCAGCTATCAATAATGGATTTATTTGTTTCTTAAATGGCATTCATTTAGAAACTTCACTATTTTATTTTTCTTACTACAGGATTTTGTTATGGAATTGTTAATACTTCTCCTAAAATAAAAATAGTGCCAGGACTTCTGCTTTGGCTGTGGAAGATGAGCTTGTATTGGCAGATTGTTTCTAAAGAGGACAACTAGAAAAACTGAATAAAATATTTTCTGTATCACTGTTGGAAGACTGTTGTGATATACAAAGGCAAAGGACATACTGAAAAGTATCACAGCTCATGCCTGTAATCCCAGCACTTTGGGAGGCCGAGGCGGGCGGATCACGAGGTCAGGAGTTCGAGACTATCCTGGCTAACGCGGTGAAACCCCGTTTCTACTAAAAATACAAAAAATTAGCTGGGCGTGGTAGCGGGCGCCTGTAGTCCCAGCTACTCCGGAGGCTGAGGCAGGAGAATGGCGTGAACCCGGGAGGTGGAGCTTGCAGTGAGCCGAGATCGCGCCACTACACTCCAGCCTGGGCGACAGAGCAAAACTCCATCTCAAAAAAAAAAAAAAAGAAAGAAAAAAAAGAAAAGTATCACAAAGAGAAAGGTACATAAAGAAGTGAGCCAAAACTTCACCGAGGAAATTGTCACCGCTGAGTCTTAGCCAAGAAGCCCAAAGCTGAGGAGAAAATAAAGTAGGAGGGTTTCTAAGAAACCGTGAAGTTATGCAGAGCATTAGGCAGTTGCATGGTGCTGAGGAGAAAAAGTGCAGTTCAAACTAGCCAAGGTCTTAGGAAAACCTCAATCTTTCCATTGGAACCCAAGAAGGTCTATAAATAGCAGAAAACATAAAATTTAAAAAGATCAACTCTCACAAAAACTGAAATGAATAACCTCAATAGAAGTACGTATTAATGTAATCTGGCCCTTCCTTAATTGACTTTCAAGAAATAAAGTAAAATAAAAATATAAATCCTCTTTAAATAAATATAACATCAACGGGACTAAAATAACAGTAAAATAACTCTGTTTTTTCATACCAAATGGCTGGAATTTAATTTTAAAAAATTACCAAGTCTACTAGAAGACCAAATGACTGAAAATATTTGAGAGAAAGGCTATAAAATATAAATTAACATGCAAAGTGTATTAAGCAATTCTTGCATTGCTGTCAAGAAATGCCAGAGACTGGGTAATTTATAAGAAAAGAGGCTTAAGTGCCTCACGGTTTTGCAGGCTGTACCATGAGCATAGTACCAGCATCTGCTTCTGGGGAGGCCACAGGAAGCTTACAATCGTGGAGAAAGGCTAAAGGTGACCAGGCATTTCCCATGGCAGAGCAGAGGCAAGAGAGATGGGAGTGGGGTCAGGATGCCACACTTTACAACAACCAGATTTCCCAGAACGAACTCACTCATCACCAAGGGGATGGACTGAGCCATTCGTGAGAAATAAACCCCCATAATCCAAACACCTCCCACCAGGCCTCAACTCTAACACTGGAAATTATATTTCCACATGAGATTTGGAGAGAACTCACATCCAAACAATATCACAGGGGAATGAAAGATATTTCTGTATCTAGGAACAGATATTTAACAAATTTTGATAAATTCATTCAAGGAAATGCGTAACAGAATGAAGAATTTAAACTCAGAAATGGAATCTACATAAATATACTCAATTCAAAATTATAGAAATGTAAAATTCAATAACTGAAATTGATGTTTCTGTAGATAGTTTTAACAGAGCAATGAACACAAGATGAAGTCATTAAGTTGGCAAATAAAACAACAGAAAATATCTAGACTTAAGGCTAGAGGTTGGGGGAAGATAGATAATATAGAAAAGAGTGTAAAAAATATGAGATTTAGGAAGTCTGACATAGATTTAATTGAAGTCCCACAAGCAAAGGGCAGGAGAATGAAACTGAAGTATCATTTTCAAGTGTTATTAAGATTCTACAAATTCAAAGAAGAATAAATACAAAGAAAATCACACCTATACACATCTTCAACCTTCTGAAAACCAAAGACAAAGAGAAAAACTGAAAAGTATCTAGAACAAATGGACATGTGATCTTCAAAGGAGAAACAATAAGATGAAACTTATTTCTCAATGAAATGATAGAATCCAGAAGATGATTGAACGGCATCATTAAAAAACTGAAAACAAGAACAATATAAACCCTTATTAATCTAGACTTGTCTGCCCAGTGAACATACCCAAAATAGAAATTAAAAAGTAAAGGTTTCTTTATTCATATTTTAAAAACTGGGAAAATTTACCACCAACAGACTGAAACTACAAAAATACTCAAGGTAACACTCTGGGCAGAAGAAAAATAATCCCAAATGGAAGGATAGAAACACAAAAAGAAATATAATACAAAAGAAATGCTAACATGTGGGTAAATTTAGATGATAAATGAGTATAAAGACAATGTTCTATATAGAAAATTTAAGTACAAAGTAAAAATGACACAAAACGCATAAGGTGAAATGGCACTAAAATATTGTAACATTACTGAATTGTCTGAGAAAAAGTAAAATTACCGAATTACATTAGTCTAAAATATATTGTAATTGCAAGAAGGGCTGCTAAATGAAAGCCAGAAAGTATTTAAAATTAGCAAATGAATGTAGAAATGGCATGCAATAAAATATTTAATTAGTCACAATATGATAATAAGTAAAAAGTAAAAAGAAGTTTGAGAGAAGGACACTTCTAGAATGGTGAAGTGAAGACTTCTGTTAAACTCGTCCTCTGTAAAAGCAAGGAAGACATTTGGCAAATATTGCTAGAAATAACATTTTCAGAGCCATAGAAATTAACCAAAGGCTGGCTGCCCTCTGAAGATCATTTATTCAAAAACAATACTAAACTAAACTAAACAAGAAACTGTGCTAAACCTGAGTGAAAAGAGCAGGATTGGTAGTATTTTATTTTATTTATTTTTCTTTTTGAGGCAGGGTCTCCATCTGTCACCTTGATTGTAGTGTAGTGGTGTGACCATGGTTCACTGCAACCTCAACCTCCCAGGCTCAAGCAATCCCACCAGCTCAGCCTCCCAAGTAGCTGGGACCGCATGCCACCATGCCTAGCTCTTTTTGTTGTTGCTGTTGTTGTGATGGGGTCTCACTATGTCTCCTGGGCTGGTCTCAAGCTCCTGGGTTCAAGTGACCCTTTCACCTCGGCCTCTCAAAATGCTGGGATTCTGTAATCCCAGCCACCGTGCCTGGCCTTGGTAGTAGTATTAATCTGATGTACTCCTATCTTCCTCTGCCAGGCCTGTAGTAACTTGGAAAGACAGTAGTCTAACAATTGCAGTAGTTGTGAACAACTGCAGCCTTGCAGCTAAAGGAAGGAATAGTCTGCATGAGGAGGTCTTCAAAAAGTCCCACCCCAGAGCATTGTCAGTATTTCATACTGATTTCTGGTCCCTGAGAAAGGCCCATTCACGGGGTGTTGTTTTTATCTGGCCTGACTCAGAGTTTGTTCCACCAAAAAAAAAGCCCTATCACCAGGCATGTGTTGAAAAAAATCAGCAGCAATTACGTAATATTGCAGCTGACTGAGACTATGATACCAGTCAGAGCAATAAGAGAGCCCCTAAAAGGAAGATCTGAAGAATGTGGTAACCATGGGGGCTTTGCAAAGTTCTGACATATTTCTGGGGACTTAGAAGATTGTGCACACGTGCAGGGCTTTGTGCAGGCCCGGAAAAATCCAAAATACACTCCAGCCTCTCTCCATTGTCTGACCTGGAAACCCCATGCAAGCGAGAGAAAAGGCCAAGGCAGAGTTTTAAACTGTCTGAATTTTAATACTGTGTTCTCAGACAATTTCAAGCTGACTGACAAAGGACAGAAGGAACACTCGCTGGTTCAAGACATTCAAGAAATCTCTGACCAATCATTAGTTGACCACTAAGCTAAATGAACATAATTAATTCTAATGTTACAGAATTAGCCCAGAAAATTCACTAAATAAACAGAAAACAAAATGAGGAGACAATCTCATTTCTAATTTCAAGGGTTGCCACATTAACACATCCAAAATTTCCAGGTTTTAGCAAAATTATAAGGCACGTGAAAAAGAAAGTATAGTCCCTAATAGGGGAACAAAAGAGTCAATAAAAACTGTTCCTGAGGGAACTCAGCTCCTATACATATTGGACAAATATTTTAAACAGTCAAAGAACAAAAAGAATCTATATATGAAGAATTAAGGTAATTGTATGTCTACATGAAAAGAATAAAGTTCAAACCATATACAAGAATCAACTCAAAATGGATAATATATCTAAATGTAGTCATTAAAATTACAAAATTCTTAGAAGAACACAGGATTTCATCTTCATGACCTTATGTTAGTTAATGGTTTCCTAGTTATAATTTAAAAACTCAGGAAGAAATAGCTAAATGTAAGTTTATCAAATTTAAAACATTTTGCAGCTGGGTGTGGTGGCTCACGCCTGTAATCCCAGCACTTTGGGAGGCTGAGGTGGGCGGATCACGAGGTCAGGAGATCAAGACCATCCTGGCTAATATGGTGAAACCCCGTCTCTACTAAAAATACAAAAAAAAAAAAAAAATTAGCCAGGCGTGGTGGCGGGCGCCTGTAGTCCCAGCTACTTGGGAGGCTGAGGCAGGAGAATGGCATGAACCTGAGAGGCGGAGCTTGCAGTGAGCTGAGACCTGCCACTGCACTCCAGCCTGGGCGACGGAGCAAGACTCCGTCTCAAAAACAAAAAAAAAAAAAAAAATTTGCTGCTAATAATAGCAACAAAAAATTCAAAAGACAACCCACAGAATGGGAGAAAATATTTGCAAATATATATCTTATAAGTGGCTTTTATCTAGAATATATAAAAACTGTCTTAATAATAAAATAAAAATTCAAGTTTTTAATGGGCACAGTGTCAGAATATAGATTTCTTCAAATATAAATGACCAATAAACACAAGAAATATTGCACAGATTGTTAGTCATTAGGAAATGCAAATCAACATGGTTTTATATTATTTTATACACACTAGGATGGCTATAATTTAAAAAACACAATGACAATCATTGGTGCAAACGTGGCAAAATTGAAATGTTTATATGTATATTGCTAGTGCAAAGTTAAAATAGTGCAGACACTTTGGAAAACAGTTTGGTAGTTCTTCAACATACTAAATATAGAGTTATCATATGTTTGGGCAATTCCACTCCTGGATAAATATCCAAAAGAAATAAAAACATACATTCATACAAAATTTATACATGAGTGTTTACAGCATCATTGTTCACAATAGCTAAAAGTAGAAAGGATTGGCCGGGTGCGGTGGCTCACGCCTGTAATCCCAGCACTTTGGGAGGCCGAGGTGGGTGGATCATGAGGTCAGGATATCGAGACCATCCTGGCTAATACGGTGAAACCCCGTCTCTACTAAAAAAAATAGAAAAAATTAGCCGAGCGTGGTGGCAGGTGCCTGTAGTCCCAGCTACTTGGGTGGCTGAGGCAGGAGAATGGCGTGAACCCAGGAGAAGGAGCTTGCAGTGGGCTGAGATCGCACCACTGCACTCCAGCCTGGGCGACCGAGCAAAACTCCGTCCCAAAAAAAAAGTAGAAAGGACCCAAATATCCATTAACTGATGAATGGATAAATAAAATGTTATATAGCTATGCAATGGAGTATTATTCAGGTATATAATTAAATGAAGTACTGATACATGCTACAACATGGATGAAACTTGAAAGACATACTCCTGGAAAGAAGGTAGTCACAAAAGACCACATATTGTTTGATTCCATTTAAAGACAATCTAATAGGCAATAGAGACAAAAAAATACGTTAGTGGTTGCCTAGGTTTGGGTAAGTAGAGAGGTAAGATGACTGCTAATGGGTACAGGCTTCTTTTTGGGGTAATAAAAAATGTTCTACAATTAGATTGTGCTGATAATTACACAACTCTGAGACTATCCTACTTAATTATACGTGCTAAATAGGTGAACCTTATAGCAATGTTATTATCTTTCAATAAAACTGTTCAAACCAAAAGAGGAATGTCAATGAGTGAAACAAATTTAACACCAATAATAAGAAGAGATATTTAAATCAAAATATATTAATAATTATATTAGCTATGAATTGACTAAACAACCCACTTAATACTCAAATATTGTCAAACTGAAAAATGAAGATGAGAAATAACTTTCAATATAAGAATAGAAAAACATTGAAATTTAAAAGTAGAAGAAGATATAACTTGCAAACAAATTTGAAGAAAGTCACAGCAGGTATACTAATATCAATATAAACATAATTTAAGACAAGAAGCACGACTTGGCTAAAGAGGAACATTGTATTAAAGTTTCAATGTAAAGAAGGATATAGCATTTCTGATTGTGCACGATATTGTAGCCTCAAAATACATGAAGCAAAAATTGAAGTACTGAAAGGAGATGTAGCTAAGTTACAACCACCATTAGAGATTTTAACATGAAGTTCACATCACAAGTAGATTAAAAAATCTGGAAAAATATGGAAGATTTGAATAACATTATTGAGCAATGTAATATAATTGACATGTGTAAAATACACATATATCAACTCCAGAAAACAGTTTTTGTCAAGTGCACATGGAAGATTTATAAAAAATGTATATGCTGCCGGCTGGGCACGGTGGCTCATGCCTGTAATCCCAGCATTTTGGGAGGCCGAGGCGGGCGGATCACCTGAGGTCAGTAGTTCAAGACCAGCCTGGCCAACATGGCGAAACTCCATCTCTACTAAAAGTACAAAAATTAGCCAGGCATGGTGGCAGGCACCTGTAATCCCAGCTACTCAGGAGGCTGAGGCAGGAGAATCGCTTGAGTCCAGGAGGCGGAGGTTGCACTGAGCCGAGATAGCACCATTGCACTCCAGCCTGAGTGACAAAAGCAACATTCCATCTCAAAAAAAAAAAAAGTATATTGCCCTCAAAATATTTCAATAAAAGAAGTAATGAAGGTGTATATTTTCCAACCACAAAATATTTATGTTAAAAATTAATAACAAAGAGAAAAATTTTAAATATGTTTAAAAGATTAGCACAACTTCTAAATAGCTTATGACTCAAATCAAAACCACAATGAAATATAGAAAGTGTTTTTTATTCACTGATGTGAAAGTGCATCGTTAAAACTTGTAGAATACATTTTAAACTCTTCACAGATACACATTTTTTAATCTCAAAATATATGTTAAAAAAACACCTACAAATCAGTGGTGTAAATATTTACCTTAAGAAGTTAGGGAAAAAGCAGCAAATTTTATGCAAAGTCACTAATGACACATAAATCAAATATAAAAGTGATAATCAAAAAAGCAACAATTTGATTCTTCGAAAGGGTTGATTAAAATAGTAAGCTTCTAACAATATTAATATGTTAAAAAATAAGAAAGAATATATTGTCAATATCAAACATGCAAAAGGGAACATCAATACAGATCTCACAGATTTTGTTTTTTCTTTTAGAGCCTGAGTCTTGCTCTGTCACCCAGGCTGGAGTGCAGCCGTGTGGGCATATTTCACTGCAGCCTCAAAATCCTGGGTTCAAGAGTTATTTCTGCCTCACCCTCCTGAATAACTGGGACTACATGCATTCACCAGCATGCCCAGCTAATTTTTTTTATGTTTTGTAGAGATAGGGTCATGCTTTGTTGCCCAGGCAAATCTCGAACTCCTGGCCTGAAGCAATGTTCCCACTTCAGCATCCCAAAGTGCTGGGATTACAAGTGTGAGCCACCACACACAGTCAGAATTTAAAATGTTTATAAGAGGATACTATTTAAAACTTCATCTTGAAAATTTGAAAATTTAAATGAAATCAGAAAATTTGGTAGATAATACAGTTTACCGATATTAACAGGAAGCACCAAAAAAACTGGTCTTAATTTTATTAAAGATGGAAATCTGCAATCTAAACTTTCTCAGAAAGAAAACTTTAGATCCAGATGGCATTAATTATTCATTCTTTTCAACATTTACAGGAAGAATATTATCCAAACTCTGCGGAATAAAAAGATAAAATAACCCCATATCATTTTATGAGCAATGCATACTTGATCAAAATCTGACAAGAACAGTACGAGGAAGGAAAATTACCAGGCAATCTCTCACAAACAGATATAATCATCCTGAACAAAGGCATAGCAATCCATATTCAGCAAAGTATAAAATGAATAATATTTCATATCCAAAAAATGTATATTCTAGAAACACAATCCATTAGAAAAATGCATCAATGCAAATCACCACATTCATTGAATGAAGTAGAAAGATATGATTATTTCAATATATGCAGAAAAGCATTTAATAAAATACAATACCCATTTATGATTTTGGCAAAGTAGAAATAGAAGTAAAATTTTCATTCTCAAAATGAACATACAGCAAAAACTGCAGTAATTATTATACTTTTAATAATAAAATATGAAAGATTTCAATCAGTGGTCAAGAAATATCACTGTTTATACTCAATATTGTACTGGAGGTCCTGGCCAATTTAGAGGAAAAATGCAGAAATGTGAGCTTAAGAAAAGGAGAAATAAAGTTATCAGTATTTATAATTTTATTATAAACTTAGAAAATTCAATATAATCTACAAATAAACTAAAATGAATAAGTACATTGAGCAAATAAATTTATTGCATACAAGGACAATATTTAAAAAGTCAATTTTATTTATATATAGCAGCTATCTATAATGTATATTTTAAATATATGTATATTTAAATGATAACAACTGTGGCACTAGAAATAATAAATATCTAAGAAAAAATATAACAAAAGGTAAACAATAAAATACAAATACATTTTTTAAAAAATCAGTGAACTACCTCCAGTCTACCATGTTTATTGATTGGAACAAATAGCATTATAAAAATAGTCTCCCAAATGTATCTAAATTCAATGCAGTCACAATCAAAATCTAGTAGACATTTGTGTGTGTGCTTATGTTACATGTGAAAATTGACAGGCTAATCTTAAAATTGTAAAGGTGCATGCTTTATAGCTTATTCAAAGAATAGCTTAAAAATACTTAAAGAAGAAAAAAATTCAGGATGTACAATACTGAATATCAACACTCATTATAAAATGACAATTAAAATAGTATTAATGTTCAAGGCTAGACAAATAAAACATTGGAACAGAATATTGCCCAGAAACAAACACATATAGCAATGCATACATAGAGATACTACATATATGATAAAGATGTCACCCTAGAGCAGTGATTAAAGGTCAGTCTTTTCAATAAACAGTAATGGGTCAATTTGCTCTCAATATTGAAAGAAAAAAATAAATCTTTACCAATACTTCACACAAACCAGAATAGTCAATTCTAGGTGAATTCCAGACCTAAATGTAATAGATAGTTTAATCATGTCTATAGGAGATAACGTGGAAAAACGTATTTATTTTTTTCAAGATAGACACATATTTCTTAAGCAGAATGTAGAAAGCACTACCATAAACAAAAATTGATAAATTGGGCAACATTAAAATTAAGAACTTACATTCTTCAAAGACAATTATATTGATTATATCTTGATTCAAATATATTGATTATATTGATTCAAAAACAATTGTGAGCTAGGTGTGGTGGCTCACACCTTTTATCCCAGTGCTTTGGAGGCTGAGATGATATGATCCCTTGAGGCCAGGAGTTCGAGAACAGCCTGGGTAAACTAGAACCCATCTCTACAAAATATTAAAAAGTTAGCCGGGCATAGTGGCACATGCCTTTAGTTTCAGCTACTCAGGAGGATGAGGCAGGAGGATCCCTTGAACCCGGGAGGTCAAGGTTGGCTGCAGTGAGCAATGATCATGTCACTGCACTCTAGCCTGGATGACAGAGTGCGACCCTATCAAAAAACAAATGATTAAGAGAAATAAAAGCCACAGATTTTGCAAAAAAAACCCCATACATATAACAAACTAGGAACACTTGTCAAAATCCATGCAAATAAACAAAAGACAACAATTTATAAAGAGAAATTTCCAAATAGCCAAAGAATAGGGAATGCATACATATGCTGGTGTTCCTAGGACAGTTCTGATTCATGCCTACTGACATTGCTTCCAATTAGTAATTCTTGTCATTCTCAAGGATTTTTAAAATTATTATAATAATACAAATGAATATAATTAATATATTTTATTTTTAAAAATTTATTCTTGAAATCTTAACTCAGGCCACTTATAAGAGTTAACCATTATACTGTAACTAATATCTCCCTTATATTGGATGCTGTCCTCATTATATTCAGACTAAAATTTATTTGATTTTAAGTAGCCATTTACCGTCTCAGACTTTGTAGTCACCCTGTCATTGTTTTCACCTAAACTGCTACCTAATGATATTTTCTGCCTTTAATTCTATGTTGGGCAAGTTTTCTTTTTAGGCCCAAGTGTAATATACCCATGTTAATTATGATTTGATTAGTTCTATTATTTAGGCATTATTTTAACCTCATAAGAGATATTAATATTTTAATTTTTGTTCATAGTCAAAAATTATTCATCATTGGTTTCCTTTGCATTTGTAGTTCTATGAATATATTAGCTACCCACCTCACAACTGAATAATCTAGAAATTTAATACACATGCTATGAAAATGCTGAATGAAATTAGGTGATCAATATATGTTTGAAAATTTATTGACAAATTTAAATATTTATAATTATATGGCTTGAAATACATGCATATAATTCTATGACATGAGCTGATATTTAAATGCTCTATAAATCATGAGCTAAGTATAATTTCGTTGGACTATTCCAAGTGATTGGCAGTAGAGTATAAAGTGTTTAGATTTAGAGCCAGACTGAGGAGGTTTGAATCCCACCTTGGCCGCTTCCTCACTGCAGCACATCGGAGAAGTTCCTTAACCTCTCTGTGCTAAGTTACTTTATCTGTAAAAAGGAGATAACTCAAAGTATTATTCTGAAGATTAAATAGTCTAATACCTAAAAATCACCCAGAATACAGTTGTGCAATTGTGCAATATGATAGTTCTACCTTACGCATAGTAAATGTTCAATAAATATTCCAAGGACAGTGGTCAAAGCTGGTCTGGAAATCCAGTGACGTAGGCTCCTTACATGATGTTTCTTTGTCACTCCTGAGGGCTCTGTTTTTGTCTACAAAGCCAAAGTGGGTCATAGATATGGTCATCCTCCAGATGGCTGGAAGACAGAAGTGTATGGAGAAGTGCACATTCAATGCCTTAAGACTCATAATTGGAAGGGTGCTTACCATTTCCACTCATATTCCACTGGCAACAATGCAGTTATGTCATTAAACCTAGCTCTAGAGGAGCCTGGTGAAGGGAGTCTATTATTCTCTTGCAAGAACGGGAGAAGTAGATTTGGGTGGGATAGAAGCAGCCAGGATCATATTTGGTATTGGTAATATGAAGTTGTTGCCCCTGAGTGGTTACAATGGGTAACACTGATTTAAGAAAATGTCTCTCTAAATGAGTGTTTCCCAGATAACTAAAATTAAGAAATTCTTCATATAAATAACAGTAATGTAGGAAAGATGCAGCCAAAGCTCAAATGCAGTTTTAATCAATCTATACATATTAGGATGCTGAAACTTGTTTGTTTTTTTTTTGAAACAGTCTCTCTCTATCACGCAGGCTGGAGTGCAGTGGCCCGACCTCGGCTCACTGCAACCTCCACCTCCCAGATTGAAGTGATTCTCCTGCCTCAGCCTCTCCAGTAGCTGGGACTACAAGCGTATGCCACCATGCCCAGCTGATTTTTTGTATTTTTAATAGAGATGGGATTTCACCGTATTTCGATCTACTGGCCTCGTGATCTGCCCACCTCAGCCTCCAAAAGTGCTGGGATTACAGGCGTGAGCCACCATACCCGGCAGAAACGTTTTTTAAAAAAATACTGCCATATAGAAAAATTGTCTTTACAGATACCCAAGTAACAATTTAAGCCAAATTATCTCAAATTGATGTAGACATGTAAACTTTCTCCAAATTTATTAAAAGTGCCAGAATGGAGACTTTGTAGAATATACTTTGGGAATTACTTTTCTAGTTACTGCATAATTTCCAAATCTTTTGTATTTGCTGCATTCAAGGATTATACCCACGACAGGAGGGAACTCACTGAAGTCAACCCCTGCAGGTTCTAGAGCCTGTTGTGGAATGATTGCGCCTGATTACGTTTCATACCTAATCAGTGAAAGAGCATATTTATGTCTGATATGTTGTCAGAGAAAGCTGTTTTCAGCACTTTTTAAGCCTGCAGTAAGCCACTGGTAAACCCCCTCCTTTATAGCATAGAGTGGCTGTTATCATGACAGTATTTTGATGAACTCAGGATCACAGGGCAGTTGAGGGAACTATGATATATCCTAGTTTCTTCGGCCACTGTCTCTCCTCCAGATCTTTCTCTAATCTGTGCTGATTGTGCTTCCATGAGCAAAATTCTAACACCAGACAATTGCAGCAATAAACTACATTTCCTTCCAGCCTATGTGCTCCTAATGAAAACTTGCTTTTTACTTATTTAAAATTTTTGAATTTTTTTTCTTTTTTTGAGACAAAGTCTCATTCTGTCACACAGGCTGGAGTACAATGGCACAATCTCAGCTCACTGTAATCTCTTCCTCCTGGGTTCAAGCGATTCTCCTGCCTCAGCCTCCTGATTAGCTGGGATTACAGGTGTGCACCACCACACTCAGCTAATTTTTGTATTTTTAGTAGAGATGGGTTTCACCATGTTGGCCCAGGCTAGTCATGGACTACTGGCCTCAAGTGATCCGCCAGCCTCGGCCTTCCAAAGTGCTGGAATTACAGGCATGAGCCACTGCGCCAGGCCTATGATAACATCTTAATAGATGAGAAAAACTTGAAAGTTAACTATTAATGCATGGCAGTGTTATGATATTTCATATAAAATATGAAACAATGTAGAACTATTATTTTTGTCTATCCTACAAAGATACAGTGTACTATTTTTTCCTTAGGGAACATCTTAGTATCTACAGTTGAGGTAATTAATTGAAGTTAAACAGTATCTAATCTAAGTTGTATTGGTCATTAAAATTGTTTTATTATTATTCAAAATGAATAATGAAATAAGGACATGAATAGAAACACGCAGCCCTGGGAGAGTAGAGTTAACTGGAGGCTGAGACAAGGTATTTCCCATGTCCAACTTGCTAAAGTTAAATCAGGGATCCAAATATGTACAGTGACCTCAAAAATTTCAGTAACAATGTGATAACTGTGTGTGGGAGAGAAATTTGATGCAAGGGTTCTTTTTCTGCAATGTTAAAATTAATTTAAGCATAGCTATTGGAAATTGAACTTTGTAGTAAAGAAATAAAACTGCCAAGGAAGTTCCCAGAGAAGAGGTTAAAAGCAAGTCCAGCTCTAAGGACGCAGCACAGAAGCTTAGTAATAACCTACCAGAAGAGAATCAACCCACAAATAGCAGCATTTGGTTTATCTCAAACAGCAACTGCTTCTTTTATAAGTGACACACTTTCCTGAGCAAAACAACTTTTGAGTGTAAATTTATGTATGTTTATATAAACATACAATATTATTCCCCAAAGATGAACTTTTGTGATCAAGCATGACTGCATTCCCGTTGTAAATTTTCCAGTGGGAATAAGCAAGAACTTTCACCTTCTTTGTCCTAAATGTAAGAATTATTCATGCTTTATTGAAATTCATTAAGTGAAAAAAATGAAAGTTTGAAAACCGAAACATAGAATTAATTCATTTGACAAAGCAAGTAGCTGATCTTGAACAAAGGGGTACAATGAGCAGATTTAGGGCAGATTTAGAGCATCCAGGTTTTGGAGATAAAATTACAACAAATTTATCTTAAAGATTTTAATTGGCTTTTATTTGTGATTCTAGACTCACACAACACTTTATTCTTATAAAATAAAATGAGTGCTCCAGTGAATTGAGTGAGTAGAGGAGTTTGGCTTTATAGGCAGAAAGGGGCCACAGAAAGTAGAAACAGAACAAAAGTGGATTGGGTGTTTTAAAATTACTTTCACTGTAAACGTTAAAGCCCGGGGATTTCCTTATCATGTCAGCTAAAACTGGCCTGTTTGGGGATTTGGCTATTATCTTTTTATCTCCTACTTTCTTGGAAAGTCAGATAAAAAACAGTTTTGGCTTGGTGATATGAAACTTCAGCATGAGTAACTCCATTTTGGTTTGGTCTGTTGAGCCTAGTGCAGCAGCTCATTCTGAAGCAATAACCTCCTATAAATTCTACTTAACACAAGTAAAAAGGTTGTTTTCAATTGCTTTAGGCATCTCTAGATACCTAGACTTCAGATTTTCTGGAGAAGCACTAGAAGCAAATCAATTCTTTTTTTTTTTTTTTTTTTTTTTTTGGTTCTTTATAGCTTCAGGGTCTTCATCACCAGAGGGGCAATTTGGGTGATCAGAATGATTTTTTTTTACAATACTACCTTCCACCGAAGTTTTAAGGATTGGAGGTTACACCATGGTGGACCAAAGAACTTTGAGTAGAGAAAATATGTCAGAGTTCACTTTATCTTCCTTTGTTCCTCACTGCCTTTTTTGAGTGGCATCGCTTTTGCCAAAACTAGGGGAGAATTTGTGAGGAGGAACACATACATAAAGGCAAAATAATCACTAGAATAACTTAGTTTGTATTCTACTAGGACAGAAATGTCCTAAATCAGATTTCAGAGATATCTACGTGTGTTTTGAAAACACATATTAATCAATCTTTTTGAGTGTTGTTTACTTTTGAAGTGATGTCTACAAAATTAACCAAATAAACGATTCCCTAAAAGGCAAATATGTCAACAAAATTAAGTAAACTTAATTGTCATACTTAAAAATAATGACTAATGCTGCAACCAAAGTTTTTCTCTGAATCTAAAATGACTGTTGTAGGAAAGTTTATTGGAAAAAAATTAAAAATGAGGTTTAATGCTTTGTTAATTGATAAATATGCAAATAGTACATTAAAATATCAAAATGTTGGCATATGGTTTTTTAACAAAAGAAGTTAAATACATTCACTTAAATAGTATTTACAGTCAAATAGTGATTATCTCACAGTCCTAAAGCATATCAGTTCTGGAATGCTCAGATCACAAAATGAAATGCTATTTAAGACACAAAAATCACAGATATTTAAAGTAAAATAATGTATATGCATAAAGTGCTTGACCTATGAAAATAAAAAGTATATAACTCAGGAGAAAAGCTGAGTCATTGATATCTTGCATAATCTGTTTTGGGACCCAACACTGTACATAATGCTGCAGCAATAAAATGCATAATTTCTATATCAATCACTGCATATTCAAAAGAACACACACGAAACTTCTCCACTGCTATTTATTTGGAATAATCGCCCTAGTCATTGAGGCAGTACTCCCAGGGACACACATAAATCTACTTTTCTCAACCTGCAAGCATTATTTCATGCTAGTTTTAAAACAATTAAGAAACTATGAAATAATGTGAGAAAGCAAAGGCTTGGAACCAAGAGCCTGCCTGTGAGCTGTGTGATCTTGGACAGTAATGTTGCCTTCTACGGCCAAATTCCCCAACCTATGAAAATGGAATAACAATATCTTCCTCCCTGAATAATTAGGAGGGTTAAATGGGATAATATTTGCGGCTTACATTTTAATTTTTAAAAGATCAGGTAATTCCAGTAATTATTACAATTGTAGTTAAAACAACATAAACTTCCTTCAAACCCAAAAGTACTATGTAAGCTGTCAGGAATCTCAATTAAGAGTGTTCTTTGGTGATGAGCATGATGGCACTGAGCCTGTTGTGTCAAATTGCACTCAAGTTGTAAAGAGAAATTGTTTGGGCCATTCATATTTATTCTTGAGACTTTCTAAGGCCATCACCTGTTTGGGTAGAAATAGATAAAGATCAGATCAAAATCTGATTTTTAAATGTGCATGTTGCAACACCAGTTCAATGTACCATCCTACCAGGTGTTTTGTAGTAAGTTAAGAGCACTAGCTGGGAATGAATGAGACCTTGAGACTTCAGATAGAGGTATTTGTGCAGACACAGATGAGGCTAAAATCATTGAGCTCCATAAATTTCCTTGAATCTACTTTTTCATCAGAAGTAACTCCTCCCTATCCTGAAGGAATTTAGCTTCTCTTACATAAAAACATGACAATGAATTCACTTAGGGCATTTTCCTTATATGAGGATATTGATTCTCTTCAAGATTCATCCTTACTAAGACTGGCATTCAGTATAGCCCAGACAGAAAAGCATGAGCTATATTCTATAAATAAATATATATATACAAAATATATTGCAATGCTTAAAATATATACACATGCATATAGATACACACACACATATATACCTATCTACACATGCATAGATATACACATGCATATATATATATGCGTATATATAAAATATATTGCAATGCTTAAAATATGTACACATGCATATATATACACACATATATACATACCTACACATGCATATATACACACATATATACACATCTACACATGCATATATACACACATATATACATATCTACACATCCATATATATACACACATATATACATAAATACACACGTGTATAATATATAATATTATGAATAAGTAAATAGAATCCAGAATAATACAAACTTCCACATTTTTTTCTTCCATGCTGAAAGTCATGTACTACTCAGTCCAGTATTTCATGAAATTTCAATGCATTTAATGATAAGTGTTTAGAAACCTTTTTTGAAGCTTATTACTTAATAGTGAAAGACACAATCAGAGAAATGCATATTCTTTCTGCTACAACAAAAATGACTGAAAATATACTTTGAAAACAATAAGTCAGGCTTCCTGTCTCAGCCAGTAATGTCAGGAAGCTTGTATAAAACATTACTGAAGGTATGAAAAAACAGTATTAGAAAAAACATGCAATGTGGCAATATAATAGAAGTGCAGGCATTTATAAAATCTCTTTGCTTATTCTATTTACTAGAGTCTGATTCAACAATGAAATAGAATAAGAACAAATTGTTTGTGTTCACAGGCCTTCCAAGCATATCAGATCAAATGACACATACCGGGTAGTACTTATTTATTCAGAAAAAAACCATACAAAAACCAGAGATATCGCGGATACAGAGTTCTCTATCCAAGTTGGATGTCAGATTTTGGAAGAAGGGCCCTAGTCTTTCGACTATGTAACTTATGAAATCTATGGCTGCAGAAGTACCAGGGCCTCCTCTAGAAATGATTAGGCAGTGGGTTTCACCATCCATTTGTTGTTGTGTAATAAGGAAGACCAGTGAGACCACAGACCTTATCTGCCACTTCATTATTTTTAGTTGAGTGTACCTCAGTCCCTCTAATGGTATAATCAGAGACTGCATCCCAAGCCTTGTTGATGAAGTTGTATAGTATGGTAAATCAGTATTTAGAAGCCCTGATTCACCATCTCATCATTCTATTTACACTGTATGTCTATCTTAAGCAATGGTTGTCATCAGTTTCAATAGAGAAAATTTCAGCTCACAAATGGTCCTGCTAAACAGGAAGTTAAGTCCTTCTCTGTCAGACTATTATTCAAGGTATCAATCACGAACAAGTTATTTTCAGCTCTCAGAGCTACAAAAGGAAAGATTTATGGAGAAAACATTTATCCAACTCTAAATTTCTTCCTTAATTTGAATAAAAATATTTTATAGTGAAAATTTAATTTTCTCCATTGATAGACCACCTTCTTTGACTGGAATCAAAAGTAATCAAGGGAAGAAATTTAGCACCTATGGACACTTTTAATTTCAACGTCTGCTGCAATCAACTGAAAATGAGTGATTCAGTTATTCCATTGTCTATAAAGATATTCTAACTTATTTTTAATACAATTAAGCATATAGGAGAATATTAACAAATCTTTTAAATGAGATGAATACTGATTATAATTTGTTTTCTGTCACACAAAGATTTGCTGATTATCTTGTGGCAAATGCTTACAGGAAGTGCTTACATATTTGTCTTATTTAAAAAGAAAAATGTTCAAAACTTTATAGTTTTTTGTGATAATCAGTGGTAGCAGTTAGTATGCCATTCGGTAGTTTCAGAAAACTAAGCAAGTAATTATGTAAATATTATTTTAAAATATATATTAACACATTACTTTTAAAAGAAATATTGAAAATAGAAGATCTTGAAAACATTTCTATTTGCATAATTTTGTTGCTGAAAAAATATATCAGCCTATAAAAATTCTTAAATGTACATTTCAAACAAATGTTTTAAAATTACCTCACACAATACAATAATTCCAAATGTATCAAATACCTAAATATAACAGCCAAAGTAATAAAAATTTCCAGGAGGAAATAATTGTCACTTTAGGTTCAGCAATAATTTCTTAGCTATAACACCAAAAGCATAATCCTTTAAAGCATAGAATGATTAATTGCACCTTCTTTATGATTAAAATCTTTGCTCTGAAAGACACCACTAAGAAAATAAAAATGAAATGCAAGTTACAGAGTGGGAGAAGACATTTGCAAATCACATATTTTTACAATGCTTGTATCCAGAATACAAATCAATAATAAGAACAACCCAATTTCCCTATTTTAATAATTGACAAAATAGATATTTTACCAAAAATATATACAAATAATTAATAAGCACATGAAAAGATGCTTAATATTTTAGTCATATGGGAAATACAAATTAAAACCACAAAATGAATCAATACTGAATGACTATAATAAAAATTCTGAATGACTGTAATAAAAATTCTGATAATATCAAATGTTAACAAGTATATCCAGAAACTGATATACTCTTCCCTTGCTGGTAGGAATGCGGAAAGGCACATCCACTTTTAAAAACAGTTTGGGAGTTTCTTAAAAAGTTAAACATAAACTTGGTATGATCCAGCAATTCCCACACTAGGAATCTACTCAATAAAAATGATCACGTGGATCTACCCAAAAACTGATATGAATATGCAAATATTCACAGCAAAATGATTCATATTAACCCCAAATTGCAAACCATCTAAATGTTGTAAACTGATGAACAAAAAAACAAAACGTGTTAACTTCATGCATATTATTTTATGAATGTACCTCAAAGCCATTATGCTAACCCAGACATAAAAGACATATTATATGTTTCTAATTACATGAAATTCCTAGAAAAGGAAAATCTACCAAGACAGAGAAGAGATTGCTTGTCTAGAACTGTGGGCAGAAGCATGATTTAATTATAATGATAAGGAGACTTTCTGGAATGAGGAAAATATTCCATAGATGAATTAAGGTGAGAGTTGTACAACTCTAAAATGTATAACAAATCATTGAATTTTATACTTACACTAAGTGAATTTTAGTGTGTGTAAATTATATCTCAATGCATAAAGGAAGAAAAAATAACTTCAAAAAACAAATAGATAAAGTAAAATAAAATCATTAAAATGTTTAATTTACTTCAAAGAAGGCAGAAAAACAGAAATTGTTAATAGAGGCAGAGAGAGAAAGAGAAAACAAATGACAAGATAAAACCTTTAAACCAACAATAGCAATAATTATATTAAACATAAAAGGTGAAATACTCCACTTAAAAAGTATGGGTAGTCAGTTCTTGTGATAGTTTGCTGAGAATGATGGTTTCCAGCTTCATCCATATCCTTGCAAAGGATATGAACTCATTCTTTTTTATGGCTAAACGTTATTCTCAGCAAACTATCACAAGAACAGAAAACCAAACACCACATGTTCTCACTCATAAGTGGGAGTTGAACAATGATAACACATGGACACAGGAAGGGAAACATCACACACCAGGGCCTATCAGGGGGTTGGGGGCTAGGGGAGGGATAGCATTAGGAGAAATACGTAATGGAGGTGACAGGTTGATGGATGCAGCAAACCACCGTGGCACGTGTATACCTATGCAACAAAACTGCACATTTTGCACGTGTACCCCAGAACTTAAAATATAATTTTTGAAAAGTATGGGTAGTCAGAATAATAAAAAGATAAAGCCCAGTGATATGCTGCCCAAAAGATATATACTATAAATATACAAAACCAATTGAAAGTAAGAATTGGACAATATATACCAAATACACCATAACACAAGGAAGCTGGTAAGTGTAAACAGAATATTATATAATGATTAAATGATAACTAATACAAATACATCCCATCCTAAATGAGCATGCAATAAATAACAAAGCTTCAAAATACACTAAAAAACTGACAGAAACAAAACAAGAAATCAAAAAATCTACAATAAATGTTGGAGATTTTAAGACCATACTCAGTAATTTTGAAAAACCAATGAGTATGTAGAAAATCTAATCAACACTCTGGGAAAAACTTGCTCTTATGGACAACTGCAGAACAGTATACCAATACTTCAGCATACACATTATTTTCACATGAAACATTCATCAAAATAGACTATATGCTGGGTATAAAATTTTAAATTATTAACAAGATATCTGGAAAGGCCAAAACAATTGAAAATTAAACAATGCACCTCTAAATAATCCATGAGTCAAATAAAAATCACAAGAAAGATTAGAAAATATTACATATTAAATGACAATAAAAACTCAATGTATTATAATTTGTAAGCCCCATCTAAAGCAGTGCTTATGAAGAAATTTATGATTTTAAGAAAGCAAAAGAGACTGAAAGTCAATTATTTCCATTTTCATCTTGAGAAATTAGAAAGAGTAAAATAAACCCAAAGAAAGTGGAATCAAGGATATAAAAAGGATGAGACTTAGGGGTTAACAAAATAGAAGATGAACAATAGAGAAAACTAGGAAAGCCAAAACTTGGTTCTTTGAGAAGTTCAGCACATTTCATAAACAGCTAGCATAACTAAAAATAGAGAGAAAAAACAGACATTACCAAGGTTAGAAATGAAAAAGAAATACACTACAGATACTGCTGGCATTAAAAAGATAATAAAGGAATATTATGATCAACTTTTCGCTAACAAATTCAGCCACTTGGATGAAGTAGAGAAATGCCAATATAAGTTACTAAAAGTGATTTAAGAAGAAATGAAAAACCTGAATAACCTTATGTGTATTTATGAAACTGAAATACAAATTTATATAGTTCCTGCAAATGAAACACTTTCCAAGTAGTTTTACTGATGAATTTTTTGAACACTAAAGGGAGAAATTATAACAATTTTATTTTAAAAGTTTCAGATAATAAAGGAGAAGGAAACATTCCCTAATTTATCTCATGAGGACAGTAAAGCCACAAAGGGAAAGATCTGACAAAGACATTCTAAGGAAAGAAAATTGCAAACATTCCTCACAAACATAACCACAAGTGTTTGCAAATTAAATCTAAAAATACATAAAAGGAATAAGATATCCTAGCCAAGTGGATTTTAGCCCAGAACTTTCCTAAATGTGAAAACTTCTACTCTTAAAAACAATCAACCAGGAAAATGCAAAAAACAAGCAACAGTGACAAAATGACAAAGATCTTGTATCCACAATATATAAAGATCTCTTACAGATCAATAATAAGACAAAAAGAGACTTCCTTCCAAAGAGTATGGTATGGGAAGGCAAAGTTGGGTGGAAAATGACTCCACAGTGGAAAAAGCTGACAAACACTCCCTCAGCCAGGTGATTAAGGTCAAAATCAACAGTGATAAATCATGTTGAATGTATGTACCTTTGATATGATGTGATAAAAATGGTACTTTTCCTATATGACCTACCTCCCCAAAACTCATATTCCTTGTTTAGCCGTGAAAGTAAAATCAGACAGATGCCACCTCTGAGAGTATTCTGAAAATATCTGACCAGGACTCCTAAATATTGTTAAGGTCATCAAAGACAAGGGAAACTCAGAAATTGTCACAGCTAAGGGGAACTCTAAAGAGATATAAATGCTAAAGGCAACATGGTATCCTGGATAAGATTCTGAAACATAAAAAGAACATTAGGGAAAAGCTAAAGAAATCTTAACAAATTATGGACCTAGGTTAATAATAATGCATCAGTATCATTAATGGTAACAAACCTAATATACGAATGAAAGATATTAATACAGTTATGTGCCACATAATGAGGCTTTGTTCAACAACAAACTGTATGTATGATGTTGGCCCCATAAGATTTTAATGGAGCTGAAAAATTCCTACAGCCTAGTGACTTCGTAGTAGCTGTTGTAATGTTGTAAAGCAATCCATTACTCAAGTGTTTGTGTTTACGGTGTAAAAAAAACATGCATTTGTGGTGATGGTGTAAACTGCATTGCCAGTCATATAAAAATATAGTACGTACAATTGTGTACAGCATATAATAATTGACAATAATAACAAACCACCATTGCTGGTTTATTTATATACTATACTGTTAATCATTCTCTTAGAGTGTAATCCTTCTATATATTAAAAAAGTTAACCGTAAAACAGCCTGAGGCAGCTCCTTCAGGAGGTATTTCAGGAAAGGCAATGTTATCATAGAAGATGACAGCTCCATGCATATTATTGCCCCTAAAGACCTTCCAGTGGGAAAAAAAGGTAGAGGTAAAAGACAGCAATATTGATGATCCTGACCCTCTGTAGACCTAGGCTAATATTGTGTCTGCTTGTGTCTTAGTTTTTAACAAGTAAGTATTAAAAGTAAAAATAAATAAATAAAACTTTTAAAACTTTTTAGAATAAGGATATAAAGAAAGAAGACATTTTTCAGCTATACGATGTGTTTGTGTTTTGAGCTGTGTTATTACAAGAGTCAAAAAGTTTTAAAAATGCAAAAGTTTATAAAGTAAAAAGTTATAGTAAGCTAAGGTTAATTTACTATTGAGAAAAGAAACACTCTTTTTATGCATTTACTGTAGAAGTGTATAATGTTTATAAAGTCTAGTGTAGTGTACCTTCATGTCCTAGGCCTTCACATTCAGTCACCACGCACTCATTGACAACCAGAGCAACTTCCAGTCCTGCAAGCTTCATTCACGGTAAGTGCTCTGTACAGATGTACTGTTTTTTATCTTCTTTTATTATTTTTTTTTTTTTTGAGTTGGAGTCTCTCTCTGTCGCCCAGGCTGGAGTGCAGTGGCGCAATCTCGGCTCACTGCAAGCTCCGCCTCCTGGATTCACGCCATTCTCCTGCCTCAGCCTCCAGAGTAGCTGGGACTACAAGCGCCCGCCACCACGCCTGGCTAATTTTTTTGTATTTTTAGTAGAGGCGGGGTTTCACCGTGTTAGCCAGGATGGTCTTGATCTCCTGACCTTGTGATCCGCCCACCTCGGCCTCCCAAAGTGCTGGGATTACAGGCGTGAGCCACCGCGCCCAGCCTATTTTTTATCTTTTATGGGGTGTTTTACTGTACTTTTTCTTGTTTAGATCTGTTAACCATTATGTTACAATTGCCTACAGTATTCAGTACAGTAACATGCTGTACAGGTTTGTAGGCTACAGGATATAGCCTAGGTGTGTAGTGGGCTATGTCATATAAGATTTCTGTAAGTACACTCTATGATGTTTGCATGACAACAAAATCTTCTAAGGACACATTTCTCATAATGCATCTGCATCGTTAAGAAACATAACTGTAATAGGGGAAGCTGCCTGTGGACAAATGGACATTTTCTGTACTACCTTTATAATTTTTCTATAAATTCAAAGCTGTTCTAAAAAATAAAGGTTATTAAACTATGTCCTAAAATAACCAAATAAATAAATACCACATATTTATTTTTGAAAACTTGAATGTCCATAAAATAGAGTAAAAATGTCATCTATAATCTCGCCATTCAGAGATAATTACTGTTAATGGCCCTATGTGTTTCTTTTACCTTCTTTTTTTTTTTTTTTTTGAGACGGAGTCTCACTCATCGCCCAGGCTGGAGTGCAGTGGCGCAATCTCGGCTCGCTGCAAGCTCTGCCTCCCGGGTTCACGCCATTCTCCTGCCTCAGCCTCCCAAGCAGCTGGGACTACAGGCGCCCCCCCACCACGCCCAGCTAATTTTTTGTATTTTTAGTAGAGACGGAGTTTCACTGTGTTAGCCAGGATGGTCTTGATCTCCTGACCTCATGATCCGCCGGCCTTGGCCTCCCAAAGTGCTGGGATTACAGGCGTGAGCCACCACACCCGGCCTATCTTCTTTTGCATATAAATAAGGATATATAATTTTACTCCACTGGGATATTTTGCATTTTACTTTTGCATTTTTTTTTGCAATTTACCTTGTATGTTAAGTATTTCATCATGATATTGCATAGACTTTTTTTCTTTCTTTTTTTTTTTTTTTTTCTTTTTGAGACAAGGTCTCACAGTGTTGCCCAGGCTGGAGTGCAATGGTATGATCTTGGCTCACTGCAGCCTCGACGTCCCCAGGCTCAAGAGATCCTCCCACCTCAGCCGAGCAGCTGAGACTACAGGCACGCGCTGCTACCAAGCCAGGCTATTTTCTGTAGTGATGGGGTTTTGCCATTTTGCTCAGGCTGGTCTCGAACTCCTGAGCTCAAGTGATCCTCCTGCCTTGGCCTCCCAAAGTGCTGGGATTAGGTGTGAGCCACTGTGCATGGCCTGACATTGCATAGATTTTGAAACATAATTATAATAACTATATATCATTTAATTGAGTTTATATATTATAACTAATTTCTTTTAAAAAATGATAGGCAAGATAAAGTTTTTTAAATATGGTTTATTTTTAAAATAACTATTATTTTAGTAATAAACTTTTATATAATCTAAAATTGTTTCTTCAAGATAAATTCTGGGAGTGGATTAGATCAACAAGTAATGGCATTATTTTGATGTTTAATAGACAATTTCTTTCTGAAGAGTATTGAATAAATTGGGACAATTCCTTGCCTGATGGGTCATGATTTTTAATACTTTATGCAGATTTCCCTTCAATGTGTTAACCATGTGTTATCTCAAAACTTAGTTTATAACTTATAGCTATAGAAGTTTATTTTTGTACTTGTTCTGCATTTTTTCTTTACACATAACCATTATATTAGTTTAATATATATGTCTCCCTTCCCCCTACCCTTCTCAGTCTCTAGTATGCTCCATTCTACTTTTTACCACTAAAAGATCCACTTTTTTTTTTTTTTTTTCAGCTTACACAGACAAGAGAGAATATATGGTGTTTGCTTTTCTGTTTCTGGCTTGTTTCACTTGACATAATGTCCTCCAGTTTCATCCATGTTGTTGCAAGTGGATTTCATTTTTTTAATGGCTGCATAATATTTTGCCGTGTATATGTACCACATTTTCTTTATCCATTCTTCTGTTGTTGGAACCTTAGGTTGTTTCTATATCTTTCCTACATGAATAGTGCTGTAATAAAAAAAGGGGTGTACATGTCTCTTTGATAAACTGATTTCCCTTCCTTTGAATAAATAATGCCCAGTAGTGGGATTGTTGGATTATACGGTGGTTCTATTTGTAGTTTTTTGAGGAACTTGCATCTGTTCTCCATAGTAGCTGTACTAGTTTACTTTTCACCAATAACGTATAAGAGTATAAGAGTTTCCTTTTCTCCACATCCTCACCAGCATTAGTAATTATTTTGTCTTTTTGATGATAGCCATCTTAACTGGTGAGAGATGATAGCTCGTTATGGTTTTGATTTGCATTTCCCTGATAATTAGTGATGTCAAACATTTTTGCATATTTTTATATATATATATATATGTTGGCTATTTGTATGTCTTAAGAAATATCTGCTCAGATAATTTTGCTCATTTTTAAATAGGATTATTTGGGTTTTTTCCTGTTGAGATGTTTGAGTCCCTTGTATATTCTGAATATTAATCCCCTGTCAGATGAGTAGTTTTCAAATACTTTCCTCTCATTCTGTAGGTTGTCTTTTTACTCCGTTGATTCTTTCCTTTTCTGTGCAGAAGCTTTTTAGTTTGGTATAATCCTACTCGTTTATTTTTGCTTTTGTTGCCTGTGCTTTTGAGATCTTCTTAAAAAAACTATTTCCCAATGTCCTGAAACATTTCCCCTAAATTTCCTTCAGTAGTTTTATAGTTCCACGTCTTACATTTTGGTCTTTGATCCATTTTTAGTTGATTTTTGCATAAGGGGAGAATCGCGGGGCTAGTTTCATTCTTCTGCATATGTTTATTCAGTTCCCAAGCACAATTTATTGAAGAGACTATCCTGCCATGTCTTTAGTGGAAGCTTATTTTCATCTGGATATAAAATATCTTTTTATGTTGTTCCCCCTCTGATTTTTAGAGAAGTATTCATCACAGAATGTTGGAAAAGTCATAAACATGTGAAGACTCAGAAAAAAACAAGCAAACGCCGATAACCTCATTGCATCGAGGAACCAGTTTTAGCACTTTGGCATCTTTGTTTCTCATCTCCTTTTCTTTATTTTTATTTGTGATCTATCTAACTTGTCTTCTTTTTAAAAACTCAACATTATATGATAAACATTTTCCCATCATTAAAGATCTTCATAAACGTCACTTCAAAGCCTTCATAATATTTACTCGAATTGACATAATTTCCCTATTAAGCATTTGTGTGATCTTTTCCAAAATTTTTGTCACAAATGAAACAGAAAATCATTTCCATGTATAAATTATATTGACTTTCTGATTATTTAGTTACTAGAAAACAGAATGAGGATCACAAAAAGTGAAATAACCATTGAATAATTCAGAAAGTTTTACTGGTTACATGCTCTCTGGTGACATAATTATCTTAAAGTCGCTGGTCTTGAATACTCAATTAAAATATGTGCTCATTATATAAGCATGAAAACAACTTTGTGAGTTTGATTTGCATTTCTTTTATTACTGGTGAAGTGAAGAATTTTTAAGTTTGTATTTGTGTTTACTCTTTTATTAACTATGCATATGTGCCATTGGGGCAATATGTTTTTATTGTCTATATAGGTTCTCTATATATTTCAATTCCTTTCTTACAGTTGCAAATATTCACCCTATATAAATATAAAATATTTACCTTGTATAAAAAAGAGGGTTGCTTTGTGTATGATTAATTGAGCTTATCTATATTATGCTGATAATGTGGAAAAGGTTGATCTCCCATAACTCATACAGTGATAGTTCCTGAACCTATTTTCAAATTGAAATAGCACTGTCAGCAAATGGATTATAGTTTGCTAAGAACTGATTACAGTAGACTCCTAATAAATATTTTGATTGACTTATTGAAACAACCAAATGATTCTTTTTTTGATTTCATAAAATCATATGCTTTGTTACAATCTGACATTATCACACTCCTCAACGTATTTGCCATTACAAAGGTGCCAGAACCATTATAGTTTATATTTCAACTAAAAACATAGATTTGTTAATTATATTTCTCAGTAAATTGAATTAAGCTAATACCTCTAAAGTAACACATGAATAATAGGAACAAGGCATTAGAATGACACAAATATATTTTGGTTTACTATTTCTGAATGACAATTTTAGCACCTAGCCTATTTATATAAAGAGTATAGACTTTTTTCCAATCCTATATGTAAATAAATATTTAAGTAAAGTATGCCAGATAAAATAAATGTTTATACAAGAACATTTAAATTTATTATTTTAGTATTGGTTCAGTGCCTTCTTGTAGTCCCTGCTAGTGAGATCATCTCTCATGTTTTATTCGGTATATTTCAAATCTTAGACCCTTAAATATCTAAAACCTTTAACATCACTGGTCTCATTTAACATGTTTCCTTAGGAGAAAAATTTGAACTAGGAAAGTAAGACTTCTAAACATTAATCTATCTACGTCAAATTATAACATATTTAATTCATTGAACCATTTTGTTTTACAATATCTGAAAATTAAATACTAATCAAGAAGGTTGCCACTATCAACTTTGTTAGTAGGGAGATTGGAAGAAAGAACTTTAAATTTGATGACAATTGGATTTAAATCTTTTTATAGAATTTTGAAGAAAATCTTTTTTTGAAATAGTTTAGTAATCTTAATAAAGTGGCCTTAACATAAATGGAGACTTTCAATTTGGATTAAATATTCAGTCTTGTTTATTTTCTTTTATTTAATTCAGCAATTAAAAATGCAACTCAATTCATTTGCAAATAAGTTTTTGAATGATATATGCATGGCACTGTAGTGTATCCTATGCAGGTATAAAATTTTAGATGTGGGTATCATATTCTTTTACTTGAGCCACGCAGCCTGTAGTATTTTGCTATGGCAGCCCAAGCCGACTAACACAATATTCTATGTCTGACTCACCTAACATAGTCAAAGAATGCACTGGATTTTTTATAAACAATTACATCATATAGTTATTTTAGTAAATTACTGTCACATAAAATCTTCAGACCAGTACCACACATATTACTACTAAGTTGTGTCTGCTCTATTTTGGACAGATATTTATTAGTTTATTTTATATGGAGAACTTTGTGGTTACTGATTTATCATGCTGCATTTTGCTATTTCTCCTAGCTTCATGTTATTCACAAGCTAATGAGCATTTATTTGCTTCTTCATCCAAGTCACTGGTGAACATATTCAATAAACTTGAGAACAGAGCTTTCTGGCATACCAGTAAAAACTTCTCATCAGGTAGGACATCAATTGATTAGCCAATTTTTTAATGATAAGTATCAGAATGATTCTCGTGCCAAATGCATTTTGGCACCAAACATATAAAGGATTTTTCAGTTTTCAGACTTTTTTGGTTTCAGAATTACCAATAAGAAATTATGAGCCTGTGTTCATTTTTTCCAGTGTTTTCTGCAGGTAGAAGGGTCTTTGTGACCCTGATGTAGCCAATGAGTTTTTAGTAAGTCTTCTCTTGTTTGCCAGTTTTATAGTGTTTTATCAGTATATGTCATGATAGAGAGATACTGCTGCTGCTACCAATGGTGATTACTATCACTATTTGTAAAACTCCCTTCCAAAATTTCTCTGTCTTATATTATCTAAAGAATAAGGTCATAATTAGTTAACCTTTACATATCCAGTATCCAGAAATCCGTATCATAAATAACTACTCACTCTTTGTTCACTCTTTGTTTTTAGATGAAAATATGTGTTGGGCCTCTCTGATAATGTGGCAATAGCAATCAAGTTGGAAGAGCAACTGTTTATTAAACATGGACATATGGTGGTGACAGTTGTGCCAGTGCCAATTGTTTGATAATTATTTTAAGTTACATGTTTTATCTACCAGTTTGGCTAATATTCTAATAAGTATTCTATTTTACCTGCTACCATTTATTGCAAAATCAATAAATCTGTTAACATTTAATTTGTATCAATTTTTATTTTATGCCACATATTACTTCAAAAATGATTAAGATGGCTTACAAGAACACCAATGATGCAGAAGGACATAATGTACATTTAGAATAAATTTTTTAAAACAAAGCAAAGAAAAGAATTTTTGCAAAACTGATGGAGCCAGGAATGAAGTCTGTACACAAAGTGCATGCCCTTAAGTCTTAGATACATGTTGGAGCCTGGCTACAATTTGCCTTTAATATTGGAGCAATCAACAGAAAGGAAAATGTGATTCAAAATGTAATTCCTAACACTGAGGTTCCCCTAATACCCAAAGCTAAATTATTTAACTCTTTTTTAATGGATTTAGATGAATGGGCTTTTAAAGAAGCCCATTTTGCACTTTAGCTGATTTAGCTGAATGGGCTTTTATAGAAGCCCTTTTACACTTTAGCAAGTTCAAAAGGCATGAGTCGGAAGGAACTGTGATGACTTTGTGGAAGTAAGTCACCACAGTTCCTTCCAGTTCATGCCTTTTGCACTTGCTGCCCCATCTGCTTAATGTTTTTCCACTATCAAGCATTATACATTTAGCGGTTTCCAGAAACATTCCCTGTAAGCAGATATCAGAACATCCATCCACAAATGTGTATTCATATTTATCTATACTATATAATATGTACATATAGCATAAAACAAAAATAAGTATCTAATTTACAGGAAAATATTTAAAAATCTGCAAATGAATCATATTGACCAGACTGTCTAAATAAAGCTAACTTCTCAAGACTATTAATTTAACCACAGTAACAACTCTAAACAGTTTTTCTTTTTCTTTAGAAAAGACAAAATGAGTATTCTCCATTTACTATTTTTTACTTAGCTCCATAAAAACGCTCCGGTCATGTTTCACACATAAAATACTGAGCATTTGAAATAATAGTGTAACCTCAAGAAATATTAAGGATCCAAAAACTGATCTGGGACTTGAAGAAAATAAATCTGACATTCTATAAAAGTAGAATTTATTTAGCAATGACTTTTGTTTTTCCTACTGTTTATTCCATAGTGCTATAATTTAAACTTCCCATTTCACTGCTTCTTCTTACCTTTATAAAGACACTTTAAATCATCTAAATCATCTAAAGTCACTTTAAGGGGCCGGGTGCGGTGGCTCATGCCTGTAAGCCCAGCACTTTGGGAGGCCTAGGCAGGCGGATCACTTGAGGTCAAGAGTTCAAGGCCAGCCTGGCCAACATGGTGAAACCCCATCTCTATGAAAAAAATACTAAAATTAGTCGGGTGTGGTGGCACTTGCCTGTAATCCCAGCTACTCAGGAGGCTGAGGCAGGAGAATTGCTTGAACCCGGAAGGCAGAGGTTGCAGTGAGCCGAGATTGCGCCACTGCACTCCAGCCTGGGCAACAGAGACTTCACCTTAAAATAAATAAATCAATAAAGACACTCTGAGGAAGACAGACCATAAGTTCTTTGAACTTCCTTTCAAATGATCCTATAATGCCCAGAACAAATTCTGTTTTTAGTTACCGTGTTTAAAGGACTTATAGAATACAAAGATATTAATAACAAATTGTGTTTGATAGAGGAAATTGTGTTAATCATCCTAAAATTATATTTCTTAAATTACTTTATAAAAATATAGTTACAAATAAGCTATATGTAATTTTTTCAATTAAAGTAAATGCACCACATTGTGACGATATAGAATTTTAAAAACATTAATAGTATGGGTGAAATGACAATTGACGAAACTTCTTTTTTTAACAATGGAAAAAGAAAGACACTTCTTAAACTCAAGATCAAGTGTTAACACAGTGATTTCTCCTTGGGTTTAATAGAGAGTTTAATTTATTATAATATTTTATTCAAGAAGATTTTTTAAATATTGTGTCTCAGATGGATTTATACAAAACTGTATCAAGCAATATTAAGCAAGACCAGTTAAATTTGCACTAGGAAACTATTAAAAGCATAAATGTAAGAATTTGTAAGGTGTACTTGTTATTTGAAAGAAATGGAGGAAATGTAAGAAAATAAAATAATAGTTATCAGTGCTTAAAAAAAGCATTTTTATATAATCTGAAGGCCACATAAACGGCAATTACTTGGTTGTGATGACAATTGTGGTTATTGATACTGACATGTCAATTTTCTATATGTGATCAAGAGTCAGTCTTGATCAAAATCAGAATATAAGAAGTCGTCTAACAGTAGACATTGGATTTCCTTTGGAAGTAATGGATAAATTTAGTAAGAACAATAGTTACACACATACACACACACACACATACTCACACACACTCAGATGTTCTTCCACCATCTCTATAAGCTTCCTCCAGAGTTAGAGCTCTCGTAACAATTAATATTCATATATCTTAATATTTATTGTATTGTTTCTATGTAATTTCATTTGATAATCTCACTGATTTTTGTTTTTAGACATTAACTGAAGAAAAACAATGCAGAATAAGCAGAGAAGTATATAATAGGTATGTGAATCTGGGGTCAGGTATACAGTGCAGGCTTTTTCTGCTATTTTTTCTAGCTGCTAGTTTACCCCTTTAAATTTCTTTCTTTAGGATTCTATTCTTGTTCAGTGGGTATAACCAATACTAACCCAAAAGGAACTTCACAGATATTCAAAATACTGACAGCAGAATGTTTTAAAATGACAATAGTTACAAATATATAGAAAATCTGAAAAAGAATATGCAAGAGTGACTACTATTGCTCTGGAAGGATTGTAAGGTATAAGTGACTCTTTTCCATTTCCAGAATAAAATATTACTGCATCACAGTTTCAGCATGCACAAACGAATCAACTATGCGAATCTAAATCATTGCTTGGGTATTCATAAGGATTTCCACCAATTTAATGAATTTAGTTTAGACATCGCTGACATCAAGAAATCAGAAAAAGTAGTGAGCACTTAGCAGCAGAAGTTGATGACTTAAAAGTCTGTAAGTAGGGATGAACAGATCTCATTTTAAGTGAGACTAGACAATAAAGCTGGGATAAAATGGAGAGGTTTTTAGTGCTTGGCATTTACTAACACCCCATCATTTTATACTTGACACCTAGAGTTCTTTATTCTACGCCTTAGATTTATCTGTTTCTTAATTGTTCTCTGCTTCACAGGGTCTCCAGTGAATCCTCAAATAATTGAAAGCATTTATCTCCCCAGTGGTTGGGCTTTGGTCACTGTTGGACTAAAACAGCTCAGTAAACCGATCATCGTGTTCATGTAAAGGTGCCAGATTTTAAGATGAAATGGCACAGCATCCACAAGGCAGCCCTTTCAACTAGTTAATTACTTTAAATCATTTTTATATTGCCGTATTTTGTATGCTAGTGCTAGTTATGATAGCATGAGCATTACAATCTAACATGTATCTGATATCATGTCATATAGTAATTCTACCTCTGCAGATACAGAAACCATCACTTTAACCCTTTAAATTGCATCATGCAACTAAAATAGATGGACTATTTTGAAAGGTACCATTGCCAATAGATGGCCGTGGCAGAAAATTTTAAAAGAAATGGATAAAATTAAATACTGGCAATCAGAATCATAACTTTGTGGTGGCCTATGTACATTAAGTTTAAATACTATACAACATGTAAAAGTAGAGAATTAGAAAAATACAGAAAAACAATCGTATTTTCATGTGCAATTCTATTTTCAAAGATAGTGTCTTTGAAACACTAGAGTCCTCTCCTCTAGTTGGAGATATCAAAACTTGAAAATATCTGTTTAGTTTATTTTCTCTATGAAATAACAAGAGTTGTAATATTGAAATATATTGTAAAGTACAAGTGGATTTGCTAATAGTAAGGCACCTAAGCTAGGTAGAATTATTTTATCAGTTTTAACTTTTGAAGGAAATAATGAATTTAGCTAAATTTTCTTACTGATCCTTTAACATATACAATTATTAAGGCGAAGGTAATAAGAAGTCTACATTACAGAAATATCTACTACATTATAAAAACTGGAAACGTTGTTTAAAGCCAGAAAATCTACATAAGGAAGATACAATGTCAGTAAATGGAGACACAAACCAAAATAGGAGATAAACAGAAACATTTTAATTGTTTTATCATAAAACATCTATTACTATATAATCAATAAAAAAATAAAACATTAGCCATATAATCTAAAAGTTTTTAAAAATTACCCATGATAATCAGAAAGATCAAGGTACAATCCAAAATTTCATCGAATTCAATGAATTGCAAATCATTTAAAATATCACTCATATTTTATTTATTTTTACAATTAAAACTTCCTTATTAAAAATTACAAATATGATAATCTATAAGTATAATAGAATAATTTGTGAATAATTTATACAACATAAAGGTTTTTAAAATCACCTAAAATTAGACTACTTATGAGAAAATAATAAATGTTTTGGTAAATATCCTATCATAAATTTCATTATGAGTTATATAAAAACATATAACTTAAGTACATATTATATATGCTCTTCTTTGTTCTATCATGGATATTTATGTTGTGCTTTTTTTCTCCCCTTCTTCTCTCCTCTCAACCTCCCCTTTTTCACCCTTCCAACTTCCTACTCCAAGATAACTGTAAATAGCTTTGCACCCATCATCTATACCACTCCTTAAATATGCATTTAATCACACACACATATATGCTTATATATGTCCATAAGCAATATATATATACACACATAGACATATATCTACATGTGTGTACATATATACATACATGTGTATTCACATGTATAAGTCATTTTCATCATTTCTATTATAGAAATGATATTGCGATATATTTTTCTCTGAATTTTGTTTTTCTCACTTTTGAAACAGACTAAAAACCCTTACACATTTTTTTCTATTAATTCGTGCTACTCCACGGGATGCATATGCCACAATTTATCCATTTATTTTCTTTACATTTCTCCTATCTCTCTTTCTTTCCTTCCTTTTCCTTCCTTCCTTCTTTCCTTCTTTCCTACTTTCCTTCCTTCCTTCCCTCTTCCACTCGTTCTGCTTCCTTCTTAATACTAACAACACTACAGCCAATATATTTCTGTATATAATCTGATGTATTGATACATTTTTTCCTTTAGGATACTTCCATAGGACTTGGATTGCTTCATATTATATGTAAGCTTTGAAGATTAGTAGATATGGCCAGATTGATCTTGAAAATGGTTGTAATATTACTTAAACAATTAATACATAAGAGTGCTGAATCTTAGTACTGTTTAATTTTTGTCAAACTGCTAAGTGTAAATGTTACATTGTAAAGTCATATCTCCTTGTTACTTTAATTTTTGTTTGTCCAACTTCTGGACAGTAGAGAGAACCTCACTATGTATTTTAGGCCATTTTATTTAATCTTTTCTGAATTTTCTATCTATAACATTTTCCTTTGGCCTCATTAGAATTATGAATTGTAAAAATCTTTTGAACATTATAGATATCAATCTTTTAAATGCACATAATCACTTTCTCAAACCGTTATGAATTCTCACTTTTTATAGTAAGAACACATAAAATACTTTCACAATCAGAAACACTTGACATATGCATAGACATGCCTTTTATATTTTAGCTTTTAGATTTACTGTCTCAAAGTTCTTTCTAAATCCTAGGTGATAAAATAGATTATTATATATTTAATTCTGATCTAAAACACTAATTATAGACAAAGATTGTCAGAATACATAAGTAAAACAAGACCCAACTATATGTTGTCCGCAAAAACTCACTTTAAATATAAAAACAGAGCTAGGTTAAGAATAAAGAAGTGGAAAAAGATATGCCGTGTTAACAACTGATAAAAAGAAATTGGGGATCAATATGTCAATATCAGAAAAATCAGACTTCAAGATAAGGAAAATTATCAGGGATAAAGACGGGCATTACATAAGGATGAAGGAGTCAAATCTCCAAAAGTATTGTATGTATATGCACCTAATAACAAGGCATTAAAATACTTGGTGCAAATATTTATGGGACCACAATGAAAAAACAGACAAATTCATCATAATAATTAGAGTTTTTAATGCTTCCCTCTCAGTAATTGATAGATCCAGCAAGAAGAAAATCAGTAAGAATAAAGACGTGATCAGTACTATCATCAACATGATCTAATGGATATCTATAAAATACTCTATCCAATAATAGCAGAATATACATTCTTTTCAGGCACACCTGGAACATTTACCAATGTAGACCACAAATGTACCATACCAATGCAAAATATTAATAATAGGAGAAACTGGGTGTGGAGTTTCTGGAATTTTTTGTACTGTATAATTTCTCTGTAATTCTAAAACTATTTTAAAACAAAAATTACATTAAAAATGCAGATGAGAATTTTAAGTGTATTTAGAACTGTAATGTTCTAATAAGTACATTATACATGGAAACTCATAACAATGGGTTTTAGATCTCTAAAAATATATAAAAAATTAAGATTTCAAGTTTGTTACATATTTAGAAAGAAATGCAATTAAGTTACAAAAGGTATTTCAATACTAGCGTAGATATCTTTTAATTAGCAAAATAGACAGCTTTGAATATATCAAGTGTTGTTTCTAATTATGTAATAAATTTCAATATGTAATGTATGATTTAATTATAAGTGAAATAAATACTCAGAAAATATTTTGATACCTGTTACAGTTTGATCACTCCAATTCTCATGTTGAAATATGATCTCTAATATTGGAGGTGGGGCCTAATGGGAGAGTTTGAGTTGTGGAGCCATATTCCTTCTGAATGCCTTGGTGCCTTTCTTGTGGTAGTGAGTGAATTCTCTAATAGTTACCACTAGAGCTGGTTGTTTAAAAGAGCCTGACGCCTACCCTATATCTCTCTTGCTTCTTCTCTCGTCATGTGATCTCTGCATGCACCACCTCCCCTCTCCTTCTGCCATGAGTGGAAGCAGCCTGAAACCCTCACAAAACGCAGATGTTGGCACTATGCTTCTTGTACAGCCTGCAGAACCATGAGCCAACTAAACCTCTTTTCCTTATAAGTTACTGAGCTGCAGGTATTCTTTTATAGCAACACAAAGGAACTAAGCAGTATCTCTATTATGTTGTTAACAGTAACACACAGGGTCTAAGAGGTACCTCTATTGTGTTTCTTAATTATATTGGTGCTTGTCTTAATAGTAGATTTTAAAGACTAATATCAATGTTTATATACAGTCAAAGGCAGTTTCATGACTATCAAATGCTATGATAAAGAATTATGAAGGGCCTAATATTAACTATTAAAAAGCATTCAACAATAACAAAAAATCTGTACAAAATGCCACTTAACATTTCAAGTTATTGTTTATTGCAATTCATTAACAAACCGGTCAATATAAAAACTTACATAATGGCAATATAATTATTTCATGACAGAAGTCAGTGGTCTCCTGCTGACAAATGACTATGTGATTGCAACATGCCCTTACCACTATGTTTAAGGTAGTATGTGGCTTAAAGTTTACCTGATTTAAATGTGAAGAGCTTTCTGTAAAGTTCATACTCCTTCATGTAGAAATCACAGTTTAGTATTACTCTTCCATGAAAATAATGTAACATTTAGGAATATGAGGCAATGTGCCGTCTTCTAGTACAATATAAGTCTTCTTAGACTACTTCAGAGTATCTGAATTGTTGAAGAATTTCAATCTTTGTATGTTTTTACCAGCCAGTACAAGAATTAATAATTTTCCATAGACTGGACACGTATTATTCTTATACCTAGATTATTATTATACCTAGAGTGTAATCAAACCAGTGAAAATAATTAAAATACTTTTTTCTGAATCTGATAAATACACATTATATATTGTGTTCAGGCATTGCTTTAGTTTTTGTCATTTATCTTTTATAAACAAAACTGTTGGCTGTTTGAAAATTTACAAATTGTTTTGCTGTGTAAAGTATAAAGAACCCATCAAGTTTCAACCCTTATTTCATATTATATATTCATTACATATTTGACATTATTTAATTTCTATAGATACAGACTAATCAGTTTTAAATGGATTCTCACAGAACTGAGTTTTACCCTCATTATGTTTACAGTACTCTATCTTGTACTACAGTTACTTGTGAGTTTTATATCTCTAGGCAGGGTGTTTTTATGCACTTTGGTATCTTCCCCCAAAACACAGCATCTTCACATTGTAGGTGTTCAACAATCATACAAACTTTTGTATCTCTCTTCTTCTCTCCCTTACCCTCCCCTCCCCTCCTCTCCTCTCCCTTCCTCTCCTCTTCTCTCTTCTTCCCGCTGTTCCTTTTCTTCTGCGAATAAAATGGAAGGCTTATAGGCTGTGGAAGATTTATAGGTGTGTCATAGAATACTGACCTCAGTTTTGGGGATAAACAGATGATGATTGGAGCTTCCAGAAACTTTTTGGCCAGTCAAATCTATATTAAAGTAGAATTATCCATGTCTTCTCTAAGGGGGATTAGGATGAATTGGAGTCATTATCTACTGTCTCACAGGCAGTTAGCACATTGAAGGATAATTAGCACTCACTGTTCATCTGCAAGGTCCAGAGGACAACCATAAAAGTGATCCACTACATGACTGGATCCACCACATAGCCAGCTGCAGAACACTGCCCATTACAGAAGAGGCCTATGAAACTTCTAAGGAATTCTTCTAGATGCCTATGGAGTTGTAACTCAGCCCAAGGCACTATCAACTGAGGGTCAGAGGACAGGGAAGTTGACTGGGTTTCCTAACAGGTGACTCTTCAATTGATCACCCCTAAATTTTATCTTCAGATACTCTGTCCCTTTGCAATTGATGTGCTTTGCAATAGCTTCATGTTGGCGGTGAGGTGACTCTTCCAACAATGCATGTGAGTTGTGTAAATCAAGAATCATTATTCTTTTAATACTCAACACGAAAAACTTTTATTACAGCCAAGATCTGTACCCATTGTTACAAGAAATTTTAATTTAAAGTTGTCAATTAAAAAGACAAATTGTTTAATAATCTCAACTCTGGAAAAGTGGTAAATAATTATACAAATCAGTTGACATTTTTATTACTAACTTCTGTGAACAGAGTTTTTCATAGATGAAAACTAACAAAAGTGTGGAGAAGTTAGCAAATAAAAAGTCATGAAGAATTCCATTTAGCCATTCGAAACATAAAACCTGATTTAAAGAAAAATAAAAACAAAAATATGTGCACAGGAATCTCAAATGTCTTCTTAAAAACTGAAACAAAATTATTTTGAAGTTTGATGCAAATTCATAACTCGGTATTTTCCTTATACTTTGCAGTTAATTATTTTTATTTTTGTTTAATACATCGAACACTTATATATCTATATGCAAGCCTGATATCGATGTCTTCAAGTACATTTCAATTTTAATTTCAACTCCTCATGCCATAATCTGGAAAAGGTGAAAGGCCCTACTTCAGAAAGACAGGCTCTATCCCAGATGTTCCACGAGCTCTGAAGGAGCTTCCCCTCTTACCAGTTAAAATAATATAAACTGAAATGTCTTCAGCAGAGTATGAGGCTAGCACTTGGGTGCTATAGAAATGCAGAATACTAAGTAATTGCATTTAGCTGGAGAATCACAGCAAAAGTGAATACAAGAAGAAAAAAATGAGGGGGAATAAACATGCAAAAAGGGAAGATAAAAGTTATTTTTCAGATAGAGAGAATGGTATGTTCAAAAATATAGGAGCAAGACATTTTTACTGAGTTTCGTGCTCTCATCTCATTTCCTCTCAACTCACTACAACTAGATTTTATCACTCACTGATAAGCTTAAACTGCTTTTGGAACTTCGTCAATAGCTTTTTATGATGAATGACCAATTTTCTGACTGTGTTACGTGTGATCTCTGTAGCATTTGGCACAGTTATCATTTTCTCTTCTGGATACTCTATTTTCACCTGAAGTGCCTGACACCATTTCTCCTGGCTGTCTGCTTAGTCTGATTTCTCTTTAAGGTGGGCTTCTTCCTTTTACCCACCCTACTCGTCTGGAAAAAGTCCTAGGTCATTTTATTTTCCTATCCAACACCGTTTCCCTGAATTTCCTGTCCCTTCCATCTGGTGAGTGATGGCAGGTAGGCTGATCTGTCCCAGATTTACACATCTGGTTCACATCTCTTAGCTGAGCCTTGGATTCAAATGTTCTATTGCCAATAAGATGTATCAATTATGTATCTATCAAAGTAATGAATGAATCACAAAATTAACTCGTTTCTTACCCCCAATATTTTCATTTTATTATGTCTATATTGCATCAAAAATTCATTAGCCCATTCACCAAAGCTGGAAACCCAGCAGCCGTCTTTTCTCTTGATCTCCAAATCCTACACCTAGTCATTTCATGCAGTCCTACCACTGCTATCTCTGAAATCCATCTACTACTATGTGCCACTGCTTCATCAAATTATGAGAAAAATACAGTTTATGAAGTTTTAATATGCAGATTTACATTTTGGGGTAAGACCCCTGGTCTCTATGTTAGCCTTCCATATGTTCATCCATCATACATGAGTTTTTCATAAAAATAGTGGGATTCATACAATCTAAAAGGGTTAATAAGGGTGCCTTAAATCATTGCTTTCAGCATTTCTGAGCAGTTACATACTACAAGATGCTTTCAAAATGGTAAATTTCATAAACACAGATCTTTAAATTCTAGATATTTGCCATTATTTGCATGAGAAGTGGACTGACTATAAAAACCATATGACAACACTGAGGTTTGTTATTAATCTAAGGCAAATTACTTGAAAGAACTGGCAAGCTTAAGAAAAAGACAGTGTTCTACATATGCTGACTCGTTAGGTAAAGTCGTTGTCAGTAAGGTGTTATATAACAACATTTTGTATACATGTATATATTTTTGAAGCAGGTGTGTAGAAACAAATACTTTGTCTCTTTAAAGTATAGATGACATTTTAGCCATTGAGAAAATAACTGCTTTTTGGTAAAAACAATTCATATTACAAAAAAAGTCATTCTGAAAATGGATACTTGGGAGTTTATCTATCATCATGTGGTTTTGTTGCTGAGAAAAATGTACATGTATCTCCTAGGAAACAAGTCCACTTAGTTGAAAAACTCAGGAATATAGTCTTCAAATAAACAGTTCCTGTATATTTTAAACCTATTACTAAAATAAGACTTTTGATAAGAGTACAAGAGTAATTGAATGAAAATTCTAACACATCAGCATTTAGTAATTAGTGTATAGGATTGAAAAATAAATGTGGTGACAAGGTAAACACAACACAGTAAAGTTGTTCTAGTTGGATTTATATGTTTTTATGGTGTATTTTTCAACTTTGATAGCCATTAAAACCAGTACAAAACAAACTGAAATTATAACCCCATCTTCAAATATCTGTAGCATAAAATATTAAAGCAAAATTTCAGAATGAATAGAGTACATTTGATCACATTGCTCTCACAAAAACATCAATAAATAAAATATACAATAATATAAAGCATATAATCTTATTAGACTTCATTAAGGATTATGAAAACAACATGAGACTGAGACATTTATCAAGTAAAATTCACTTAAAATATCTGTATTTTCTACTTTTCAATTTTTGTATTTGCATGATCTTATCTCCAAATACATTGTGTTGAAGTGCAAATATATATATATAAAACATATATAGATGTAATTTATAAATACTGCTAAATATATACTGGGACATATGCTTATTTTATTTTACTATTAGAAAGGTGCAGTTAAGAATTTTGATACTACTATGCAATGTTCAACGTCCTTCATAAGATTGAGGTATACACAAATGCCTTATGTTTTCTATGCCTATAATCTGTCTCACCCAAGTTCTAGCTTACTCTATGCATCTAGAATGAAAACTCTGCAAATGCCCAGAAAGTCTACCAGTAGAAAACATACAACCCCGCTTCAGTGCCTTTTCATAGCCTGTCTGATACTCAGTTTTTCTGTCCATTTGATATGTTCCTTCTCTGCCCATGTTACCAGGGATTTCACTTATTTGATATGGATTCTACCTCCAAGCAAGACAATCTGCATGCTTTTATACTTGTTCTAGAAGCATTTTAATTTGTTTGGTTTCGGGTTTTGTACATTTTCTTTTCTTTTTTCTTTTGAGATAGAGTCTCGCTCTGTCACCCAGGCTGGAGTACAATGGCGCCATCTCGGCCTACTGCAACCTCTGCCTCCTGGGTTCAAATGATTCTCCTGCCTCAGCCTCCCAAGTAGCTGGAACTACAGGTGCACACCACCACACCTGGCTTATTTTGTATTTTTAGTAGAGAGAGGGTTTCACCATGTTGGCCAGGATGGTCTCAAACTCCTGACCTCAGGTGATCCTCCCACCTCAGCCTCCCAAAGTGCTGACATTACAGGCATGAGCCACTACTCCCGGCCCTACACATTTTATTTTCTCCAATTGCAAAGCAAACTTCACCCACTTTTCTCCATCAATCCATGAAACTTAATATTTCATTTGAAAGTAATCTCCCTTATTATATACTTAATGTTTATTTTCTTAGGGTAGGCTTCATGTTCACTTTTTTGTGATTTTATTAAAATATATCTCAAGTAATATTTTACATTTGTACCATACGATCAAATATTTTACTTATGTGCAATATCTATCCCTACCCACAAAATTCCTATGAGGAATCTAGTTATCAATTTCATCTGTAGCTGCACCCCACCCACTATTTCAGAACAGTGAGAGATTAGTAGATATTATCAATCTATTCTTTAATAACAATACATAAAAGCATAACCTATTTGATTTAGTATACATGTGCAACAGATTACAATTTACTGGCTTTAAAAAGTCTGTATTTATCACTTATTGTGATGATTTTAAAGGATATATTAAACCATCAGCATCAAAATGACCACAATAGTAGCAACAATAAATTTTAATTTGAATGATATTGTCTGGGATAAAAGTATGCAAAAGAAAATAAAAATCACCCAGAATTCTACAATCTCTAGAGAACCACGAATAATGCTTTCTGTAATATGCATGTGGCTTTATATGCAGAATAATATCATAATTCGTGTAATTTTAAAATATGCTTTCTTACTAACACTATATTTTTTCTTTCTTCCAGAACGAAAGTATTGAACGAATATTCAGATTTCAATGGTATATTTAGAGACAGTAGTATTCAGTACTTTTATAAATGCCTTATCTATAATCTCTACATTAGACTATTAGGTGTTCTAGGAAAACACACATTGCGTGAGTTTCTGAAGGGTCAGGAAAGCAGAGAGGTTTGTGAGCAAAACCGTCTTGAAAGTGAGGTCATTATGGCTCCATGTTATTTTTGTTAAAAATGCTATGCAAAATATATTCAGTCACAGCCAAGGATATTTCCAAGGGAAGGTAGTAGGATAAGGTGTGACTAAATACATACAACTCAATCTCCTTAAGTGCTAGAAAAGAAATGAGGAAAAAGAATCAGAAAAAGTAGGAGGATAAGGTGTGACTATATACAACTCAATCTCCTCAGGTGCTAGAAAAGAAATGGGGGAAAGGAATCAGAAAACAGAAGAGCGAATGTTCAGTACACAACTTAAACTCAACAAACTGAGATGAATATGATGAATAACAGGAACTTGGAGAGGGAGGGCTGACTCTAGTATAAATCAGTTTGAGTTGTTTTAAGAACCAAGATGGTTATATAACTAGAGTGTCCACCTTTATTTTCTTTATTTAATATTTTACCCTTCCCAACAAAGTAAATATTTCCATATGAAATAAATACATTTCCTTCCTTCGTCCCTCCCTGCCTCCCTCCCTCCGTCCCTCCCTCCCTTCCTTCCTTTTTTCCTTACTTCCTTCCTTCCTTTTTCGAGATAGAGTCTTGCTTTGTTGCCCAGGCTGGAGTGCTGTGGCATGATCTCTACTCATTGCAACCTCTTCCTCCCAGGTTCAAGTGATTCTCCTGCCTCAACCTCCTGAGTAGCTGGGATTACAGGCACCCACCACCAAGCCAGCTAATTTTTGTATTTTTAGCAGTGACGGGGTTTTACCATTTTGGCCAGGCTGTTCTCGAACTCCTGACCTCAAGTGATATGAATGCCTTGGCCTCCCAAAGTGCTGGGATTACAGGTGCGAGCCACCGCACCCGGCCTAAAGAATTAAATACTATTTATCTAACTTTGTTACCATGGCATTGTGTTAATTGTCTCAGTAATTACTGATATTTCTACAAAACTGTAAAAGTACATATTTTTTCCTTCCTAAATGTTGTATAAGCTTCAGCTTAAATCAGAGCCAAAGCAAAGATAACTGGTACAAACCAAACTCTTGGCTTTTCTCATACATATATATGAGAAATGTATAGTCCAAAAAGCACAGGCTCTACGCCAAAAAGATGTTGTTTTGAATTCTGCTGCACCATTGCTAGCTGAGTGACACTGGGCTGGTTACTTCATCCCTCAGAGCTTTAATTTTCTCATCTCTAAAACAAGGCAAATGCTATCTCAATTGAAGGATTGTTTTAGGAACTAAAAATTGCATTATTATATCATAGTAGTTGCTTAATAAGAGACAATTATAATCACTACTGTTATATTGTACAAAGTAAAATTACATTTAAAAATACTGAATATGTATTTTGTGAATGTGTCTACTGCAGATGTTTAAATTGGAAAACATAATTTAACACTCACTTTACAAAATCTGAGATATCATTTAAAAGAATTTAAGTAGCAAAATAATTTTATTAATTTTCCATCAACTGCCTGAATATGACTCAAGTTAACAAAATGACCTGTGACTCATTAGGATAAATACTGTTAACAAGTAAGGGGGAAAATGTATAGCTCAAAGCTTCATTTTGTGTCATTTGTCAATTTATGTAGCAAAATACATATTAATGTCTGCTCTATGCCAGGCTTTTCAGAATCTGGCTTTTTTTTTTTTTTTCTCTTGAGACGCAGTCTCGCTCTGCCGCCCAGGCTGGAGTGCAGTGGCACGATCTCGGCTCACTGCAAGCTCCGCCTCCTGGGTTCACGCCGTTCTCCTGCCTCTGCCTCCAGAGCTGCTGGGACTACAGGCGCCCGCCACCACGCCTGGCTAATTTTTGTATTTTTATTAGAGACGGGGTTTCACCGCGTTAGCCGGGGATGGTCTCGATCTCCTGACCTTGTGATCCGCCCCGGCCTCGGCCTCCCAAAGTGCTGGGATTACAGGCGTGAGCCACCGCGCGGGGCGCCGGAATCTGGCTTTAATCAAACTCCTGAGCCTGATTGGCTACTAATCCCCATCATGACTCCTACCTTTGGCTACTCGTTGTTCAACTAATACACAATCACCTCTTCCCTTTGTCTGGAATGCGCCTCTGTTTCTTAGCTCATGAAAACTTTTCAGTCTTTTATAACCCAGTACAAATATTTTCTTTCCCTGATGCTTTACTTGACTATTCCTCTCCTAGAATAGGCATTGAGATGCAGAACCAGCAGTGGGATAGAAGTAGATTCTTGCTTAATATAATATGATTTTTGCCTAGAAAGAGATCACATCAGGTTTCTACCACCAAAGTAGGGTTTACAACATTATTCTTTGTACTCACTTCTATGTGTGTGTTTTTGCATATATGTCTATGTTTGGGATCCTTTACTTGTTGGGAACAAATATCGTGATGAATAAAACACTTTGTGTTCCCTCATGATACTGTGATCCATAGACAATGTTCTAGAAATATATGGTGAATGGATGAGTGAAAGACGGAAAGACTGCCAAGTTCTACTCAGTGACCTCTTTCAATTACAGTGACTTGAGAGAAGAATCAGGAACATAAAACAAGAAAAGTAATCTTTTTGGTGTAATGAGGATTCTGTAGTCCTGGAAGAGAGAGAATTTATCAGCATTAAAGTCACGCACAATGTCAATCAGTTTCATGGAGAGACCATGTGAGGTAGACAGATGACAAAAGATTAATCAAGCAACTGCTATAGGGCAAGATTAGTGTGCTGATTTCATGCAAGGTTGACAGATAAAAAGGTAAAGCAATATATTCTGTGAGGCACTAGGGTATTGTTCCTATTGCTGGAAAGTGACAGCAGCAAAATATATGAAAACTGGAAAGTATCAGCTTAATTGGAGAAAAATATATAGGCACTGAAAAAAACTAGGTTTTGCAAAGAAATCATTAAACTAGTAAATACACAAATAAATTTATTAAATTGTTGGTAGTCATTTGAATAATGTACTCCTTTTAGGACAGAATATCACAAAAAGTGCCATATATTTATATTAATATTTGTGAAATTCGATGTTTCCTAGGAATACAGATAACTAACAATAATAGACATTGGTTTTCAGTAATCACCAGTAGCTGAAAACAAAAATATAGTACCAAAAATGCAATTGTTTTTGGAGAACTTAAGTTTAGGTTTAATATCATAGATAAATGTATTTAACTTGATTGTGGGAACTAGGTTTCTTAATGTTGGAGAAGGTATGGATAAGCAAGAAGGGAGATTAGGATAAATGCTGTAGTACTGAATTTGAGTTGCAAACATCAGTAATAACGCATTTTTAACTTAATACATAGATAGACGGATAGATAAACTATTATAGGTATGTACACCAACACGGGTTATATATGTATAACCAAGCACTGTGCTATGGGAGAGTTTGGAAGCAACGACAACTCAGTAATAGTTAGCAAGCCCATTGCCAGATCTTGGTTTTTAAATGTCAATCTGCAATGAAAAGAATCAGGACTCCTTATTAAAAAGGCTCCTACTAAGGCTAGGGCAAGGAATATAAAAGATAATGTATAGAGAGCTTCCTATAGTGACAATAAGCATGGAAATGTTCAGAAAACAAAAGGATGAACACATATCAATAGCTCCCAATGCCCAAAGCTGGACCAACTTGAACAGCACAATAAATAACAAATAGCATAGTATCAGACTATATACCCCAAGGTATAAAATAAACCTAAATTCCCATCAATGATAGACCGGATAAAGAAAATGTGATACATATACACCATGGAATACTATGCAGCCATAAAAAAGAACAAGATCATGTCCATAGCAGGAACATGGATGGAGTTGGAGACCATGATCCTTAGCAAACTAACACAGGAACAGTAAACCAAGTGATGAGAACACATAGACACACAGAGAGGAACAACACACACTGGGGCCTTTTGGAGGGTGGAGGGTGTGAGAAGGGAAAGGATCAGGAAAAATAACTAATGGGTAGTAGGCTTAATATCTGGGTGATAAAATGATCTGTACAACAAACCCCCATGACTCAAGTTTACCTATGTAACAAACCTGCACATGTATCCTTGTGCTTAAATGTTAAAAAATAATATAAATACATAAATATACATGTATCCACACTGATTTAAATTAATAACTAAGTTTTTTTAAAATGGGAGAGAAGAGACAATGCTACAATACAAAAATTTCAAGTAATTTATGTAGACACTCTCCCCTCATGGAGAGTAGGATATGCTTAGTTACTCACTTCCAAGGAATACAGTATGGAATGAAAACAAACAAACAAACAGTTAATTTAGAGTGGATAAAATGTGCAAAAACAGTTTAACCAACTGATGAAGGTTAATGTCACCAGTGACGTCAGGGGATATCATGGATTCCATTGTATGATGTGTTGAGAAGAGCATTTCACCTGTATGGTATTCTTTCTGAAAATCCATAACCCTAGTCTGATCCTGAGAAAAGTAGCAGGCAAATCCCAATTGAGAGACATTCTACAAACACCTATCCAGTACTTATCAAGCTGTTGATGTCATATGAAAAACAAAGAAGATGAAACTGTCACAAAACAGAACAAGGAGCTATGACAACTAAATATAATGAGGTGTCCTGAGCTAGATCCTGGCACAGAAAAATGCTCTAATGGAAAAACTGATAAAACTGTAAATAAAGTCTGGTGTTTAATTAACAGTGACATACCTGTGTCAGTTTTGTATTTTTGACAAAGGTATCAGAGTAATGTAAGATGATAACATTAAGGAAAACTGAAATTGGGTGAAGGGTACAGGGGAACTCTCCGTAGTTAATTAGAAACACGTAAATAAAAGTTATTCCAAATGAAAGGTTTATTTTTAAAAATATAGGTTGGTTTCCTAGCATCAGATTTCTGATCTAAAGTACAAATCTGGTCATTTTGCCCCCTTGCTTATAACCGTTCATTGTTTCTGTGTCTCTATGAGACGAAGACAATGCTTCTGAGTGAAATTGTGCCGAGCCATCTCTTGCTTTGCTTTCCAGCCGCACTTGCACTACTTCCCCTCATATAACCTGAAGTCTAGTTTTACCAAGCTTTTAGCAGTGTCCAGAAAGACATAATTTTTCTCCACTTGATAATCCCTACAAACACATAGCATCTCAGTTCTATTTTATTTTTCTCTCTGCGAGTTCTCCCTGAATTCCCTCAAAGTCAGACACTCTATTTTGCTCACATGGCACTCTGCACCTCCCTCTATAAGAGTCTTTATCACATTTTGGGGGGCAATTCATTATTGACAAGAGTTGCCAGTTATGTGCCAGAACTGTGTTGAAAGTTTACATATATCCTGTCAGAAAAGAAATGTGAAGTAATATATCCAAGGCAATACAGCTAAGAAATTGAGGGCCTGTAATCTGAAATCAGTTACTAATTATTAGTCTGAAAGCCTGAGGTCTTTCAGATAGAACACACTACCTTTCTGAATGCTATGGATTCTTGTAGTTTACTTTTCAGATCTCAGACCCCTCGTCACCCCGTAAACTCATTAACACAGCAGGTTTTAATAAAGACAGCCCAGTCTCTGAAATCAGACAACCTGAGTCCCATCCTTAGTTATGGTTTCATCACTTACCAAGAATATAACCTTGAGAAAGAATCTAAATCTTTAGTTGGGTTACCTAACAAAGGCAAGGATACCTAAAGTTTTCTGTAGATCAGGTGATATATGTATGGCTTTAGCACAATACCTTGCACATTAGTGAGCATTTGTAAACATTAGGAGTCTTCTAAGAATATCAGGGATTTTGTTTTGTTCAACTTTATATCTCAAACACTTGGAGAATAAATACACATCATAGGTGCTTAACATATAACTATTTGACATATATGTACATCTATATACATGTATATATGTATATATGATATATTTCTATGTATCATACAGAGAAAATATATTTGATACATACATTTATAAATATATATGTATATGATACAGATAAAGAGAGTTTAGGTTTAGAAAGTAAAACAGAGGTTTTAACTACTTGGGAAAATAGAAATTAAAAACAACTGGATTACTATTTTGGAAAAATATAGTTCTGTCATCTGTGTTTATATTAGTCCAGGTGTTATCATGACAGTTAAGTGGGGAAAAAAAAAACTTGTCCTGCATCTATATCAATGATGCTATTACATCATATGAAAACTGAAATCTTTCAATTTTGGGAAGAATTAACGTTAATAATTGCCTCTGGATCAGGAAGAGCTTCACTAGTTACCCATGCAAGTGATGAGTTTAACAGTTTGGTGGATTTTGAAATTTTAATTTCAGTTGAATTTTATGTGTCATACTCTATTATCCTTTTGCAAGAGAAAACAGAATGCTATTATTTACAGCCTTGTTTTTTAACACAGAAAAAGAAAAAGAGGAAAAATGCTTCGAATTTCACTTGACTTGCAAGACTAAAACTTCACAAACTAAAATGACAAATGTATGATTTGTAAAATACAGTTACAATTAGGTTTTTTTTTTCATAACAATCTGTGGTGAAATGTAATGGGAAAGCAGACACTTATTTTAAAGATGCAATTTTAAAAATAAAATTCAAAACTTAGGAAACAGAAAAGCACTCAAGTTTTAGCAGGGATTTTAAAATGTCATCTACAAACTACAAATACAGGTAATCAGCGATACCAAATAAAGTATTTTGAAGGAGTTAAGGGTAATGTATATTTCAAAAAGGCCGTTACCAGGCTTTCTGTAAGTCCCTTGCAAGAATTCCACTTTAAGCGTTGTATTCTCAAATATTATATCAGGCAGACCTAGGCATTTGCTATATTCTTTTCAAAAATTTAATGGCAGACATCACCCTAGGTTCCCTAGCGTTTAAGGAGAACCTCTCCTTCTAATGATTCTCTCACAGTTTATTGGAACAGGAGATTGTATTTACTAACCAGATCAGGCAATCTCAAACCATACAGAGGAAATCAGAAACCAGTCACTCACGGCTACCACAGTGACTGCTTCTGAGTGTGGTTCAAGCTCAGTCCAGGGCAGGCAGATGAAAGGATAATCTTAAAGGTGACTCTGGAGAGCAAGTGAGACTGTAACCCCAAAACTTTCTAGGATAATTCATTTTCACTTCTACCCAGTCAAAACGACTATTGACATCATCAATGAAGTGCTTAAGTCTACCTGGAGGTGGCGTGGAGCAGAGTGAGCATTCCAGAGTCCCAGACAAGAGGAGATGTGCACGAAAAACGCTATCTTCCTGTCAGACACCTGTGCCCACCGCCCCAAGCACTGCCCCTCTGGCCCTTCATCAGCCTTTGCGCTGTGTCCCTCCTGCTCCTGCAATGGGCCACAGCACAGAAGGAAAGAGTCCTCCGGAATGGGTGACTGTATAGAAAGCAATCGAACCTTTAATCACTTTTCCCACTTTACACTTCACACAGTTCTTATTCCTATCTCTGCTTCATGCCTTTCAAAGAGAATGTTAGAGGCCTCTTTCAATTTTCATTTCTCAGTCTTTTCCCCATCCCGTTCAGTACCCTAAACTTCATCAGTTATTTAAAATAACCTTTTACCCCCTCCTCCCCTTCCGAGGATGTTTCAACTTCTCTGGCTCTCTTCCCCATCCTTACCTCCTCCAATTCTTTCCTCCTGGTCCTGGCCTCTTAAACCCGTCTGGGGTTGCCCTTTGCCTGTCTTTTCTCCTCCCATCCCTCGCTGAACCCTTTCACCTCATCCATTCCCTTGTCATGCTCTCCAGATTCCCGGGCTGTTTGCTGGTGAGAAATCTTTGCTGCAGCGAGGACCGGAGTCCCCCGCGCGCAGCCCAGTGGCAGAAGAGGGCTAGGCTGAGAGGGAAGCCAGGACTGTAGGAGAGGGAGGCAGCCCGTCCTCCTCAGGAACCTGCAAGGATGCGGCAGGGGCCCGGGGGCATGGGGAGGTACTAACCCCCCGGAGCCCCCGATTGGGGCTTGCAGACCTGGCCCGTGGGCCGATTTTCTGCCTAGCGCAGCCGAGAAGCAGAGGTGCCAGGAAAACCAAGAGAGGGGCGCTGGGGGTGCCCATCCCCAGAGTCGGTCCCTCTGCGAACCGAGGAAGAAAAGAGGAGGGAGTCAGCGAGTGGTGAGAAGGCAAAACCTGTCACCAGACTGGCTCCGGAGCGTCCGGGAGACTGGGGCGCTCCGGTGAGCACCCAGGGGGTGAAGCCAGCCTAGCGGTGGGAGAGGGGCTTGCGGAGGGAGTGCGCGCTCAGGGAGGGGACGCCAGGAGGGCAGCGATGCTCCGGGCTGGTGCAGGCTTGCGGGGGGATGTCGGCTGGTGCGAGCTGGGGAGCGCGTGTGGCGGCCGCAGCGCCAGTGTTTGTGTGTATGTGAGAAAGCAAGGGGCGAGCGCGAGTGCGAGTGAGGCAAAGATAGAGCGCATGTCTCATCCCTGCGAGCAGCCACTAGACGCTCCACCACCATCTTTTGCATGTGCAACATTTGCAGCCGGACAGAAAACCTCTCCCAGGGCTATGGAGACTGCGGGAAAAATCTGGCGGCTCGCGATGGATTGCTAAGGGGAAATAGTCATAATCTTAAACCACCGAAACCTCTTTCCTTTTTTTTTCTTTCTTTCTTTCTTTTTTTTTTTGGTTGATTTTAATTTTAGCGCCATCGTCTTCAATGCTTCTCTGAACAGCCTTTGGGAAGAGTGCGAGAGAAAGAGAGAGAGCGCGCGCCAGGGAGAGGAGAAAAGAAGATGAGGATTATTTGCAGACAGATTGTCTTGTTATTTTCCGGATTTTGGGGACTCGCCATGGGAGCCTTTCCGAGCAGCGTGCAAATAGGTAAGGTGTGCTCCGATGGGGTGTGCATTTGGCTGGTTGTAGCAGACATCCGAAAGTGAGTTAAATGAGTTGCTGATAAGCAATTCAGGGAAACCTTCAGCAGTTCCCTTCCCCTCTGTTTCCCTCCTCTTCCTTTCTGTCCTTTGCAAAAAGACTTCCTCTTTAGTGCAGGTTCCGTTGGAATACACCCAGGGCAGCCCACCCATGCGTTCTCAGCCCAGAGCCCTATTTCCACCTTTACCTATAGTCGCTTAAGTAGGATTGAAATAAGTTGGGGGAAAGCCTTCGGGGAATTTGGTTGTATTTTATATGATATTTATTTTCATCCCTTTCTCTAAAGCATAAAGTGATGTCGAGTTTGTTTAAAAAAGAAAAAAAAATCCACTTCTTCCCATTCTGGACCCCGCAGCTTTCTTGCTATTACAGAAAGACACTGTTTGAGGAAAAAGACATTTCCACCGGCACTCCCTGCCTTTTCTTGCTACCAGTTAGCAGATTCCAAAGTTAGATCCCTTTCCTGGAAGCTTCTCCCCTTTTATTTTGTTTTCTTCTTGAAGCGTTTGCCCTTATTTCTCTACCTCGACTCTATTTCCAGGGACACCCTCCATCCTCGGCTTTTCTTGCTATTCTCCTCTACTGTCTTTTAATGGGACGCAGCTATTGAATTTCTTCCAGCTAAGCCCAGCCTCAACACTGCATCATTTCTCGTGGACTGTGCATGAAACGGAGTTAATTAGGCTGAGTCCACGAGCTGCAGGAAAATAAAGTTCATTTCTTCTTTCTGATTTCCCTCTTCCCTGTGTGGCACTATATCCCTTCATTTCCGTATTTTAATGTAAATCTCTTTTCCGCTCATCTGCATGCATCTTAGAGAGAGATGCCCTGAGGTGGCTGATGTAGCAGTGTGCTGGAAATCAGGGGGACGGCAAGAGAGAGAAAGGAACATTCACTAAATGGTCTCAGAGGTCGTTGTGATCAAGACACATTGGGACAAGAAAAAGCTGAGCTGCTCTAAAGACTAAATACTAAGCATGCACCTTAGGGACAAAGGGCAGTCTCCCTAGATGTGGCAGGTATAGCTCTTTAATTGTATGTGCTTGTGAATGGCAGTAGATTTGACTGTGCTTGGGGTGGGTATAATGTTTACAAGAGGAAATATTGAATGTGCTTTTCCTGCTGTTTTTAATAGGTGGTCTCTTCATCCGAAACACAGATCAGGAATACACTGCTTTTCGATTAGCAATTTTTCTTCATAACACCAGCCCCAATGCGTCGGAAGCTCCTTTTAATTTGGTACCTCATGTGGACAACATTGAGACAGCCAACAGTTTTGCTGTAACAAATGCCTGTAAGTAAAACATAAGTTATGAAAAATTAGAAGAGAATTAAAACCAAGCAATGGAGTCCTCTTCCTCTTTGTTATTATTTAATTTTTTTTAGAAAGAATTTCAATATTCCCACAGTTGCCTGGTTTCAGGACAAATCACAGTTAAAATCAAGACTTCGTCTCAGGGATGTTTAGTTGGTTTCTTTTCTTTTCCTTAATTTATTTTTCTTTTCTTTCTTCTCCTCCCTCTCTTTGCTTCTTTCTGACTTTCTCTTTTATTCATTACCTGTCTAGATCATTCAAGTTAAATTCCCCTTTAACATTTTAGTGTTACTCCTATCATCCGAATGTCAATTTAGTGAAAATTGTATTCAAGCTAGTTTTTTATTCTGTTCCTTTGGTTTTTCTTATTTGCTTTTCACTTGAGTAAGCATAGGTCTTGCTTTTAAAGAAGAAACATGAAGGCCATGGAAGCCTTGCTAATAGTGAGAAAAAGAGGGGAGTGGTGGTGTGGAGGAGATATATTTGAGTCGGTTGGTTGACGCTGCAGATGATCTGGTGATGTCACTTGAGGCTGCCCTGCCCTTATATTCTGGGGTGTAAATGTCTCTTACTATCGCATAATGCATATATCCTGTGGATATAACTCCATGAATCCTTACCTTGATGCCAAATCACATTAGGCTCCCATCCACCTGAATTCACCAACCAACCCAGCTTTATCTATTATTCCACACAATGAAACTAAACAGGTGACCTCACCTAATGCCATAAGAAAGCAGTTGTACAATTCCTTCCACTCTCACCAGGATACTGTATAACTTAATGTAAAAAAAAAAAATACAATCAACTGTGCATGTTAGTTTAAAACACATTGAAACATGATCAGTCAATAGCAGTTGTATTGCTTTTTCCTTCTGGAAGGAAGGGCATGTTTCAAATACCTCGTCACATTTATATGCTAATTTCCCACTGTTCTAAATTTATAAATTCAGATAATGACTATAGATTACTTAAGAAGTAGGAATAGTTTCTACATACAGTTTTGCATGTTTTCACAGTTAATAAAATGTTCAAGCTGAATTGTAAAGCCTTTTTGTCGTATCAAGCTGGGAACATTTTTATTTAAAATTCTTTCAGTACAAGAAAGTGTGCTGAACAAAGAAACAAGTGAAATTGAAAACAGAGTTTTTAAATTTGTCTGGAGGACATCTGTTTCATCAACTTAAATTATTTAATTTGTATGTGTTGGCTGTTAATTCATATAGCAGATAACATGATAAAATTTTCTTAATTTTTGGTATCACTTTAACTGTTAATTCTTTTTAGAACTTAGTTTCATGAGGAGCTTGAAGCATGTGTCACTTTTGCAAAGTGAATAATTATATTATTTTTCAGGAAGGCTATAGGTTCTACGAGTTACTACTTAATTTTTAAAACTCTCTTGATGTATTTGGTGATAAAATCAATATTGCATTAAAACAAAAGGGAATTATTTTCAATCAGAAGTGCACATAAATTAGAACAAGGTTTGTGGGTAGTCTGTTTTGTAAAATTTCTCAGTTACTAGTTTTATGTTCCAAGTTTTAAAAGGGATATCAGCATTCTAAGTAGTTCTAAGGAAAGCATTCTTTTAATACGTAAATATTATTTGTTTATTTAAATGTTTTTCTCATGTCTCTCCTAAGATTCTGTCAACACAAATCTTACTACCTTTAAAAGTAATCTATGATCCAAATACATGTGAAGGTACTTTATCAAAAGTAATTATTTTAACATATTAATTATTATTATTAAATTTTGAAAGATTTCCTTACAAGTGGCAGATATATCTGTTTTATTTTGTTTCGTTTTTAAAAATTAAGATCTTAAATATTCTAAAGTTTGTATTGTGACTTCCAATAATGTAAACTATATGAGGCTAATCCTCTTTTCCTCCTTTTTGTTTGTTAACCTCATTTGGGATAACTGTAACTAGTATTATTTTATTTATGTAATAAAATATATGTGAAATAAAGTGTTACTGGTAAAGTACTTGTAAACATGATAAATATTAGCAAGTTGCATACAGAATTAAAAAGTAGAAAAAAAAATGAAACGTAGAGTATGTTATTCTTTAACATATAAGGATTGAGAAAATTGACACAAGTAAACTTTAAGTCTGTTTACTTAGAATACAAGAATAATACAGTATTAGTGATCTAATATTTGTTATAATCACATACAATTGATTTTGCGTATGTTTAAAAATTTTTTAAGAAAACAAATTGTAAATAAGGAGAAAACATTTTCTAGCAGAGAAAAGGAAAGTTATTTTGACAAATGAGTATGCTGAAAATCCTTAAGGCAAATCTAAGCAGAATTTGGGAAAAAATCAATAGTCAGAGTGTGGGTCATGTGATTGGTGTTTGTTGAATGGACTGACCGAGAGCATACAGACTCGTGATTTTCCAATCTAATTAAAGGTAAAACGTAAGCGGTAAATATAAGGCAACCTCATTTATCAAGCTCTATGCCTTTGAGTACAAAAGGGTAAAAATAGGTCTTGAAATTTAATATTCTAGAGAATTAACATGAAACTTATTCCTCACCATGATATGGACTGGATTTTTAAATTTGTCATGTTAGATTAAATAAAAAGACATAATATGTGGCTGGTTAAGTTTATTTTAGTCATGATTTTTCTACAGTGGCTCCTTGTAAAACTGAAGGATCTGGTCTGTCTGTGAATAAGGGCCATTAAACGGTATATGTTTAATTATTTTGTGGAATGTATACTCAAAAAAAAAGACAAAGAATAAAGTGTGTTAGTTATCTAGGGGACAGCTTATTTAATGCTGGTTCATCTGCCTCAAAACTAAATTAGTGCTCTAAGAATAACTATGGTAACATAAACTATTCTGTGTATAGAGTTTACATGCTCATAAGTCTAAACCTGATTAACTTAAACTTATAATTTTTGGTGTAAATCCCACATTCCTGAGGAAGGAACAATTTTGGCTTATAGTTTATTCCAACTATTCTATTATTGGAAAGTCACGCTTTGATGAATATTAAACTAAAATTATATGAAATACAGATAATACAAAATTATGACCTATTACAATAACAAAAAAAGTGAGTGTAATAGCCCTTGTAGTCAAATTTCAAAATGTAATTACAAGTATACATTTTTTTGCGAGGTATCCAAAATATGAAGTATGGCAGAATGGACATTTAAAAAATAAATTTAATATAGGCAACTTTCTTTAATTAAAATGTCATACTGTTGTATCACAGGTAGATAACAGAATAGTTATCTTTGCAAACAAAAATGCTAGTTTAATTGGATATGTCCATCACAAAACATTTGAGATAACCCAAAAGCTGGCTGTTTTCTCATATTTTTTCAACAGTTAATAGATAGAGATATTTTGGTTTGGAGGATGAGATATGTTCAGTTTGACCAAAAGTAATAACAAAAATACTAAATTAGTCCATCTCCAAATTTTGCAAAAGATAAATATATTTTAGTCATTTTGATTATTAGTTTAATTCAGCTACATTAGAAATCCTGTAAAAGAATCAGCCCTTTAAAAAGGCAGTCCCTGTCCAATATAATCCATAAATATTCAGATTCTGAAATGAGTCATTTAAATCTCAGATGGCAATAAGGAGGTACTAATAGAATGGATCAAGTACACATGTATTATCACCTTGGTGAAATAAGAATAGAATTTTATAGACTGTTTAAAACTTTTAAAACTTTGATAGAAAGGACTAATTGATTAATATTTTTCTTGTTTTAAAGAGTGATTTTTTTGTCTTGTTCTCTTTTTCTAGCTAGAATCATTTTATTCAATTGTTTAAAAGATAATGGATTGAAAAGCTGTAAAAATCACAAATAGAATCAATATTATGCCCTAGTAATGATGAAAAAGTTTCTTTTTTAAGTTAAATATTAATTCTGTGTGTCTGATTTATTTGTGGATTCTAAGTATCCAAAATGAGCAGTACTTTACAAAGTACTTGTAAAAGTATATGTAAAATAGAGTTGTTTAGTTAATTTAAATACATTGAAAATGTGACACTAAACCTAGTAGGCTCTGCAGGATTTTCCCCTTATAAAGTAGGTACTTAATAAAAACTCACTGAATTTAAGTGTACTAAATAATATAATATTTTTTGTTTAATTCAACTATGTTTAAATATTTTTGCACGTTTTCTCTTCCAGGATCATGAAGCCCTAAAAAGGCATTCTAAGAGTTTACATTGGACTAATATAATAATCTTAAACATGCTAAAGATAAAATTCTGATGATTTGACTTGCAAAGTTGTTAGTAAAGAAATACTAGAATTAAATACTATTTGACTTTTGTCTATATTTAGGAAAATGAGTGATGTGACTCAACTGTGACTCTCATTAGCTTTTCTTATTTTGAATTGGTAGCAAGCTTCTAAGTTGATTTCAAATAATTCTTTAGTTTTATATTTTTTCTCTCTTACCTTAATTTTTCGTCCTGAGATTGAGAAAGATATGAGTCATATTCTTATAGTTTTTCTCTTTCTTAAGTGATAGGATGATGCATAATTTGTATATATTTGATGTATTTTAGAGTTGTCGTAGGATTAAGCTTTCATAAAGCTGTCAAAAAAACTCCTAATTTTTTTTCTATCTGGAAAGTGTTATTTCTCAAGGAGGAAATATTTTACTTCCTGGCATTGGGAAATATATATATACATATGATTATATATATAAAATCTTATTAGAGTAATATTATTATTCTGGATTTTAAAATGAAGGATAAATAACAATACACCTTACACTTTATGACAACCCATAGATTTTTTAAAACTATATATGTGTGGTGTATATATATTTATATATTTATATATATATATGATTTTATTTAACCTCAAGCTAATCTTACAGTGAGACAGTCTAAAAAGAAAGTAATTATGTTCTAGTTAAGACAGCTTTGGTACAAAGGAGTTACTTTACTTTCCAAAGACTATCTAGTAATAGACTACAAAGCCAGAGCTTGAACTAATTCTTATACCTACTATCCTAGTGCTTTTACTGGAAGGCCATAAGTGTGTGAAAAAGATAACATCTATACTGAGCCTGCATGAATTAAGAAAGAAAAAGGAATTGCCATTTATCTTTTCTCTAATTTAATTGCAACATTTTGAAGAAAACAGGGCAAGACAGTACTGGGCAACTTATTCATGAATCACATGACAGGGAATGATACAGCAAAGGCTGAAGTCATATTATGTAATGAAGCCATCCATTCATTCATTAGATGAGATAATGAATTATCCATTTACTCATCAAACATGTTTATCAAGAGCAACTCTATTCAAGACATTATGCTAGCAGCTGGCAAGACAAAAACTTATAAGAGTAGTTGCTGACCTTAAGGAGCTGATAGCCCAGTGGGAAAGAGAGACAAGTCAGTGATTACAGTAATGATTACAGTACAATGTTGTAAAGTGCTATGACAGAGAAACATTGCTAGGAGAGAGATGGACACGGAAACGGGAAGGATAATTACGCCAAACTTGGCATGGCATCCTAGGGATGATATTGCCTGATCTGGGTGTTACGATCTAGTTGAGTCATTTGAAAAAGAACAAGGAAGGAGAGCATGCCTCGTCAAAGGAGTAGTGCACGAGGAGACACCAAGTTGTGGGAGAGCCAAGTGTCTTTGACCCATTGAACGTGGATTAATCTGGTAATAGTATTGAATGTGAGGAGGGGACTTGTGCTAAGGGGTGAGACTTTGTAGATCTCAGAGGTTATGTAGCTATGGTCAGGACACTCTTCTGAATACAAAGAGGGACCCATAAATGATTGGAACACAATAATGACATTAGCAAACTTATGTTTTTTAAAGAACAGGCTAGGTTGCAAGAGGGAGAATGAATTGGAAGAGGACAAAATAGGTTAAAAAGACCAGTTGACTGAGTCTTAAAGTAATACGATTTAGAATGATGGCTGCTGAGTTAAAAGTGGAAGCATGGAGGAGAGAGAAAAGCACATAGAACCAATGCAGAATTTTTGATGGAACTTAGTGATTGGTTGGATGTCTGTGTGGGAGGGTGCAGGGGAAGTGTGATAAAAATAAAAGATGTTTTTTCAGCCTTCTGGCTTGGGCAAATGTTTAGATAGTGAGTAAAGAAGCAACGCACAGAAGGAGCAAATCTGAGTGGGGAGGGTGACTTTACAATGGACTTACTGATTTTGAGGTGTTAAAAATACATCCAAAGGGAGATGTGCAATAGAGATTTGCACATGTGTGTCTGGAGCTTTTGGGTTCAGTCTGAGCTGAAGACAGATGATCAGTGAGCCTTGGAGACTTGGAAGTGAATGAGATCACCCAGAGAGAGCAGAAGCAGTGCCAAGAGTGCTGAGAATCAAACCCTGGGAAGAACCAATGTTTGAGGGGAAGAGAGAGGAAACAGGTAAAACAAAGAAAGCTGAGGAGAAGGGGTTACAGAATTCAGAGGAAAATGAGGCAAGAGTAATTTCATAGTAGCCAAAAGATAGGGAACCTGTCAAGTAAACAGTGTTCAACCTCGTTGACAACTGCAGTGTTTAAAGAGAGAATTGCAAGGATAACTGTAATATCTTCAACATAGGTCTTTCCTTTTCTTTTCAGAATGTTCTTTTGTATTTGACCAGAAAAAAAAGCAACCCCATAGAGATTCTAATACTACGTATGTTTTTGGATATATTGGCCTAGAATGTTCTTCTTTCACTTAGAGATATGGAGAGATAATCTCCTCTGGAGTTTTGAGCCAGATGAGTTTGAATTGGCAGCCTGATAGCGGGCAAGTTACTTAACACTTCTGAGTCTTGATTTCCTAGTCTGTTAACAAAGATAAATCACATATATCACATATAAATTTTATGAATATTAGAAAATAATATGGAAAATATTCTGCATGTAGTTAGAAAGCAGTTATTATATCTGTATTTCATTTTCTGTGTCATATGGAAATTGTATGTCTGAGCCAATTTTAATATTTCAAGTTATTTATATTTTATATTTATATTTTTAAAAGGCATTTTAAATAGATTTTTTGATATTTCATAGAAAATTTTTGACTTCTCACTGAATTGTTAATTTTAAATCGTGTACACAAGTCTAAAGCCATATTTGTCGAAATTATTTTTAAGTCTTAAGAGAGGGTAAATTTATCTAAGATCTTTGGGCCATTCAGAGAGAGGATTGTTTCACTGATAGATTAAAGGAGGTCAATGAATTCTCCTAATTTTATGCAAAATTGTGTGTACTTGTGCACAGTGTGTGTGTGTTTACAGAGACACAATCAAACTTTTGAACAGCTTCTCAATGAGTTCCAGTCACAAAAAAGGCCCAGTACTTCAGCCCTAAAGGAGCCACACATAAATTAGATGAACAAACAGCTCTTCATTCCCTATCTTCATCATTTTAGAAGCAGAATAGATTTTAGCCTTGAAACCAACCAGGAATTTTTTTTTAATGAAATCCATCTCTACTACTTTCTTCCTTAACATAGAAAATAATCAGTGTGTCTTAGCTGGAAAACCCCTTGGCTTGGTCCTCTGCCTCTCACATTGTCATCTTATAATTTTTATTGATTCTCTTACTATCCAAAGTGTTACATATTCTACCTCAGCTCTTTCTATTTTTATCACCATTTACTTTTCCCTACCATCACCACTCCTGGAACACTGTGTTCTTGAAGGTCATCAGTGACTTACAAATTAGTAAATCCAATTGTTATTTCTTATGCCTCGTTGTCTCAGAATAGTTTGCAGGATTTGACATTGCTGACAACTCCTTGTTCTTTGAAACTCATTCCTCCTCTTGTAGTAATAATAACTACTATAATGGAGTACTGTGTGCCAGATTTTGTGATCTCAATTTTTACAAAACTCAGAAGTAGGCATTATTATTTTATAGGTGAAGAACCTGAAGATTTGCACAGCTTAGAAAATTTGTCTAAGACCTCAAAGTATCCAGGGCATCTGAATTTAAAGTCAGTTTTCTTAGCCAATACAGGATTTGCCTACCATTCATACCACAGCATCTTGATCAGTACGGTATTGACAAAATACCCAACATTCAGTGTGACTGTTGCCGGTTAACTCTTAATTCTGATATCAAGATGTTTTCTTAAAGTTACCTCTGTCACAACTTTTACTTACCCCAACAAATATGGACATATTGATTTTTCTATGAGGTTTGTAACGCAGCACAAAAATTTCAGAATCCAAAATGGTAACACCCCCATTACTTTATATTGCCAAACTCATGTCATAAACACAACCAAGTGTAAAAACGACTAAATGACTCTTTTAACTGTTATGTAAGCAGTGTTGGATGCTTCATTAGTTGGCCAGCCTACATATTTTTATAGCAAAATTATTTGATTTCAGGATAACTGCAGATATTCAAAACTATTTTCCAGAATGTTTCACTTAAATATTTACTGAGCTGTCAAGTATTTTCTTTCCATTTTTTTGGGGGGGGGTCATATTTTTGGATTTCAAATAAATAGGGTGATGACTGTCCTAAAGAACACCATGTTATGTCAAAATTGCTCATTTTTAGAGCATCATCAGGTGCCTCCGACTTAAGAAAACTGATGATATTGTCAATAAAAAGTTTAACGTTATGTTAGAAATAAAAGATAAAAAATATTTGAGATATATCCCTTCTTTCAATAAGCCACTCTGTTTTTCCAGAAATAGCAAAAATTATACTATAAGCTGTAATCACTATTTGCTTATTTTTGTTACTGATATGTTTATTCCAAAATGAACAGACTTTAAATATATTATGCCCTGTGATTTTCCCATTTTTTATATTTTTATCTTAAAACTCACACATACTTGTAAAAATTTCAAATACTTCAGAAATCTTAAAAAGTTAGAATATTCCTTAATCTCAACACTTGGAGCTAATCAGACTAAACAGTTTGCTACAGATTTTTCCAGACTTTTTTTTCTGTATAGACCTAGAGAAACAGACATTACTCTAAACATAAGCTTCTAATATATATCTAGAAATAAAAGTATTTAATAAGGTAATATTTTATAGCTATATCTTATTAATGGTTTATTTCTGTTAATCATAAAAGGTATTCTTTTGGTATTTAAGAACTGCTCCATTTTCTTGTACTGCTGCATAACATGCCATTGTATGAAGTTTCTATGATTAATGTACTCAATCCCCTTGGGATCAATATTTAGATTATTTCCAGGTCTTTGATATTACAAACTAAACAACAGTAAAACTTCCTGTACCTGAGTGACTATTCCTGCAAGACCAATTCCTGGAGGTGAAATTGCTATGTCAAATAATTAAGATTTATGCTTTTAATAAATATTATCATATCTTTTCAAAACTTATTTAAATTTACAACAACCAGTATGTGAGAATAATTTTTTTCTATGACTTGCCAACAGTGACGATTTTCAGTTTTTTGAATCTTTACTTGTCCTGATGGGTGAGGATGATTTCTCATTGCTCCTTTAATTTACACATTTTTGGTTAATTGAGAGGCTTAGACAATTTTATTTATCAGATCTGTGTACTTCTTTCTCTTTCTCTGTTCTTTTCCTTTACAAATGTTTTCTTTTTCGGTTGTGACAGTGTTTTACATACTATAGAAATTAACCCTTTGTCATATATGTTGCGAATTATTTTTCCACTTTCCCTTTGGCTTCCAGATTCATTGATGATGTCTTTGGCCACAAAAACATTTAAAATTTTTGTTTAGTCAAACTTGTGACTCATTTTCTTTATGGCTTCAGGGTGTTGTGTTAGCATAAAAAAGGCATTCCTAGCCTTACAACTATAAAAATATTATTCTATATTTTTTCTAGCATTTTTATAATTTTTAATTTTATGTTTGTAACACTAACTCTTCTGGAATTTATTTTCTTGCATTAGAAACTGATCTTTGTGAGTTTTTTTGTGTGTTATTTATTTGCATAAGCTGGTCTTTTAAAAGTGCTTTCAACTGCTACATTTGTGCAAAACTGATGCTCTTTTTTGACTGAATTTGAGCTTGGACAGAAATTCTGCTCTTTATCTTCTGAAGTTCTCCTATTTGTTGTTCTTCACTTATTTACCCCTTTCTGATAGTCTTGCTCCTTCTATTATTTCCTTTTTTTTCTTTCTTCTGATTGTCACTCACCACCTGACCAAATCCCCATGCCTCTACCTCCAAAGTACATCACATTTTCACTTTCTCCATCTCTATTTCACCCTCCATGTCCAAATCAATTGTTTTATTTTAATTTTTTTACTTACATAAATTTATGAGGTAGAAATGCAATTTTGTTACATGTATAGATTGTGTAGTGATGAAGTCAGGGCATTTAGAGTATGCTTCACCTGAATAACGTGCATTGTACTCATTAAGTAATTTATCATCATCCACCCTCCTCTAACCCCCCCATTATTCAGAGTCTACAATGTCTATTAGTCCAAACTCAGTTGTCCATGAGTACACGTTGCTTAGCTCCCACTTATAAATAAGTATATGTAATATTTGATTTTCTGTGTCTGACTTGTTTCACTTAAAATAATGGCCTCTAGTTCCATCTGTGTTGCTGAAAACAACACAATTTCATTCTTTTTTCTGGCCAAGTAGTATTCCATTGTGTATATATATATATATATATATATATATATATTATTTTCCTTATCCAGTCCTCCACTGATGGACGCTTAGATTGATTCAATGATGTTGCTGTTGTGAATAGCTCTGTGATAAACATACGAGTGCAGGTATCTTTATAATGATTTATTTTCCTGTGTATAGATACCCAGTAATGGGACTGCTGGATCAAAGGGTAGTACTATTTTTAGTTCTCAGACTAAAAGTTGTGCTAATTTGCATTCCCAATTGGCACTACTTTAAAAATTTCATAATTAATCTCCTGCTTCTGCTTCTTACCTTTCTCCATCTACTTAACATATTTGAGCCGGGAGTACCCTTCTGAATTTATAAATCAGAGACTGTTTCTTTTGTACCTAGAACACTCCAATGACTTTTCATTGTTTTAGAATAAAATTCCAACTCTTTACCATGGTCCTGCATGAAATGACTCTTGCCTACTTCTTTGTCTTGTTCACCATTCTGGGGTCCACTCTGGTCTTCTTTCGTTTATGCCCTTGTACCTGCCATTCCCTTTTATTGGACTCCTCCAATACAGTTATTTGCCTAACTAGAGTTTTCTGAATCTTTAAGACTCAGGTTAAATGTCACCATCTCAGAAAACTTTGCTGGCTAACCTCTGTAGCCTAATTTACCCCACACCCAAACACCAATCACTCTATATCACATTGCCAACCTAATGATCATCTTTTTTTTTCTAATCACAATCTGTAACTATTATTTCCAAATATTTGTTTACCTATTTATCATCCATATTCCCCACTAGAATAAAAACTTTCAGGGCTGTGTCTGACTTTTTAAACACCCTGTCCTCATAACCTCTCACAATGGTTGGTGCAAAATAGGAATCGGTAAATATCTTTCAATAAATGAGTGAGAAATACGTGGTAAGTTTTCTCTTCATTCATCTTTGGGGCATCCTTCAAATAGCTAACACTTTTCCTGTGCTATATTAGTGAAAAATCAAGTGAAGGATATGAAGACAATGGGATAGTAGATCCAAAATAAATATTACATATTTTGTTTATCATAAGCATTTTTTCTCATTTGTTTCCATTAAATTCAATTTAACATATGAGCTGAGTATAAAGAAAATATATCCTAGAAGTTAGGACTGTTAATGCTAATTGACGTACATTGTGCTGGTCAGATTGCACTTTGATAAATTTAAATCTGGTAGAAGATAAATTCTAGGTACATATAACATTTAGTATCTGCTGACAAAAGAAATTGAAAATGCTGATACAAACCACTTTCAAAGTAGGAGGAAGCCCTTTTGGGAAGCCCAGGTGAACTAGCAAGCACACTCAGGAGAATCCCATCTGTTCAGACATAGGCTACTTCCTCAGCACTTCTTGGAACTAGGAAGCTCTTGGAAAGAGAGGGTTGGAGTCAAATGTATAACGTTATTCCTTTCAGTTTTTGATCATCTACATTGCACCTTCTATGGTAAATCTCATGAGCAATTTGTTAGTTTCCATAACCCTTTATTCCCTCCTTATTTGAAATTAGATTATCCTTGGTTAATTACTTAATCTTTAACTATGTATACAGTCTTACCTAGGCAAGTTTGAAAGGGAATTCATCACTTTTTGTTCCAAAAATTTAACATCAATACAAAGTGATCCCTTTTTTCCTCCCCAAAAACATGCACGTTTCCTGCTTTCTTAATGGGAAGTCTGTTAAGTCAAAACGTTACTTTCTTTTCTCTGACAACTAGGAAGCTCATTTCCAAATTTACTATTTAGTAATAACATTACTCCTCATTTTAAACAATTTTCGTTGGTTTTACATCTTTGATTTTTCTAAAATCATATTATATATGTATATGTATAATATATGCATACAAGTATTCCATATAGAATATATATACCTTTAGACTATGCACATTATTTTTGGAAAGTAGCACAGAGATACTGTGATTATAAATTTAAAAATGTCTGTGTGATATCCCATTTGACACAGATGTTGGTCAGATTTTGCTTAAATAATCAAATTTCCTTTTTGGTAGTCTCTGTATCTTGTATATGCCTTGGAAGACAGACAGAGAGAGACGGACAGACAGACATATGTAGACAGATAGATAGATAACCTGTCAACACTGTTAGACTGTGAGTTCCGTGACAACGAGGATGATACCATATTAAAAACTCTATCATGAAGGCCTATCTGTACTCATATGTTTGCAGACTGTTTGTTGGAGGAAGTAGGGGAGAAAGAGAGAGAAACTGTTTCTTGATTGGATATCTATAACAACAAATTCTTAGCCAGAATTGAATAACACAAAACAAATCTGGTTAATTTTCTTATGACTCACACTCATCACATTTTTAAAAAACAGGTATCACACATCCCTTTAGTGATTTCCCAAGCTAAATAACATTTCTTTACCTAACATAGTTTCTAAAACCTTTAACATCCAAATTCTGGCATTCTGGATGTCCCCTGGACTTATTGAAATTTTGTTAAAATATAATAAATTAACTCACACAATACACTCCTGTTACGATCAGTATAGAATTAAACTCCACATTCCTGACACTCATGATTATGGCCTGACCTGTTCTGTCTGGATGGGAATATTACTTCCAATTATTTAGGCATTGTACACATAAAGAGTTGCCCAAGATTATTTGGGTCTTAATTATTCAGTTACATCATTATATTGGTTCCTGTTAAGTCTATGCTCACACTCTGCTCTTTTTTCCATACAAATTGCTACAAATTAACCTCTCCATAGAACATTTTTAAAAATTCACAGTTAGAAATATTTTTTATGTTCACTCTTAAATTTTAATTTGTTTGGAAACATCTAGACCGTCCTCAATCTTAATTCAGATAGCTATAAACTATTTTAAATTCTGTGGGACTCTTTACTATAGTATTACCCATATTGCTGATTAAAATGCAGAAAAGGTTGTGATATAGGATAGATGTGGGATGATGCCAGGATATCAATCAATACATTTGAGGTCCGTGTGGGCAGTTACATGTGGATTCTTTTAAAAATAATTAATTTGATCAAATTTCTCCATATTGTCCATAACGGTTGCCATTTCACTACACTGGTAAATTTTTTAAAGTAAAACAAACATAAGGGCCATGAAATCTTGCAGAAATATTTCAGTGCAACTACATTGGATAAAGGAAAGCACACATACACACATACACACACACACACATCCTGCATTCAGATTGAAAAGAAAGGACAGAAGATATATAACAGATAATTCACATTGGAATAAATAAATAAGCCCAGTAAACAAACTATAAAGTATATTTAACCTTAATAGTCAGAGAAAAACAAATTGAGATACACAATTTTACATAATAAATTAGCAAATTTTGGTGGTAAAGATGAAGAGAATGTTAAGTCACTCAAGATATCTGGGACACTTAAAATTGATACAAAGCCTTTGAAAATCAATTTGTAACAATTTATCAAGCCATTGAAATCGTGAATCGTTTGACCCCATGAATGTAGGAAAACCTCTAAACACGAAAATTTTATTAAAGCCTTACCTAGCAATATTTAGTTGGGGAATGGTTAAACTAATTAGCATCCAGCCAAGCTGCTTAAGGAAGTCTGTTGATCATGAGAGTTCTCCATCTGACTTGTGCCAACAGTTCTAGATTCAGGAATTTTTTATGTAGACTCTTTATATGCTTTTATTTTTATTTTTATTATTTTGTTTCATTTTCTTACAGAAGGGCCAGGGTCATGGTAGAAAGATGTTCTAGTCAGATGCAAAAAAAGATGTCCTCAAAATGTAATACTGATTTATGGAGCTCATAGAGCTAGTTGAGTAATTTTTTAAAGCACGAGTTATTTAGAGAAGCATAGATATTCCACACAAGTCCTGGCTAATGTCCAGGTAAAGATAGGTGCATTGTTTGTCTTGTGCAGATATTTGGAAATTCTAGTAAATGAATGATACAGGAAAACACTGCTGTTCATTTTACCCCAATGTTTTGTATTTCCTTTTCTTCACCTCTCATAGGTGTTGGGGGGAAATTCAGAAATTATGTGACAATCTGCTTGGTCTTTGAAAGATTCTGCTATACTCTAAAGAGAAAGAAAAATATTTCAGGCAGAGAAAACAGCATTACAGGAAAAAGTGTAAGGTGTATGGATGACTTTGGAGAACGGTAATGCATCTGGAGAATAGAGTAGGGGTAGGGGGGATGGCAGGTAGGTGGTGGAGTGGAGGGGTTGGGAGAGGGACTGGACAGCACTGCAGAGGCAGGGAGGGGACTTGTAAACTGCCCTGGAGGATAGGATAAGGATGTTGTGCCATATTCTTCCACAGAAGACAGCAAGAATTATTTTAAGCAGTCTATACATTATTATATTTGTGTGTTAAAAAGACTTCTAACAGCACGGTTCATCATTCATGTATATAGCAAAATGTGGTTCCTTTCCCATATCAAATACACTAAGAAGCCGTTTCCTAGACAAGGAATGTTATTTTGTTACTTCAGTTGCTGTTTGTAAGACCCATTGTTGTATGTAATTCTGCTCACTGTTTTTCAGCAAGAACTGTTAGTTCTAGCAACAAATACTTAGCTTATCATTGCAACCATGTATCTTCCGAACTGCAAACCAAGTCAGTTATAATAAACAGGTTGGAAAAGAGCTGGCATTTGGTGGGAGGAAAGTAAACAAAACTTAAGCACCTTCTATAATATGCATAGAGGCAATAAAATCTCCCTACAGATTAATATAGATTCCGATAGAACACTATATAGTCAATTGCTGATTAAATATCAAGCATCCCTCACCTTTTTAAAGTTATTCTTGATAGAGGTTAATTATTTAACTTAGTTGGCACAAATAAGAATCTGAACTACAACCGTGACTTGCCACTCAATCACATATTACAGAGTAATAAAAACTTGTTAAAAAATGAGTTGAACAATTGCAAGATTAAAATAATAATTAATACAATTACCATCATATATATGTGTGTATATGTAGTACACACACACAAACACACACACACACACACACAGAGCTTGCCAAAGGGAAAAATACGGTGAGATAGTAACATAAATAATTTGCAAGATATGGTTATTCCTTCTCTTCAAAATAATGATTTATGAACTTTCATGTGCATACCTTTGCCCACCATTATTTGCAAATTTATTTCTTAAAAATGAAAATATAGCAAACACATATAGAGTTCAGAATAACTTTATAAATCACTATATTTGTTATGCATCACATATCAGACCTTTCATGTACATATATAATATATACATGCTGATATGGTTTGGCTGTGTCCCCACCCAAATCTCATCTTGAATTGTATTTCCTATAATCCCCATGTGTCGTTGGAGAGACCCGGACATTGGAGTTGAATCATGGGGGTATGATAGTAAGTGAGTTCTCATGAGATCTGATGGTTTTATAAGGGGATTTCTCTCTTTGCTCGGCACTTCTCTTTCCTGTCTTCATGTGAAGAAGGACATGTTTGCTTCCCCTTCCACCATGATTGTAAGTTTCCTGTGTCTCCCCAGCCATGTGAAACTGTAGTCAATTAAACCTCTTTCCTTTGTAAATTACTCAGTCTCGTGCAGTTCTTTATAGCAGTGTGAGAACAGAATAATGCACATGACTTTAGCATTTTATTCTTTATTTCACAAAATTTGCCAATGATTGTATGTTATAAAAACAAAGTCACTGTGAAAATAAGCCTCATTTTATAGATTTGATAAAATCACAGATTAGAAAACAAGTTTCAATATTTTTATTGAGAGGACATTGTTGCTAAAATAGTATTTTATTTTCAAAACAGCAATGTCTTAACCTCTGTATATTTAGAAAACCCCATCATCTCAGCCCAAAATCTCTTTAAGTTGGTAAGGAACTTCAGCAAAGTCTCAGGATACAAAATCAATGTGCAAAAATTATATTGTATCATATTTTAAAGGGCCAGTCTGGGCAAGATGGTGAAACCTCTTCTCCATAAAAAAAAAAAACAAAAAACAAACAAACAAAAAAACATTAGCATGGCTGCCACTGCTATGTAGTCCCAGCCACTCAGGAGGCTGAGGCAGCAGGATCCCTTGAGCCCAGGAGTTGAAGGCTGCAGTGAGCTATGATTGCACTCCAGGCTGGGTGACAAAGTAAGACACTGTCTCTAAGAAAATAAACTAAAAATAAATAAGTAAATAAATAAATAGGGACATTTTCCATTTCCATTTCCATTTTCCATTTTCCATGGAAAAGCTAGTAATACTCTAGCTTTTCAAAATTATTAGACTGCAGGCAATGTGCTATTAGGCAGAATAGCTAAATGATAAATATTATTATATGGCTATTAAACTCATGATTTAGAGATTTTTAACATATGGGAAATATGTAAGATATAATGGTGAGGGAAAAAGATAGGTTCTCTTATGATTGCAATTTCAAAAGAACAATAATATATAAAAGAGACTGAAAAAGACTATATTCAAATGTTGATAGTGATTATTTTTCTTTTGTGTTATAAGGCAGAATTTCCATTTTTAATGTACACAGTTCTAAATTTTTACATGTTTACAAAGAGCATATATTAACACTTTTCTTGATTCATAATATCTAAATAAAAGAAAATGTGCTGATTTTGTTAGAAAATGTTGAATTTGTCTTGCTGTGTCCAAAGGAACAGATAAACTGAGGGGATCTTTTGGCATTTTAGTCTTTATCAGCTTTTGTTGTCTAAATATCTTGCCCACTTGGTAATTGCCATGTTTGATCTCTTTGGTTACATACTTCCATTAATTTAAAACGAAAATAAGCTTTAATGAACTAAAATTATCATCATTACATTTGCTTACTATAGCTCATTAAAAAAGCCAAGAAAATTTGTGATTACAAACATTTGTCATTGTCAATTGAAATCTATAACTTACCAACCATATCTTATTTTCGATTCTGTATGAAAGACAGTAGCTGCATGAGTGAGCTGGTGGCTCTTGGCCATCTGGTCACTTTCTTTAGGTAGTTTTTTCTGACCACCCCAGGTTGATTTAGGCTCCACTTTGCTATGATCTCAAGGCACCTTGGACTTACCCTACTATGTGATATTATTATTTATTTGCACTCCCCACATTGAATGACTGGAATGCTATTGTATTTGTGAGTAAATTCCTAGTGCTTGACTCATGGCTCAATGCCTGGCTTATAATAGCATTAAATTAACACCCACTAGGCCAGGCGCAGTGGCTCATGCCTGTAATCCCAGCACTTTGGGAGGCCAAGGTGGGTGGATCATGAGGCCAGGAGTTCAAGACCAGCCTGACTGACATGGTGAAACCCCGTCTCTACTACAAATACAAAAATTAGCCAGGCGTGGTGGCATATGCTTGTAATCCCAGCTACTCAGGAGGCTGAGACAGGAGAATCGCTTGAACCTGGGAGGCGGAGGTTGCAGTGAGCCGAGATCACGCCACTGCATCCCAGCCTGAGAGACAAGCAAGACTCCTTCTAGAAACAAAACAAAACAAAACAAAACAAAAAACCATCCACTAAATACGTGGATATGAAAATGAAGGGATTTGAGGATTGATGGTTATATATTAGTGTTTTAATTCAATTTTTGAGTACCCAAGTAAGGCATTAATGAAAAAATGATTAATAATTTTTTTAAAAAATTTAAAACATTAATTAAAAAATGGAAAACAGTTTTTTATGGACTTCTCCATCTGAGTAAGTGACTGGTGAGGGATCATAAAGATCATTACTCATTCAAACACATTGCCTTCAAGACTTAGAATCTAAGAGTCCTATAATGAGAGTCTTCAAGTGAAAGGGACAGTCATAAAAGCTGTCCTCCATCCTCCCTCTGAGTTCTTATGTCTCATGCAGATAATTTCACTTGAATTATGCTAGGATGCCTGTGCATGAACAGGGATATCACAGCTCTTTATTTAAAATTCTCATCTAAACCCCAAAGATTCTTTCTCACTTCTACTCCCCATTTTGTTTATTACAAAATATCTAGACTTACTAAAATCCTCTCACTTCTACCCAAAGACAATTTTTCTGTGTCTAAAGTAATATTTCACTCTAAGGACATAGGTCTCTTTGCTCCTAAGTAGCTCACAGTCTAGTGAAGACCACCGAAAATCTCAGTGCAATGTGAAAAAAGCTGTGATTATACTGGGAAGGAGGCAGCCAGCCCCACTGGGGATAGTGCATGTATCTGTAATGTACTTTAAAAGATGTTCTCTCTTTTCATGAGCCAGAAGGATAGCTTAAGATAACAGAAGAAAGAAAAAGACTGTCCATTACCCAGACTAATTTGATTAATGAAGTAAAATTGGACCGATATACTTAGATGTCAGAATTTATATGGAGAGAAATGAGCAATTAAATAAAACAAAATCCTTTGGCAGCCCCAGATTAGACTCAACAACTGTGAATCTGAACCACTCATATTGTCTCATAGATAACAAACTACTTATCACTTCTATATTCTATATTCCTTATGCATCTGTGTGTGTTTGCTACCAAGTTATTTGCCCCTGTTAATATACAGCTTCTTTAGTGCTCAATTATAACTTTAATTAACTGAATGTTCACTTGGCAACTGTCTTGCTTTCTTTGCTGTGCCACACACTTTATTGAAAAAAAAAGTCAGACTTGATTTTGGGCCTTACAAAGCTTATTATATGCTGGAAAGACAGAAGCAACTTGTTATGTACAAGGTGATAAGTATGTGTTAAATTAGAAGGTGTTGTGCATTGTATCATAATTGCCAAAGAAATACTATTAGGAGGGGCCAGATTTTATAAAAATAAGACTTAATAAAGTGGAGTTTAATCTTGAATGAATGAGGAGGTCAAGGAGGGGTATAAAAGAGTGTTGAAGAGAGCAAATAAAAAACCCTAAGCTACAAAAAGGGATGAGGTGGCACAGGAAAGCATCTCATTGGATACGAATGAATAGTGTTGGAGGGAGGGAAAACAGGTGGGGAGAAGCCTAATTATAAATTCAGGACTTTAGAGGCAAATAAAATAAAAGTTTGAATTTGATAACAGGGATGGTTTGGACAGGGGATTGATAACTCAAGGACCGTAATTCTGTCATGGGTATGCAGTATCAATTTAGAAAATAAAGAGGATAGACACAAGAAAGTGAAACGGACTGAATTAAAGTCTTACTCCTCTCTCATCTCTTAGCATTTCTTACTGTTTTGGGTTCTCTTCCGTCTAAAGTTTTAGCTGACTCCCCATCTCATCTCCACATAGGAACCTCTACTCCAAATATGTCTGTTTAAACTTCCACTTTCCCAGTTTCAGACACCATGGCACTGCTTTAATGTCTGTCCCCATTTTTTCATTTGTAGAAACACTTCCATTCTTCCAAAATTGGCTCTCTGGTGTAGAAGAGCATAGCCTCTGCAGCAAGGCCTGGATTCAGCACCCAGCTTTGCTGTTCATTAGCTATGCGAATTGTTGACAAATTAATCATCCTCTTTGAGTTTCAGAGTCTAAGTTATAAATTAGCGGGAACGACAACTTGCCTTGATTTCACTAGAAATATCTAAAGCAATGTGCATTAAAATACATCATATACAGTGTTTAGGGGCCAAGCATTGTGGCTGACTATAATCCTAGTGCTTTGGGAAGCTGAGGCAGGCAGAACACTTGAGGCCAAGAGTTCAAGACCAGTCCGGGCAACACAGCGGGACCTCGTTTCTCCAAAATAATAAATAATTAAAAAGAAAGAAAAAATTTTGTAGGAAGTGTTAAAAGTGTTTAGGCATGGACCTCTAAGCATTAATATAACCACAGTAAACACAGAAATAATAATTTGTATCATTCCCTGAGCCGAGCCTCATGTATACAAAATAAAATGCACATTTCAATGGCTGATGGAGGTGAGAGAAAAGGGGTCTTGAGAATTGTAACTTGGGAAGATGGTGCTGTTCACCAGGAAATACATATGAAATAAAAGTTCCTAAAGCAATGTTATGAGTTTGTTTTGGAGCTGACTGAGTTAGCTGTCAAGTGCATCATAGTGTGTTATGTTTTATTTTCTATGTTACGAGAAAGGTAACTTCTATAGGTGCTCACTAATGACTCAATGAATTAGTGCCATTTGAAAAGATGAATTTATTATGCCATTATGTGGATTTCTGTTTGAAAATGAACTTAAACTCAAAAGATTCATTTTTTAATGTGCATGTGTTTCACAGCTGACAATGTTGGCATTTCTTAGAAGATTTATACATATTTCTACATATTTATTTTTTGTCAAATTCAAAGAAACTAATTTTGAAATGTCAATTTACAATCTGTTCAGTAGACTACGAGCTTCTTAAGGGCAGAGTCTATATCTATTTTTCCTTTATATCCCCTGAATATAGTTCATAGCACAGTATATTTGTTGTAAACCCTTAGTAAAAATTGTAGTAAACCCTTAGTAAATATTTCTGAATGCAAATGTGCATTATTATTCAAGCTGTGAATCTGCAGATCAAGTGTAATTGCACTGGAGTTTAGAGACTATTAAAGAAAAACAAACTTATCTTCCATGACCATGCTTTTTTATCAAAGAGTCTCTAGATGTAACTCATTAGAATAATTGAAGGCAAGTTTAGGGATCTCTAGAACCACAGAAATACAAATTCTACATTCTTAAGACCTGTATTTCAGACTTAGTTAAATAACAATATCAGAATCACAGACCTGGAAGAGACTCTCTGAAATCACATAAATGACAACCAGTTTACTATTTACAAAACTTTCCCATTAGCCTATCCTAATGGAGCCTCAAAACGATGCTGAGAAAGAACTAGAAATGACCTGGAAACTGAGACTTTTAGAACTAACCTGGTGCTTAGTGCACTTATGTTAAAAACAGTTTCTTCCACTTCCCAGATACCAAGACATTAGGCAGGTTACTCAATCTTCCTAAGTCTCAGTTTCCTGATCTGCAAAACAGAGACAATAGTAGTAACCTAAAGGGCTGCTGTAAGCTTTTGAAAAACTTGCTTGTGGCCAGGCATGGTGGCTCATGCCTGTAATCCCAGCACTTTAGGAGGCCAAGGTGGGTGGATCACGAGGTCAGGAGTTCAGGACCAGCCTGGGCAACATGGTGAAACCCCGACTCTACTAAAAATACAAAAATTAGCAGCATGTGGTGGCACACACTTGTAGTCCCAGCTACTGGGGAGGCTGAGGCAGGAGAATCACTTGAACCTGGCAGGTGGAGGTTGTAGTGAGCCAGGACTACGCTATTGCCATTGCACTTCAGCCTGGGTGACAGAGCGAGTTCCAAAAAAAAAAAAAAAAAGAAGAAGAAAGAAGGAAAGAAGGAAGGAAGGAGAGAGAAAGGAGGAAGGAGAGAGAGAGAAAGAAGAAAAAGAAAGAGAGAAAGAAAGGAAAGAAAGAAAAAGAAAAAGAAAAACTTGCTTGTAAAGTGCTTAACATAGTATCTGCTGCATGTACCAAGCTATTCCTATGAATACTTTACTACTTGCCAAAGGACCCTCAACCAGAAATCAGACTGTAACCCAAGTCTCTGTTAACAAATTATATGATTTTTACCTATTTAACTAAAGCCATGCTTACTAGTTGGCCATTTTTAAAACTTCAGATTCCAACAGTCCCCAAATTTCCTAAGTTGCCTGTATTATTTTCTGGGTTTGCTGCACAATTTTGAAAATAAAACATTGTCAGTTATATTCTAGGTTTAGGTGAATGTCAGAAAAGCTTTAGAAAATCCATTCTAAAAAGCACATATTCTGTAGAGCTTGCACCAATATTTTATGAAATGATTTCAGGGTGTGTAATTTGGGAGTGGTGTTTGAGGACTATGGATACCTTTGTCTATGTAACTATGATGATAACACTTCACACATGTATAGTACTTCACAGTGTTTCAAAAACGAGGCACTAATAAATTCGGTGAAACACAGTGTTTCTGGTAAGTGTATTGACAGTTAAAACTACAACTTTTCTTTCCTAAATATTTGCAATAAAATATAGTAGTCTTATATTTAAATATTCTCCTCTAAAATAATAATATTAGAGACTTTAAATTATCTTTAATTTTCCTTGGAATACAAAACAGTACTGGGGAAATTAACCTCTCTATAGGAAATTAACTGCCTAAGAGTAAAATAAAATGTCAGTATTTGAATTACAAGCATACTAGGAAACTTTAGCTTAAATATATATTTTGTGACTTGGAAGAAAAAAGTCAGGATTAGAAGAAGAAAGACAGTGTAAAGATCTGTCTTAGTGCTGATAAATGGTAGTTCCATAGTAACTGTCAAGCATAAGAATATATATTATATTTTTCATTGGTTTTACTTGAGGAGAAGTGGCCAAATAAAATTGAAATAGGAATGTAGAAATTACATTTTTGAAAAGGGAAATACTCCAAAGGACATTTTTAAATTTCTGTGGGACTCACAGGGGTGAGTCTTGTCCTGGATTCACGCCATTTCACAGATCATTAGACGCATGAGAACAGGCTGCTCCTGTCCGCCTGCCCGGGCTGTGGCCTCAGTCCATGCGGAGCTTCCACCTCTGAGCATCCCAACCAAACGGTCCCTTTTAGTGACTCTCATCATCACTGCACTGGAAATTGTGTTGGTGATTAAGGACAGACTTTGGCCTTGAATATGGAGCAATATGAACACATTTTCACTTAGAATTTAAATATCACAGTAAACCTAACCTCATATATTTTAACTGTTTTCTAGAAATCTTATTCTGAAATAAAAATAAGGTACTCAATGCCGTTTAGAAATAGGAACTTATAGAAGATAATCTCTGTAGCACTGATATGGAATGCTGCCAGAAGACCTAGAGAGCTGAATATTTCATATGAACTCAGAGGCGGCATTGCCTCCCAATTCTGTTGCCATGCATATGTGCAGCAAGAACTCAAAACACTTGCTTTTAGTTATCAAGTGTATTTATAATCCATGAGCATGAAACAGATAGATTTGGAATACAAAATAAGGAGCTTCCAATACAAAAAGAATAAAAGACAAGTACCTTCTTGCTTTTAATCAGTTCAGTTCTTATTAGATGAGTTTTCAAATTGGATGTCTAATAGTATAACATTTTCATGTTTATTAAAGACAGGTATTGTTCATGAAATGTACATTTTAAGGCAATGGGGAATCAAAATTGCAAAACTGGGAATAGTATAATATTCTATACTTCTCTCATAATTTCCTATCACTTTCATTTTTATCCCTCAAGAATATCTTGCCATTTTACATTTTGTTCAAGGTCAGACTCTTTTAAAGTTCAGAGTGACTTTTTATTCAAAGTCTCATTTACTTTCCTCACCCTACCTGACACACATACCAAATCAAAACATTGTATGTTTTTATCATTTTCTTTTCTCCATAGACATAATCACCCAAGTGATATCTACAATTCCAGGCCTAAAATAGAAAGGATTTCCGCCACCTCTCCCCTTTTTCCCTTGTGTTCCCAGGTTTTGGAAGTCCATTTTCTAAAGTCTAGCCTCATTTAATGCAGCCATATGGTGATACTTCCTCACTGGTGTGACAAGGTCATTGTTAACATATGCTTTGGACAAAAAGGATGCTTATTTAATCCATGAGCTCTTTGTAAAGGGAAATCATAAAACGATGGCATGGAGTGACAGTATCCCTCAACAGTGAACCAATTCAAATAAACCACAGAGGCAAAAATGCACAGGTCTAACTGCACTTGGCTAGAACTGAATCAGTGCAGTGTATGTAGCTACCATCAAACCATCCCATTCCCCTCAGTCTGATGTGTTTGAATTTTACCACATAACCATTCAATCTGCTGCCTTTTCAGTTGGTTTTAACAGAACAATTACCTCAGCATGTTGCAATACAAAATGATTTTAGTGACACTCTTAATCTAAAATCTCAAGTAGGGGACAGAGAAGAATTTAGAACATTTATAAGATTAAAACTCTACCAAATGCTGTTTCACTTAGATATTTTGTGCTCTCCATTATTGTGGAAAAAATAAACAACCATTTAAAAATAGTTTTATGAAGCTAGATAATTTTAATGATATGAGGTATGATTAGAAGCTTTGTTATCCTTAACAATGGAAGTGGAAATACATAATTATCTTAATACATTTCATGATATTAACAATAGAATTCTACACCTGTCACCTTTAAACAATCATTTTGCTTACAATAATATTATATAAAATTTTATTATAATATAATTGCTATTTAAAAAGTAATGCTTTTAAGTTGAATCGAATTTCTCTGAGGAATAGTATCAATGGATTTAGTGCACATTGTGTAAGATGAATTATCTCAGGAAACAGGTTTGCATTTGTTAGCACAATTTTTTGTAAATATTCACTGAGTGCCTACCGTATGCATCATACCATACTGGGCACTGCAGAGAATTCAAAGAAAAGTCAAATAAATACTCTGCCCTCATGAAGTTTGGAGTGTAGTAGGAGAAATAAAACATGTAAGTAGATAGTTAACATGTAGACTAGAGAGTGGTAAATACCTGCCTGTTTTAGGACATGTTTTAGGAGAGTGTCTCCTGCATGTTTCAAGGACAGAGAAATTTCCAGGCCAGGAGAATACGGCAGTGCATCTTTGAAACCTAAGCAGATTTTTAATAACTCATATTTGAAGGCTATTATAGCATATTTTTACTTTAACAAGTAGGTAAAAGAAAATGCAATTTGAACATAAAGATTCTTAAAAGCTAAGCCCAGGTGCAAATGACCATGAAGGAGGATGGCTTATCACCGATGAAAAACTGGTTGCAAGTTAACATAGATAATCTGAGTCTAAATTATTTTTTAAATTCATTCATTTATTTTTAAATTGACAAATAAAAATTGTGTATTTTTAATCGTATACAACATGATGTTTTCTAAATTCTTATAATGGTATATTTTGCTACTAATACATTATGTACATTTGAACTAATGTCAAAATGTTACCTGATAGATGACACAGGTTGCTTTTTCTGATAGAACTATAGTAGTTCTTAATGCTGGGATCTGCAAGAATGCGATTATGAAAAACTTCCCCCAAAGAAATCCCGAAGTTGTCAGCTGGAACACTAATGGAAGCCATACATGGTGATTGATGTTAAACCAAAGTAGCAGGCAGGTCATGCTGATAGGAACAGTGAAAGATGGAGTAAAAGAGATGGATCAGAAATATTGTGTTCAACTACAGGCTAACAAGGCCTGGAGCATCCACAAACAAGGCCCAAAAGCAGAGTGTAGTTGCAGCTACCCTGAACCTGCTGACAACTGGATCTCTAGATCATATTGTTTTATTCCGTAAGTAATACATAGATCACTTTTAAATAAATATGATCAGGGCAAAGTAGTGATATTTTCAAATACAGATTTTTCTCATCTGGAATCTGCACCTTAAGAGGTGTGCGTGTGTGTGTGTGTGTGTGTGTTTTCTCCATACTAGTTTCTCCCATAGCAGTGCATATATGCACTCCTTTTTAAATAACATATATGACAATTTAGCATTTTTAATTAAAAATCACTATTCTCCATTTACTCTATTTCAATGTCTCTTAATTGATCCTAGTTTTTTTTACAATTTTGCCATTATAATACCTCAAATTTACCATCATTCTTTCACTTTATCTGTACTCTTAGGGAATTGCTTTATTTCTTTTTCTGTCTTTCCTTGAATGATCAGAGCTCACTGTCTCTTCCTTCCTCTAGCTTTCCCAAGATAACATTTATTCTTTGTTTTCCTTCCTTATCATCCTTTACTTTTTTATTAGTGAAGTTGCCAACAAATCATTTTCTATTACCTAAGCTATTTTCAAATCAGTGTAGTACACGTAGGAGACAATCAGCAAACATTTCCTTAAATACTCAATATTTCAGTAGCATGTCTTCATTTTCTCTGAAAACGATGAAACTACCAAGAAAGCAAATAAACATAAAGCCAAAAATGCAATTTATTTCCCTTTTACTTGGAATGGGAATGCTTACTTAATCACATTAACTCCATGGGGAGGAGAGAATATTCATATTCCATGTCAGATCTAATTTAGTGTTCCTTCTCTTTCCAACTCTGAATTGAGCATTTCTGCATTCATTAAGTTCACTGATTTACTTTTGGGATAAAAGTAGAAAGATAAAGTTGGTGAAGGAACAAGTACAAACGCGAAATATATTTTAAAATTATTTTTAAACAGATGGAATTAATTTTATGACTATAAGTTAGTTTTATGACAATATTTGAATAATAGCTGTAAAAGGGATCTGAGGTCTCTTGCCATATGAAGATCTCAGCATTGCAGTCATATTTCCTATTCATGACTAGAGTCAATTATTTCTTGTATGTCACAGTATTTTTGAAAATAGAAATAATATTAAATGAAAAAATTCAAAGAATTTTTTCTAAGAAAAGTTCAAGATATCTTACATATTCAATGTAATATTTTACTTCAAAATCATACCCCGTACATTTTTCATTTACAACGATGTTGCCATCATACTTTCCACATTAAAATAAAACCATGATCATTATAAACTAATTAGGAGGTATCTATAAAAAATGTTGTTTCTTTTACCAGGAAGATTAAATTACTTTCCTAAAGTGACATGATGCAGTTTCAACACAGCTGAAACTATTGATCTGTATCTTTTTAGTTAGGGTCCAGTGTTCTTCCATTGTTCCATAGTAACCTTACTGATATAAAAGTAGTAACAAATCATAGACTTTGAATAGAGCAGTAAACACTAGAGCAGTGTAGTACACGTAGTACACTTTTCACAGCCCCTTTTACAGATTACATCTTAATTTCTGCTGAAATATGAAAATGACAGTGAATACATGTTTCCTATTTTTTTATGCTGCTTATATCTTGGCAGCATTTGTCATACTTGTAATGATCTTTTAAATCAGTAATAAATTATTAATGGGAAAAATAGGTAGATAATATTTTTATTATGAAAGCATCAACATTTATATTAATTAATAACCACATTTGAGCTTTTGAAATACAATCTAGTTCATTTCTGGCAAATGATCTGATGCAGATGTTTCCCTAACATTCAGAAAAGGAAAATAAAGGGAAGACATTCACTTACTTAAAAAGCTAGATGTTTCATAAGAATTTCAAATCCCAAAAATGCAAAACAAGAAAATTAATTTAAAAAAACTCATATTTTTCTTGTATTCTCAGAATTTCTTAGCAACACATTTACACTTTGTGTTTATTTGGATGTATATTTTTAATTACAAAATTAATGTACCTGGGGGAAGACAATTTGAAAAATGCGGTTATAACAAACAAAACAATTAAAATAATAATTCTACTATCAAATAATAAAAATGCACATACTAATTTTACTATTTTATAGACACTTAATTATAATACATATTGTTCTATTCCAGATTAACATTTTATTCTAGGCATTTTCCCATTGGATATTATTTAAAAATACTCTTTTAATTACCAAGTAATTATTTTATGAATGTTAGTAATTCATTTTTTAAATGTTTTTATTTTTTCCAGTGTTTGACAATTTTAAGTAACAATTTGACCACATTTCTACTTCTTTCTATTTAATATATTTCTGTTTTAAAGGTTCTTGACATTTACTGTGAAATTGCTTTCCAAATGGACATATGTGTCCACAGGCAGTGTATGATGACATCCTTTTCATCACATTGAATATTGTTATGCATTTTAGTATTAGATAACTAGTCCTAGATAATTATTTTCATTTTGTTTTGCTCTCTTTTTAATATATTTCTCAATATTCCATTTCCTTTGCTTATTCTTTGGTTTTCTATTTCTTTAATGTGTAAAAATAAATTACATTAATTTGATGTTCTGAAGCCTCAAACAGAATATGTTTTATAACATTATTCTTAGCCTAATTATTATTTTTTATGATAAATAACTATGTTTACAATCATGGAACATTGCTCTATAGCTATTAATGAGCACTTATAATGTTTATGAGAATGTTTGTTTATCCAATATTTGTCATAATTTTGAAGAAAGTAAAAGTAAAATAAAAAAGAGCTTTCATTTATTTTTTACATCTAGAATTTATATTAGCATTTAGTGAGTAACTAGTAAGAATAATTATTACCCTCATATGTTAAATAAAATTCTGAAATTATCAACTATATTAATTTTAATCTGAGCACTACAGACATTAGACCTAAGGGCAGGTCTTAAGTTAAACTTAAATTCTAATATTGCATTCAATTTTTGCCCTCACTCACCATAGCCACTATCTTCTCAGCCCACTCTTGTCACTCATGCTCCTTATAGCAGTTACTGTAGCAGAAACTTGGGAATAATTTTTCTGCTTAATGACTTAGCTAAGACTAGAATATAGAGTGTATAAATGGAAACAGAGCTGGCAAGTAAGACATCTCTGATTTGGAGGATATGTTTTTAGTCTACAAAGAATCCTTGAATACATCAAGATAGAGCATATCTTACAAACATATGGGCAACCGTATGACATCATCCTATGTCACTACTAGTTTTGGTCATGTGAATCCAAAGGGCCCTTTGGTGATGTTACTCACCAATACACTTCCCACTCATATAAAATTAGATACCTCCCCATCCTTAACCACCTTGTAGTAGAAAGAATGCCCTTCAGTCCACACTGTGTTACTAGGCCCAAAGCAGTGTTACTAGTAGTCTATTTCTTACAGCATACAAAACTGCTCTGTATCAGTTTGCCAGGGCTGTCATAACAAAGTACCACAGACTGTGGCTTAAACAACAGAAATAACAAAGTACCACAGACTGTGGCTTAAACAACAGAAATAACAAAGTACCACAGACTGTAGCTTAAACAACAGAAATAACAAAGTACCACAGACTGTGGCTTTAACAACAGAAATAACAAAGTACCACAGACTGTGGCTTAAACAACAGAAATTTATTTTCCACAATTCTGGAGGCCGAAAGTCTGAGATCCAGGAGGCAGCAGAGGTGGTTTCTTCTGAGGCCTTTCTCCTTGGCTTGTAGATGCCGTTATCTCCCTGTGTCTTAATATGGTCTTCCCTCTCTGCATGTCTGTGTCCTAATTCCTCTTTTTATAAGAACACCAGTCATATTGCATTAGGGCCCACCCTAATGACCTCATTTTAACTCAATTCTTTAAAGACCCTGTCCCCCAAATACAGTCACATTCTGAGGTACTGGGAGGTTGTAACTTCAATGCAGAAGCTTTAGAGGCACACAATTTATCCCATAACATGTCACTTGCAAGACTTGCTGTGCTGTTGTATATTTAGAAAAGGAGAGGTGGTCAGCAGGCAAGCTGAGAACACATGTTAAACTGCATCATTCGTGGATCTTGATTGAAATCCCTTATTTATGAAACAAGCTTGCATGTACACTTTGAGTCTGTTAAATATGGTGAAATTCCATTTATGCAGTGGGTCACACCCAAGACTTCCTGAAAGGTTAGAGGTGACCCTTGACCCTAAGTTGGGGCCTAAATCTTGGCAGTCATAAAAAAGTATTTCTTAACTAGGCTATACAATCAACATTCTCAATTTTAATGAAAAAAGAAAAAGGCTGTCGCCAGCACCTCTTCTCACTCACTCATCTACCCACCAAAGTTCCAGAAAACACCAGATGTATCTAATTGGTCTAGACCACATGTCTTAGATCCTGAAGTTGGGACTTCCGTTGGACTCGTATTAATACCAAATAAGTTTGCTTGATATTGTTGAATCAAGTACACATAGCTTAAAATCTTGTCTATGTTTAATTCTATTGCAAAGCCTTGTCCCCCACATACTATAACTATTCAGGTAAATTTATTTTTGTGAAAGTATAGCATTATGTCAGTCCATTCTCACACTGCTAATAAAGACATACCAGAGACTGTGTAATTTATAAAGGAACGGTTTAATTGACTCACAGTTCAGCATGGTTGGGGAGCCCTCAGGAAACTTACAGTCATGGTGAAAGGAAAGCAAACACAACCTTCTTCACATGGCAGCAGCAAGGAGAAGTGCTGAACAATAGGGGGAAAAGCCTCTTATAAAGCCATAAGATCTCATGAGAACTTACTATCATGAGAGTAGCATGGGGAAACCACCCCCATGATTCAACTACCTACTACTGAGTCCCTCCCATGACACGTGGAGATTATGGGAACTACAATTCAAGATGAGATTTGAATGGGGACACAGCCAAACCAAATCAAACATCTCATATCTTATATTTTATTTCAGCTATAGATCATAGTTTATTACGGTTTTCTATATTCATCATTCTATCTGTTTTTTGCTTTCTGAGAATATTATGATAACATTCAAGGAAGTGACATCAATGTTAAGATCAAGAAAAGGAGAAGATCCTATAGGATTCCTTAACATTGTTTTACTTTAGGAAATATTATCATCTATCAATTGTCAGCACCTCTAGGTACAATTACTTAACCAGCTTTAAAGTTGACTCTCTCATCTATTTTTACCCCATGTTTCTTTATGATTTACTCAGGGATTCTAAAGACATTCTGCCATATGCTTTGCTCAGGTGCTGATATCCTTGGCTCTCTTTCGTTCCTGGTCTCCTAGGACAGTAATGATGAGAATTAGCCTCATGAGAGTAGTGTTAAGACTACTCAGTGGTTATAGAAAAGGGGGTAGTGGTTCTTCTAACACAGTGTTAGATGCAATATTCCTGCCTCAGGGTTTTTATTTTTTATTTTTTGGTGTTGTTTTTTGTTTTTGCTTTTTTGAGACACAGTCTTGCTCTGTCACCCAGGCTGGAGTACAGTGACATCATCTCGGCTCAGTGCAACCTCTGCCTCCCAGGTTGAAGTGATTCTCCTGCCTAAGCCTCCCCAGTAGCTGGGACTACAGGCACAAGTCACTGTGTCTGGCTAATTTTGGTACTTTTAGCAGAGACGGAGTTTCACCATGTTGGCCAGGCTGGTCTTGAACATCTGACCTCAGGTGATCCACCTGCCTCGGCCTCCCAGAGTGCTGGGATTATAGGCATGAGCCACCACTCCTGGCCCTTGCCTTGGTTTTAACTGAGTTATCAATATGATTGACATCAGATATCAGAAGAGTATGAGAAAAAACCCGCATAGAAAGATTTTCAAAGGAAATTATTTACTACCTGATTTTGAAACAACTCATCTAATTTAAGGAGAAAAAAAATGTGTGGTGGGAGAAAGGATTATTGAAAGATTTTTTCAGAGAAAGTAACTACCATGCTATGAGGTCTCATGCCCCTCTTTGCTGTCCCAAAGCCACATCAAGCACAGTGGTCTATAATTGTTGAGTCTAACACTTTATCTTTTTAGGCCAGGCACCTTTGGCTCATGCCTGTAATCCCAGCACTTTGGGAGGCCAAGGTGGGTGATTGCTTGACATCAGGAGTTTGAGACCAGCCTAGCCTACATAGTGAAACCCTGTCTCTACTAAAGATACAAAAAAAAAAATTATCCTGGTGTGGTGATAGGCACCTGTAGTCCCAGCTATTCAGGAGGCTGAAGTGGGGGGATTGCTTGAACCTGGGAGACGGAGGTTGCAGTGAGCTGAGATCATGCAACCGCACTCCAGCCTGGGTGAAAGAGCCAGACTCCATCTCAAAAACTAAATTAATTAATTAAATAATTAAAAAATAACATTTTTATCTTTTTAGAAAATCAAAATTGTATTTGAATAGTTGAAAAGGTAAGGGCACATTGGCATAAGATGAACCTTAAAGAAATTTTACTTATGCTGAGAGTTAGGAAATGATAGCCCATACCGTTACATCACAGTATGTAATTTTAAATAATAGGTATTATTTTACTTAGGTGAAAGAGAATAAATACTAATCTTTAATATATGTGCTCCTGAATTGATAGGAAGGAACAGTGTATAAGAAGCAAGTGATAAGTTTCCAGAAGGTCTTACTAATTCCTTCTATTTTGGAAGTGGGAGGCCTGGGAGCTAAGCAGTGCGTGACTGGTAGGAGAAACGAGAAACTTCCAGCTCTTGACCTCCACCCCACTCCCAGCCAGACAATTGCAGGTGCCACAGGGCTGAAGAGGAGCAATATGACCATTCTATTTTGGTTTGCAGATGCAGCTTCATAATCAGGAAGGGTGGTGAGAAGGCAAAGCTGAGCCGGAAAAGAGATGGGTCAGGGGAAAGAAGTGAAGGGATAAACCTTGTAGCTGCAAAAAGACACTTTTACACAAGTCCCATTAAAAAGAATTTTGTGACACAACAACTATCTTGCTAGAGTGAGCTACTTGTGCCAACGCTGAAGAATGACAAAATTCAGATATGCTCCTTGGCAGGGGAGTCAACCGATTTGAAAGGAAAGTGAGCAGAAATAACAAGCCCAGAATGCAGCTGTCTATTGCCTCAGGGCCTGCTTATACCCTCCTTCAAGCAGCTGAATAACCAAATAAAGCAACCAGTTCAAAGACTACAGAGAAAATTCCAACAGCATCTGTTTCAACAGGGAGGGGAAATCAAAGACAATTCATCAACACTATTTTGGGGCAATTAATAGGAATGAGTGGAATTGCCCAGATTAAGAAGTGAAGATTATAAAAACAACAAAAGCAACAAAGAATTTTAGGGTAACTCTACAAAACTTCCTTTAAAAACGACAAGAAGGACACCACTGAGTAGAATTAGCATTTTTAAATCGATGAATAAAAGAAAAGGAGGATACAGTGGAAAAAAAATAGCACACAATGTAGAGCTGCAGAACCAGAACAAAAGTAATGATACATAAGATATTACAGCCATGAAAGATAGTGTTGATGGAACATAGAAATAATTTTCTGAAGACAGATAACCTAGAGCAGAAAAAAATTGCAGAAATGAGTACAAGAAAGCTTATCTTGAACAAAAGTTTAATCTCTACATAGAACGAGTTTGTTATATTCCAGTGAGCTGGTTAAAATTGGGGTAAAGAAATATTTCCTACAAGCCATGAAGGAAGGAGAAGGAGATTACCTACAAGGCAAAATAAAAAATCAGTATGGTCTTTGACATTTTCCATTAATATTAGCTAAGAGATGGTACTGCGATATTATGTACAGTCATTGAGGGAAACCCATATTAGCTAGGAATGTTTACCAAGCAATGTGCTTACTTAGATGTGAAAGCAATATCAAACATGCAATAATTTGGAACATAAGTCACCTATCACAGTCTCTAAAAGTAGTACTAGAAAATGTATTTCAATAAACAGAAAGTTTGGCCAAATACAAAACTTAGTAGGAAATTTATCATATTGAAGATTCAGAGGAAAATATAATTGTTTACACAGTAATTCAAGATGGACATGGTAGCTCCACCTGTATTTCCAGCACTTGGGGAGGTCTAGAGTGGAGGATTGCTTGAGCCCAGGAGTCCGATACCAGCCTTGGCAACATAGTGAGAGTCTGTCTCTACAAATAGTCAAAAATTAGACAACCACCCAATAGCCATGGAAATCCTAAGCAAAAATAACACAGCTGGAGGCATCACACAACCTGATTTCAAACTATACTAAAACTGTAGCCCTATACTACAGGGCTACACTAACCAAAACAGCTTGGTACTGGTATAAAACAAACAAATAAACTAATGGAACAGAATAGAGAACTCAGAAATAAGACTGCACACCTACAATTATCTGATCTTCGACAAAGCTGACAAATATAAGCAATGAGGAAAGACTTCTCCATTCAATAAATGGTGTTGGGATAACTTGCTAGCCAAATGCAGAAGGTTGAAACTGGACCCTTTCCTTACACCATATACAAAAATTAACTCAAGATGGATTAAAGACTTAAATGTAAAACCCAAAACTATAAAAACCCTGGAAGACAACCTAGGCAATACCATTCAGAACATAGGCCCCAGTGAAGATTTCATGATGAAGATGTCAAAAGCAATTACAACAAAAGCAACTATTGACAAAAGAGATTTATTAAATGAATAAATTAAATGAAAGAGCTTCTGCACAGAAAAACAAACTATCAGCAGAGTGATCAGACAGCCTATAGAATGGGAGAAAATATTTGTAAACTATCATCTGACAAAGATTTAATATCCAGCATCTGTAAGGAGCTTAAATTTACAAGAAAGAAATAAACCTATTAAAAAATGGGCAAATGACATGAACAGACACTTTTCAAAAGAAGACATCCATGCAGCCAATAAGCATATGAAAAAAAGCTCAGTACCACTGATCATTAGAAAAATTCAAATCAAAACCACAATGAGATGCCATCTCATACCAGTCAGAATGGCTATTACTAAAAAATCAAAAAATAACAGATGCTGGCGAGGTTGGGGAGAAAACGGAACACGTATACATTGTTGGTGGGAGTGTAAATTATTTCAACCATTGTGGAAGACAGTGTGATGATTCCTCAAAGACCTAAAAACAGAAATACCATTTGACCCAGCATCCCCATTACTGGGTATATATCCAAAGGAATATAAATCATGGTTTTATAAAGACACATGTACATGTATGTTTACTGAAGCGCTATTCACAACAGCAAAGACCTGGAATCAACCTAAATGCCCATCACTGACAGACTGGATAAAGAAAAATGTGGTACACATACACCATGGAAAACTATACAGCCATAAGAAAGAACGAGATCATGTCCTTTGCAAGGACATGGATGGAGCTGGAGGCCATTATCTTCAGCAAACTAATGCAGGAACAGAAAACCAAATACTGCACACTCTTTCTTACAAGTGGGAGCTCAATGATGAGAGCACATGGACACATAGTGGGGAACAACACACACAGGGGCCTTTTAGAGGGTGCAGTGTAGGAGGAGGAAGAGGATCAGGTATGTGCCTGTAGTCCCAGCTACTTGGGAGTCTGAGGTGGGAGAATTCCTTGAACCCTGGATGTTGAGGTTGCAGTGAGCCATGATTGTGTCACTTTACTCCAGCCTGGGTGACAAAGGGAGCCCGTGTGTGAAAATAAATAAATAAATAAATAGTCATAAATTACTAATGATTATTGTTGAAAAATGGAACCAGGTTTAATTCTGGAAATAAAAGCGATAGAGTATAAAAATAATATCAAATTATATATAATTCAGTGTTACAAAAATGTGTTTACAAAAATACAAATTAGAGGATAAATGATATAGTGGAGGAAAGTATGATAAAAGACACTGTGGAGAGTGGAAGTCGATATAGTGAGATAAATAAGCATGTCATCTAGAGTTTTTAAGGTAACTAATTTATATTTTTTCCAAAAGGAAGTAGGGAAATGGCTGAAGAATATACAACTGTGGAGCAAAAGATAGAAAATTTAAAAAATATTATGGAAGTAGAGAAAATTTAAAAATATAGAATAAGATTATAGTAATTGGATATTTACACAATAATCAATATTCTGTTTTTAAAAATTGAATATTTAAATTATTTAAATATTATTTAAAATAATGCTTTTTATACTATATAAAATAATGCTTTATACTCTAAAGGTTACACAACCAATTTGAATGCCTCAAAGAGTTTAAAGATAAAATATTTGCAAAGATGTCAATAAATGCAAAAAAGAAAAAAGAAAGAACTAGGAAGGGAAGGATGCAGAGAAAGAAAAGAAACAGTCTGGAGAAAGAGAAATCGAGACAGGCTAAAAGGTAGAAAATTGTAATAATAAAAACCAACAAATGAGTGCCACTATTCTCAGCATTTGGCCTATGCCTGATAACTCATGCAATCATTTTAGTAACACCTAAGATAGGTACTTAGGTCGGTACAAAAGTAATTGTGATTTTTGCCATCACTTTTAATAACCAAAACCGCAATTACTTTTGCACCAACCTAAAATTACTGCTGTTTTACAGACTGTGGACTAGAGAAGCTAACGGATTTTCTCAGGGTGACCTAGCTTATGAGAGGTAGGACTGAGGTTCCAGCTGGGGCCATCTGGCTCCATTGCTCATCACCTTCACTGCCACACTCATGCTATTGTGCCTATCAAACAAAGCTGATGTTAATGCAGAAAAACATTAAATAAGACCAAAAAGGTCCCTTGCTACTTACAACTCTATAAATAAGTCACAATGAAGTTTTCATAAATAAGATATCAAACACTGTTATTGACATATATAAACAAAAACCATAAGATATCTTAGGAAGAAATCAATAGAAATGCATTAGTAGTAATGGATTATAATAGATCAGAGAGTTAAGTAATAAAGGTATAATATATTTTAAAAGACAATTATTCTGTTTATCTCAGCTAAATATCTCTGAGAATGTTTCAGCATGTTCATTTATAAGACCTTTCAGAACTTTGATATAGAATGTGAATTCATTGAGAAAACACTGTGTGCCATTAAGATTATTTCATCTAATTCTTGGCCTTTGATTTTGTCTTAAATGATGTTTTTACCATTCCATTGTTCTCAATTCTATTTGATAGACAAGGTTTAAGATAGAGCCAAACACTTCAGCTTTCTCTTTGATCTACATTAGTACTGGTCTATACATATAACCTTTCTTCTTTGTTGTATAACTAAAAATAACTTATGCAAAAGCAACATGCCTATTTCATAACAAATTAGTAATTCTTTTAAAAGGATAAAAGTCAAACTTCATGAGATTTCCTTTGTGGACATTATTGTACAATACTACTGCAAGTTTTAATTGGCTTCATCTTTCAGAAAAATAATTTTATTATATTTATGAAGAATTTTTAAATGTTTATAACCTTTGATCTGTAAATTAATGACTATCTCAACAACACAGAGGTAGATTTGAGCATTATTTTTAATATTGTAAATTATTCTAATGTCACAACCTAAATGTTCAAATATACAGGAATAATTATTGAAATAATGAATCTCCCATAAAATTGACTCATATAATACACTAAAGAAATGATGCTTACAATTTTGAATTATCTAAGAAAATAGCTTTGAGAGAATATGTTAAAATAGAAAAAGAAATCAGAACCCAAACCAACATGTGTATAATATGATTTCAACCACATAAATAATTGAAGAAAAGACGTTTAGAAAATAATGTGCAAAAATATTCATTGAATGAGTGTTGAGGGAATAATTAAATGATGTTTCATTAAACTATTCTACATTTACAAATGTTTCAAAATTATAACTTGAAAATGGCAGAAATGCTTTTTTTTATTGGTTGTTGCAAGACTCACTTCTTTTGGGGTTCATCCAGTCTTCATTTTTATGTGGAGGCCTTGAAGATTGTAAATCTCAATGAGGGTATTTTCCCAGAAGAGAATGACTGTCAGATAAATAAAAGCAACTTGCCATATTTCCATGCAGTGGGAATTCCCAGTATCTACCTTATCCTTAGGCTTCCTTATACTTAGAGCAGCTCTCTGAAAATGGAAAATAGGACACCAGTTGTGAAAATGTGTAAAATGTAAATATTTTATTATGTAACAACCAAGAGTCTGAAAAAAAATGTTTCCATGATTGAAAAAGACTTGACAACAACCTAAAACTCTTGAACACATCAAGACAAGGAAAACAGTTTAGATTCTAATCAAAGTGTTTCAACTTTTGGTGTGCATAAGAATCTCTAGTTAGGATGGGTAGACACTTTTTAAAAATATGAATTCCTGCCCTTGAGTCTCTGCAATTCTGATCCAGTTGGTCTAGTGTAGGGCAAAGGAACTGGATTTTTTTTCTGAGCATCCCAAGGCTATTTATGCAGATGGCCCATGAAATACGTTCACTTTAGACTTTCAAATGACAAGCTGGCTTTTCCTGTAGAAATCTCAGATGAAGATTGTCTATAAATATTCTCACTAAAATTAGACAATGTGTGAATAATAAAAAAATTACCTCTAACAGGCCCCTCTTCTAGCAAGATTATATCAGTCAACAGGGTAGACCTCAATATGTTAAAGTAGGTGGTTGTTTGTGCAAACATTTTACACTTTAATCAATTGAAATATGTAATTTGTAGCGAATCTAATCTTGTAACTTTTCTATTTACAAAATGAAATTTCAGGGAGATCAGTATCTCATGGATATCACTTGTCAATTTTCAAGCAGCTTATTAAATACAAGTGAAATCTACTTAACTTTGGTAAAATAAAACCTCACAAAAGATGAATTTTTATGCCTAATATATAAAGTTACTGAAAATACCAGTATAAAGTGGCAATCAATATAAATACTTTTTTTCAAGTAATATTTTCCTTAATAATGCATACTTTGATTTGGCTCATGACCTCTTCGAAGTCTACAACTGTATTAGGTAAACTGAAGCATTTGTGCACTTATTTCTGAATCTGTGATTCCCAAACCTGCATTAGCATCATCTAGGATATTTATGAAAATACTCAGATATATCAACTCAGAAACTTTGGTGAAGAAATGGAAGACATAGTAAAACGGACACGGGAATCTCTCTCTCTCTCTCTCTCATTTTTTAGAGAAAACTTTTCCAGATAATTGTGATGCTCAGTAATGTTGCAGATCACTATTTGGGATGTAACTGGCTGGGTTATGCCTGAACTGTTGGAGTCCTTTCCTAATGAAGACCTATCTTTTGGCTTCATTAGCCACTGGAGTGCTTTTCAAATACACTCAAATTGTTTATGACACTTTGATAACACTTTATATTGTCTCCATATCACTGCACTGTTTTCCTCTGCACACTTCTGCTTGAGGTTCCATTACTTTGGCTCAATATATAGTAACATTTGTAGTAGCCTGTTGTCATTTATCATTCCCATATCAGCTTAGTTGTAATGAGAATTGCTTCAATGCCAAAAGAATGAATAACACTGGTCCCTGAGCTAACTAATGGGACTCTGTCACTTCCTGTCCAAGACAGTACTTAAGTATTGCTGATGAAAGAGGTCCAAATACAAAGTAATGCATTTTAAACACCTTTAATTTAATTTAGAGCTTCATATACTATTGGAGCTAGAGTTGAGGGTTTCAGAAAAGTGAAGTTAACTTTTTGATATTTTACACTTATCAGGCATAAAGACTCCTTTTCTGTAAAGGGTCATTAATACAGTTACTGAAAAACCCTTATGCCTATAGAAAGGGATTGAAATTTACTGATATTTTATGACAAACATTCAGCATTTTCATTGTATTAAGAAGAGGACTCAAGGATTTTTTTAAATCAATGAGTAATAAGGATATAAAACATAATTAGGTTCCAAATCATTCTAAGTTGAAGCAGAGAAGAATAGAAGAAAGAAAATTAGAATTGTAGAAGATTAGAAAGTACAGGAACAAGAACATACTGAGAAAGAATGAGAAAATGGAAAGAAGCCCATCAGATACTTCTCAAGCTTTTTATCTAAACTGACTCAAGGTGGGCTGGGCTGAGTAGAGTTTTCTATTTTAACACAGGCTTCCAGTGTAACCAGTAAGATGAGGACACTGAACTTTGACTCTCAGGATTTTTTTAATTGAGTTTCTTTTATTTGTGGTTAATCAGAATGAAGAGAATAGAGTAGCCACCCAATAGTTTTACGAAATTGATTTTCCAGATGATGTGAAGCTATCAACTAGAGCTTTCTGCCTCTTCATTTCAGATAAGTTGTGGCCTTTTTTATTTTCCAGGAAATTGGGCTTCTTTTTTATGACAATATTTTATGAGTCATGCTGATTCATACATGTATTCAGGGTGTTAATCAATCAATTATGCTACACCATAGGGGATAACGTGTATAGATAGGGGATACCCTTATCTATAGGGAATACATTCCAAGACCTGCAGTGGATGCCTGCAGCCAAGCATAGTACCAAACTCTCCACATATACTATGCGTGGATTTGTTTTTCTTCTTTACAGTTTCACAGATGGAAGATTTGTTCTTACTCTAGATCTTAGCAACCTCGGCATACATTTTTTTTTTCTTGCTTTATTTATTCATGTTTGATACAGAGTCTGGCTCTGTCACCCAGGCTGAAGTGCAGTGGCACGATCTTGGCTCACTGCAAGCACCTCCCGGGTTCACGCCCTTCTCCTGTCTCAGCCTCCCGAGTAGCTGGGACTACAGGTGCACGCCACCATGCCCGGCTAATTTTTTGTATTTTTAGTAGAGACGAGGTTTCACCGTGCTAGCCAGGATGACCTTGTGATCTGCCCGCCTCGGCCTCCCAAAGTGCTGGGATTACAGACGTGAGCCACCGCACCCAGCCTTTTCTTGCTTTATTTATTTGAGAACTTTCATCCTTTTATCTGAAGGTAGCACATTTTCCAGCTTCTCTTTCACATGAATTGCCAGCATCACTACCCTTGCACTTTGGGACTAAGTAACATTAGGATAACTGGAACACAAGCACTGTGAAACTGTGACAGTCGATCTGATAACTCAGAAAGCTACTGAGTAACCAATAGGCGGGCAGCATGCACAGCATGGTGACTCTGGATAAAGGGATGGCTCATGTCCCAGGCATGACTGAGCAGGAGAGTGCAAGACTTCATCACGTGGCTGAGAATGGCGTGCAATTGAAAACTTATGAATTATTTAATATTTTTCAATTGTCATTGACAATAGGTAACTGAAACTACAAAAAGTGAAGTCTCAGTTAAGGATGGACTGTTGTACTGGCCAACCGGTAAGGTTATATTCGGGTGAACGTGAGCGAGTGTTTTTCAGAAAAATATTTCTGGGTAAACATAATAGGGTCAGTGCTGTGACAGAAATGTTCCCAGGATGTGAAAATTCTTGGCTGTAGAAAGAAAAATCAGGAAAGGAAACATGGAGTCAAGGAAAGCATCCTGGGGAAAATCCTGACTTAAGTCTTGAAGAATGAATAAAAAGTGAGCAGATGGGAAGGTGGCATGAGAGAAGCATTTTGAGTTGGGATTTGTTTTTGTTCTAGAATACAATTAGTTTGTGGGGAAAAAGGACCTGAAAAAATAAGAACAGTAAAAACAAAGAAAATGTAGTATGTATATGCAGTGGAACATTATTTAGCCAAAAAAAAAAAAAAGAAAGAAAGAAAACAAAAAAGAAGAAGAAGAAGGAAATGCTGTCATTTGTGAACACATGGATGAATCTGGAAGACATTAACTGAAATAGGCCAGGAATAGAAAGTCTGTGAAATCTGAGAAAGTTGAATTCATAGAAGCAGAGAATAAGGTAATGGTTAGCAGAGGTTTGTGGGATGGTGGGGCAGTGGTAGTGGGGCTGGAAAGATGTTGGTCAAAGGCTACAGGATTTCAGTGAAATAGGAATAAATTTGGGAGATCTACAGTACAACATGCTGACTGTGACTATAGTTAATGACAATGTATTGTATTCTTGAAGATTGCTAAGAGTGCTCCCACTGAAAAAAAAAGGTATGTAATGTAACGCTATGTTCATTAACTCAATCTGGCCATTCCACAATGTATAATTTAAAAAATAATAACTTAAAAATAATCGTAAGAACAATAATTTTTTATCTATAATATGTGTATATCAATATACTGTTAACATTGTGAACTGCACACACACACACACATAATGTTAACTTTCTTATCTTCTTATCCTAGCTTTTTGGGTGGGATTGACAGTAAAAAGAAGAGAAAATGATTACTGTGTCAATCTGGTATAATTGCTGGCTACTCAACTCACAACAGCTACACCAGCAGGAGAATAAGTCTTTCTATGACATAATCCAGGAGTAACCACCAGATAGATCAGCTGAAGTAGTCTGCATACATTTCTTACAATGACTGAGAAAGTTCATAGGGATGTGACAGGTCTGAGTACCTAGTAAGTCCCTAAGCAGCAAGTCTTGGTACACAGACTCTTAAATACAACTTCAGATGAGTGAAGTTGGTCTTCATGTTTTGTCCTCAAAAACCCCTCTCAAAAACCTCCTCTGTTCTCTCCCAAGGTCAAACTACCTAGATCATATATATTTCTGATCCTAATTTCTGTTTATTTAATTCGTGTCTGCTTTACTCATCCTGATATCATTAATAAAAGAATGGGTGTTTGAGCACGGCAACCAGAAGGAAAACCCTGTAGAGACCCTTTTCTTAATTGTGACTAAGGCAATATCCACATAACATAATTCTCCAGGTAATCTGTCCACAACATTACCAACACCCTCATTTCTGTTGCAACACAGTTTTTTTAAAATAATAGAATTATACTTTATAAGATATTTTTCTACATTGTACACATGACTATTAGTGTGATTCTAATATAACAAAGTTCTTTGTTTTACATTATCATTTTGGATATTATCACTTGAGGAAAATAACTGCATTTTGAAGACTTTGAGTAGTTACATCTATCCTTTTTGTTAGTAACGGATAGTTTCTTTTTTTTAAATTAACTTTAAGTAATGGGATACATGTACAGAATGTGCAGGTTTGTAACATAGGTATACATGTGCCATGGTGGTTTGCTGCACCCATCAACCTGTCATCTACATTAGATATTTCTTCTAATGCTCTCCCTACCCTAGTCCCCCACCCCTCAACAGGCCCAGATGTGTGATATTCCCCTCCCTGTGTCCATGTGTTCTCATTGTTCAACTCCCACTTATGACTTATGTGGTGTTTGGTTTTCTATTCCTGTGTTAGTTTGCTGAGAATGATGGTTTCCAGCTTCATCTATGTCCCTGCAAAGGACAGGAACTCATCCTTTTTATGGCTGCATAGTATTCCATGGTGTATATGTGCCACATTTTCTTTATCCAGTCTATCAATGATAGGCATTTGGGTTGGTTCCAAGTCTTTGCTATTGTGAATAGTGCTGCAATAAACATACATGTGCATGTGTCCTTATAGTAGAATGATTTATAATCCTTTGAGTATATACTCAGTAATGGTATTGCTGGGTCAAATGGTATTTCTAGTTCTAGATCCTTGAGGAATCCCCACACTGTCTTCAACAATGGTTGAACTAATTTACACTCCCATCAACAGTGTAAAAGCATTCCTATTTCTCCACATCCTCTCCAGCATCTGTTGTTTCCTGACTTTTTAATGATCACCATTCTAACTGGCGTGAGATGGTATTTCATTGTGGTTTTGATTTGCATTTCTCTAATGACCAGTGATGATGAGCTTTTTTTCATATATTGATTGGTGGCATAAATGTCTTCTTTTGAGAAGTGTCTGTTTATATCCTTTGCCCACTTTTTGATGGGGTTGTTTTTCTCTTATAAATTCGTTTAAATTATTTGTAGATTCTGGATATTACTATCTGATATTTTACAAACCTGACAAAAATGAGCAATGGGGAAAGGATTCCCTATTTAATAAATGGTGTTGGGAAAACTGGCTAGCCATACGCAGAAAACTGAAACTGGATCCCTTCCTTACACCTTACACAAAAATTAACTCAAGATGGTTTAAAGACTTAATCGTAAGACCTAAACAAATAAAAAAAAACCCTAGAAGAAAACCCAAGCAAGACCATTCAGGACATAGGCATGGGCAAAGACTTCATGACTAAAACACCAAAAGCAATGGCAACAAAAGCCAAAATTGACAAATGGGATTTAATTAAACGAAAGAGCTTCTGCACAGCAAAAGAAACTATCATCAGAGAGAACAGGCAACCTACAGAATGGGAGAAAAAATTTGCAATCTATTTATGTGACAAAGGGAGAGTTTCTTTAAGGCGTTTAGATTTTTTTTTGTTTGAGTTATTTCCCTCAAGGTCATAGTATTCATAGTGACTGTAGCTTTCAATAATCTTCATTGAAATGATCAGAAATATATGTGTTTACCGTATTAGTGATGTTTTAAGAAACAATATCAGTATGTGTTTCATATTCATTATTTTAATAGGAATAAACTTTTATTTACAAAGACAAAATGATATGCTGGAATGAGCTAATGGGTGGAAGACTGTCTATCAGAAAATATGTACTTATTAATTCAATAATGAACCAGAGAAAAGAACCTTACATTAAAGGTACACTGATAATTGAATGAAATGGTTTAAAGTCCTGAGTATAAACTACCATATGACCTGTATATTTAGAAAGATGGGTTTATTACTCCAGAAAGCAAAAAGAGTGGAAACCAATGAAGTTCAGTTTTTAAATCTTTCAGTCTAATAAAGGCCCTAGAAAATCAATACAGAACCAAGGAAATAACATTATGGATGTGGTAACCTTCAGTTCCAATAGTTAACTCCAAATGAACAAGTCTACACTAAGAAAATAATTATCGTTGATTAATATAAACTTAAGCTTTTCTCAGCCATTTTATCTGCAACAAACAAGCTTTTCAAAAGTGTACACTGCTCGTGTGATGGGTACACCAAAATCTCGAAGTCACCACTAAGTAACTTATCCATGTAACCAAACACCACCTGTTCCCCAAAAACCAACTGAAATAAAAAATAATCATAAAAAACTCTAAAAAGTTAATATATTATTCAAAAATATTTTACAAATATTTGGATACATTTTTATCTTTCTTAGTTAACAAAAGAAAAGAAGTTATTCTTCAATGCACGTTGGTCTTCTATTGATTTTCCCTTAGTGTTACTGGTTGAGAACTGCTAACCTTAATGTCATAAATGATCACAAAAGCTGGAGAATAGATGCAGGGGCTGCCTTATGATACTATCAGTGAAAGGCATTGCTTTTTAGTCTAAAGTATCTTTCCCAATCCCTTGGAAAATCAGATCAGATATGTCTCTGATTGCTACAACACTTTTCAGGTTCATAATCAGCCACCTACTGATGGCACCCAGAAATGTTTCTGATTTTTGTTTGATCATGACAGTATAATGTACTTTGTAGTGTGTATGAAATTAGAGGAACTTATGTAATATAAAAAGAAAAAAATAAGATTCAAATATTAGTACAGATGGAATGTACTTTTTTCTTTAAAGGAGCTATATGGAAACTCTATTTTTTTCTCAATTTTGCTGTGAACTTAAAAATGTCCTAAAAATAAAGTATATTTTTAAATTTTATATTTTATTATACCTTTAAGTTAATTATCTGTGTGTACAAGTATTTTTATCAGGAAAAATTCTCATTTTTAAATATCTTTTCAGAGAAAGTGTTAACAGCATATTTATTAAGTATAGAAGAATTTTTTTAAAGTTTAAGAAATATTAACATTAGTGTCATATTGTCTCACCTTAAAAGACGTTTCAGTGTCTGGTCTTTCCTCATTCCAATTATCAGTACTATTATTGAAATAGGTATAGAAATTAATAAGATACATATATTTCTAGTATTCAAATATGAAATATGCATTTAGATGAGTTTGCTGCTTGCCATGAGTTTACAGGATAATGATAAGATGAATTTTTGTTTTTCATCCTGAACAGCTTTCTTCTTTTTAAACCTCTAATTTACATTGTAAACATGAATTTCAGAATAACAGGAACTAATCTTTAAACAGAGTATTTCAAATGGCTTGGAATTTATAAAATAATATATTGCACCATAAAAGAATCTGGAATGTGTATAGGAAAACTAAAGAAAAAGTCACTATTCTAGATAAAAAGAAGTAGACATGGGATTAATGGAGGTGATTTCTGTGGGGACATGAATCCAAATATAAGTAATATCATACAGAAAGAAATATACTCATAAAATACTCATAAACAAAGATGGAAAAATACTCATAAACAAAGTGGCAGGTGAGAGAAATTATTTTAGGAGTGATAGTTGACATTATCTTTACAAGAAGAAATGTATAGGGATATAAGACTCGGCTCTGAAAGGAGCAAAGACCTCCTTAGGTCTTTGTTGAATTTTTTGAGGAAATTTCTAAGAGATGTTATTTGTGAGAAAGTAACAAAATATAATGAACTAATAATTTTCTTCTTACATGTGAATGGAAAGGACAGGTAGGTGATTAGAACTCCTGTTGAAATTAAATTCTACATTTCCAAGTCAAGATGACAGACAGACTGAATCCATAGGTTAATCTCTTCTGCTTCCTAAAACCCCAATAAAATGATATTCAACTAGTAAACAGACATAAATCTACATTGATGACAATAATGGGATAATTTATCAGAATATTCTAGCATGTTCACAGAAACAAAGCCAAAACAGAGTCAATGAACTTGTCCAAACTCCAAGGAAACTCGTGAAACAGAAATACCTGGGGGTTCCAGTGCATTAGTTGCTTCCTCACCCGTCATCCATGTGGTAGCTGCTGGGGATTGTCACCCAAATTTCACCTATGTCATCTTCCAGGAAAACTTGTTCTTATTGGCAGAACACGGCTGTCACAAGAAGCTAAAATGCCAAGTACTTACTTATGAAGACTCTCTTACATCTTAGGCATGCGGATGTGGCTCAATTCTGAACAAGTGGAGGTGGAGAGATATTAAGAGACTTCTAGGAAAGGTTTATCTCACTGTTGTAAAGTGTCTCTGAAGAAAACATTATTTTCCTTCATTGCATTTATTATATCTACCCAGAATACCTGGAATTGCCACAGTTATTTGTGATTAGGGAACCAGCCTAATGCTGAAGTGAATTTATCAAGGATGGCAAACAAGAAGGACAAAAATGAGTCTGCGCCCTAAGTAGCATCACTAAACTCATAAATTAACCCTAGAACAACCTGCGTCTGTATTTATAGATGGTCCATACTGTGTAAGCCACTTTCTGTGAATATTCTTTTACTTGCACCCAAAAGCTCCCGACATACAGCTTAAAATAAAGCTTGTTAATTGACAAGCTCCTTCTATTTTCACTGCGTTCTAGTCAATTTTTTATTTCCTAATTCTAAAATATAAACAAATGACAGTAGACACCAGACTTTTCAGGAAAGCCTGTACCATAGGACTGAAAGAACATCACAAAAAATTACCACAGAGGAAAGAGAGAGATGAATAGAAGATATACTTAAAACTAAAATTTCTAACTAATATTCTCAGAAAAATTCAATGTGATATCAAACAAGGTCATGATCATGTGAATAATGTAAGATACTATTGAAATAGAAAACAATGGTAAAATTTTAAAAATAATAAAAATATTAAAATTCAAAGTCAAAGAAAACTTCCAAAAGTAGAACTGCATACAAAAGAAAAACCATTAGACAAAAGAGAAGTCAGAGAGAATCAATTCAGGAGTTCTAACATTTGGTTAATAATATTTCTAGGGGAAGGAAAAAATGAAGACAAATTTAATTTGAAAATATAAGCACATAAAGATAATTCCCTAGAACTCAAGAATTTGAAATTACAGATGGAAATACCCACTAGGTGTCCAAAACAATGATAATAAAATTAGAAATCAATCAGAACCCAAAGGATAAACAGCAGGTGCTAAAAAGGAAAAACTAGTTATCTACAAAGAATGAGATTAAGAATAGCAGCAGAATTCTCATAAAAAGTATTGAATGTCCAATATCAGACTACGAATGATCTTACAGATCTAGGGACATTTTTACCCTAGATTTTTTGGGCTTAGAATACTGTAAACAGTAAAACTATCAATCAAATTTGAGAGTAGAATGAAGATATTTTCAGATATGCTTGAACACAGAAAATTTATGTTACAGATATTGTTTTTGGAAAATTTATTTTTAAAAATGAAGGTATGGGGTTCAGGAAACAAGGAGAACAATAAGATGAAGTCTCATGATAACTTCTCTAGAGAATTAAGAGTCCATATTTAGGACTGGGTTTTCTGAAAGAGACAGGACAAAAAAAAACAGTTCTTAACACACAATGTAATATTAAACAGATAGGGATGGGAGGAATCGACTATTATGAAGGCAAAAAGTTGAAAGAAAAAGAATGTCCATGAAAAACTCCAAGACATATCTATATATCTATATCTCCATGTATAGATACAATTGCAGTCATTTGATACTATTTGTTACTGAAGTGAGAGAAGTTTCATTATCATAATAACGTAAACATGACTTACTTATTTCCAAAGTTTAGGATCAACCTGTAGATAAGTTTATAGAGAAGGTAAAGAAGACCTAGCTACAATTTCTGAAGAGAAAGTATATGTTCTTAACCTTGACTGTATAGAAGAAAAAATTCAAATTTCAAAATTAGAAAGATGGGTGTGAAAAACACTGAAGCAAACGCTAGAAGCCCTAACACCAATTTTCAAAGTGAAAGATGAGATATTTTCTACAGTGACATAATAATGAATTAAATATATTACTTAATGATACATAGATTATCAATAGATACCTTAGAAAGATGAAATACTATGTTAGCAGGGTCTGGAGAGAAAAGCATGGGTAGACAAGAGTTGTATTTATATCTATTACAGTAATAAGTTATGCCTTCAACTGATATACAAAGAAAGATAAGTATAGGAGTATTATATAGAGATATAATAACACAAAATGAGTATTGGTTTGTTTAATGAGGTACGGTCACTACTCCCTAGAAATTGCTCTAGATTGATACTGAAGACACAAAACAAATAAACGTAATACATAATATGTAGCCCTTGTTTGGATTTTGATTCAGAGTTTTGGGGAAAAATTCATTTTGAGATAAGTAGAAAAATGTGAAGATGGGCTGGATATTAGATGAAATCGAGAAATGTATTAGGTAAGAAAAAGGCATCAGATTACATAAGAAAATGTTCATACTTTTAAAGAAATTCATGCTTAATTTTTTATACAAGTTGACGTATAAATTGATGAAAAAAATTACATCTCGGCTTTGCTTTTAAATAGTCCAGCTGAAACAGAGAGAAAAAGAGAAGAGGAATAGATACGCAGCATGGTAAATTCTTGGTATTTGTCAAATTTGGATGATGGAATATGAGGATTACACAAATATTTTTTGAGCCCACTTGTCCCTAGGGAACAGGACTAGAGAAAGATAGGCAAGAGATTTTCCTTGTCATTATAGAACTTTCTATATATTTTTTGTTTTTTCTTAATCATGCTTATATATTTCTATGAGGAAAGGAAATTTAAAATGACTGTATTTTTTCCACACAACCACTAATGAACTGCAAAGTTGGATTAATAAGACCTTCAATGAAGAAAACTGTGTGTGTGTGTGTTTGTGTGTGTGTGCACATCAAATGAATGTTTAAGAATATAAACTCAACAGAAGTTGGCACAGTAAATGAATGCAATGTGGCAAAGCAGGCAAGAACTAACAAAGCAGATGATATTTTATTTGAGTCATAACGTAATCGTTGATGCACTTATTGACTAAACTAGATTAAAAATTTGGCAATTGAATATGTTATTGTATTTAACCCTTCTAAAAATATTCATTTTACAGGTGAGAAAACTGAGTTTGATCAGTTGATTAGCTTGTCCGAGTGCATGTATCTCTAACTGGCAAAACTGGAAGTTAAACCCAGGTCTGCCTGTTTCTAAACTATATGCTTTTCCACTGATAAAAAATAACCAAGATCAGATAGAAAGGAAAGGAGAACTGCATTCCATGAGGCAGAAAGGCATGGAAACAGATACAGAGGAAAAAACGCTGTTAGTTTTTGGTGGGGAGAAGGATAGGGTGGGAAGCGAGAATGTCAGCAGACCAAAGTGGAGAGTTCAAGTTAGAGACGAAAAAGGAATCTGTCAAATCAGTAAGAAGAATCCATAGCGTGCAAGCAACAGCAATATATAACTATTGAAATTTTAGAGAGAAAAGTGGTTTTACTTCTTTACTCATTCTTTACCCATTCTGAAGTGAAACTTTGAGACAGATGGAAAATAATACGTAACAAAGCAAGTGTTCAATCACAAAGGGGGCATCCATTGCAGAAAGATCTATTGATTAAAATAAATGATGTGGGCAGAAAGCCAAACATTTCAAAAAAGCCGGTGGTTAAAAAGCAGAGACAGTAAGTTCCCAGGCTGAGACTGAGGTTTTCTCAGAGTCACTGAGAACAACAGAAGGGCCTTCTGTGTTCTTTAAACTCCATATGTAGACATCATTGTAGCGACAGTCACACTATCTCTGACACCAAATTACAGCCATGACACAGAGAGTAAATACATAAAATACGGGTATCTCAAAACCAGTGAACCAGAAGAGTCTTGCCAAAAAATAATCACATGACAGATAATCTAAAATATCCTTATAGCCCATCTTTATAATTGAGTTTATAACAAGTATAAACTCATGCCTCTGAAAATAAAATGTTTTAAAAAGGACAACTGTCTTAAAAAATATAACTTTATATCAAGTTCATTGATTTATATAACTTTATTACCAAGTTCATTGATTTACTTAAGCCATTTTTGATTTAGATTATATATTCAAGGTTCATAACATTCCTAATTTAAAAATTAAGAAAATTAATTATAAAGCTCACAATAGTATGTTAGTTCAACAACTAGTTCTCATTTTAGTTATCAATAATTGGGATTCTCTAAATTCATCTATTTCTTCAACAGACATTTATTGCACATCTACTATATTCCAGGTACTGAGCTATACAGATAAGTAAGGCACAGTCATTACTCTCAAGGAACTCATAGTCTCACGGGGAAAGTCAACACATGAATATGTTTTAAAGTGACAAGTGCTGCAATAGAAGTATTTCCAGCATGATACTTAAATAGAGACAATGACAGGACTAGTTTTAATAAGGGAATAGGGAAAGGCTTTGCAAAAGAAATCTAACATTTGAAATTCCATTTCTTAGAGGAACTAGATGATGATGTGGATGACACCAGGGAGAAAGGTATTCCAGCATTAAGGAGCAGCACTTAGAAGAACATAGAGAAATAAACGTTTTAAAATGACTCAAATATAGGGAAACTCTCAAAGCTTTATATGGCTGGAAAGTAGGGTCCATTTAGAAGATGAGACTGAAGTCAATAGGCCATTTATAAAATAATAACGTCTTCCTGGTGTATAGAGCAGAGTTTTTAAAGTATAAAAGCAGACTTTTGAAACTATATAACAGTGCTCAACTTTTCATTCATCTTTGTGAATCCTCCATAGTAGGTTAACGGAAAAACAACTTTTGGAGATAGATGCACTGCATGAATGTGGGCCCTTACTAGATTTAAAACTGTGATAATAATATTTATCTTGCAGGGTTGTCAGGAAGATCGAAGGAAAAGCTATATGTATCACTAGTAGGAAAGAGTGTGAGCTTATTCTATTGCTCAACAAATAAGGTGTTGAGTATCTAGTACGTGTGATGTTGTTGAGGGATGCCATGAAGAATACAACACAGCCAAGGTGTTGATTTTATGGAACCTACATTCTAGTCATGTGCGTGATTAGGAAAGGTCTCTCATATGCAGTCACATCTTTAGCTGTGATATAAATGACTGGGCACTGGATAAGTGGAGGTCAGAAAAAAGAAGTCCAAATGAAGGGCCCTAGGATCAAATGAATTTGTTGAGTTTGAGAACAGAAAGAAAACCAATGTGACCACCAGTAGGACAGAGTAGCTGGTGAGCAAATGAGAAAAAGGCATAAGAGATCCAAGAGGTATGGGCACAAACAGACTTTGAAAATCAGAGTAATGCGTTTGATTTATATCCCAAATCGGGATATAAGCAGGGAAGTGACATAATTTCATGTATAAATGAAGAAGATAACGTTAGTTCTATTAATGGTACTTTGTAGCTTTGACACACATTGCCACTAACATTATCTAGCACTGTTTTGTGTGGTAGAACCAGTAGTCATTTCTATTTGTAAGATAATTTACTGAAACAACCAATTACAAATCTTATTTTGTTAAACTAGTGTGATCTAATTATTCTCCTGTGAAAGACAGCAATGGCCAGTCTTCAAAAGAGAAATCACTTTTGGACCAATGGTTAAATCAGAAAAAAGGTCACAGGATCTCAAATACAATTATTTTTGCAGATTGAGAAATATGCTTAGTTTTAGTCTTTTGGGTTTTGTCTTTTTCTAATATGCACCTCACAATAGAATCAATTGGGTGATTTCCATTTTGTTTAATGATGCCCCAAGGATCTAAACATTTGATTCTTTTTCCAAAAGAATAAGCAATTATAAGAAACATTTTCAATTAATTTATTCAAATTCAAACTGGCACTATTTGTGAGAAAATTTGGCAATATTTGGGAGATAATTCTAAAGGAATTAATTTGAGGTAATTTGACGTAATGACAAAGTACCTGACCATAATCTGATTTACCAAATATTTTAACTTTAGCAATTACTAAAAATGAAAATATACTCTTATGAAGAGATTTTTTTGAAATTCTCTTCTCAACTTTTCCTATTAGCATTCAAATACAAAATTCATTTCATGAGAGTCAAATTATTATATAAAGCAAGTCATTTGCCTCAATACTTTTTTCAATACTGTGCACCAAACATCCTTTTCAATATTTAGGGGTACTAACTTAAGACAATTACCTTATGAGATATATACTTTTATTCCCATTTTACATAAAGAAACTGAGCCCCTGAAAGTTTAAGTTACTTGTCCTAATTATACAGATACAAAGTGACAGCGAAGATTTTAACTCAGCCAGTCTGCTTTCCATCCCAGGTTTTTCATCATTACTGTATCCCGGAGGTTACACTGGCCTTCAAGAGTGAGAGCAGTGCAGGACCAGAGAGGATACCGCAGGAAGCCAGGGGATTTTATGAGGCACTAGGAGCTGAAAGTACAAGGAGCCCAGAAAATAGGAAGCACAGGTGTAAAGTGATTTCACTGCATTTAACATCTAAACAAAGCTATTAATTAATTCCTGTTTTTAATAGAGCCAAAATAAAAGGCACAAAGGACTGCTAGTTTCTCAATTATCACTGGAATTAAAAAACTTTCCCTTTGGGAGTAATTTATGCCAAAATGACCCCAGGAGCATTCAGATAAAATTAGGGAGATATTATTATATCACATCTACTTGTGAGACACTTCCTTCAATGAATTTAATGCTCATAAAACATTTCACAGAAAGAAATACCAAGCTTGGTCTCCATTCCATTAATCAAGAAACATTTATACTCGCTTGCTTGCTTGCATGTACGTGATGGATGAATGTTGTTGCCCAAGAAGGATCCTATTCATACCTTTCAGCTGGACAGGGAATAACTAGTGATCGGTCAAATGAAATTCAGGTATTCATCAAAACCACGTGCCTTTCCATCTTATTTTGAATTTGTATTCTTTTAATGTTTTTCTGTATAGAGGTAAAGTGATAGCTATTAATAGGTAAGGCTGTGTACTGAAATAACTTCAAACCATGGCCTCTGAGCCATTGCTTCTCTTTCTCAAAGAAAACAATTTTTAAAACCATTTTAGTTAAATATAAAATTAAGACAATTTATAAATTTATATTGATTGTACCATATTATTCACTAATCCATTCATTCAAACAATATATTTTGAACACTATTATATAACAGGTACTATGCTTACAATAAAATATATTTCAATAAATGCTTATGTCCTTTTTAAACTATTCCATGGAGAGGTAAGGAAAAGACAAGTAAATTATATTTTATCAAAGATGCTATCTTGTAGATATGAAAATGAGTTTATTTCTTCATGGTTTCTGGATTGCCTGGTTTTAAGCAAGATATTCTGGAAAACCTAATCTCTTTTAAAAACTGTGAAATAATGCATCTATTCAACTGAATTAGTGTTTTGCATAGAGTAAGCTCTTAGTAAATGATTATTATATTTATTGCTTTAATATAATTGAATAATTAAATTACTAAATATAATTCCTTAATATTTGGTGATGTGTTGTTTTAATCTTTTTTGAATTAGTTATTTATAAAAGAATAGATAAGTACATGTTGTGGTTAAGTAAATCATACGTACTGGCTTTCTTTCTTTTTTTCAACTTTTTAACCTGATCATTGTTGTGCCTTTCATGAAACATTATTTAATTTTCTCCTTTGTTTGCTTTTGCTTCTGAGCATCTCCTTTGCCATTTTTTTAATGCTTGTTTTGGTCATGTTTAAATTATGAAGTTCTTAAGTATCTTCATAAATTAACTACCTTTTATCTCTGTGGGGTTTTGCAGCACATGGTCTGTGCATACTCTCAAGATCACTCAGTATCTTCATTTGTTCGTGTGGAAGTGTGAATGGGAGGCATGAAGTGGTTCCTACAATGGATTTCCTAATTATATGTGTAAATCTGTTCAAAATCACAACATAACTACACATATTCAGAGCCAGTTAAAATACACATTCTGTGGACAAGATAATTCAACTCAGAACAATTTTTAATTAAGAAAAACAATTATGTACCCTGTGTTGGATTTTGTATGCAGCTAGCAAGGAAAAAAAATAGCAAATTACCAATTATGAAGATACCCTATATTTAATCTCCTCTGGATTTAATGTTTATTAGAGGTTATTATATAACTTACTATGGTGATAAACACAGTAAGAGATGATAACTTAAAAAGTTACTGGATGCCTAGAAATCAAAGGGCCCAAAGGGAGATGAAGATGTCAAAGACGGGCCTAATCCATATCATTTGAGAAAATGGTTTTGAAAAATAGCTCAGAAAGAAATGAACTCGTTTCCTTTCAGTATTTTTAATTATACAAGTTATTCTTATAAAATTTCAAAATATTAAAAGAAAACTAATATCTCCTTTGAGCTCTCTCCCATTTGTGCCTCCCCATTATTTGTTTTACTTTTCAAATACAAGAGGATTCATAAACAACCTGAGTACAACTATAACGCTCAGAAAAATTTACATTGATCAGCAATTTGTGTCCCTCTCATTTATCTATTCTTTTCATTCACCTTTATTGAGGTATAGTTGATAAATAAAAATTGTATGTATTTAAAGTACACAGCTGAACGTTTTGATATATGTGTACATTGTGAAATGATCATGGCAATTAAGCTAATTAACATATTTGTTACTTCTCATAGTTGTCATTTTCTTTCTTTTTATTTGTGGTGAGAACTTTTAAAATCTACCCTTTTAGAAAACTTCAAATATATAATACATGTATGTTATATATGTATTATATATAGTCACTATGCTGTGCATAAATCTCCAGAACTTTTGAATCATGTATAACAAGAATCTTGTGCCCTTTGACTAACATCTTCCCATTTTCACCTCCCCTAGCCCGTGGCAACCAGCATTCTACTCTCTGTTTCTATGAATTTGACTATTTTAGCTTTGACATATAAGTGAGATCATGCAGTATTTGTCTTTCTGTTTCTGGCTTATTGCATTCCAAGTTCATCGATATTGTTGCAAATTGCAGGATGTCCCTTTTTATGACTGAATAATACTCTATTGCATATACACACACACACATATATATATATACTATATTATATATTTGACATTTTCTAAGAGGGTAGAGCTTAATACATATATCTATACATAGACACAATAGAATATTATTCACTATATGAATAGTTTTAAGAATTATTATATATTGTATATATATAAAATGTTTTTAAAACTATTCATCCATTGATGGACATTTGGATTGTTTTCATATCTTGGCTATTGTGAATAATACTACAATAAACATGGAAGTGCAGATATCTCTACAAGGTACTAATTTCATTTCCTTCGGGTATACACTCAACAGAGGGGCTGCTGGCTCATAGGGTGGTTCTATTTTTAAATTTTTGAGGAATTGCTGTGCCATTTTTCATAATGACTCTACCAGTTCACATTCCCACCCACCCATCAGTATACAAAGGTTCCCTTTTCTCTACATCCTTGACAACACCTATTATCTTTTGTCTTTTTTTTTTTTTTTTTTTTTGAGACAGAGTCTCGCTCTGTTGCCCAGGCTGGAGTGCAGTGGGCTTGCAAATAGTTTCTCCCTCCCATCATTTGCCTTTTCACTCTACTGATTTCTTTGCCATGCTGAAGTCTTTTATTTAGTTTGATACAATGTGATCATTTTATCTTTTTTGGCTACCCATTTAGTTTAAAAGGTATTTAGACATTAATTCCAAATTGACTGCTTTAATATTGACGTCTTTCTTGAGCTCCATGTATCTGTCTCTAACCTTCCTATGGACATTGCCACCTAGATATCCCAGACATCACAATGTTCAAAAACCCCTCACCCCTCTGCCATTTGCAGCTTTCTTAGAGTGCATACCTTTCAGTCATGTGTGCAGAAAAGTTGAAGTCATTTTTATAGTGTCTCCCACATTTGCTACCTTTACTCAGTCACCAAATCCTGCTTGTTTCTACCACGACCATCTCAATTTCTCTCATAATCTGTCCCCTCTTTTCTGCTCTTACAACTTCTGTCCTAATTCAGACCATAATTTTTTCCTGGACAATTGCAATAATCTTTTGTGTACCAGCTTTACAGTAGTCTCTCTCAACTTTAATCCCTCCACACCACAGTTAAAATATTTTTCTGATGTATACATAAATGTATATATATAAATAGTCGTATACTATGTCATATACATTCAATGTTATATTCATAAATCATGTCATATATATATGATCTATTTTTGTTTAAAATAAAATAATACTATAATTTCCAGATTTACCCATTTAGGATACACAATCACATCTCCATGCTAATCTTCCTGACTTGGAGTATTTCAACCACATTTTTAAACTAATGAATAAAAGATCAGGCTCTGTTTTCAAAACCCACCTCACTTTTACACAGAGATAATCTGTGTTCTCACAGATCTGTTGTAATCCTCTATCACACTTTGTGGTTTACCTGTTTGTGTCTCCAACTCAGATCTGGACTTCAGAGACTTTACACATATGTATAAATTCTCCTCTATATCTCAGGTATGCAGTGGCCTGCCAGCTCATATTAGGTAGGTACTATTTGGTGAATAAATAAACATTGTGTGTCAAGGTATTCCATGTGTCACATAATTCTCTATTGCCAGTTTTAGCCATTTTTAACGAATTCCCTTAAGCTAAACCAAAGATGTAAATTTTGCAAAGTTGTTTCTGCAGGCTGCTGATCCTGGATGGATACATCTGTAAAACAGATATATTTTAAAACAGACATCTAGGCTTCTATACCCAATGGGAAAATTATACAGAAACACCATGTGGGCTCAGAAAACAAAGGATGTGCATTTAAAATGTAGGCTCTCAAACCATTGCGTATTCTTCCCTTTAGATTAGATGGCTATAGTAAATGTGAGGTGTAACACAAATACAAAAATAAATTTTATTTTCCAGAATAAAAGAGTAATGAGAATATACCATTTGTTGAGTAAATTTACTTCTACATTCTGGGAAAGTAATCAAAAATCTTAAGATGTATTGTGCCTGTGTATTCAAGGAGAGCATATACAGTACATAAAATCTTCTGCTGTTTCCTTCTTATGTTGGTTTATTTTAAGGTAGCTTAATTTCCATGGATACTATACTGTAACATTTTTAAATGTCATACATTTGTAGAACACTTTAAAGTCTAAAAGGTCTATTTTCTAATTTTGTTTCATTTTAATAAAACAGAGACCCTGGGAAAGAAGACTATGCATTGTCACACCCGTTTTCCAGATAAATGCAGAAGTGTTTGTCTAATACCACCACAGCTAAGAAGTGGTAGATGATCTAGATCTGTTTTAAGACCAGTTCTACTTTATCAAACTATATTACCTTCTCAGCAGTTACGAGTGCATGCAACAAACATAATTTTGGTGATAAAATCTTCAATTCTAAATACCTGGGTATATTGCATGCACAAATGTATTTATTGTAAATTTCTCATATCCTTAGCTATAGTTTGACAAGCTGAACTAGTAGTAACTAGGATATCATGTCAGCTAACAGTCATATCAGCATTTGGGTTATAAATAAAGAAACGTAGGTGAGATCAAAGCCAATGCCTTCTGTATTAGCTTACTGTGGCTGCCATAACAAATAACCACAAATGTAGTGCTTAAAACAGCATCAATTTATTATCTTAAAATTCCAGAAGTCTAGAAGGAGTCTTACTGGGCTAAAATCAATAGATCAGTAAGGCAACATCTCTTTCTTGTGGGGAAAGGAGTCTGTTTCCTTGCTTCTTCCATCCTCTAGAGGCTACCTCATTGCTTGGCTTGTGGCCCACTTCCTCCATCTTCAAAGATGACAACATTGCATCTCTCTCTGCCCTTTTTCCACACTGAGTCACATCTTCCCCTTTTACCACAGCTGGTTGCTTTTATGGATTCTTGTGATTACATCAGACCCACCTGGGTAATACCAGATAATTTTCCATATCTCAAGGTCTTTAACCTTAATCATACATGCAAAGTTTCTTTTGCTGTGTAAGGTAACATATTCACAGGTACCAGGTGTTAGAAAAGGGACTTATTTGTGGGACCATTCTACCCACCATGCCTTCTTATTAAAATAGATGAAGAAATAGCTTGAGGAAAAAGGAAGATTTAGAAGCACTCTATAGAAGAGGTGGTCAACAGAGGTTTCATTTTTGACTTTGATAATAGATCAAATGAGTTTCAAAATAGGAATAACTTTGGGGCTGGGTGCGGTGGGTCACACCTGTAATCCCAGCACTTTGGGAGACCAAGGAGGGTGAATCGCCTAGGGTCAGGAGCTCGAGACTAGCCTGGCCAACATGGTGAAACCCCATCTCTACTAAAAACGCAAAAAATTAGCTGGGTGTGGTGATAGGCACCTGTAATCCCAGCTACTTGGGAGGCTGAGGCAGGAGAATCGCTTGAACCCAGGAGGTGGAGGTTGCAGTGAGCTGAGATCACACCACTGCACTCCAGCCTGGGTGACAGAGTGAGACTCCATCTCAAAAAAAAAAAAAAAAAAAAAAAGAATAACTTTGGAATTAATTTTATAGTCAATATATTATGGGAAGAAAAATTTTACAAGATAATCATTTACTCTTAAGGAAATAACTATTAATATTAGTAACGTTCTATTCCATTCTTACAGTTGATATTTAGGCTGTCTGTTGAAAACGTACATTCCCAGACTCCACTCACCCCATGTGCTCACTTGGGAAGCTTTTGATAGGGCTTATAAGTCAGTTTTTTAACAACCACAATCAGGTGATTCTCAGTGCTGTTTCCATTTGCTTTCGCATTTCACGAAATTCTGCTGTAGTGATTATTTCTGCATTGCTGGCACTAGAACAGCTTAATCACTCTCACCAGTATTTGAACCTCTAACTGTGGAGAACATTCATCATTAAAAACTGACATTTTGTATGAGATGGCACAAAACAGAATTTTAATTGAGGGTAAAGAACATGGTGAAAGGTTATAAAAATAAATTTTAAAAATCAGCTACTGCAATTCTTGTGCCATTTCAGGATTGCATACAATTAAAATGAGTTGAATAATCACAAGTTTCATTTTTTATTCAAAAGACAGTCATTGATTGCCCACTGTACACATAAAACTGGGCCAAGTGCTATGGGAAGATCAAACAAGTATTCTCTGTAGTCACATCTTTAGAAAGCATATTCAATCGTATCCATTCTGCTTCAAAGCTAAGGAAAGAACACTTTATTTATGTTAATGAGAAAATGAAGTTAATGTAACTCATAAGTTACCAAGAAAAATTAGTTTCAATATTACTGTATTCAGTTTACTATAAATATATCACAAATAGAAGGACAGTTTCTAATGATAATGTTAAAAATTTATCTATGAAACTTTCCCAGACAAGTCCAGTGGTCCCATCAGAAACAGTTTAATTTTGAACGTAAAACTTAGAACAATTTTCCAATGCAGAGCTCAGTATTAATCTGTATTTCCAATGATGATGGCTTCTTCAAAGCCAAGTTGTTTATAATTTTGTCTTGCTGCATTGGCACCTTTCATTTTAACCCAGAGACCCAGCCATACACACAATTTACCTGCGAGTACTGTAAGAAATAAATGTGTGTGTGTTAACCTGAGGATTCAGTATTTTAAAAATAGAATTACTTTTCCAAACTTTATGACTTTTACCAATCTAAAATTACGGTTATTTCAGTTATATTATTTATTAAATGCAGGTATTCATTTAAAATTTTATTTAAACATTTTTATTTTTAGAATATGACACATATTTCCTGATAGCCAAATTGAACTTTCCGAATTGAAAAGAGATGGGATAGCTCAATTAACTTCCCTGATTAAACCATTATAACCTATTCCCTATGCTCTTAGAGTAAACTCTAAACTCCAGATGTGCCTGAGTCAGGAAACAACAGGTGCTGGAGAGGATGTGGAGAAATAGGAACACTTTTACACTGTTGGTGGGACTGTAAACTAGTTCAACCCTTGTGGAAGTCAGTGTGGCGATTCCTCAGGGATCTAGAACTAGAAATTCCATTCGACCCAGCCATCCCATTACTGGGTATATACCCAAAGGACTATAAATCATGCTGCTATAAAGACACATGCACACGTATGTTTATTGCAGCATTATTCACAATAGCAAAGACTTGGAACCAACCCAAATGTCCAACAATGATAGACTGGATTAAGAAAATGTGGCACATATACACCATGGAATACTATGCAGCCATAAAAAATGATGAGTTCATGTCCTTTGTAGGGACATGGATGAAATTGGAAATCATCATTCTCAGTAAACTATCGCAAGAACAAAAAACCAAACACCGCATATTCTCACTCATAGGTGGGAACTGAACAATGAGAACACATGGACACAGGAAAGGGAACATCACACTCTGGGGACTGTTGTGGGGTGGGGGGAGGGGGGAGGGATAGCATTGGGAGATATACCTAATGCTAGATGACGAGTTGGTGGGTGCAGCGCACCAGCATGGCACATGTATACATATGTAACTTACCTGCACATTGCGCACATGTACCATAAAACCTAAAGTATAATAATAATAATAATAAAAGAAAAAAAAAAAAAAAGAAAAAGTCTATACCACCTGATTCCTATTCACCTCTCCAGTCTCACTGCATACTATTTACCTCCACCCACCCAAGTTCTCATTCATGTTCTCATCTCTGAATGCAACTTATCATCTTACCTACCTCAGTGCATTGTACTGCCTACATTGTCCCCACATCCTAAGTTTGTTGAAGGTAGGGCCCAAGAAGAAATTGACTAACGGAAGCGCTGTCCTCGGTGCTGAAACCATGGATTTGACTAAGTGCCTGACTTCGCTAGCTCACAAAATAATGAAGAAATAAAGAAATGTAACATAAAGAGTCATGTAGTAAGTGCTTAAATAGGGGGATGAGCAAAGTGCTATAAATATGTGAAAGAGAATGTAGAGATCCAGATCAGTTATCTGAACTTCTAATTTAGGTTGGCAAAATATAAAACTAGATTGAGCTTCTTTTAAATTGATATCAGGAAGGCAGATTTTTCTCTCCCTCAATTAAAAACAAACAGTTTAACTCTTTACTCCTCCTTTCTGTAGAACATGGAAATATCTTGTATCTACTCGCTAGCAATTTTATGAATTATGACAAGGTGGCAGATCATAATTTACTGCTCTCATTTTTCCCCACATTCATCTCACATGAAAGAGCTTCATTATATTTATTTTGAAGTTTCTCACATTTCTTAAAAATAAAATTTGGGCATTGAATTAACGTTTGTTTAATAAATTAAAAATAAATAAATATTAAAAACAAAATGTGTAAAATATCTATTATACTTAGAAATTTTATCGCTGATAAGACTATTTCTAAAAATTAGCCATATCAATTTATAAGATCAATGGAATATAGATTCAAAGTCAAGAAGAATCATATTTTTAAATGCAAATGAATTTTAATGTGTTCCTGGGTATTTTTAATATACTGAGATTCAAAGAAAAGAATTCTTAACAATTATCTGCATATGTAATCAACTTGAAGTTACATTTTACATATCAAGTAGAAATTGTTATTTGCCTGCAATATTTATAAAGCATGGAAAATGTGTAAATGTATGTGGAACTGGATAGTGAGCACTTTTAATATGTATTTCTTCTATTTAATAGTCAAACATTCTACAGATTTATTACAATCATGTTTATGAAATATGCATATATCTCATTTTGATAGCTGGTGTTTTAACATTTTACCATGCAAGTAAATCAATTTCACAATGAATTTTAGCAATGGTTGATTAAATAACAATTTTGCTAAGTTGATGATTTGTGTGAGAGAGTTGCAGGGGAGGGGTGATTTTTAAATTTACTCAAATAGTCAAGTTTAGACCTCTGTAACTTAGCTACTAGATGATCTAGAAACATATCCGCCTCAGGATGATTTTTGTATTGGCTTAGTTGAAAGAAAAGCGATGGAGCAGACAGCCTATGAATATAGTAGTAACACTGTGGCCAAATATAGGCTATAGTATAATGCAGTCACTGAAAAAAAATTATTAATTACTATGTAGTTGGACTACATGACTTCCATTTACCCAAAAATTTGAAACTGTCTGAATAAGCAGTAAATCTAACTATTCTAGCAATTTCATTAATATATGGGTGCTACTATACACATTGTATTATTATAGTTATTACTACTGGGAATTAAAAGTTTGGATCCAGAGGAAAACCTACTTCCCAAGGCTTAAAAGAGGAACACTGCAACAAGAAAATGGAATCTTACTTTATTATTACTCTCTGATAATATAAAACAAACATTTTATTCCATGAAAAATAAAACAAATGCAGATTCAAGCAAGAAGTTCAGCTGTCACATCAAAACCTTAGTAGTGATAGCCCATCATCTTACAGATGAAAGTATTAACCCTCTCTTCTTAATCCTCAGAGACTTGTGAAGAATTGAAGCTATAAGTGCCTATGTAATAAGGGAAATCTCTGCATGGAGAACATTTTTTAAGTACTAAGAGAGCTCCTTGGGGAAAATGTTCTTATAGTAGCTGGCAGGCAGAGGGTTCATCTTCTTTTCAAGGTTTTCATTATAGCTGAAACTCAGAAAAGGTAGTCAATTAAGGGCACATGGTTTGAGCTGATTTCTACTTTTAAGTAATTAGGTATGACTTGATGGTGAGGTAGAGCAAATTCTCATGGGAAATTGCTTCCCTCTCGTGCTGGTACTATCTTCGTAGAAGACTAACATTTATTTATATGAAAAAATAGAAAATTTGGGGTGATTTTTGTGACCCAGTTAATTTGGAACTGAAATCTTCTGCACATTTTGAATTTCATCAAAATTTAATTACTGGAGACATCTGTTTATTGACATGGTAAACAAAGAATAGTTCCCAACATTTAGGATTCTAAGCATAGTTTCTTTGCCAGTAAATTTAATAAGCTAATTTCCAGCATTAGCGTTCCTCTCTTGCTTAAATTTTAATAGAAACCTTTAAGGTAGCATAATTTGACACTCCGAAATTTTTATCTCAGTTGTCATATTGTTCCCCAGTTGGAATTCAATGTAGTGTCTTTGACCTATTTTCTTAAGAACAAGATCTGCAGAGATCATGAAACATTGGAGTCATTATCCAGTTACTCTCAGTGTTTCCTATAATCTTGAAATCACAAAACTATGTCTCTGTAATGGTTGATTGCCTATGGTAGTTGGTAGGCATGGCTTACCAAGTGCTTTTATCACTTCAGAATCCAAATACACTTTTTAAAATTTGGGGATCATATATTTTGACAAATATGGGAATATCTTAAATTACATATTCTGATATTTATATTACTTCAATTATTCAGTTTAAAAATGAGAAATGTAGACATATTCCAGATGTCTTGAGTTCTTTCATTTGTTCCTAGTCTGGCGTTAGTAATTCCAAGGATATAATTAGCTACTTGCGAAACATTACAATGTTTTTGATCCTTTCATGTTAGTCTTCTCACATTTATAAACATATTAATTTATTCAACAAGTATTTAATGAACACGTATGAATCTTGTAAAATATGTTAGGAACAGGGATATGTTAAGAAATAAAATAGAGAACGTTATTTTTTAATTGTAGTGTGTAATAAAGTATCTTTAATATTGGAAAAACTAAGGAATAGATTAGTGCTTACACTGCTGATGGATATATAAATTACTATAGAAAATTTATAAAGATATTTGGTAACAAATATTGTAATTAAATATGTATGAATATTTTCCAGGAACCAGCAGTTGGTATCTACTCTAGAAAAATACTTGCCGAAGTACACAGGAGGCAGTTTCAGGATTTTACTGCAGAATTGCTTGTATTAGAGAAAACAGAGGAACAAACCAAATGTCCTTCCTTCAATAATGACTAAAAAAACTATTTTGAACTCATACATTCTAGTACTCTGCAACGTTTGAAGGACTAGGAAAAAAGTTTATTTTGATTGGGAAAACATATTTGATACCTTATATGTTAAAAATTGTAAAAAAAGAATCACTGTATCTATAAGGTATGTGTTTGTATGTGTGCAAACCCATCAGAAGAAGTCAGGAAATGTATATATAAATTGATAACAGTAACTTGTAAAAAGAACTGGATATGTTGGTGGTGACAGAAGTGAACTCTAGCATTCTCTCTCATATGATAGTGTAATATTTGTATAATTAAAAATCAATAGTGAAAATAAAGTTCAATAGAATGAATTCAATTATGGAAGCATGCACAGGTTAACCATGAGTGAAGAAAAGGAAGTGACTTACTTTGGGTAGCTCTAGAAAAGGGAAATAGTTCTTGTTACTGAATTCAATGATATTTATTGAGTCCATATATAATCCTGTCTGTGTTACCTTCAAAAGTGTGTGTTACCAATTTATATCTTAACAGACATTTTCATGGAGATATGATAGAGGATTTGTGCAATAGACTGCATAAGTCACATGTTTTTAACAAGAAAAATATGCATTCCATTTGCATAATTCAATTACACTAACTACAGAATTTATAAAGTACAAAAGTAGCCCTATATAATATTTTCAAATAAATAAATATGAGTGAAAGAATTAAGATAAAATTATTGCTTTCACTGTTTTCAAAAGAGTGACAACCAAGTGATCCATTTTTTAAAATTTTTATGTATCTTTAGGAATGTTGCAAAGTCAATAATTAAGCCGTAAACACTTAAAGACAAAGTACTTTTGCACAATCTCTGTGACTCTGTTGTGCCTTCTGGTCAATTAAAGAGAAGGTCAGAGTGATAATCACAGTCAAGAAATGCACTGTTGATACTTGTAAAATTAACTGAGCAAATGGTTAATGGGGCAAAAATAATTGCGATAGCATTCTAATTTTCCTGAACTAGGAAACATTCCTGATGATCTGTATGATCAGCTAATAAAATATCAGCAAATTAAGATGTCAAAAATGGGAAATAAGCAATGCATTAGAACTAGGAATTTTTTTTCAAAAGGAATCTATAAATTCAAACAAAGAAGTAGTTTATTCATCTATCTCCTACCAAAAAAGAAAAGCCAAACTTAAATCAGAATCTGAGAAAGTGCTAGATATTGCAACTATGCTTTTGTATGTAATTTAGCCCACCATCTCTCAAACTCCTCATCTTTCATACCTAGTATTTCCCTTGAACTTAAAAATAGCACAGCCATGCAGAAATTTTAGTCTACACAGAAGATAATAGTTGAATTGGGATCTAAATGAGGATAAGCAACTAGCCATGCCAAAATCTTACAAAAAGGGAATTCTAGATTCAGGAAACAACAATCACAGAAGGCCAGTGTGGTTAATGTGCATGAACAAACCTGATATTTTCAAATGGTCAGGTCACAGAGACTGTGTAGATTATGATGAACTTGGACATGTTGCATTGTGAAGCATATTTTTTTGTCTGTGTTTCCCATAAGCCTGTCTATAAGTTCCATGAGGGCAGAAATCATGTCCATCTTATCTCCCCATATATCACTAAGGCTTTACATAGTTCCTTGCATGAAGTAGACACTCGATAAATATCTGTCAGATAAAACAATAGATAATCAACCTATTTTTGTTTAGTTTGGTGATCCCAACTATAAGGTTTTTTCAAGTATGTACTTTAAAAAAGATTGTGCTATATGTATTTCATAGCTGAGAGCAAGTTATATTTAAGCCAAGATTTGGGTCACTAATAATAAGATTTGGGTCCTCTATGAGTGTATGTAAAGTTCACGTGGGGGCCCAATTATGCCCATACTTTAAGATAAATCTATTTCAGCATTGATTACAATGTTTTCCTTCTCACTTAGAACTATAATGCGCCTTACCCATTATCTTCATTGTTAGTAAGCAAGTATTTCAGAAGATTAAAGAGGGAGTAATAGCTGAAAATTGTTCTCACTTGTTTTATTCACTTTAATTCTGTTTGTAATTGGGGAAGCTAATGATTTTCTATTTCAATTTTCTATTCATAAGTGTTACTTCATGAATGCAATACATTTTTTGACACTTCATGTAGGCAGCACTGAATTTGTATTCTACACTTATTTAAGCAATCCTCATTACCTGCTGCTCCATGAATAGGTTCTATGTGTAACCTTCAAAATTTATCTCTAAATTTTAGCTTTCAAAATTAATTTCTGAGTGTCTTTCCAAAAAAGCTTCTCATTGAAATTGCCATTCAGTTGATGTTAGTGAAGCACATCAAGAAATTATGAGTAGATGAAACTCTGAATAAGTTATTCCAGGATAATTTTCTCAAATACCGTTAAGGTAAAAGTATATTATTTGCAGAAATAAATAAAATAAAGCTAATGTTTAACCCTGGAGTGAAATATCTGAGGTTTTTCGGCATGAAGTGGTCATAAGTGAGGGGAGGATTATAGTTAATTTTCCCCCTTGAAAAGTTACTGAAACTGAATCAGAATGACTAAAAAACATGTAAAAATTTTGTTTTGGGGATTCCACTAAGAATAGCCTGAGTTAGTAGATGTATTAGAGTTCTCTAGAGAAATAGAACCAATAGGATGTGTATACATAGAAAAAAAATCTGGCTCACACAGTTATAGTGGAAAGCAAGTCCAAAATCTGCAGGGTGGGCTGGAGACCAAGGTAAAAACCGATGTGGAAGTTCAAGTCCAAAGGTAGTCTTCTAACAGAATCCCTTCTTGCTTGGGGATATCAGTCTTTATTTTATTAAGATCTTCAGCTGATTGGATGAGAACCACCCACATTACGGAGGACAGTCCACTTTACTCAGAGTCCACCTTTTTAAATGTTAATCTCATCCACAAAACACCCTCAGAGAAATAGCCAGAATAATATTTGACCAAATATCTGGGCATCTTGGCCCAGTTAAGTTGACACATAAAATTCACCATCTGAGTCCACCACATGAAAACTTGGCATCCATATGCATTTCCTTAAACCATATTTAATCTCCAAATGTAGGCAATAACAAAGCCATACTTTGGCCTAACATAATACAATTATTCTGCATACAATTGAGCAACCCTTATCCCAGAAGAGAATGTAAAGTCCCTGGGTGATATTTACCGTTCTTGATATACTGCAATGAAATACTATGATATAAAGTTAACAATACTTAAATATTGATATAAAGCAAATGCATCTTATGTTATATGACAAGAGAATAAGAACAGGAAAAAAAGATTATACATATAAATATATATACACACACACGAACATATTCATGACAAAATAAGGAAGAACTGCTCATGACATAATTGTAGTTGGTATTTATAACAACCTTCTTTCACTACACATTGTGCATTGCCTTTGAGCTCAGCAAGCACCTCAGCTGGCTGTAGTTTTCATCTGGTGTGGTGACTTAAACCTTTATTCCTGAAGGGTTTGGGCCATTAGAATCCTCCCTGGATTATGTTGTAGTCTCCCATTGACTTTAAACACAGGTTATGGAAATACTAAGAGATGCCCTAACGGATGACCTGTATTTTAGACCCCCATTTGGAGTAGCAGTTAAATCTCTCCTTGGTAGTCAGGATCAATCACCCTAGCCAGCACAATAATTCCTTCCTTTGCCGGTTGACCTAGAAGCATGAGGATTCCAAACTGCCTAAGTTGTAGCCTTAACATCTAGTTTAGTTGAATCATTGCTATGTCACCTGGTAGATGCATCCCTCCTTTTGAAACTAAGACCTCTATGCCAGCAGAGTCTCCTAAGGACACGGGGACAGGATACAAACATTTTGCTAGTGGGTTACTAGGGGTAATGGTGAGTGGTGCTGCTCTCATTTCCAGCTCTTGGTTCCTGGACCCGTAAATCATGGCTATAGGAGGAATAGTACCATATATTGGATGTTGATTCTGAGCATATACAGCCTCTTGAAGAACCTTGCCCAGCGCCCTAGACCTGCAAGGTTAATGCCTCATAGCTGGTACTGCAGCTGAATCTTCAAAAAAAGGTCATTTCACCATTTTACGAAGCCAGCTGCTTGAGAATGGTGAAGAACATAGTAAGACTAGTGGTTTTTGTGTGTATGGGCCAATTGGCACACTTTATTTGCTATGAAGTGAGTTCCTTACTGGAAGCAATGCTGTGTGGGATTCCAAATATGACTGTGGTCTGTAATGGGGTCCTGGAACTTCTGTGTTTTTTAAAAAAATATATCCTCAAAATGGAGGTTAAGGAATGACTCAAATTCTGATCTGTATTTACCCTCCTCCCTTCCCCAGTGAGCTTTCTCAGCTAATTTTCTGGCAGGAAGTATTGTTTCCCGATGAGACTGTAGGGAGTGATTTCTATCACCTTGTCCTATTTTACAAGTACCCATCTCAGTGTAGATGACAAGCCACAATTACAAGTAACTCACCTCCTTGCAAGCAGACATCTTCCCTGAGGCATTTGTGCTCCACTTTGTTCATACATTACAACATCCTCCATACAGATTATCCCAATCACTCTGGACTCAGTGAATTCCATGTGGACTGGGAAGCCCTCTCTAGAGAGGTTGTAAAGTCTTAGAATCCAAACTCCACCCTTACAGTACTTGTATACTTCTAATGCCACATTCCTTTTACTGGAGTCTCCAATGAGACCTGAATTACTGAAAATCATGGAGTAAAGAGAGAGCATATGATCCTTGGGGAGTTCATTTGACTTGATAATAAGTAGTTGAAAACACTGTTTTGTAAAGCAAATAGAGATGTTGTGGGAGAAAACGATAGTTTTGCATGTTTGTTGCTAAAATTAGAGATTTCAAAGACATGTCCTGATTCTTAGCCACTGAGGGATGTGAGGACAGACCTGGAAAGAGATGGGGGATGAAACAATTCAATTTGTTTACTGTTTTCTGAAGTTCATGATATTCCTTTTTTATATTTGTGAACTGGCACTTAAGAAAAGTCATGAAGAAATGTGGCTTCAATTAGAAGCTCTAAGAAAACATGAATGCTTATGTCACACAAAATTCAAATATCTATATTTCTAAAACGTAAGCTCCATAAGATCAAGTGCTTTGGTTCATGATTAAATCTCAGTGTCTATCACTGTACTATCCAGTATGGTAGCTGTGATTATTGAGGACTTGAAATGTGGCTAGTCTGAATTGAGATGTTCTGTAAGTGTAAAGTGCACTCCAAATTTTCATGACTTCATATGAAAAAAATCTTGTTGAATGCCTCATTAGTAGTTTTTATATTGATTACATATGGAATTGACAATATTTTCGATATACTGAGTTAAATAAAATATTTGATTAAAAACAGGCTGGGCGCAGTGGCTCACTCGTGTAATCCCAAACTTTGGGAAGCTGAGGCTGGTGGATCACTTGAGGTCGGGAGTCCAAAACCAGCCTGGTCAACATGGTGAAACCCCATCTCTACTAAAAATATAAAAATTAGCCAGGCATGGTCATGGGCGCCTGTAATCCCAGCTCCTCGGGAGGCTGAAGCAAGAGAATCACTTGAGCCTGGGAGGTGGAGGTTGCAGTGGGCAGGGATCACACAACTGCACTCCAGCCTGGGCAACAGAGCGAGACTCTGTCTAACATAATAATAATAGTAATAACAATTTCATTGATTTCTGTTTTCCTGTTCGGTTACTAGAAAATTTCAAATTTTACATGTGATTCACATTACATTTCTACTGGACAGTGCTGGCCTAGTATATCGTTTACACTCAATAAAAATGTGTTGAAGTAATGTTGATTTAATATCTTTATTTTACTTTTGAGATGAGGGTCTCACTATGTTGCGTAGGCTAGTGTGCAGTAGATAGGCACAGTTATAGTGCACTGCAGCCTCAAACTTCTGGCCTCAAGTGATCCTTCCACCTCAGCCTCTCAAGCAGCTGGGACTACAGACATGCACCACTGTTCCCTCTAAATGTTTTTCTCATAGATCATTGCTGTACTCTTTCATCTAAAGAAAAGATGATGACAGAAACCAGAACATATTTAAGACAAATTTTCAAAAGTGTGATCAAGTCATGTTCCTTTGTTGTATTTGGAAGCCAGTACTTATGGTTTAACAACCTACCAGTGAGATTAAAGCAACTAGCAACCAACTCATTTCTTAGACAGAGGTATGGTCAGCCCTGCTCCTACTTACAATTCCAGTTGTGGGTACTCTCCAACCCTGTGCACGAAAAGCAATCATGCTCAGATTTTTCTTTTTTCGCACTCTTATTTTAACCCAGTGTTCAGATGGTAGTTGGTGGGCTCTTATGATTAATTAAGCAACACTGCAATCTGAAGAAGAGCAGAACTTGGAGCCCCAATACTAATCTGTAGGAAATGACAGTTGCCTTTACAGTAATGAATGATCTCAACCAAAGATGCAGTTGTCTTTAGCAAAAACCATATGCTTCAACCTATGATGTATTCTCCTGGTGTGAGCAATGACAAAACCTTCCCCCATCGTGTAAAAATATCCCTTAAGCCATCCATTATTTTTGATAGGTCAAATACATTCTACTCAAAGGGGAAAAAAACTATCCTCTAATATTAATAGTACCTCTAAAATCCATAACCCATTTATAATTATGGTGAGCCTGGATTTTTCTAGTCTTAGAACTCTAAAAAATAAATTTGCTAAACTAAGGTCAAAACATTTAAGATGGAGTATAAGGAATAAGAATTCCATGATTTTTCTCTCTGTACATTAAAATGTGTGTTACTTTTTTAGGTATTTAATGCAATTATGTTTAATAACAACTATACTTTAAATTTATATAGCACTTTATATTTTTCAAATATATCCTTGTATATGATGCCTTTTTAGATAATATGATATTAATAAATATTCTTAATTAATATTTTCTCTGTTTATATGCAGAGTTAATTTGAAGCAGTAAATACCTAGTACTTTTGGCACATGAAAATATGTTTTATTATAAAATACATAATAACAGAGAAAATTTAATTAAAATTAGAGCTGAGCTTAAACTTAACCAAGGCTCCTGAAGACTAGAGGAATACTTTTTTTCAGTGTAAAAACAATGTATAACTCATTTTTCAAGACATTCTTCAGGTTTTAATTTATGAAGCAATTATGAAAGATTTTCATCAAATAGTCTTTGTATGAAAATATTTAATTTCATTTGTTATTTGTAGAAATAGTTACCCTTTTTTACTACTTCTCTGGTGTGGATAATAAAATGTTTACAATGTTAAGAAAAAAAAGCCTTGAGTACCATCTCCTTTAGCAAATAATACTCAATACATTTATTTGAGTATTCAGCATAATTTTGAACAAGGTTGCTCACTACAATACCCTTATGACAAAAGCGAAGCAGAGAAAAATGAAGTTTTAAAGGCCTAATGGAATCAAATGTGTAAAGTAGAAGATACAGAAGAAATAGAAATAAACGCCTTTTTTTTTTTTTTTTTTTTTTTTTTTTTGAGACGGAGTCTCTCCCTGTCTCCAAGCTGGAGTGCAATGGCGTCATGTCGGCTCACCGCAACCTTCGCCCCCTGGGTTCAAGAGATTCTCCCGCCTCAGCCTCCTGAGTAGCTGGGATTACAGGCATGCACCACCACGCCAGGCTAATTTTGTATTTTTAGTAGAGACGAGGTTTCTCCATGTTGGTTAGGCTGGTCTCAAACCTCTGGCCTCTGGTGATCCACCCGTCTCGGCCTCCCAAAGTGCTGAGATTACAGGCGTGAGCCACTGCGCCCGGCCAAGAATAAGAATTTTATTCTTAAATTGAGGGAATGCCAAGCAGAATGTTTCAGGGGAAGACTAGTATCAGAAGTATGATCGTATTTCTGTCTTCAGTTCTTATCTTACAAATATTATCAGACTAGTATCAGACTAGTATCAGTATTTCTGTCTTCAGTTCTTATCTTACAAATATTATCAGACTAGTATCAGAAGTATGATCGTATTTCTGTCTTCTGTTCTTATCTTACAAATATTATCAACAACGTTAAACAGATGGAAAACACAGAAATAACACCATTTTTTCATAGTTCCACCAGGTATCAGTAACAACTGTATGTAATTCCAATGTTCTGTACGTCAGGCATTTGTTTAGATGAATGAGTTTGATTTCATTTCAATTGCTAAAATAAAGTTAGATGAGATTATGTTGACTTAGAGTGACCACACTAAAACAAAACAAACACACCTTACGTGGTTTTCCATTCTGAGTAAAAATAAGGCAAATATATATATGTATATATATGTATATATATATATGTATATATATGTATATATATGTATATATATACATATATATACACACACATATATTTACCTTTATTTATTGACTTTATATTATAATATAAATATATTTTTGTATTATATTTATATTTTATATTTATTTTTATATGTTAAATATATATGTATTTAAATTAGTCTTCCTCAATCTTATCTCAGAAGAGAAGAAAAAGAATTTGGTTTAAATAAAACCCATTCTAAAGGTAGGCACTTTGGAAATAAAATTAACTCTTTTAGAATTGTTAATACTGTTTAAATTGCCGTATCAGGAATTTTAATGCCCTAGAAAGCAGTGCATTGACTGATGATCTCATGATGAAAGTGGGTTTTTAAAAATTATCCTGCCTTACTAACTTTCATTGTAAAGATTACTTAACAACATTTGTTTCATGTATTATTTCTCATAAATTGTGCAAAGATTTGGAATTTGGAACAACTATTTGCATAGATTCCTCTTGTCAGTTAAAAAAAGTAATATTACTGGTCTTCTAGATAAAAAGGGACAATATTCCTGGTATGCCTGAGTAGTGGTATTTATGATTACATAGCACATCTATTTATCAATTATTTACCACCTGGATTCCTTTAGGAAGGAAGGAGAGAAGGGAGGGAGGGAGGGAGGGGGGGAAGGAGGGAGGAAGGAAGGGAGGGAGGGAGGGAGAGAGGGAGGGAGGAAGGAAGGAAGGAAGGAAGAAAGGAAGGAACGAAGGAAAGAAGGAAGTTAAAAACGAGACTCCTTAGGACGCACTTAGAAGGCTGATGTGTGCTCACCAGCTGCAGCCTATGTCTCTTAAGAAATGGATGACACTTCATCAAATTTAGATTCCCAGTCCGAGCTCTAATTTTCAAAATAAAATACAAACTTTAAGTGATTTCATGTCCACACTTACCAGATTTTGACCCTGGCTTGAAATCACTGCCAAACTGGCTCTGTGACAGCATCAAATTATTATGTTAGATTATGTGGAATTTCCATTTTAAGGGTCAGAACTGTCAAATGTCAGCACTTTCATGTAATTCAATCTAGTAAAAGAGTGCTAGTAACTGTGAGGTATATAAAGATTAATAAGATACACGTTTGATACTAATTACTTTAATTATATCAAGAGGAGAAGATGTGTGAAAATTTATTATTTATATATGATCAGAAAAGTTTCAAGGTGAATTAGTTTGGATACAGAATGGAAGTAGGATGGAGGACATTCTATGAGAAGAGAAAGCACTGACAAATATATGAAGATGGAAAAACTCAGGGTATATTAGCAGGATTATAGGAGAAACAATAACCTGGTGTGGATTACTTGTGCAAGAAAATAGAGGCATCAATCAAAAAGTCAACAGTAGCCTGATGGCAAAGATCCTTAAAATTAAGTGAATATGTTTGAAATCTAGTATACAATAAGAAAACAATAAACATTTTTTAAGTCAGAAAAGTCACATTAAAAAAAAGAATAAGGCAAGGATGCGGATGTTGGAGAAACGGGTGGAAGACACTCAATACTAAGAAATGAAATTGAAGCTACTGTAGAGGAATGCAATAAAGGCCAGGATAAACATGATGGCAAAAGAGCTTCTTTTTTTCAACTTTTATTTTAGATTCAGGAGGTACATATGCATGTTTGTTACCTGGAAATATTTTGTGATGCTGAGGTTTAGGGTATGAATAAGCATGTTGTCCAGGTACTGAGCACTGTACCCAACAGTTAGTTTTCCAGTCCTTGTCTCCCTCCATCTCTCCCTTCTCTAGTAGTCCTCAGTGTTTACTGTTGCCATCTTTATTTTTCTGAGTACCCAAGGTTTAGCTCCTAGTTATAAGTAAGAACAAGTGGTTTTTGGTTTCCTGTTCTGTGTTACTTCACTTAGGCTAGTGGCTTCCAGCTGCATCTATGTTGCTGCAAAAGACATTATTTCATGCTTTTTTATGACTGTGTAGTATTCCATGCTGTATAGGTACATTTTCTTTATCTAGTCCACCCTTGATGGGCAAGTAGGTTGATTTCATGTCTTTGCTACTGTGAACAGAGCTGCAATAATCATGTAAGTGCATGTGTCTTTTTGGTAGAACAATTTGTTTTCTTTTGGATATATACCCAGCAATGAGATTGCTAAGTCTAATGGAAGTTCTGTTTTAAGTTTTTTGAGAAATCTCCAAATTGCTCTCCACAGTGACTGAACTAATTTACATTCCCACCAAGAGTGTATAAGCATTCTCTTCTCTCTGTAGCCTCATCAGCCTCTGTTGTTTTTTGAGTTTTTAGTAATAGCCATTGTGACTGGTGTGGGATGGTATCTCATTGTAGTTTTGATTTGTATTTCTCTGATGATTAGTGAATGTGTAATATTTTTTCATGTTTGTTGGCTGCCATTATGTCGTCTTTTGAGAAGTGTCTGTTCATGTATTTTGCTGATGTTTTAATGGAGTTATTTGTTTGTTGTTTATTGATTTGTTGAAGTTCCTTATAAATTCTGGATATTAGATCTTTGTTGGATGCTTAGTTAGCGAAAATTTTTTTCACATTTTGTAGGTTGACCATTTACTCTGTTGATAGTTTCTTTTGCTGTGCAGAAGTTCTTTAGTTAAGATAGGTTCCACTTGCCAATTTTTGTTTTTGTTGCAATTGCTTTTGAGGAATTAGTTATAAATTATTTCCAAAGACTGATTTCTAGAATGGTGTTTCCTAGGTAAAAAGGAAGAATTTGAGAAACCATGTGAGAAGTCAATCTGTAAGAATTAACACATTAGTTGCTCTCCTGTTATGGACATGTGAAGTGCTAAAAATATATATATTTGAAAAAGACCTAGATTGGCCCCCAGTGATCTTAGAGTGTAGTTAGGAGGATAACAAGTGTACATCAATGTTTATTATTATTATTAAATTGCCTAGTGCTCCTATGTGCCAGATTCTACTGCAGGTATGTTATATAGAAGGCAAAAAGTGATGTATTACTTGAAAGAGACAGATGCTGAAGGGGCTTCTCCTGGGGAAGAGACCAGGAAGACTCTGTGAGTAAGGTGAAATTATATTTGGGTCTTCAGATATTTGTAGACCTTGGACACATCAGGACTTGGCGACTGATCAGATATAAGATAGTTAGCAATTGAAGAACTAAGTTTTCCTCCATGGAGAATGACAGTGCTGTCTATAGATATAAAGCATTTTGGACAGTGACATCGTTCTCAGAATTATGATGATGGGTCAGGCATAGCCATGTTGCAGGTGAGAGATACCAGTGCAGATGCGGGGCTCTTAGTATTGACAGGGCTCAGAGCTAGGCAGAAAACACTTGACACGCTAAGATTTTCTCAATCACAGATGCTCAGTGTCACTATAACGCATCATTTTATCTCTAAAATGCATTGGAATATAACTGATCCTTAAAGTTTCTAGATATGTTTATAAAGTCATGATTATCAATTTTATTTATCTTCACTTTCTCTTCATTTCCATCAACACTAATAGATGACTTTGTTTTTAAAGAAATGAAATTTTTAATCATGATTCAAGCATAACTTCATATATAGACCTAAGTAGAGAACAAAACACTGTGGCTATATGAAGAAACTAGGTAGTCCTCCTAGGTTTACATTCATCTCAAAAATTCTCTCTCTCTCTCCCTCTCTCTCAAATATATGTATGTATGTATATATATATATATATATATATATCTGCTAACTGGCACATTTCACAAATCTTCAGAGTCTCTGGAAAAGAAGAATGAGAAAGATAATTTAAAAATAAAGTGGTGGCCAGGTGTGGTGGCTAACACCTGTAATCCGAGCACTTTGGGAGGCTGAGGCGGGTGGATCACGAAGTCAGGACATCGAGACCATCCTGGCTAGCATGGTGAAACCCCATCTCTACCAAAAAATACAACAAAAATTAGCCAGGCATGGTGGCGTGCGCCTGTAGTCCCAGCTACTGGGGAGGCTGAGGCAGGAGGATGGCGTGAACCCGGGACACGGAGCTTGTAGTGAGCCGAGATCGTGCCACTGCACTCCAGCCTGGGCGACAGAGCGAGACTCCATCTCAAAAAATAAATAAATAAATAAAAATAAAAAATAAAGTGGTATAGGAAATAAATACATACTTTCAACAATATATATTAAGCTACTGATATGTAACAGAATTGTGTTAAGTGATGCAGACACAAGGGTTAATAAATAGAGAGGCATAGTTTTCGTGGTGCACAGAATTTACCCATCATTCCTTCAACATAGCTGCCTTGCACCCACCTGCTACGGTAAAAAGAGATTCTGTTAGCAGAGTGGTTGTTGGTAATGCCATAATATACAGATGATACATCATTAGCTAGATGGTGGTGGTAGGAAGAAAAAGTCTTACACACTGTTTATATTGGAAGATCTGATCTAGTTTAGGTGATCAAGGAAGGCATTTCTGATGAGACATATAAGTTGACACCTAAAAAAAATGGCTTTTAGTGGATGAACTAGGGGGAAAATATTCTGGCAGATGAACAGCAAGGGCCAAAGAGAGAGAGTGGGGCAGGTAACAAAAATAGAAGACAGATGTTCACGTTTAGTCCTAAAAATGGCATTAAACAGAATATGATTATATGATATTTAAGCAAATAAATATATTTTATGAGGAAATGTTAAGTAGTTTAACAATTATTCATGACCCTGGTTATTTGAAGGCATCACCAAGAAGAGATGGAATTTGGTGAAATTGGAGAAACTGTAATTTGGCAAAAGGAAAAGTGTATTAGAGCAGGGGACAGCACTTCTGCTGTCACTTCAGAGATAATGAAAATGCTCAAATAGCCTTTGTCCAAACCCTCCTTTGCCTGTTCTCTGATGACAAAATTTAAGGCTTTGTGCCTTAGTGAAACGCAAATATCCTAGAAAAGTGTGCTGAGTTGTGTACGTTTTTTCTGACCCTTTTAATTACGTAGAACTTGGAGTCTCAGTTCTATTGTAAAACCACATGACAGTAAATTGAACTGAATTATGGATAAATTAAATCCAGCAATGTACTTCTCTATAAACAAGCCTCTAAAATTCTCAGTGTCATAATTATTTTCTTGAGAACATTACACATTTTATTGGCCAGCTATTACTATCTTTTAGAGAATTAAATGATGATAGATACCAAAAAAGGACCACAATTAGGAACAAGGATTTCAAAAACACTGAACAGGACATTTAGCTTTCTGATTAAAACTCCTGGTGTAGTTATAGCTTTAATTTGATTTTATTCTCTCTCCTTTTCCTTAGTATCCGCAAGCCATGTAATACAATGCCTCTGGTGCAGTCAACCCAGAACTTTGTGGTTCAGAGTCCAGCCTCTCTAGCAAATGGCTTTTGCAGTGCAGAGCTTTGTGAGATTGTGACTAGCAGATACTGGGAAGCACGATTATTTCTTACTTTGAAGCTTAGTCCATCTCCACTGAAAAACCATCAAGTTCCTGCTGGCAGCTTCTGGGCCACAAGTTTTTAATTAGTGCTTATCCTTATACCTTAGCTAACTCCCTTATCTAGGACCAACTTCTGCTCGTCCTGGCAGGAACCAAGAATCATTTGATTTCATTTTCCCTTAGTGCCTATACTTACATCTTTTTTTTCTTCAATGTCATAGACAGAAAGATTGAGAGAGTGAGAAGAAATGCAATGCCTTCCCCCTTCTTGATGCTATAACTGTTCTGCCTTATTGGAAAGGGAGAATTCCTTGATTTCCATGGCAACTCCCACTGCTTCTGCCTTTAGCAAGTTTACTCTTACCTTTCCCTGATGTTTAATAATTTCCATTATTTCCTTAACCCGGCTCAAATTCACTTGCTCACACAGGCTACTCATTTTTGTTTTCTTTAAGGAATTGATAGTGTTTGGACAAATTTAATATTTAAATAGTCTTCAAGGTGTATGTGTTTAAATTTGCTGTGTATGGCTTAACATTTTAATTAGTAATCAGTCACTTATATCCTAGTAGAAATTAGCCAACTCTGATAGGGGTACAGTACTCTTAACAAGAGGGGGAGAGAGGGTCTGAATGGGGCTGTTGACATAGAAAAGATATTCCTGAAGCAAACATTCCAAATGAAGAAATTAGGAATGCAAATAAAGCTTACTTAACAATATACTTACGTCCGTGATGAAGATGTTCAAATAACAGAAATATGTAAATATCTGAAATAAAAAGATATGTGCCTGCTCTCAGAACTTTAAGAGAACATTCACCCACCCATGCTGGGTAGTCATTTTCCTGCCAAGGATGGAGATTGATCTATGTGACCTTTTCCAGAAACTTTTTTTTAATTCACATTTCAGATTCTGCTCACTTTTAATAAAGGCAAAGTTATTAAAGAATCATAATCAACTTCAAGAATAAATATTTAAACTCCATGAGTTAATTGGCCAATCTTTTTCTTCTTCTTCCTCTCAATAAATATGTGTCTTTTAAACTCAGTTTTCATTTCCTCATCTTTAAAATAGGAAGGCCCAGTTTTTCTTTGGATCCTGAGGTCTGGCCATTCTCTTATATGGAGATTAGTTAGAACTGGCCTTTTGAGACAGGGTGTGTGTGTATGGGCTTGTGTGTGTGCAAACATGTGTGGAGAAGGAAGCATTGTTACGATTCCCTAATATAAAAATAACTGATTATATCAATTTTCTTTAATATAAATAACTTTTCCTGAGTGAAGCAAGTGCAGAAAGCCAGGATCCTGTGGCACATATTTCCATAGGTAACAACAACCCAGTTAGATAGACTGATATATGCTTGATCAGAGTGACAAGACTGAACAACAAAAAGAAATTGTTTCCAGAAAGTGGTTGTTAAATATAGGAAACAAAAATGAAGAAATAAAAATAACACAGAAAAAAAGTTTCTTAGAAGAAAATGTAGTCTGTTTACTTTGTACACTTTAGCCATAAGCAGCAATTTTCTCATGAAAATCGAATTTGAATTTTATAAAGGTATCTGGATAATAAGTAGTTTGCTTGGCTTAATTAAAAATTAGCGCTAAACAACTATGCCTCAGTTTCCCCATCTGTAAAATAAGATAACAATAGTACTTACCTCATAAGATTATTTTGATGAGTAAATGTTATTTTTTAATTAAAGTGTATTTTAAATGCCAACACATGTTAAAAAGTAAAAATGTGGCCAGGCGCAGTGGTTCACGCCTGTAATCCCAGTACTTTGAGAGGCCAAGGTGGGCGGATCAGGGGGTTAAAAAACCGAGACCATCCTGGCCAACATGGTGAAACCCTGTCTCTACTAAAAATACAAAAATTAGCCGGGCATGGTGGCAGGCGCCTGTAATTCCAGCTACTTGGGAGGCTGAGGCAGGAGAGTTGCTTGAACCAGGGAGGCGGAGGTTGCAGTGAGCCAAGATGATGCCATCGCACTCCAGCCTGGGCTACAAGAGCAAAACTCCATCTCAAAAAAAAAGTAAAAATGTAAATATATATCTCTATATTGTAAAACTATGCATTAAAGAGAACATGTAAAATCAACACAAATTAAGTAGTAAGTGAACTCCATGGTGGTGACCTATTTGAAAGATGCGGTTCCAGGATGTAACAAAATTTAGGAGATATAAAAATTTGATTGGATTGATGATAATGATAATGATGACAGTGACGACAACAATGATGATAGATAGAATAATAGTCTCCATTTATTAAGAACCCCCCATGGGTCAGATCTGCATTAGGCACATTACATATATAATCATTTCCTCCTTTTTTAAAAAAAAAAGAAAGAAAGTTGCCATTAAACCAGTGATTTCTGGGTCTAAGACACCACAGCAAACATTATTTAGCATGCTTACATTCCAGTGGGGACTCTACTCTCAAGAAAACCACTGCTATTGGAGATATGTGATATGAACTGGGACATGTTAACTATCACTGGAACATATGCTATTGCTTTACACTTCTGTAGCTTCATTCCTGTCACTGGAGAGTAGCACCATTTTCAAAAGTAAGTAAGTCATAAGATCAACCTGGAAAAATCCATCTTAAGATGTTCCCTTTGACAAATCAAAAGGATAGCACACCATGCTTATTTAACTGCTGAGTTGAAAATAGCAATTTGTCTAATTATGCTTTTATATAACTTTTTGGTAACTCATTATTTCAACTTTAAAAGTCAAATTCTAGGGATATGGAATTGTGAAAAAGGAGACTCTGCATTCACAAGTCAGTGCGTGAATTGCAATCAGGCAAAAATACAGTGATCTCATCTGTAACATATAAACTGGGTAATTTTTTATTTCTGAAGTAGTGCAAAGAATTTAATATAGATTACTACACTAACTCATAGTATACTTTACTTCAGTTAAATAATGCCATTTTGTGCATTACTGAAATATAAATGGACGTGAAGCATGCAAAATAAAATTATGACATCTTGGCATACATTGTGCTTCTCAAAAAGAAGAAAAAACACACACTAGACTGAAGTCATCATATTCGGCTATTAAAGAGCTTGATCATATCTGCCTCAGATTTCACTGAGGGCATTGAAAGCTTCAGTTATCCTTGCACAACTTTATGTTATTAATAGGTTGTTATTATTTATATTTTAAGCAGCCAGTAATTAAATGTCATAAACAAAACAAAGGGCCAGGGTCAAATCAAGCCATCATTAATAAAAAAGAAATTAGACTAAAAACATGACTAATAAAGTTTGCTATTTACTCTCTTGCAAACTCAACTAATTGTGCATGTTATGAAATAGTTCTTATCTATCACTCCACTCTTGCATCTGTTCAATATGCAGTTTTATCAGCAAACTGGCAGAAGACATCTGGCCAAGAGGAAAGAAAAACTTGTATGAGATTACGAATTTCTGAAAATGACTAATTTTTTAAAAATCTCAAGCAGTGGTTTCGATTGTGAAAATACAGTAAACCTTCCCAATGATTGATGCAGAGGAATCTATTTTTTTTTTAACTCAAGACTTTAAAAAAGGGAATGTAAATATTCTAGAGAGATGCAGGATCTTACTGATGGCCAGAGTAAAAATCTGGCATTTTTTTCCTGCATATTTACACAGGGCAGTTCTTTTTAGCATGTTATTACCCTCTTGCTTTGTAATTGCTGGTTTACATTTTTGATCATTGTAAATGCTAACAGAGCGCAAGTATTTCATATTTCTTTCCTTCCTTCCTAAATATGGATAATAGGCTCTATTTGATAACACAGTTGGGATTAGAAATACTGTATGAAATATGTCTTGAGAAATATCTACAGCACAGAGATCAGAAAATTACAACCCATGAACCAAATCCAGCCTTTCACCTGTTTATAGTTTTATTGGAACATAGCCAGGCTCATTCTATGGCTACTCTTAATTACAAAGACAGTTGAGTAATTACGATTGTATGACTCAAAAAGCCTAAAATGTTTGCTATCTGGTCTTTAAAGAATTTTGCAAATTCATGATCTACAGCACCGTAGGGACTTAATAAATAGTAATTATTTTTAATTCTGCAACATTGGGGAATTACTTATTTTGCACAAACCACCAGTAACTCCCAATAAAGATACTTATTTTGAATAGGCAAACTAGCCCTGTCCAATAGAATGATCATTATGTTTTCTAGTAATGCATTTTTAAGAAGAAACAAGCTAATTTTTTTTTTTTAGATGGAGTCTCACTCTGTCATTCAGGCTGGAGTGCAGTGGTGCGATCTCAGCTCACTGCAACCTGTGCCTCCAGGGTTCAAGCGATTCTCCTGCCTCAGCCTCCTGAGTAGCTTGGACAACAGGGGCGTGCCACCATGCCCAGCTAATTTTTGTGTTTTTAGTAGAGAGGGATTTCACCATGTTGGCCAGGATGGTCTTGATCTCTTGATCTCGTGATCCACCCACCTCGGCCTCCCAAAGTGCTGGGATTATAGGCGTGAGTCAATGCTCCAGGCCACAAGTTAAATTATTTTAACAATGTTTTATTTAAACCAATATTATTATTTCAACCGACAATATTGTCATTTTAACATATAATCAACATAAACATTATTAATTATTTTATTAATATATTCTTTAAAATCTTCAAAATCTGACGTTTATTTTACACTTACTGCGCATCTTAATTTGGATGTCAATTTTACATTGGAAATATTTCATCTATATTTAAAGTTCCTAAAGTTTACTCTTGAAAAATTTGATTCATATATTTACGTGGTTCCAAACATCAATGTTTTTCAGAATGTTTTCTCATATGTTTTCATAAAGCTTTCTAATAACTAAATATCAAGGATTTTAAATTTAACTAAAGTTAAATAAAATTTAAAATTTAGTTCTTTAATTACACTAGCCACATTTCAAATGGCTACCATATTAGAGGCATTTTAGGCAATATGGGATTTTACTTATTTTTATTAATAGCAATAGTCATAACAGCTACCATTGACTGACCACTTAATTCGTCACAAAAATCTAAACAGATATGGAATCTGGGGACTCAAGTTAGCAAAGTAACATGTGCAAGGGTACATAGCTAGTTCAGTAGGAAGTCTGAACCTAAGATCTTATTTTAATTCACACTTTTTCTCCTATTCTGCTATGCAGGCCCCAATTCATCTTTTACATGCCAAACCACTGTCTCTTTGCTTAATTTGAACTTAAAATCTTTGGGAAAAAAATTAAATATGTATTCTCAACTTGTGTTTTAGCCCTGCAGAACACTATACTTGGCCTCTCAGGTTTGTTGGTTTTGATCTATTTTGGTTTGTGTTTGAGAGGTCCTATTACAGAGCTTTTATATCTTCCATCTCTTCCCAGCTGATTCTCTTCCCTGTGGTGCTGGTGTCAGCCAGGCACACTACCCCATGGCCAGGCCCATGGCCTTGGCCTTCTGTCCTTGTCTTGTTGAGCTACTTACGCTTTTCATCCTGGACAGAGAGAGAATGTATGTATGCGTGTGTGTGTGCATGTGTGTGTGTGTGTGTGTGTTTGGTAGGGGGGTGGTTGTCTTGCTTTTCTAATTAGTCTTACTTTGATTTGAAAAGGGTAGCCTTTCCTAAACAATTCCAGTCAATCAACATTTCTTTCGTAACCTGCAAGGCACCAATCTCTGACTGCATTTGGAGCACAGCCTTAGAATCCTTTTTTCTTTATATAGTTATATTTATTTTTGTTTGCTAAATGCCTGCTTCTTTGACAGGAGATGAGAATTTAGTTGCTATTTTTTTAAGGCTACTTCTTGGCTAGGAGCCGTTACTTAAACCTGAAGATTATGGAAGCCAAACTCTAGAGGCTTGAGTATTCAAACTAATTTCTCTCAGCTATTGACATCTAAACACATCAAATATTGTATACCATTGTATTCTAGTCTCTCTTGGATCCAATTTGTATCCCCTTATTAAAAAGTCTGTAAAAGGTCCTCATCCTCTCTGAAAAGAAGGCAAACAAGCACTTCAACGACATAAAAGGCTCAATTCTTTGGCATTTCAGTTCTTCTGAAGAAATCTTCAATTTCCTGAAGGCATCAACCTCTCTTTTATGTTGGGACTTTTATGTTAGCTGCCCTCACTACCTGGTTCATTGATCACCCACCATATCTGCCCACCTCATCTTCCTTGGGTCCAGTACACTCAAACTGGTAAACTTAGAAGTTACTTCCTCTTTCAAGCTTCCCCTGAGCCCCAAAGGCATGTTACGTACTTGACCTTGGCTCACACAGTGGCCCAGGTGTGCCCTTAGAGTAGGACTTCTCAGTCTGTGTCATCATTGCCCATTTCTACTACTGGGCTTTGACTTTGAGGACAAGGGCGATGTCTTATTCTCATTATCTCTATTCTAATGTATATCACAGAGGCTAACAACAAAATAAAACCTTAATAAATATTTACCGATTTAATGAAACCATTTATTTTAAGTGTGCAAATAAAATTAAGTTGTTATATATAGTCATTAAATCATATTTGGGGGCTTCCTAAGTGCATTCAGTATGTATCAAAGTGAATGTTGTCTATTAAAGGTTTTTAAAATTTAATAATAATAAGCATTCTATTAAATAGAATAAGCACTCTGTAAATAGCACTCCATCATTTGCTAGATACCATTTCTCATCTCTTACTGAAATTTAATTAATTACAATGTTTGTACCTGAAAAGGATTTTTAAGGTTTATTTTATTCTGCACAAAATACAATATCAAAGAGATATAAGAATAGACTTTTCCTGACATATTTCTTTCTGATTTTTTTATTGAAACAGAGTTTTGCTCTAATCGTCCAGGCTGGAGTGCGGTGGTGTGATCTCTGCTCACTGCAACCTCTGCCTCCTGGGTTCCAGCAATTCTTCTGCCTCAGCCCCCCAAATAGCTGGGATTATAGGCACGTGCCACCACCCCAGCTAATTTTTGTATTTTTAGTAGAGATGGGGTTTCACCGTGTTGGCCAGGCTGGTCTTGAACTCCTGACCTCAGGTGATCTGCCTGCTTTGGCCTCCCAAAGTGCTGGAATTATAGATGTAACCCACAACACCCAGCCGACTTTTCCTGATATATTTTATATTCTGAAATAGCTACTGTTTGTATTCTCTAGCATACTTGTTACCTTATTATTTTCTATTTTAGAACAAAAGGAAAACAAGCACTTAAATGGAACACAGAGTATGACTGTTTTGGTGGTATGAGAAAAGGCACTTAATGGTAGTTCTTCACCTGTATTGGAAAACAGCATGCCTTTGAAGAGCTGATGAAAGCTAGAGTCTCTCTCTCTCTTTCTCTCCAGAAAAAAAGCCTAAATGCATGTACAAGTATATATGCCAATTTTGCCTACAACTTTAGGACTCTCATGATTCATTCAATAAAAAGAGGTTAAAAAACCCTCAGCTAAAATAGGCCTGAAAAGAGCCTGACTCTGCTAAAAGGTGAGGCAAAGGTAGAAGGACATGACTGTGAAAGATGGGGAGGAAACATGTGCTTTAGAAGAGAAGAACATGCAAATTTGCTTTTCAAAGAAGTCACAGGTGTGCTTTGCAAACCTCTGCAGAGTGCTGTCTACCTTAGATGCTCCCTAACAAGAAGACCTGAATTGTTTGGAAGCCAAGCCCTTGTGCTCCTTCATACTTCCACTCATTCACCCATTTAATTAAGATAGATTTATTTGGTTCCACTGTGTGCCAAGAACTGTGTTTAAGAGTGGTGGGAGGGGTGATACAATTGTGAAATGAGCGCAAATTGTGAATTGAGTCTTTCATGCCAATATGTCATTTTCTTAAATGAGTCATGAGAGTCCTAAAATTGTAGGCAAAATGGGTACATATACTCATATGTGCATTTGGGCCTTTCTCTGGAGTGAAAGAGAGAGAGCCTATAGCTTTCATCAGCTTTTCAAAGGCATGCTTTTTTCCAACACAGGTTAAGAACCACCTTTAAGTGCCTTTTCTTATTTTCTTTTTCCTCAAAGTTAAAGCCCAGTAGTGGAGATGGCGATGATTTGAAACATGGCACTTCCTCTGCATTTGTCACATGTGCTAGCATGTCATGCTAGAAATAAGGAAAAAGAGTCCATTCGTTTAGAAATTTCTACTTACCATGTCACTGATTTTGTGCTCACTAGCTATTTTCACCTATTGTTATTGAAATGAGGTTTTTAGTGACTTCTAGAACCATAACATATACATTAATTATGTTAATATTAGATGTCTATAATGGAAAAGTCTTAATGTGACATATAATTAATGTAATTATAGTGCAAGATTATTGTTTTAGGCATCATAATACTGCCTAAAGTAGGATTTACGTTTCTGTATAAACCTCATGAAAAACATGGCATCTTTTGGTTGCCCTGAAATTATTTATGCACATAGGGAAGTATCAAATTAAGATAGTAGTCATATGGCTTCAGTGGCACTCAGGTGGGGTCAGAGGCCATTTTATTATAATTCTCTGGGCTATTCATTGGCACTCGGAGTTGAATCTGTTTCCCTGGTAACAATGAACTGCTTTGCAATGAGACACGAAAGGAATCAAATCAACGTAGAAGTAATTCTGGCCTCAAGTAAATTCCAGTGGAACCAAGGAAAACTTCCTGTATATAATCCATCAGAACACCAGAGAGAATGTGCATAAATAATCACCTTGGAAATGAGGACAGAGCACTCTGTCTTCCACTCTCCTATTCATAGCATATAGCACATCATATTGTTATCTGTCATATTTGTTGATGACACTAGACACTAATTATGATCCGCATGCAGGTGTGGCTGAAAGACCTATTTAGGAATGACAGGACTTTTCACTCTGCACATGTCATGATGATTCCTTAGTTTTGCAGCTGCAACTGCTAGTCGCAGAACATGCTGCTATTTAAGGGGCAGCCACTTAGATAGGAAGTCAGCCCCAAGTCTTTGCACAAAAGAGCTACCCAATTGCTGAATATGCCATGTCAGTCTGGTCTGTGCTGCTGAGTTATCCTAACTTCCTACAACTATTTCCTGTTTAAGAGTTTATAGACTTTTCACCAAGTGCTCATGTCTTCCTTTGTACTCTTTACTAATGCCGAAACTGACAAGCTATGTCTTCATGAATATCATTTAAATGCTGGGCATTTATTTTCTCTTTCAGTTATTTATTCATTCAGAAAATATTTATTGAGGATCAACCATGTCCCTGTTCCCTCCTCTGTGCTATGTGCTGCAAATAGAGCAGGAAGAGGACAAACCCCTTCCTAGAACCCTTTTGTAGGATGTTCCCAACTTGTTATTTGATTTCAAAGATAATCTGTGAGTGAGATTGATAGAATTATTCAGGACACTAGCTGCACTCTCTATACAAGATCACATCACATGAGCACACTGAAATTGGAACAAGATCATAGCTTCAGGCATTGTCAATCTTCTGTCATCTGGAGACGGCTGCAACATTGATGTCATTTGTTGTTCCAGTTCTTAATTAGTATTTTCTTTCTCAGTCCGTTCTGCCAGAAGAAATGTCATAACTTTTATTCTCATCTTGACACATTCTACTTTCTATTTTTTTTTTATTTCCTGTATTACAGTGTAAGTTCCTTGAGGTCAAGGGCTATGGTTTTATTTATCTTTGTTTCTATTGCTACACCTTGCACAGAAATTGAAAGGTTCTACACTTATTTCCTCTGCTTGGAACACTTATCCCATGGACATGCACGGGGCTCTGTCCCTCAGCCCTTCACTCAGTTTAAACATCACCTTATCAACGAGTCTTCCTAAACTACCCTACTTAAAGTAGTAACTACACAACTCTTTTATCCAACCACTACCCACACATCCCTTTCCACTTACCCGGCTTTATTATTCTTCATAACATTTATCACCATCTGGCATACTTACTTGTTTATCACCTGTCTTCAACTACTGAAAACCCCATGAAAATAGGAACACTGTCTGTTTTATTCACTGTTGTATTCTCAGCACCTGGAACAGTGCCTAGATCCTAGTGGGGCACTCAATAAATATTTGTCAATTGAATAAATATCTATGGTAAATCCACACATATTTATACTGCCCAATAAAGCATAGAGATGTGATATTTTATTATATGACACTGGTAATACATGAAGAGTGCACATAGGTGCCACCTTAAGCATCCCTCTGGGATGGTGACAAAACTCACACTGCAGAAACGTTTTTGATAACCATTGACTTGATGTGATGCATTAATTATGTAGCTGCAGAAAGAGGGGAATGAGTCAGCTCATTTATGTATAACACTTGAACCTCAGATAGGTGAACATATTTCCAGAATCCTACCATATCATTCTCCTCTTCTTTAATTAGTGAAACAATTGTGTTGGCAATTGCAAGCTGATGCTAGACACATATTGCTAAACCAGAGTAGATCATCCCTATTAGTAGTTCCAATCCCATGTGGCCCAATTATTTTCCTCCATATTTAAGCCTCACTGACAACAAAAGTGCTCAAATCCCATGTGACAATTAGGCAGAGGCTGGCAAACTTTCAATGAATCTATCTAATCCTGCATTGCATCTTTTTTTCTTTTCCCTTATTTGCCAGCAGATGTCTATAAACTGATGATAGCTTCCATTTACCCAGATGCTCAGGCCAGAAATCGGGATATTATCTTTAACTCCTCTCTTTTTCAGCCTTCAAATCCATGCATCCAAAATGCCAAGTCAGGTCTACTTTGAAACTCCTCTTCTTTTAATTCCCACTGACATTAAATGAGTTCAAGCCACCGTCAACTTTTATGTGGATGAATGCATTCCCTTTTCACTGGTTGTCCTGCCTCTGGCTTTGTTCCTCTCCAGTGCATTCACCTTACAGTAAACAAGATTGCCTTCAAAACTCCAAATCTATATTGACTTTTCTTTCTCATTGATATAAAGTCAAATTCTTCAGGTGTCATGAAAGGCTATCCATGAACATTTATGCCTCACTCATCAGCTTCTCAACCATCCCTATTCCTTTGTCAATCATTCTGAGTTACCTGGCAACTTATGCTTGTTCTTGCCTCTATACTTGGTGAGACCTCTCTCCAATTTTGATGAGGCTTATTCCCCATTGTGGTTTAGTTTGAAAGTTTTTCTTGATCTCCTGAGACCGAATGAGGCACTTTTCGTCTGTGCCCATTTATCGTGCTGTTGTCATTCCTTTCATAGGATTTGCCACACAGTGATGAAATTGCTTGCTTACTTTGCTTTTTTACCCGCTAGCTTACAAATATATCTTCTGTGCTTAACACAGTGCTTGGCATGTAGTCAATGTTCAGCATTATTGGTTGAATGAGTAAGTTCTTGACTGCAATGAAAGTGTATTTACACAGATTGAGATGATATGGGATAGGATATGTCTTCATATTACATCTACTTGAAAGTTACTTTTGGAAGTCCACGGATCTCTCAAGACAATCAAGGAGCTTTAGAATATGTAACTGCATGATTTTAAGTAAAGCATTTCCTTATTTTGAATCACAATACATCTACTATGTATTGATCAAGAATGCAATTCCATTATAGGAGAGAGTGCATGTGTTCATATGAATAGGAAACAAGGTTTATTTAAAGTATAGGCTGTTGCTTTCAGGAGGTGTGAGGCAAACACAATTTTAACCTCCTTAAATGCAATTAAATAGTGTGGGGAAATCATTGATTAAGATTGCACTTTCACTTGGCGTCTTCCACCTGAAAAGTGCTAATTGTTGGATGTGTGACAGCACCAGAAAATGCAGAAGAGCAAATGAATAAGCATAATACACATTTAGACCTAATACTACAAAATTTTAAACTGACTTCATTTCAAGTTAGGTGTGTAACTTTAAAAGTAAATGTTTTAATTTATGTATTTTACTGAAGAGTAGATATTTGATCATAGTAATATACCAATTTTTTTCTCTAGCCGCTTGCATTTTTTTTAAAAAAAGAGGCGGGATCTCACTCTATCTCCCAGACTGGAGTGCAGTGGTGCAATCATAGCTCACTGCAACTTTGAACTCCTAGGCTCAAGTGATCCTCCTGCCGCAGCCTCCCAAGTAGCTGTGAATACAGGTGCTGCAACTACATCCGGCTAATTTTAAAAATGTGTTTAGAGAAAGGATCTCACTATGTTACCCAGGCTGGTATCAAACTCCTGGCCTCAAGAGGTCCTCCCAGTTCAGCCTGGGATTACATTGCATTTGTGTATTAATATTTTTTCTAGTTGTTGAAGAAAAGCTATCTCTATCTACACTTTCAATGATAAACCATAATGTTTTATTAATTAAATATAAAATAAAGCAGCTGAAAACAGAAATAAATTCCCAAGGCATTGTGATGATTCTGGACCAATAATACAAGAAAACACAATGGTAAATATAAGTGTATGAAATTTTAAACACACACATATACACATCTATATAAATAGAAAACCAAATAAAATAAAATAATAATAATAGGCATAATGAAAAACCAAAGAATGGGAAATATCTACAACCAATGCTACCTAGATGGGAAAGGGCATGAAAAGACATTCATATAATACAAAGACAAAAAATAAATATTAACAAATCAAATAACAACAAATAAGACAGATGGCATTTGATGTGTGCCAGACACTCTTTAAAGCACTTTTCACATATGAACACATGCAATCCTATCAGATATGCAAAATTATTTTCCTTTTTTTTTTTTTTTTTGAGACAGAATCACTCTGTTGCCCAGGCTGGAGCGCAGAGGCATGATCTCTGCTCACTGCAACCTCCACCTCCTGAGTTCAAGCAATTTTCGTACCTCAGCCTCCCATGTAGCTGGGATTACAGGCATGCACTATGACACCCGGCTAATTTTTGTATTTTTAGCAGAGACAGGGTTTCACCATGTTGGCCAGACTGGGCTGGAACTCCTGACCTCAAGTGATCTGCCCATCTCAGCCTCCCAATGTGCTGGGATTAAAGGCATAAGAAACAGAAGATAAATTACTTGTCCATTGTCAACTAGCTAGAAAAGTGATGAAACCTAGATTGAACTTAGGCATAGATTCTTTTTCTCATATAATTATGTATTTAAAATAAGAAAAATCAACCTATACTAATGTCAAGATGCAATAAGCACAAAACTTATGAGCAACCAGTTAAATAGTGACTTGTTATTGTTGTTTTAGAGTACAGTTAGATAATAAAACAAAAATGAGTTCATTCTATCTTCTGATTCATATGGTCATTCCTTATCATTTTATTCCAAATAAATAATTCAAAAACTTAAAAGATTTGTATGAAGACATTATAACATATGTGAAAAGCAGAACTGAGTATAGCAGGGGTGAGTACTTGCAGTAAACTCTGAAAAATAATGTAGCCTTAACAATTGTAGTCCCGGGGAAATGTTAAATAGATTGGTGACATCAATGTAAGGAAATTTATGTAGCCATAAAAACGATAGAATTCAAAACTAAAAACCAATAAAGAAAAGTGTACATGAAATCACATTAGGTGAAGTACAAAATACAATTTTTTAAATACACTCTTATTACAACTATGTTAAAGCTATATAAGCCAACAAATAAATATTGGAAGTAAACAGGAAGACAGTAGTTATTCCACAATGGATGTAAAATTATGGATTTTTTTAAGTTTACTTTTTTAATGTTTTAAGTTTTCTTAAAAAATGACTTTTTGATACACTTATACATGGAAAAGAGTTAAGACTATGATTTTATTTTTAATTTGCTAAACTTTCAAACCTATGACCTTGTACCCTTTCTGCATTAGACACCAAAGCCTAAAGGGATAAATAATTAATAGGCAGGTTCTTATAAATTTTTATAGACTTAACCTATGTCATCTAACCTTTTAGCCACAGTACATTCAAGTGCTGGAAATGCTTTTCTTTGTTGAAAAGAAATACTAGTTTTTAACTGCTTTTGCAAAAATGTACATACAAGCAAATAGGAGGACTTAAAAATCTATTGATATTCTAGCATTATACAAATATCTTATATCTATAATTCATTATTCCTCTATGTCTATAAATATATTGAATGCTTATTCAATACAAATTAACATGTATAGGCTTTCTTTCTTCATTCAGTGAGGGCCTACAAGGTACAAAGTTCTGTAGCAGCCACTAAAGAAATGGCCCATTCTCCCATGGTGCTTGTATTAGTCAACTTAAAACATCATTATTATTTAATTTAAGTTGTGGGAAGTGCTAAGAAGAAGTACAGGTTTTATGAGTACTTTTTAAAAGGGTGTCCAATTTAGGAATCAAGAAAGGCATTCAAGAGATAGTGACTTTGATCTGAGTCCTGAAAGATGGCTAAGAATTGACTAGATAAGGAGGTAGTGGTTAAGTACATGAGAGCATTACAAACGGAGGGAGTTAGATATGCAAAGGCCCTATAGAAAGAAAACTGGCCAGTGTGGTTAGAGTCCACAGAGAAAAGAGAATGGTCAGAGAAGTAGACATCTGGACCAGAAGACTAAGCTCTTGGTGGACCTAGCTAAGGAGCCCATTCTTCATCTTAATAAAAATAGAGGCTTTTGAAAGGTTGCAAAAAATGGACAAATTTGCATTTTTAAAAGAAAGACATGAGTGGGTGTCAGGAATTTCTTAAGTAGAACTCCGAAGAAAGATGTGAAAATACCTTTTACAATTAAAACACAAAAATTAAACATTCTAGAATAAACTTAAAAAGAAATGTGTAAGATTTCTATAAGAAAAATTTTAAAACATCCCCAAAAGATTCAAAAGTAGACTCGAATAAGTGAGAAGACATCCCCATTCTTGTATTACATTATTCAACATTATAGCAATGTTTCTCCCATGTTAGTTTATGAATTTAACTCAATCCTTATAAAAACATCATCAGACTTTTTATGTAGTAAGACAAGTTGATAATAAAAGTTCATATGGAAAAACAAACATGCAAGAAGAGGTAGTAAAACACTGGAGAAGAAAACCCATAAGAGAACACTGCTTCTACCAGATATAAAAGTGCACTTCAAAGTTTCTATAATTAAAATAATGTGGTAATGGCACATTAATAGACAACAAAGTCAGTGGAATAGAATAGAAAGCTCAGATATAGACTCAAATACACATATAAATTTATTATATGATATAGGTAACATATTTGGGGCATCACTGGGCAAAGAGAGACTTTTTAATTAATGTTTGTGGGACAACTGGTTTGCCATTTGGAAAAAAAATAAAATCAGTTGCATACCTCATACTATACACCAGAATAAATTCTAAATAGACCAGGATTCTAAATGTAAAAAAGAAAATTCAAACAAATAAGAAACTGAAGAAAACAGAGGTGAATTCCTCTTTAATTTCATTATACAGTAGTGAAATATTTTGTATTTCTCAAACTCCAGAGGAGATAAAACAAGAATAAACCAACTACAAATTTAAAAACAAAAAACTAAAACAACACCATAAATAAAATCACAGACAATTGATAAACTGGGAGAAAATGTTTGCAATGTGTAACACAAAGGACTAATCTCCCTAGTACATAAAGAACACATAAAACTGAAGGAAAAAGGATCAATACCCCAATGGAAAAACAAGAGAAAGACCTGAACTGACGAGAGAGAGAGAGAGCTTACTCGAATACATCCGGTCCCCCAAAAAGTTCAAATACAAACACAATTAGAAAAATAGTACAAATTAAAACAAAGGCGGTTCCCACCTATTACATAGGCAAACATCAAAAAGTATGACAACACACCCTTTTGGTGGGACTACGGGGAAACAGGGACTGTCACACATTGTTAGTGGCAATGCCAATTTGCACATCTTTTTGGAGAGGGATTTAACAATGTTTAATAAAACTGCATGTACATTTACCTTCCTATCTAGCAATGACACTTTTAGGAATTTACCCTGAATATACATTGCTAATACACATGCATGAGGTTATTCATTGCAGCATTGTTTGTAATTGCAAAATATTGGAAATGAAGTAAATGCTCATACATAGGAGAATGATTGAACAGAATTTTGTACATCCACACAGTGCAGTACTAAGAAACTGTACAACAGAATGAGGAAAACCTCTATAAACTAATGCAGGATAATATCCAAGATATTTAACTTCAGGAAAAAAAAGCCAAGTGTAATGCCTGTCAATTGTGGGGCCTTGCCAACATGAAGGGGATGGAAACTGCCCTCAAGGCAATGCTGTGCTGAGGGGCTGGAGGAGTGGTGGAGGGGGATGGGATGTGAGGCTTCTTTCTGTGTGCAGCCTGTGCATGTCTTGCTGCTGCTTTGCAGAAATGCTTCAATTACTTGCAGTCCTTTGCCAGATAAGGCAGGTGTCCAGTGCCCTGGTTCCTCATCTCAACTGGGCTTATGCCAATGATATAAAATTTGGTGCAGTTCCCTGAGCCTTAATGCTTCAAGTGTAGATTTTGTAGCTGTTACTAAGGGATGAAAGGAGCAGAGTGATTACTGAATAGAGTTGAAGAAGTTCCAAAGTAATAGAAGATGGTGTGATCATTGGAAAGTCAATTGACTTAAAGGATAAATATAAAAATATTGAGGCTAAAGTTGTTCAAGATGTTGCCAATAATATAAAGGAAGAGGCCAAGGATGCACCATCACTGCCACTGTACTGTTGCTAATCCAGGGGAAATCAAGAGAGGTGTGATGTTAGCCTGAGATGCTGTAATTGTTCAACTTAAGAAGCAGTCTGAACCTGTAACATCCTCTGAAAGACAATTCTCAGGTTTCTATGATTTCTGCAAATTGAGACAAGGATATTGGCAACATCATTTCTGATGCAATAAAAAAGTTTGGAAGTAAGAGCGTCATCACATAAAAGGATGGAAAAACACTGAAAGATGAATTGGAAATTATTGAAAGCCTTAAGTTTGATCAAGGTTCTATTTTCCCATGCTTTATATACATCAAAAGGTTAGATATGTGAATTCCAGGATACCTATATTCTATTTAACAAAAAGAAAATTTGTAGCATCCAGTTCATTGTACTTGCCCTTGCAATTGCTGATGCTCACAGTAAGCCCTTGGTAATAATTACTGAAGATGATTATGGAGAAGCTCTAAGTACATTCATTTTGAGTAGGGTGAAAGTTTGTCTTCAGATTATAGCAGTCAGAACCCCTGGCTTTGATGACAATAGAAAGAACCAGCTTAATGATATAGCTATTGCTACTGGTGGTTAAATATATGAAACAGGCTAACAATAAATCTTCAGGATGTTCATCCTCATGACTTAGAAAAAGTTGGAGAGGTCATTCTGACTAAAGATGATGCCACACTCTTCAAAGGAAAAGGCAACAAGTCTTAAATTGAAAAATATATCCAGGAAGTAATTGAACAGTTAAATACCACAACTGATAAAAAGGAAAGCCAAAATGAGCATCTGGGGAAATTTTTAGATGGAATACCTGTACTGAAGGTTCATGGGACAAGTAATGTTAAAATGAATGAAAAGAAGAGTTACAGGTACCTTCAATGCCAAATGAGCTGCTGCTGAAGAAGGCATTGTTCTAAGAGAGAGTTGTGCTCAACTTCAGTGTGTCCCATCCTTAGACTCACTAGCTTCAGCTAATGAAGATCGGTAAGTTGATATAGACATTATTAAAAGAACACTCTGAATTCTTGCAATGATAAATTTTAAGAATGCAGGTGTTGAAAGATCATTAATAGTTTAAAAATGCAGAATTCCTCAGAAGTTGATTATGAGGCTATGTTTGGAGATTCTCCGAATGTGGTAGAAAAAAAAATTATTGATCCAACTAAAGTTGTAAGACTGCTTTATCATGTGCTGCTGGGGTGGGCTACCAGCTAACTATAGCAGAAGTTGTAGTCATGGAAATTCCTAATGGATGGACCCTGGAATGGGAGGAATGGGTGGAGTGGGAGGACATATGAGAATTAGCATGTTCTAACCCTTAGACTGTTGGTTTGCCATTATTAATTAACTGATGAGAAGCTCAGGAAAGTGTCTGTCACGAATAGCTTCAGAGAAGTCATTGAAGAAAATGATTGAAGAAATGGCTGGCTGATGTTTAAGAAAATCACTGTAACCGTCAGTTACTAGTTTCAGTGGATAATATAATAATGATTTGATGCCATCATCATCCAGATAACTTATTTTGTACTTTTGGACAAAAAGACATTTTTGCATTTTAGAAAAAATTTTAAAGGAGTATCAATAGTGTGCTGTCGTTCATGTAATAAAGGGGGAATGAGAAAGTATACATTCATCCACTCATCTCTTCAAAACAAATACCAGAAACAAATGAGATTTGTTATCAACATAGGGTGGCTGGGAATGGAAATGAAAGAATGTGAAAAGAATACTTCTTTCAGTATACTTTTCTGTAATACACTGCCCTTTATAACATTTCCTCCATAAAAACAAATACAACCAACCAGAATGTAGAGAGAAGCTAAAATGAAAAACAAATAATAACATATGAACCTAACTATATTACAAATAACTCCATGGTTATGTTGTTTATTTGTAATACAGTTAGGTTCGTATGTTATTAGAGAAGAAAAGAACTTAGGTAATTTGGGAAAATATTATTTAATATTTTGATTGGTTACCACACCCAGATATGGTACACTAGTTAATAATTTTGTCTAAGTGTATTGGTTAGCAATTCTGTAACTATATGTATACCAACATTGAGCAAATAAGTAAAAAATATTATGGATTATAAGGACCAGGTTTCCTACTGTTGGAAAGAGAAGTTGCAAATAAAAAAAAGAGGAAAGGCTAGAATAAGCACTCTTGTGTTGGGTTGAAATAAGAATAAGTATGAGTTCATAGTTTTTAATATAGATATTTAATATAGACTTAATATTAATATTTAATATAGAGATGGAATTTTAGATGTTGAAGTAAATGTAGTAAATGAAGTAAATGTAGATGTGTAGATGTGTGTGTAAGTATCTACACATAATGTGGATATTCCAAGAACATTCCAGTAATGATGAACACACTTGGCATCCATTCTCCAATTAAAAGAGCCAGGGCTTCTTAGTAAAATGGCTGATTATATCTGAGGCAGGGAAAATATAAGATGATAAAGGACAATCTTGTGGTGTCAGAAAATAAGGAAATGCTTATGAAATGATTGAGAAAAGCATATGGAAAGGATTCAGGAGCTACAAATGAGTAGCTCTGGGACACCGTGAGTAAAAAAATTAAATAGTGGTCATAATGTGTTATTACCATAAAATAAAAATCAATGCCTATGAGCCCAAATTGATATAAGTAAATAAGTGAATAAATAAATAGGTGGAGGAGAAGCTCCAGCTTTTCCATATAGTAAACTTCCAATAAATAATGTAGAAGGATGGAAGGGAAACAGAAAATCATCATTAGGTAAACATCACAGTCATAATTGCTGCAGGAAAGAATCATCAATGGATGCTAAAATTAATAGGTGAATGTATAATGAGAAACATAAATTTGTATAGTCTCAAAGCATTTCTTCATAAAATGCCTTTTAATTATTAAGGGGAAAATAGTAACTTAACAGTGGAGAAACCTGGTGGACACCATCTTAACCAAGTAATTGAAGGTAACATCACCAGTAATAAGACATACAGGCATGACGTTCCTCCACACTGAGAAGGGTACAGCATCACTTCTGCAGTATTTCTGCCACATGCAAAAACATGAGACACCCAGGAGGAGGAGGTGGGAGGCAGACAGGAAGAGAGGGAAGAAAAAGGGATAGGTATTGATGGAGGTTTGATACTACCACCTCCATTAAGATGTTGATAGTGAAGACAGGAAGATGTGGAGGCAGTACGTAGATTACAAGAAATACTGTGAATCAACAGAATTTGAGGATCAATATGAGATGAGAAACAATGGATTCTGAAGAGAGTAGAAGGAGGTTTAAGGAAGATACCCAGATTTGTGGGCTGCTGTACAAGTGGCTGATCTTGCCTTGTATTAACGACAGGATAAATTGGAGGAGACAAAGTTTTAGGGATAATTATCCACTAATTTAAGATTCTCAATTCATCAGTACTGCCATCCCAAGCATGTAGCATACCCTTACTGAAGTCTTTTATTATTTTATTTGTTTATTATTTCTTATTATATTATTAGGGTCAGATAATCAAATTATATCCACAGAGAAACTAGTTTTACCTTGATGAAATTCACACTTGTAGGCCAGCTTACCTTGCTGCGATACATGTCCTCGTGAGACCTGGGGTCAGGGTGTGAGAAGTTCTGTTCATTCTGGTTTAGTCTCTGTAGTAAAAAGAAACACCTTTTTCCTACTTCATAGGCTATCTCTTTGTAGCTTAGTGATATGTAGGAGGCAGTAATGGCCTCAGGTATGTCATGGAAGAGACCCTTAAAACGAGTTCTGTTCTCACATTATATTGTCAGAAAAATCCCTGGCCCCTGAGCCACCACCACAGCAAGTATTCTGTTTGAAACATAGAATTGCCACCAGTTTTCTCCTTTATTTTATATATAAATGTCAAAAAAAGAGACATGAGTATCTTAGATATGAAGTGTTAGGCTTAAATTTAGATATTTTCTGTTTGAAGTTTAATAGATTTATTCAATATTAGTTTATATACAAAACATTTGGAGAAAGAGAATGGGCCTTGGACAAGCTGGTTCTGAGTTCAAATTTCAGCGCTGCCACTTAGCCAATACCAGGTCTGTGAACCCTAACAATAGGCACAAATTATTGAAGCCTCATTTCCCTAGAGTGTAAAATGGAGTAAAAGACTTGACTCATAAAATTCATGGAAAATTAACTGAAATCGTTGCAAAACCAAGTATGGTATCCAGTATGTGTGTTTTCACAAAATGAATGGATGATATTTAGCAAATATTAAATACACGAATGGGTTATATTTTCATTTTTGTTTCCTACTGTTTTATTAGGAAACAAAAACTAAATAAGGTAAGCCCTAGCAATAAAATCTCAGAATTATTTTTTTCTTGGTGGAGCCATTAAGAAAAATTAATTAGTTAATTCGTTTGAAGATCGTAAATACCAAGGTAGTGAATCATTGCTAAAGCAAGCATAATTATCATAAAAGTATACAATAATTTACAGATTAGGTGAATAAGTTTTAGCTATGTGGTAAGAAATATAATGTATTATTATTCACCTGATCTCGATCAAACCTAGTTGGGTTCCAAAGACAACATTTAAAAATATTTTTAAAAAATTATTCCTTCATGTGATAGAACACACTGTGTTTGAGTTTGTTGAAACTTTTGCTCTGATTATAGAACTTGATTTATATGAATTCCACCTGTATACTCTCACTGGGGAAATAACCTGTAAATGAACCCAAGAGCGACTGATCTTTGAAAATCAAATACTCTCACATTGAACACTATCTCTTTGAGTGAAATTATGAAGAAATTACATGAATGGTGAAATAGGAAAGGGGAGAGGAGTTATTTCAGTTAAATCAACATTGATTAATCATGTTCCATGTCCAAGACGTTATAAGGAATGTTGTGGCTACATCATTTTTAAAGTGTGGCACCTGTCCTTAATATTGGGAATCAAGTAGGCCTTGAGGCTCAATTCCATTCTGGCTCAGGAATCTATCAAAATTATGACTTTGGGCAAGTTATTAAAACCTGCACATTGTGCACATGTACCCCACATGTACCCTAAAACTGAAAGTATAATAATAATAATAAAAGAAAAAAGATGACTTTAAATGTCAAAAAAAATCAAAAAAACAAAAAACAAAACAAAAAAACCTCTCTCAATTCCTCTTTCACCCTCTGGAAATGTGAATACCACAACACTTATTTTGTGAGAATTAAATGTAAAATATTGTTGAAAATAATTGGCAGGAAATAAATGTCTAAATAGCTTTCTCTTTCTCTCTATGATAAGAGTTTTTGAGAAGATTAAATTTAAAAATTTTTAATTTTGTATGTTTAAAATTTATGTATTTGTGTATGTTAAAGGTTATTAATCATTATATAGATATATGAAATTGTTATTATAAATAAATATGTAAATAGGTATAGCTCACTGTTATTTATCTAGAAGGCCAACCTCAACCAATGAATGCATATTTTGGCATTTGCTTTTTCATAGCCAAAGTCTGGTAGCAAGACATTGGAAAACAGGGTGGATTTTTCTCCATGGTAGAGAACTGATGTCCTTAGTTTAAATGAAACTGTGTAAAGCGAAGTCTCTGTGTATAAAAAGAGAAAGCTGTTGTTATATTAGTCAGATAGTGAGGATAAACTAAAGAAATGTGAAAGGATCTATATATCTATCTATCTATATATATATTCTTATTCATGCTTTGTCAGTCCTTTACTAATTTTTTATCTTACTTAGAATGAGAAAAATACCATGGAAATGGAAAAGGGATAAGATAATGAAAATGTTTCCCCAAATAAATGAAAATTGCAAAGGAAATTCAAATTTACTTTTCAAAAGGATTATTACAGCATTTCAGCCTATCCTATTTTTTGTGCATAATTTTTAAAATTATGTTTCCTTGTTCCTTTTACCATGCTTAGTGAATCCGTTTCATATAGGTGTTTTGTTTTGGTTTTGTTTTTGTTTTTGTTTAATATGGAGAAAGCTTTCAGTAAATTGCCCATAAAGAAATCATTGCAGCCCAGATTTAAAAGTACATTTGGCCTTAGGCCATTCCTCATAACTACTGAAAGCTCAAAAGTATGACCACGATGTGGAAAAAAAAGAAAAAATATATAAAGAGCTCAGCAAAAAGGATTTAATAAAGGGAAACCACATATTTAATTTAAATGTCTTGTACAAAGGCTGCATATTACCCAATGCTTTTAATATATGATGAGATATTGAATATCATAATGGAGATATAAAAATCTGCATTTATCTTTAGAACTCTAAACAAAACTCTTCTATTAAGTCATGGTAGGTTGATATCGCAGTGTAATATAAAAAATAATAATTCTGAATACAGGCCAGGCACAGTGAATCACTCCTGTAATCCCAGCACTTTGAGAGGCTGAGGCAGGTAGATCACTTGAGGTCAAGAGTTCAACACCAGCCTAGCCAACAGGGCGAAACCCTGTCTCTACTAAAAATACAAAAATTAGCTGGGCGTCGTGGTGCCTGCTTTTAATCCCAGCTACGTAGGCGGCTGAGGCAGGAGAATCACTTGAACCTGGGAGGTGGAGGCTGCAGTGAGCTGTGTTCGCACCACTGCACTCCAGCCAGGAAGACAGATTGGACTCCATCTCAAAAAATAAATAAATAAATAAATCTGAAATTCTGAATACATTTATTTCTGCACATGTGGACACATACTCAAAGGAAATTTATAAAATGAAATTACTTGTTAAAATGATGGAATTATGGGATCTTTTCCAGATTTTTCTTTAATGCTTTTACAGATAAAACAATGCTTAATTTAGAGAAACACTATCATGCATTCTACATTCCAATTTTACCTGAAAGTTTTTGCCCTTTCCTGTGTGATTTGTGGGGATAAAAGCTTTCAATCAATTTTCAACTACAAGCTTTTCTACCTTGTACAAGAAGGTTTTTAATTTGGGATTGTTGTTAAATTACTTAGGAACATAGTTCAGAAATTATTAATTAATATATGCTAATTAACAGCACGAATATTTTAAAGATGCACAAATAGGTCCAGAATGGAAATATTAAAGTAGCTTGAGGCCATTGAAGTAACAAAAGGACAATTCAAAAATAATTAACAACAGACCCAGAGGACCAGTAGTGGGTACAGCTGCAAGGAAACACTTCTGTGTGTGCTGGCAGACTGTAGACCTTCAGCCGCTCTTCAGTGAATACAGCTGTGCTCAGCTAATTTTGTTTGTTACCACAATAATCTAGAAACTACTAAACTTAGAGAGGCTTTGAGGCAGGATCTACAGGATTTAGGTTTTACAAAATATATTGGTGGCTTGTAGGTGAGAATTGTGGGATTTATGCCTCAACATCCACATTTATATTTATGGAAATATTATTTAGAGACTGCTTTGAGATATAAAATTAATGGTTTTGCTTCTCAAAACTTGATGATCTCAAGACTGTTTAGTAATTTTTAAACCAAAATATTATAAAAATTAACCGGAAATATTTTAAATTTTGAAAAACAAAAAAAATCAATAGATATAATTGAAACTCAAAGTTACTAGTGCAATTTTTATGTGAAAAAATTCTGCTAGAGAATATGCATCATCAAATCACACTGTTTTAAATTCCTTAATATTTTAACAATCTGATACCACTTTGAGATAATTTGGTTGAATGCTTCCCCACAATAAATAAGTGAATAAGTCTCCATCATAAAATGATATATCCATTCTGTCTGAAAGTGGCTGTGACCTCAATAAACAGCTGATCTTGTTGCCTAAATATTAGCATACTTAAGACTTGAGTATACTTTATTATAAAACATCAATTATCTTACAAAATGGAATGGATTCATTTCTAGTAAAATCATCTTAGGAGATGTATTTTCAAATAATTATATTATTCAGATTCACCAAGACCCTATATTGCTGAAACGAGACAGGCCAATAAAGATATTTATTAAATTATGATGATAACATCTGTTTTAGAAATGTAAATTAATTATACTGAACAGAATAATTATTTGATCTTTAGCCGTTTTAGGCCTTCAGTTGGGACAGACCCAGAAGAGTGTGTGTGTGTGTGCTCGTGTGTGTGTGTGTTCTGGCTGTTTCTGCAGGTGTCTTTGAGAGACTTCGATTAGTAAAGGGTCTAGGTTAGGTTCACTAATGTCCACAAAAGGATGACAGTCAAACCATCGGCTTTTCCGGTCTCCAGTGTAATAGCTTCACCTTCAACCAATAACTATGAATCTACTGTCAAGGCCAGACTTGATGGCAATAACAATCACAATTGATTGCAACAAAATCATCATTTTAAAACTCTGGAAAAAACAGCTATTATATCTTATGGAGAATTTCTAAAGGTGGACTTTCAAATCAGTGTAAATCAGTGTAGTCAATAAACAGCAATTACTTATTTGCTACATGTTACCTTAGCATTCTGAGGAGTTGCCAATCATGACAATGGTCATAATCAAAAGATTCTGTAACCATACTATTACGTCTTTTCATTACACTTGCTGAAGGCATGTTGTTGAGGACATTTTCTGTTATATGACTACCTTCCCTATGTTAAGTCTTTTGTTTGAAACATCGTTTAGAATTTAGTACTAGAGATATATCTTTAACCTCCAACCAGGACCTGTTATGTTTAATCCCCACTGAAAATAAAATTATGTAACTGTCTATGTTTCCCTTTTTGTTTTGATGACCAAGAAACCTACAGATAGATGTTGCTCTCTCATTAATAGTCAAATGATTAGCACAAGAAGTCAGACCAGGAAGAGGTCATTAATATCAATACAAAAGATTAATAAAGGCTACAGAAAATACCAAATTTGAGCCAGTTCTTAGATAATAGAATATATTTGTGTATTAGACAGGCAAAAAGGATTTTAAAGAATGTAATTCTGTACTAGTTAGAATAGGCTAAGCTGCAGTAACAAAATGACCCAAAGAATTACGGATCATTAAAGGAGAAGTCATAACTCTACAGTGGGTTTTCAATTCAATGGGGTTGGGGTTTCTCTCCACTTTGTCTTAAGGGACCCAGGGTCCCTTCATCTTGTGGTGTTACCATCCTTTAAAGCATCCATGTCATCTGCCTTCAGCTAACAGGAAAACAAGTACAAAGTACACACCGCAGGTGAAATGTGTCAGGCCTGAAAATGGCCCACGTTATTTCTACTCAATGCCCAACGAGAAAGACTTAATCACTCAGCTGCAACTAATTGCAAGTGAGGCCCAGGAAGAAGAGGAAAGTAGACATACAGGGCTCTGTTACAAACATTAAAAATAACAAACTAAAATGCAATTAGTCTTGGCATAGTAAAAAGCATAATTTTATATTAGACATGACTGTAATTTCCCTGTAAGTTTCTTATCCACTGCAACCATCCCTTTTTTCACATATGCAAGAACTTATCTATAAACACATACAGAGGTTTTGGAATCAATTGAAGGATCCCAGATAGACAAGAAACCATTATATCTTGTGGAACACATTTTAGCTACTATTAAATGTAAATTTTGCAATAACACAGAAGAAAGAAATATAACAGCTCCAATTTACATAGTAAAGTAATATACTTACTTCTAGTTTATTTGATAATGTATATAATTCAAATTACTTTCAGTTTGTTTTATTTATAACTGGATTCTCCATTTCCTTAATTTTAACAATTTTAAATGATAATACAGTGGTTAAAATGGAATGGAAAATTTAGTTTCCTAAATTAAAATGTATCACAATCACTGAAAACCTAAATTATCTATGTTGTAACACAGTGTGCTGTCCTATTTCTGATGACTCTGGTTAGAAAGCAATTGGTGGACAGTTTTGCAGAGAATCCTAAGCTACACATCATCATTGTACAGAAAACTCTATATATCATTAGCAACATATCAGTGTAAGCAATATAATTCCCTAGAGAAGAATAGTTTGCATTTAACATCAATTTAACCGTTTTCTCTAGACACATCCTATTATGAAGTTTCATAACTCAGCAGAAACATCTGTATGTAGCATGGGGCAAACATATGTAAAAGTGGGGAATGATCAAAAAATTCACTCTCAGATGGACCGTAATCTTTAACTAGAGAAGATACTATATTATAATTTAAATTACCTTGATGCCTTACTTTTAGAAGAGCAAATTGTTCTCACATTTTACAACTTGATAGGCAGTTGCTCTAATCCACACAAAAAGAAAAAAGGAGAAACTGAGTCTTTGCCTTTTCTTACTCTCTGCAATCCTTATTATTCAGTGTTACATGGAGGTTTATCTTAGCAAAGTCCTCCGTGATAATTTATTCATTAATCTGCAGAATATCCCAAACAAGTGAATATTTTCCCCTTATTTTGAAAATGAGGTTAACATTATCTTTATCTCCATAGAATGAGTCACTAGAAAAGGAGGACTGGAGCTAAGAATTCCTGAAATGCCAATCCAAGCATGTCCAGTCTCATAAACCACCTCTTAAAATTCACTCTTCCATTTCAGAGCATGGCAAGCTCCATACCAGCTAATTTTTCTCTGTGACTATAAATATACCATATTTGCCCTAAAAGGGTATAAAGAAAAAAATCTTAATGGGAATTCTGCTCCTACCTGAGCAACTCTAGCAGTTATTTTCTTAGTGAACTCTTAATTATAAGTCCTTAGAGAACAAGAAATAAAGCTAAATCTCACTATCTTTCCAAAAGCAAGATTCTGTCTCAGTGAGACTCTTTAATTAATCCAATGATATGTTTCTGAATTTCTAAAAAGACAGTCTTACAAATTTGTTTTTTTTTTTTTTCTTGGAAGGGAGGAATAGTCATTCCAGGGGAGAGAAGTACAAATTCCAATGCTAATAAATTTTCCCAACTTTCAAGTTGTCTTGCAAAGACTTACAACAAAGAAAAGATATAACATAGGGTTAAACGAAGATTTTTAAGTACAGGCTTTGTTCTCTTGAAAAAAGAAATGGATCGTTGGTTGGTTAACTGTGCTCTAAAATTAAAACCAAAATTATTTACTATGGCTCACCTCAAACATATGCCCAGTATATGGAAAAAGTAAACACTGAGTCTTAAAACATTTAAGGCTAGAACACCCTGTGAAGCCAATGTATAGAATTAGGTGTGGTCACACAAGTGTATAGACTACATGTGTAGCACTGACTGAGGATCAGCCAGTTAAGCTCTTCCAAGCTTTCATTAGTGTAATTATTTTACGGGGGCATGTTTAGATCCTTGGTATAATTCACAGATGACTGATGCCTGTAGTGGAGAGTGAGGCTCCAGACAACAGTACCAATAATATCGTACCATAAGCACAATCTCTCTCCCACCTCAGCTCTTGTGATACTTTACGTAAAGCAAATGTCAACAAATTTGATTCACTGGATGAATAAATGGATGGATATTTGAGGGAGGTGGAGAATCATTCAAAGACCTTAAAACCCACATAAATTACAACAGAAAACGATTGCTATCTCATGATACTACAAATAGAAAAGAACGAGGAAACTAATTTCAGTCCACTGTAGGTGGAATAATTACCTAACACATGCATTGGGTTCATGGTGGTAATGGTGGTGTCTCGACCTAGATAAGGAACACCTCCTAAAAGGAGCTACTTGAAGGCCAAAGTTTACTGTTAATGTGGGTACTCACGGAAGGAGAGGGAATGCACGCATGATTTTCCATTCCACTGCTCCCTTGGCAGCTCATTCCTTTGAGCTACCAGAGTATTGAAATGGAAAAGATTTGTGCTTGCTGAAGCTCCTTGAGCAGAATTCTTGTCAATTCCAATCAGCTGCTTACTCAGGAGTTTGAACAAGCCAGGGGACACAAGGTAGGGAGTCAGGCATGAACGAGCTTATATCAGAGGTATGCCGTGGAGCCCCAGATCTGAGGCATTAACACGAAGCAGTTATTCTTAAAAAGCTGATCTCTTTTTTTTTTTTAATTTAAAAGGAAGGTGACTGCTGACAATTTAACTATACGGTATTGATTTCTAGAATGGACAATCTGAGCTTCTTCAGGCATTCGTACCTGATCTTAGCACTCAATTTTTAAATTGAGAGTTGGGTAAGTGCTACAAAGAGTTCTATTTTTCACTCTAAAGGCAGGGATAACTGAAAAGGTTCCCCATTTTCCCAATCACTCATTGTGTTTGCTGGACAGAATTGTGATTGGCATTAGGAACTATCGGAGCGATTAGGTAAACATAAAGTTGTCTCACGAGCGGCTGGCTATGTTTTGGGAGATTAAGATTCCTGATCATTGGTGGACATTCCTCTCATCAAATTAGTAATCTTTCTTTGTGCATATGTCTGCTTTAAATTTTGTGAATATTAGAAACAGGTCATTGGAGAAATGTGAGCTGACAAAATGCGTGTATAATTAAGAGCCACTTAGAGCAGCGGCTGAGCTTATGTAGTCCAGGATATGACACAGCAGGCAGCAGGACATTACAGTCACTCAAGGCAGAGCTTAGTTTTTAAATAAACATGTATGCTCAGTTTATTCTGAAAACTAATGAAGAAGCCCTCATGACTCATGGGGCTTTTCTCCGTGAAGTCCCTGAGTAAAGGGACCTAAGTACATACCATAAAGGTGGAGGTCAGCTTTTTCTTTACCAGTGACTCAGATGCTTTCAGGCTGTATAGGGAAAGTCATTGATTGGGAAAAAAAAAAAAAAAAAAAAAAAAAAAAAAAAAAGCCTGAGTTGGCATGAAAATTTTTCCCAAAAATGGCGACTGAAATTACAAATGTGGTGAGTTTCCTGTTCTATACTGTATTTTTCACAGCAACTAACACTCTTACAGATCACATTTGCTCACATTACTGTAAAATATCCTGCCAATTGGTCTTTCACTCAGCCTATTTCATCATAAGATCCCTCAGCAGTAGTACTAATTACTGTATTTTAATTTTTAATGTATTGCAAAATGTATTCACTTGCCATCTGTGAAAAGTACCTCTTCTGCTTGTCTGCATTCAAGGGGCAAAAATGTGTCAATATACCAACTTTGACCTATAAACCAGTATTTTTTTTTAGCCAAAAGTACTTTCTTAAAAATTAGAAGCTAACATTTTAAAATTGTGAATTTCCTCATAAAATTTCATGTTTTTTTCTGGCTTTTCCCAGAACATGTAAGATGCAACATTGCTGGGCCCACATGTCTACATAGCAATCACTGGCAGAGCAGCAGCAAACAGCCTCAGACAGCCAAGCAGTTTGCAGCCTGCCAGGAGCTGTGCCACCCTTCATCATTGCTGAATTGTGGTTTTATGTATACAAGGAGACTTAAAACAAAATGGAAATCTTTCTTGTATCTGTGATTCTATCCAACCCGAGAAAAGAAAATATGTGGCCTATGAAATGATCAGTTTCTCAAAAGATGTGAAAAGGTATATTTCTTGGTAGAAATGAAGAACGTATCAACAAAATATGTCCATAGCTAAAAAGCACAATTTATGATGCCATTAAGGACCAACCAGTGTAAGAAGTGGGCTAGTCCTTGACTTTACAGTCAAATTGCTTCACTCACTCACTTTATTTGCTTGATCCCTTAGACGTTTATGTTACAAATTAATGCACTAATACACGTCTTGCTTCCTTCATTGTCAAATGGCCATCCACTTTCTAAGGAGTGTGCAAATGGGTTGAGTAGATAAATCTCCAACCTGTCATATCACAGAGAAACTACAGGATTGTGCAGCATTACAGATTCAGGCTGCAGACCAATTGGCTGCTCATTTGGAATACTGTCCCCCAGTCCGCCTAGGTATAGCAGGAATAATTAATATTTTGAGATTATTTTATTTAAGCTATTCAATGTCCCATAGCCCCCAGGCTTTATCTAATGTTTTAATAGAAAGGCTGTTGGTTCCCAGAAGTCAAATGGGAATGGGGCTGCCTAACTTGATGAATATATTCTCATGGACAGTGTTAAGTGGTTTTGGGTCCTTCTTCCTGGGATCAGAGCCTTGTTCCTATATTGTGGCTTGCTCCCTATTTTTCATCTAGCTGGTCACACCATGATTTGGGCCCTATGTTTTGGGGTTTTTAATATCTACGCAATCTCTTTTGCTAATTAAAGAATCTTGAGAGATTCATTGCAAAAATAACTATTTTGGGAACAGATCACTAAGGAGGTGGAAAGATTTTGAAGAGGGATAGTATTTCAGTTTTTCTGTTATTGGCTTAAGTTTATTTCTGAGTAGCACTTAAGACCCAAGAATGCCCCTCCCCTTCCTGTTCTCCTCTGCTTGAATTTTCATTTCCCTTTCACCTGTCTCCTCCATTCTCACAGACTGGCTGGGGAAATAACGAGATTCAAGGATTCTTACAGTTTAATTTTAGTTATTACCATAACATTCAGGAATATGTTTTGTTGTTTACAAAAATGATCTCTGAGCCTGGACTCAAACAAACATACTAAGGGATATTCTATAATTGGATTTGTTTCATTGATTTTACATATATTAATAGTGCAAAGCACTGTACAAATGCCAAAGAGAGATTCCTGCCAAAGATCCTGCCCTAGCAGGGTTTGCAACCAAACAGAACAGAAAAACTTAATTAAACAAGCAATTACACAAATTACTCGTGCAATTATTAATCTTGACCTTTATATTATCTCCCTTCTGCGTGGAACATTCTTCCCTCAGCTATTCCCACAACAGGGTAAACCTCATCCTCCCAGTCATCAATATTGGGCATGAGGAGCTTCCATGGCCTGTGACTGGACAGCGATTGGTCTTAGCCCAAAGACTGTTTGCTTTTTGTGGAAAAACCAGGCATTATTTTCCTGCACTCACAATAAGGCTTAATTTTTTCTTGACTATAATGGTAGTAAATGTCAATTGCAGTAAATCTGACACAAGCTGGACATTATAAAAGAATATATATAAATCATATGTATACTTGTCTCTCAGAAATAGCTATTCTTGATATCTTAAAACATGTTCTCTGTTCTCTTTCCTAATTTGAAATCATGTTTTATATGTAACTATGAAATTGTGAAACCTTTCCATAGTTAAAAATCAGATGGTGCTAATTTCCCTCTACTGCTATATCATTGAGGTAAGAATATTTTTGTATACAGACAGTCCCCGACTTTTTGTGGTTGGACTTAACCATTCTTCCACTTTATGATGGGTTTATCAGGGTATTAAGTTCATTTTCAACTTATGATGTTTGTGAATTATGATGAGCTTACTGTGATGTAGGCTCATTGTAAGTTGAGGAGCATCTGGACTTACAGTGGTACAACTTACCATTTTTCAACCTTACTATGGGGTAATTGGAGTAGTAAGTGCATTTTCAACTTACGATGTGTTCTACTTATAATGGGTTTGTGGAGACATAACCCAATTGTAAGTAGAGAAGCATCTGTACTAGTCTTTTAGGATCATTTACCAGAAGTTACCTGATATACAATTTAGGACTCCACATAGGTAGTCATAAATTTGTTCCTTAAAGGTTGTACCAATTCATGTTTCTATCAATAGTGAGCGAAAGTTCCTATCTCATCATAACTTTATGGATACTATTATTTCTTTAATACCTTCTCTACTTTCTAAGGTTAAAATGGTAAAATTTAATGTGCTTTTCTGCAATTATATCTTAGTTTTGTTATACATATATATACGTATAATGGTACATGTATTTTATTAAGATGTAAATATACTCCATGTCCATTGTATTACATACATAAAATAAGTAAAAATTTAGATATTTAAGATTTAATCTCTTCCACCAAATTTACATAGTCTAGGCATTTTTACAATGAAATAATATTATTGCCAAACTAATAATCGCATACTAAAAATTTGTGACTTCTGTAAGTCGACTTAAGTGAATATTTTTTCTTTTAAATGATTTTTACTTAACTAAATATTTGAACTTTTAGTGATATTGAAAATCAGTTTTAGTGACCCCACAATTAATTCCAGGAAGAACACAACTGGACCTTGGGACCTGCCAATGCGTAAGGTTGAAGAAGTAGACCACTGACTAAAAAGGAAAAGGGGAAAAAACCCTCCTAATTACATACAAACATCTCAGCAGTGAGCAATCATGAGAAAGGAAATGCTGGAAAAGTACTTGACATTTAAATGTCAATTTAATCAAATTATGCAATTTTTAAATGTAGCTGAGTGTAATGGGGTCTTTAAATTATTTAAAACATTATTTTATTTAAAATGGTCCAGAGATGGAGCATTTAGGTGCCTTGAACTGTCTTTTGAACCAATATCTTTAAATACCAACTTACTGAATTAGGTCATTACACTTTTAAAATAAAAACATAAATTTTATGTTTTTTTTCCCAAAATAAAAGACATCAGCATATCTGATGTAAAATAATGATTGGTCAGCATTTATGGTAAGTCAATGAGATAATGTTGGAAAGGACAAATTTGAGAGTTAGGATGTCTAAATTCTAGGAAGGACAATATTCAGACTATGAGAAAAACAGGATATAGGATTCTTACTTCCCTACTAATTTATTTCCCTTAATTTTGGCACAAATTAGTCTTAACCCCAGCTTCCTCGTCATCCTTGATCTAGACCATTCACTGGAAAGAGAACTAATCATTGCTTGCTTCAACTTTCTAATATATCAAATTTGTGTGCATGTGTAACTATGAACAGTAAGTAGAAAGTGATGAGAACAAGATACCAAGGGAAGTAATTGATTCAGTTTGGTCCTAAGGCTCAATAAAAGTTGACCTCTGAATTTATAATGAACTCACTGCAGCATCACCAACAACAAAACAAACAATGGACATTTTTCAAAAGAAGACATACAAATAGCCAACAAACATGAAAAAATGCTCAACATCACAAATTATTACAGAAACGCAAATTAAAGTTGCAGTGAAATATCGTCTGACACCAGTCAAAATGACTACTATTAATAAGTCAGAAAATAACAGATGTTGGGAAGGATGCAGAGAAAAGGGAATGCTCATACAGTGTTGATGGGAATGTAAATTCATACAACGTCTATAGAGAACAGTATGGAGATTCCCAAAGAACTAAAACCAGAACTACCATTCAATCTAGCAATCCCACTACTGGATATTTACCCAATAAATATACGAGTGCAGGTGTCTTTTTTATATCATTATATAAATGATATGCACTATTACGTTTATTGCAGTGATATTTACCATGGCAAATATAGGGACAGAATCAATAACCTAAGTGTCCATAAAAGGACAATTAGATAAATAAAATGTGATATATATATATATAGATAGATAGATACACACACACCATTATATACACACATATATATATACACACACACACACACACACACACACACAATGGAATACTATTCAGTCATGATAAAGAATGAAATCAATGAAATCACATCTTTCACAGCAATATGGATGGAACTGGAGACCATTATCTGAACTGAAACAACTCAAAAACAGAAAGTCAAATATTACATGCTCTCACTTATAAGTGGGAGCTAAATAGTGTGTATACATGGACATACAGCATGAAATGATAGACACTGGTGATTTGAAAGGGTTGGGGGGCAGTAGGGGATGGTGATAAGAAATTACTTAATAAATGCAGTGTACGTTATTTGAGTGACAAATACACTAAAAGCCAAGACCACCACTCTGCAATATATCCATGCAACCAAATTGTACTTATAGCCCTTAAATTTATAAATTTTTTTTAAAAATTTAAGCTTTGAGCCTAAACACTAGTAATGTGTCATAGATTTTTCTCTTCTAGGTTGATAAATACAATTTTTATGTTGTTGAGGGAAAAAAACATTGTTTGATTATATTGTTGTTACCAAAATAACGAAGAGGTTGTCTATATGTTCAATCGAGAGCACCAAATTTAGAAATCAATGTTTGCATTTGAATCTCATCTCTACTACTTAGTCCTGTGAGCTTGAGCAAATCTTAATCTCTCTGAGCTTTAGTTTCTTCATTTATAAAATGAGGATAATCAATACTTTATAGGATTTGTATGAGGATTAATTAATATCTTGTTAAATATGATAATATATGTAGAATAATTAAATATATAGAATAACTCAAGCATTGAAACAGTTTAAGCATGCAATATTAGCTATTTCTCATCATCTGTGTTCTTAGTAGCAAGCAACAGAATCTAATTCTGGCTCACTGAGTCAAAAATAAATTTATTAAAATTTATTTTTAATAAATTCTAATTTAATAAATTCTAAGTATTCTCAGAATATTCTGGAGGACTGGATAACTAAATCTAGGACAAAAAGACATGAACATTGCACAAATTCACAACACAAACATGAATGGCAAGTGAGGACACTCATGCCATTGCCTGGTTTCAGCCTTGCACATAGCATACAGACTCTCCCATCTGGAATTCACTGGAGCTAATACCTGATTATAGCCATAGAGGGCACCTATGATTGCTACTTCTACACATCACTGATAACTATTTGGATTAGCAGAATCCATATCATGACCTACATGAGTTAGGGTCTCATCATGTGTCAGAAACCACACGATTTATTTGCAGAGGGGAAACTAATATAAAGAATCATTAATTAAAAAAGAAGGAGATTGGAAAGCAGGGGCAAGATGGCTGAATAGGAACAGCTCCAGTCTGCAGCTCCCAGTGAGACCAACACAGAAAGAGGGTGATTTCTGCATTTGCAACTAAGGAACCTGGTTCATCTCATTGGGACTAATTAGACAGTGAGTGCAGCCCATGGAGAGCAAGCTGAAGCAGGATGAGGCATCACCTCACCCAGGAAGCACAAGAGTCGGGGAACTCCCTCCCCTATCCAAGAGAAGCCATGAGGGATCGTGCTGTGAGGGATGGTGCTATCTGGCCAAGATACTATGCTTTTCTCACGGTGGTCACAACCCACAAACCAGGAGATTCCCTCGGGTGCCTACACTAACTACATGGTCCCTGGGTTTCAAGCACAAAACTGGGTGGCTATTTGGGCAGACACCGAGCTAGCTGCAGGAGTTTTTTTCATACCCCAGTGGCACCTGCAATGCCATTGAGACAGAACCGTTCACTCCCCCGGAAAGTCTGAAGCCAGGGAGCCAAGTGGTCTTGCTCAGCAGATCCTACCTCCATGGAGCCCAGCAAGCTAAGATCCACTGGCTTGAAATTCTCACTGCCAGCACAGCAGTCTAAAGTAGACTTGGGATGCTTGAGCCTGGTGGGGAGAGGGGCGTCCACTATTACTGAGGCTTGAGTAGGTGGTTTTCCCCTCACAGTATAAACAAAGACTCTGGGAAGTACAAACTGAGTGGAGCCCACTGCAGCGCCTCAAAGCCACAGTAGCCAGACTGCCTCTCTAGAGTCCTCCTCTCTGGGCAAGACATCTCTGAAAGAAAGGCAGAAGCCCCAGTCAGGAGCTTATAGATAAAAATCCCATCTCCCTCGGACAGGGCACCTGGGGGGAGGGGCAGCTGTGGGTGCACCTTCAGCAAACTTAAATGTTCCTGCCTGCCAGCTCTGAAGAGAGCAGCAGATCTCCCAGCACAGCACTAGAGCTCTGCTAAGGGACAGACTTCTTCCTCAAGTGGGTCCCTGAACCCCAAGCCTCCTGACATGGAGACATCTCCCAGCAGGGGACAACAGACACCTCATACAGGAGAGCTCTGGCTGGCATCTGGTGGGTGCCCCTCTGGGATGAAACTTCCAGAGGAAGGAGCAGGCAGCAATCTTTGCTGTTCTGCAGCTTCCACTGGTGATACCCAAGCAAACAGGGTCTGGAGTGGACCCCCAGCAAACTCCAGCAGACCTGCAGAAGAGGGACCTGACTGTTAGAAGGAAAACTAAAAAACAGAAAGCAATAGTATCAACATCAAAAAAAAGGACAACCAAGCAAAAACTCCACCCAAAGGTCACCAACAGCAAAGACCAAAGGTAGATAAATCCACAAAGATGAGGAAAAACCATTGCAAAAAGGCTTAAAATGCCAAAAACTACAATGCTTCTTCTCCTCCAAAGGATCACAACTCCTCGCCAGCAGGGAAACATAACTGGACAGAGAATGAGTTTGACAAATTGACAGAAGTAGGCTTCAGAAGGTGGGTAATAACAAACTCCTTCAAGCTAAGAGAGCATGTTATAACCCAATGGAAGGAAGCTAAGAACCTGGAAAAAAGGTTAGAGGAATTGCTGACCAGAATAACCGGTACAGAGAAGAAGATAAATGACCTGATGAAGCTGAAAAACACAGCACGAGAACTTCGTGAAGCATACACAGGATCAATAGCCGAATCCATCAAGCGGAAGAAAGGATATCAGAGATTGAAGATAAACTTAATTAAATAAAGCATGAAGACAAGATTAGAGAAAAAAGGATGAAAACGAATGAACAAAACCACAAGAAATATGGGACTAGGTGAAAAGACTAATCCTATGTCTGATTGGTGTACCTGAAAGTGACAGGAGAATGGAACCAAGTTGGAAAACACTCTTCAGAATATTATCCAGGAAAAATTCCCCAACAGAGCAAGACAGGCCAACATTCAAATTCAGGAAATACAGAGAACACCACAAAGATACTCCTCAAGAAGAGCAACCCCAAGACATATAATCATCAGATTCACCAAGGTTGAAATGAAGGAAAAAATGTTAAGGGCAGCCAGAGAGATAAAGCAGGTCACCCACAAAGGGAAGCCCATCAGACTAACAGCAGATCTCTACGCAGAAACCCTGCAAGCCACAAGAGAGTGGGGACCAATATTCAACATTCCTAAAGAAAAAAATTTTCAACCCAGAATTTCATATCCAGCCAAACTAAGCTTCTTAAGTGAAAGAGAAATAAAATCCTTTACAGACAAGCAAATGCTGAGGGCTTTTGTCACCACCAGGCCTGCCTTACAAGAGCTCCTGAAGGAAGCACTAAATATGGAAAGGAAAAACCGGTATCAGCCACTGCAAAAACAAACCAAAATGTAAAAACAATCAACACTATGAAGGAACAGAATCAACTAATGGGCAAAATAACGACCTAGCATCATAATGATAGGATCCAATTCACACATAACAATATTAACCTTTAATGTAAATGGGCTAAATGCCCCAATTAAAAGGCACATACTGGCAAACTGGATAGAGTCAAGACCTATCAGTGTGCTGTATTCAGGAGACCCATGTCATGTGCAAAGACACACATAGGCTCAAAATAAAGGGATGCAGGAATATGTACCAAGTAAATGGAAAGCAAAAGAAGCAGGGGTTGCAATCCTATTCTCTGATAAAACATACTTTAAACCAACAAAGATCAAAAAAGACAAAGAAGGGCATTACATAATGGTAAAGGGATCAATGCAACAAGAAGAGCTAACTATTCTAAATATATATGCACCCAATACAGAAGCATCCAGATTCATAAAACAGGTTCTTAGATTCCCACACAATAATAGTGGGAGACTTTAACACCCCACTGTCAATATTAGACAGATGAACAAGACAGAAAATTAACAAGGATATTCAGGACTTCAACTCAGCTCTGGACCAAGCAGATCTAATAGACATCTACAGAACTCTCCACCCCAAAGCAACGGAATATACATTCTTCTAAGCACCACATAGCACTTATTCTAAAATTGACCATATAATTGGAAGTAAAACACTCCTCAGCAAATGCAAAATAGCGGAAATTATAACAAACGGTCTCAGACTGCAGTGCAATCAAATTAGAACTCAGGATTAAGAAACTCGCTCAAAACCTCACCACTACATGGAAACTGAATAACCTGCTCCTGAATCACTACTGGATAAATAACGAAATTAAGGCAGAAATAAATAAGTTCCTTGAAACTAATGAGAACAAAGACACAATATACCAAAATCTCTGGGACACAGCTAAAGCAGTGTTTAAAGGAAAATTTATAGCACTAAAATGGCCACAGGAGAAAGTGGGAAAGATCTAAAATCCACACTCTAACATCACAATTAGAAGAACTAGAGAAGCAAGAGCAAACAAATTCAAAAGCTAGCAGAAGAGAAGAAATAACTAAGATCAGAGCTGAACCTTAGGAGATAGAGACACGAAAAACACTTCAAAAAATCAGTGAATCTGGGAGCTAGTTTTTTGAAAACATTAACAAAATTGATATACCACTAGTCAGACTAATAAAAAAGAAAAGAGAGAAGAATCAAATAGACGCAATAAAAAATGATAAAGGGGAGATTACCACTCATTCCACAGAAATACAAACTGCTATCAGAGAATACTATAAACACATCTATGCAAATAAACTAGAAAATCTAGGAGAAATGGATAAATTACTGAGCATATACACCCTCCCAAGACTAAACCAGGAAGAAGTTGAATCCCTGAATAAACCAATAACAAGTTCTGAAATTGAGGCAGTAATTAATAGCCTACCAACCCCAAAAATGCCCAGGACCAGACAGATTCAGAGCCAAGTTCTACCAGAGGTACAAAGAATCCAGCAGCACATTAAAAAGCTTATCCACCTGGATCAAGTTGGTTTCGTCCCTGGGATACAAGGCTGGTTCAACATACACAAATCAATTAATGTAAGCCATCACATAAACAGAACCAATATCAAAAACCACATGATTATCTCAATAGATGCAGAAAAGGCCTTCAATGATATTCAACACCTCTTCATGCTAAAAACACTCAATAAATTAGGAATTGATTGAACATATCTGAAAATAATAAGAATATATTTGAAAATAATAAGAGCTATTTATGACAAACCCACAGCCAATATCATACTGAGTGGGCAAAAGCTGGAAGCATTCCCTTAGAAAACTGGCACAAGACAAGGATGCCCTCTCTTACCACTATTTTTCAACATAGTATTGGAAGTTCTGGCCAGTGCAATCAGGCAAGAGAAAGAAATAAAGCGTATTCAAATAGGAAGAGAGGAAGTGAAATTATCTTTGTTTGCAGATGACAAGATTGTATATTTAGAAAACCCCATCATCTCAGCCCAAACTCTCCTTAAGCTGATAAGCAACTTCAGCAAAGTCTCAGGATACAAAATCAATGTGCAAAAATCAAAGCATTCATATACACCAATAATAGACAAACAGTGAGCCAAATCATGAGCTAACTCTCATTCACAATTGCTACAAAGAGAATGAAATACCTAGGAATACAGCTTCAAGGGATGTGAAGATTCTCTTCTAGGAGAACTACAAACCACTGCTCAAGGAAATAAGAGAGGACACAAACAAATGGAAAAACATTCCATGCTCATGGATAGAACAATGAATATTGTGAAAATAGTCATACTGCCCAAAATAATTTACAGATTCAATGCTATTCCCATTAAGTTACCCTTGACTTTCCTCACGGAATTAGAAAAAACTACTTTAAATTTCATATGGAACCGAAAAAGAGCCCGTATAGCCAAGACAATCCTAAGCAAAAAGAACAAAGCTGGAGGCATCACGCTACCTGACTTCAAACTATGCTACAAGGCTACAGTAACCAAAACAGCATGGTACTGGTACCAAAACAGATATATAGACCAATGGAACAGAACAGAGTCCTCAGAAATAACACCACACATCTACAACTATCTGATCTTTGACAAACTTTCTAAAAACAAGCAGTGGGGTAAGGATTCCCTATTTACTAAATGGTGTTGGGAAAACTGGCTAGCCATATGCAGAAAACTGAAACTGGACCCCTTCCTTAAACTTTATACAAGAATTAACTCAAGATGGATTAAAAATTTAAATGTAAGACCTAAAACCATAGAAACTCTAGAAGAAAACCTAGGCAATACCCTCAGAACAGAGGCCTGGGCAAAGACTTCATGACTAAAACACCAAAAGCAATGGCAACAAAAGCCAAAGTAGACAAATGGGATCTAACTAAACTAAAGAGCTTCTGCACAGCAAAAGAAACTATCATCAGAGTAAACAGAAAACCTACAGAATGGGAGAAAATTTTTGAAATCTATCCATCTGACATAGGGCTGGTATCCAGAATCTACAAGGAACTTAAACAAATTTACAAGAAAAAAACAAACAACCCCATCAAAAATAGGCGAAGTATATGAACAGACACTTTTCAAAAGAAGCCATTCATGCGGCCAACAAACATATGCAAAAAGCTCATCATCACTGGTCATTAGAGAAATGCAAATCAAAACCACAATGAGATACCATCTCATGCCAGTTACAATGGCAATCGTTAAAAAATCAGGAGACAACAGATGCTGCAGAGGATGTGGAGAAATAGGAACACTTTTACACTGTTGGTGGGAGTGTAAATTAGTTCAACCATTGTGGAAGGCAGCGTGGCGATTCCTCAAGGATCTAGAAATACAAATACCATTTGACCCAGCAATCTCATTACTGGGTATATACCCAAAGGATTATAAATCATTCTAATATAAAGACACATGCACACGTATGTTTATTGCAGCACTATTCACAATAGCAAAGACTTGGAACAAACCCAAATGCCCATCATTGTTAGACTGGATAAAGAAAATGTAACACATGTACACCATGGAATACTATACAGCCATAAAAAAGAATGAGTTCATGTTCTTTTCAGGGACATGGATGAAGCTGGAAACCATCATTCTCAGCAAACTAACACAGAAACAGAAAACCAAACCCCGCATGTTCTCACTCATAAGTGGGAGTTGAACAATAAAAACATATGGGCACAGGGAAGGGAATATCACAAACCAGGGCCTGTCAGGGCGTGGGGGACAAGGGGAGGGTAGCATTAGAAGAAATACGTAATGTAGGTGATGGGTTGATGGGTGCAGCAAACCACCATGGCACATATATACCTATGTAACAAACCTGCACGTTCTGCACATGTATCCCAGAACTTAAAGTATAATAAAAAATAGGAAGGAGGTTAAGTACTAAGAAGCATAGAAGAGGACTCTAAGCTGTCCAGTAATATCACGTGCAAAATAATAGCTACTATCTCTAGGCTGAGGAAGCATGAACAATAAGGAATTAAATACTGGGGGAAGGCTCCCCGCCAAGGTTGAAATTTAGACTTAAAAGAGAGTGTGGCTACTCCAGAAGAGTGCAGCCTGCAAACAGCAAAGAGGTCACAAGCCATTGCTGGCTTCTAGAAGTGGCCTTCCTTTGCCAGAGGATGTGGGTGTCCAAAACATATCTATAGAAGTGCCCAGCGTTGAGTGGAGGGTGTGAACCAGCAGTAGCATTAGAAGCTGCTGTTGTGTGGAGAGTGCGAAAGTTTATATTAGCAGCTGTGTTTTACTGGAGGGATGGAGATAGTTCTGATGAGATGAAGATGCTTACAAGCAGTCATGGTTTAGGAAGAAGTGTGGTCTACTGTGGGTGCCACTAGAACTCCTCAGTGTGAGCTACTGGACTCCTGTATGGAAAAACAATAATAGAGGACCAAACCCCAAAGAAGATGTCTTCTTGCTGCTACCACTTTGTAGGGTCACTCCAGTGCCTTCTATTGATGAAGCTAGGATTCTACCAGCTGGCAAAGCTGGATTTTTACACGATCCAAAGCCAGTATCACAAAGCATGGCAAAGAAAAGCAGATTTGGAGCTGAGAGGTAACAAGGCAATAAGTTAATATCTGGCACACAAGTTCACAGCTTAGTTGCCAGGGAGGCTGGGAAAACAGTATCTGGCACTTTCAGGCTCCAAGACTCATGAGGTGGTGAATTTCCTAAACATAAGCAAGTTTTTCAGATGTCAGGCAGCAGAAAAGAATGACTAACATCCATTACGCGCTTATTAATCACATAGCACTTTGCAGTTTATACATTCCTTCACATTTATTACCTCATTTGATGTGTCTAAATGTCCAAATTGTGTATCCCACACTTAAACAGCCTCTTTATGTCATATCTCTTATATTATCTTCTTTCCCTGTGTCTAAATCAATGTATAGAAGTAGATTAATTGCATATACAAACTCTTTGTCAGATATATCATATACCTGAAAGCATTATTGTTATTTTGAAAGACTTAATACATCTTCATACATTTCTATCTTGCTGTCACAAAGTTAAGAAAATAATTATAACCAATGTTATCTTTAATATCACACTACTGGATGATGCCATACTTTAGAGAAGATACAGTGTCAGTATACATATATACATAGATAGAAGTCAGTAGGCCATATAGATGATACATGTATGAAATTTTTGTTTATTTACCAGTAGACATTAATAGACTTCTACATAATATGGAATTGTTGGGAGGTTTTTTGTATCTTTAAGGATTTGTGGTGCCCATTCTGTAGTTTTTTTGGTTTCCATAGACGTCTATTCTTTTTTTTTTTGAGACGGAGTCTGGCTCTGTCACCCAGGCTGGAGTGCAGTGGCACAATTTTGGCTGACTGAAACCTCCGCCTCCTAGGTTCTAGCAATTCTGCTGCCTCAGCCTCCCAAGTAGCTAGGATTACAGGAGCCTGCCACCATGCCCAGCTAATTTTTTGTATTTTTAGTAGAGATGGGGTTTCGTTGTGTTGGTCAGGCTGGTCTCAAACTCCTGACCTCGTGGTCCTCCCACCTCAGGCTCCCAGTGTTGGGATTACAGGGGTGAGCCACCATGCCTGGCCAGATGTCTATTCTTATTCTGCTCATTGATAATCCTGCTTCAGCAGCAGTCGATACCCCTTCCTTTTTGAAACACTTTTTTTTTCTATTGAATTCCATGATATCACACTGTACTGGGTTTTCCTTACTTCTCATGCTTTTCCTGGTAAGGTTACTTTACTAGCTTCACTGGAAACATTTTTCCTGTGTTCATTTATGTTCCCATAATGATAACCATATTGTCATTGGTCACTATATGAATACATATATATATGTATATTATATATATATAAAATATCTTGCCCATGGCCTTTAGACACTGACAGATCTGCTCAATTGGCATTTTCCCTTGCATTTTCTCCAAGCATCTCAAACTAAGTATGTATAAAATTGGACTTACTAAACCTCCCACAGTTTACTCCACCTTGGTAAATGATAAACACAACAGCATTCAGCCAGTTGCTTTGCTAGAGACTGAGATGTAAATTTTGCCTAACACTCATGTGTAATTCATTACCAAAGCCTATTAATTCTACTCACTAAATATGCCTTGAGTCCATGTATTTCTCTTGCTCTTCACAGCCCTTGCATTCTAAGCTTTCAACAACTTTTGGCTAGACTACTGCAATACCAGGATCAAGTTCCCCAGGATCCATTACAGTTCCATTTAATTAATTTTCCGTACTATAGCTTGCATTCTAAAATCATAAATCAGATGATTTCGCTCTCCTGTTTCAGAACAAGGTGGCTTCCCATCATCCTTAGGATAAAGTCCAAAATCCACAGGGATACTTACACTGTTCTCCAAGACTTGGCTTATTACTTCTTCTTCAGCCTTATCACTCACCACTTCCCCTCCCTCTCAGACACCAAACAAAATTGTTCAGCTTCTTTATAGAACTTTGCAATTTTCATTTATATCTGAGAAAGTGTTTTCTCTACTTTGTGACTGGCATACTCCTAGTTATCAGTCAATTTAAGTTTGCATCCTTATACTATCCTTTATTCCTTTATAAGCACTAATTTTATAAGCACTAATATTACTTATCAATACTTGGTCAATGTAAGAGTGAGGATCAAGGTGTCCCCCAGCACCTGGCAGTGTCTAAGAGTAGATGCTCAATATTGTTGAATGAATAGTTGTTATAGCCACGATGATATTAAATACTATCATAAAAAGTTCTAGTTTCGCATATTCTCAAAATCACGTAACATGTTTTACTTCTTTGTATGTTCTCAGCCCCCAACAGAGTACCTAAAATACAATATGCAAATCAGCAAATATACACTGAGCTAACATGTAGCTACCTCAAACATGAAATATTATTCAAAAAATTCGCTTTCAGATTAAATCTTTAGAGACTTTCCACCGTGAAATCAGTGAACATTATCAGAAAAAAAAGAAAGAAAATCATGTTGCAAAAACAAAAATCTGCTTAGACTCAATATAGTGAACCATGGATGTTTGTAAGTGAGAAAACAACTCACTTGTCTTAATCAGCAAAAGAGAAAGGATAATAATTTATTAAATATGCAAATACTACCGATTAAATATTTGAATAATTAAAATGTGCTCAGATCCATTAGCAAATATCCACAGAAGTGTTCATCCTACTCTCTGGGTGCAACAATTTCATAAAATATAGTTTAAATAACAAGACACAAGGTAGATATTCCTTTCTCACAGGTCTCCTCTTCCCTGTAGCAGCAAGAAATTCATTACATACATTTCTATTAATTTCTATTAATTTATAAGTAGGATCTTACTGTAAAATTGTTCCTACTGTTTGAATGGATTTCTTATCGCTACTTTTTATCTAAGCTAAGGACATCTGCTTTACTTTGTCAGTGTCTAAAGGCCATGAGCAAGTGACCTAATATCTTAGAGGTTTACTGTCTTTCTCTGTAAAAGGGAATAATCCATCTAGATAGTCTCTAAAGTCTCATATAGGCATAAAAATCCATAATCCAGGAAAGTTGTTTTCTCCTTGGCACTAGAAGGATACACACTTACATACTTAGACACAAATTTTTAAACAGACACAAACAGCTCAAATTTAAGAGCACCAGGTTAAAATGAGCACTGTAAAGATTAGAAAATTTAGTTTGTTAATATATGTGCAAATTTAAGTGAAGAAGGGGCAGCAATTGTCCCAGAAAACTGTCAGTTCTGGACAATATGCTTCCTAGAAATAAAATTTATCTTGACACACTCTAAAATAAATAAATGTTTTAATTGGTGGCCAATGCTTAAAAATTGGAAGAATATTCAAAAATACTCAGATATAAAGATTCTATAAAAAATTCAGAATACCCAGACACATTGGGCCTTTAATCCGTCTTGGCAACAATCATTTTGGGATGACAGTGGCACCCCTTGTAGTGGGGTAAGTACTCTCGGATTCATTACTGACCTCACCACCCTGCCCTTGGCCTGCCTCATCCACTTACGTTACATTCCTAGGCCCTGTGGATGCTGTAGTTTGCAGTCTTCATTTAGAGTAAATTAATGGTAGGTGGATATGAGAGCCATATTGAAAGAATAGTCATTCTATCTCTCTCTAAAAAGATGGCTGTATATGTTGGAAAATGTTATATTTGAAATACTCATGATTATTTGTTCCGAATAATAACTGTTACTATACAATTTCTGAAAGTTATTTTCTTATGTAGTACACTAAATACTCAAGTTATTTAGAAAAATTTTAGAATCTCCTTGTATAGTATATATATAGTATACATGTTTGTTCATCTCATAAACACCTGATATAAGTTACTTTATATACATAATCAGACTTTATACTGCATAAATTATTTTACCTTAGATGCAATGATTAAACTTATTTTTATTGTATTAGCTATGAAATAGATACACATACATTTAAATTTTTTTTCAAAAGGCTATATTCTACTATAAAGTCTGACCTTTTGGTTTTAAGGGATTCGAACTATTCTAATATGTTATTAGAAAAAATGTTATTTTAGTATAAAAGCAAAGAAATATATACTTCAAGTTTTAATGCCTTTAAGATTAAGATTATAGTGATTATTGTACCAAGCCATATTCTATTCTGCTATTACAATTTCCTAAAACCCAAAGCACTTACTGCTTTCATCACACACAAACACACATGCAGAAGCAGTAAGAGAATATTATTAATAGTATTATTTGAGTAATAAATCATGGTTTAATACCATAGGGAATTAAACAGCATTTTTATTGGATAGCATTCTATTCTGTAATATTCTAATAACAGAGTGAAGACGTAAAGAGCTTTATAAATCAGAATTTATTTAACTTTGAAATCGCTGGAAATGGTTCTGAGAATTCAAAAAGCTGTATACTTGTATAGCTTTAACAAGTAACTGGAGTAGTTGATTATTTCTGTTTTGTGTTGTCCTTCTTGGTGTACAGCCCAAATGTTTGAAAATTGTTTTTGAAATTTGAATACAGCCAAAAAAATAACAACACACAATTAAATTGGCTGCTTTATGTCTTTTTACTAACATTTGACTACTAGTTCAATTATTATATTCTAGAAGGGGAAGAAATTGTTTTTACATGTGAATATTAACCATGCAAAAGTTTAACATTTCCATCTAGCCATGGTTAGCTGTAAATTCTGTTCCAGGATTTTTTGCAGGGGACTTTAGTAAGGGACAACTACAAAAATAAAAGAAAAAAATGTATTGTAACATGGGTTACTGCAGTCTTACTGTTCTGAGTTATATATGTGTTTGTCCTTTTTAAATTGACAGCAAAAACTGTTTGCTTTAAGAAGTGGCTTCTTAAGAAGAAACCACTTTTCCGTAATCCCTTAAGACCTACTCCTGTTTCCACGAAGTATAAGTATTCTTAGAGTGCCTCTTCCAGTAGCAATAAAGGTATAATGGTCAAAATCCCTTCAGCAGAGCAGGATGGAAGAAGTACTTAGCCAGTGATTTTCTTTTCAAGTGGTGGAACGAAATGAACATGAACTTTGGAAGCAGATGTAGGTTACAAAATTATTGTTCTTTCACCACTTAGATGTATAAACTTATATGAGTTGCATAAATTCACCAAATTTCATCTTTCAAAAAGAAAAGGGGAAACAAGAATACCTCCCTATAAGAATGTCATGAAGTTTAAAGGAGATAAAGAATATAAAATGACTACTACAGAGTCTCACACACCATGGATATATAATAAGTTCCCCCAACCCCCACCCCCCCGCCCTGTTCGCTTTCCCCAGCTAACTGCCTGGATGCCTCCCTCTCATGCTTAAGACATGGCATTAGAACACTTGGATAGGTATCCTTGGTCTAAAGTACAGAGCAGGCAGTCTCATTTAATGAGTGTAAGCGAATTTAATGTGTAAGTGAATTCCAGATAAGTTGCATGTAAATTAACTTCGGTAACTTGTGTCATCTTCAGTACAATGAGGAATTATTCATTCTGTAGATTAATTGGGCTAAATATCTTCATGAGTCTCAAATACCTTTCACATATGACCTCTTGTTTGCCTCCATTCACTAAGCTGTTCATTTAGCAAATATTTATTGGCCACGAACTATGTGCCAAGCGTTAGGCTGAATGCTGGAGCAGAAAAAAAAAGAATGGTAATTAAAGCAGCCACAGTTCTTGCTACCACAGAGTTATGTGGAGTGGTAAAAACATACATTAAACAAATGTCACCAAATTCTGGATCCAAAATAAGCGATGACACTTCAGTTATTCAGGAAGTGTAATATTCATGAGAATAGTTGTTTCTAAAACCCACTCAAATATCTGCCCAAATATTATTCCATTCCATTTTTAATTGCTGTTACCCACTTCCAAAATGCATTTAAATGATTTTCAGGAAGACCAGCTGTGTCTCCTCCAATGACGGAATGCTTTCAACCCATTATTTAGACCCTTGAAAAAGTGTTTCTCTGGCATAAAAAGAATATTACTGTAATTATGTGACTCAGTTATATAGTACAAAATATAGATGATGAATCAAACATTTCCAATAAGGGATCACTTAAAGGTAAAAATATATTCTAAATCCTTGAATGCTAAACAGTAAATCACTGGGTGCCTCTTTCTCTATACTTTGTTTCTTCATGATTGGAAGTTGACAAGTGAAAAAAAAACAAAAACAAAAACAAAAACAAAACAAATGCTCCTGTTTTGATTTAGATACTTTTTAGAAATTTCTTTCTTCCTTTTCTCTCACCTTTCTTCCTTCCAAAAGCTCACTTATTGGAGCCCTTACGGTTACAGATTAGTAGTATAAAAGAGTGATGTGATCTTTGCAGCACCCAAATTACTGCCAAGGAAGCCGTCTTTACACCGAATGGAATCTTGCTCCTCGTGCTGAGTATTGCAAATAGCCTTCTGCTTATTCCTTTGTAGGCCTTGGAAGCAAAGTGAGCCATGTGTTTCCATTATGATGGCCTGACTCCGGAAAGAAATGTGCAAACAAGCCTGTATATTTTTACTGAGCTCTCAATTAGTTTAATTTAGAATTGAAATGTGCTTTTTAGCTGAGATGTCATAAAACTAAAGAGAAGCATGTGCAGGACTGTACAAGTGCAGCCCATGATTATATCTCATTGTGATCTTTGATGGTGCTGTCCAGAAGTAGCTTCAGAGAAGACATCTGAAACACTGAAAGTACTTAATTGGTATATAATTAAAGTGAAATATTTTTGTGTAATTTGCATTTCAACTTGTCATTTATGGTGATTAGCTTCAGTAACTTTATGTACTGTAGCTAACCACTATTCAGAATTCTAAGAAAATTAGCGTTTACATATTAACAACCTATGATAATGCCTTAAGGGTATAAATTAATGAATTCTGGGCCCAGCATGCTCTATCCACCATCTGATTGAGCCTTTTCAAATCTGAACATGAGGAGCTTATCATTTTAACATCAAATAATTACAGAAAAAGGAATTTCTTGCCTGACTTTGTAAAGTTTTCAAATAAACTGTCAGTATTTTAAGAGAAATTTTTTTTTTAATATCCAGAGGGGTAATAAGATTTATTTTAAAAGAAAGATAAATAGCAGCATTGTGAAAATCAACAGGTAAAAATTAAGTTACTATAGAATGAAAAACAAATATTCAGGACAGTCCAAGAGGCTGAGCAGTGAGAGTTTGGGAGAGGCTGCAAGACCTGAAATTAATTGTGTTTGACACTCAGTTCTAGGCTCTACATTGCCAGATGCACTGACAATCTCATGACATTCTAGCTAGCAAAAATTAAATGTATGAAAATGACAACATAACATCACCCTGATAAAACAAAATAAAGAGGCATTTTGTGTCAAGCGTAAAGGAGAATGTCTTAACTAAGATTGTTAAACAATTAATACATAACTATGATTATAATTGGTTTCCTCACAAGGAGTCATTATACTTCTTTGTTTTAATAGCTGCCAATTTTCAAAAACTGAGCTTTAATTAAAAACTATTGGTGAGTTAATGCATGGTCAAAAGGGGAGGAAGATCCACTGCAGAAACAGAAACTTAACTGCCAGGGTCACCTCAGCAAACTGAAAGTAAGACTTTTGTGGCTTTCAGCCAGTCATTCCACACTCTCACAGTCTCTCTTCCTTTCTTATTTATTTTGCCATAAACCATGATATCATTCATTCTGCAAATATTAATTGAACACTTTCCATGTGCCAATTTTAGGGGCTAGGGATATGTCAGTGAACAACAATCCAGTTACTTCTCCTTGTGGAACATGTATTCTCCTACATAAAAGACGTAAATAGGCAATCAAATAAGATAATTTCAAATAGTGGTAAGAGCTATGAAGAAAATAACTGTAGTAAGGAATGACTGGAGCTGTGAGAGCCTCATGACAAAGAGGAGTCAGAAACGGTCTCCCTGAGGAGTGGACAGTTTTATTGAGAAAAGACTGGTGAGAAGTCCAGCTATATGTAGATCAGGTGAGAGCAGCTACTGCAAAGGCCCTGAAGTGAGAGGAGAAGATAAGTTTAAATAGAAGAAAAAGGGAGAGTTTGGCTATGGTTAGTAAGCAGTGCAGTGTTAGGTGAGTTTAGTAAAGGCAAAAGTCATTGTGGCTTTTAGATCACATGGGTATCACTCCAAATGTGATGAGAAGCCACTGGAATTTTAAGTAGGGATGAGATGCAGTCTATTTACATTCTCTGTTCAGAGGAGCCTAATTAGGGAGGAAGAAAACTGGTAATAGGAAGAAGAGTTAGGAGACTTGAAGCTGACTGGGCAAAAAATGCCAGCATAATGGAGACAAAGGGAGTGAATGGATTTAGATATAGTTTAGATATTTTGGAGATAAAATGATCAAGATTTTCTCATGTGTTAGATGTGGAAATAAAAGGAAGATAAGAATCAAGAATATTTTCATAGATAGCCATGCTTTCTGTTGGAATGGCAGAAAATAGAGAAAAGTTTTGGGGGGGAAAATGAAGGGTTCTGTTTTGACACAGCTAAGTTTTAGGTGCAGAACAGACAACCAAAGGGTGTGTGAAGGAAACTGTTGATATTTGAGTCTGAAGCTCATAGGAAAGAAAGGGACAATATGAAAATATTAACCATGGAAGCTTTGGAACATGAGTAATAGTTGAAGGTATAGAAATGGATTAGATTATCTAAAGAAACAATGTAGAAGAAGTGCTATTTCAATATTTTAAAATGGGTCAAGTGAGAAATGCAAGAGGAGGAAACACGGGATAAGCTGTCAGGTAAGAGGGAACTCCGGAAAGTATCCTTGTTGGGGAGGCCAAGAGAGGAGTGTGCTCCAAGAAGGGAAGTGGCAAACTTCTAGAAATCAACTCCTCATAATTATTCCCTTTGGTCACCAGCCTTATCTGTGCCTGAAGAGTCATACATTTATAAATTGTGGCCACTCCCAATTCACAGTTTCAGGTCTGTCAATATTTATCCAATCATTTGTGTGTTTAATTTACTTTTGCTGTGTATGTTTAAGATATATAACATGATTTTTTGATACATAGTGAAATGGTTATTTACAGAACCAAGAATGATGGTTACCAGGCACAGGAAGGAGGACAAAATGGGGAGAAGCGGGTCAAAGGGTACAAACTTGCAGTTATGTAGGATGAATAAGTCATATGGCATGAGGACTATAGTTGATAATATTGTATTATATTATGTATTGTATTATATTATATTATGCTGAGAGTAGACTTTAGGTGTGTTCATCATAAAAAAAATTCATTCACTTTGCTTGTTTTGTTATTCATTCAGTAGGGTTTTATGGGGCATTTATCATGTGGCAGTTAGTGTGTTACATGTGTAGTATTGGACACAGCTGTAAATAAAATAAACCTAGTTCCTTATCATAACAGTTTATAAGCTACTTCATGTGTTCTTGGTTAGTTTTTTCTCCAGCCCTCCGAAACAATTTGAAACTTGTACTACTTTCAAACCCCCTTTTCAAATCTCACTGATTTGCAACCTTCCCTTGTAAATCAGTGCAACTATAGAGCTTTAAACCCCTACATGTATCTTACCTAATCTTTGATTTATGAAATCTATGAAATGAGGTGACTTCTCACCCATGTACCTGCACATCTCATTCAAGGCCAACCTTATAGCTGTTCTTGACCCCAGGTACTCTATCTTTCTGGAGACTCACTTAATCAGTATCCCTTATCTCTTCTGTATCCTATCTTGCTCTCTACTGACTCCATTCCCTTAACTTGTAAATAAGCTCAGATTTCTCCTATCAAATATATTTATACACACACACACATATATATACATGTGTGTATATATATACAAGTGTGGGTATATATATATATATGTATGTGTGTGTGTGTGTGTGTGTGTGTGTGTGTGTGTATAGCCTCTCTTGATACCCTTTAAAGTCATATTCCTTTGCAGATACATTTAGCATTATGTAATTACCAAAGCCCACATTTTATTGGTATCTAACACAGTTGTTACTGGAATGGTGAACCCAAAAAATCAGTTTTTGTGTTCTGTCACCCAAGCTGGAGTTCAGTGGTGAGATCTCAGCTCACAGCAACTTCCACCTCCTGGGTTCAAGTGATTCTCCTGCCTAAGCCTCCTGAGTAGCTGGGATCACAGGTGCCTGCTGCCATATCTGGCTAATTTTTGTATTTTTAGTAGAGACAGGGTTTCATCATGTTGGCCAGGCTGGTCTCGGACTCCTGGCCTCATATGATCCACCCATCTCAGCCTCCCAAAGTTCTGTGATTGCCAGCATGAGCCCTCAGATTTTTATGTTCTGTGTGCCTAAACTGGGTACGCATATAAAGCCTCCATTTTCTTATCACTGTGTTTTTGTTCAAGCAGTTGGTGTGCATTTGTTTACCTAACATTTCTAGGTATAATTTATCCCTGAGGTATTTTAAATGTGATTTCATTCAAAAATAGAAGTACAGGCACTGAAATCCCAAGGCATTTCTCTATTTCAGGGAGGTCATCTAGATGATTCAGCATATGCTTACACTACTTTAAAATAACCATTAAAATGTTAACAACAACTTGATAAAGTCTCCCAGACAACTCAGGGACCTCTAAAAAATAAATCCTCAAATGCAAACCTGAAAAATCTTTCTCTATATTATTTGATACTTTTGAGCATTCATTTCTGGAAAAATTCTACCCTCTCTGACTTCATCTGCTGGGTCTCCTATTCCTCCAATAATATCTGCTATTATTTTTGAAATGAATTGTTTTCCATATTTATATCATCAGACAAGAGGTTTTCACCGCATATTGTTCCTGTAGAATCTCATGTTGACTTTCACAGTCATTTCCTTCAAAATCTACATATTTAAACCATTTCTTCTTGCTCCACTTCATTTTCTTATATGCAACTATCAGCTAGACACCTGGCACCTCAAACTCAACATGTCCAAAATGGAATCCAGTGTTTTCTGTATATTATAAAACTGTACTTCTCCCATAGTACCCAAGAAAAATCTTTCCAACCTATCCAAGCTATCACCCAAGGTGATACCACCGCTATCCATTCATTCATTCAAGATACAAACAAGAAGTCATTTCCTTCAAAATCTACATATTTAAACCATTTCTTCTTGCTCCACTTCATTTTCTTATATGCAACTATCAGCTAGACACCTGGCACCTCAAACTCAACATGTCCAAAATGGAATCCAGTGTTTTCTGTATATTATAAAACTGTACTTCTCCCATAGTATCCAAGAAAAATCTTTCCAACCTATCCAAGCTATCACCCAAGGTGATACCACCGCTATCCATTCATTCATTCAAGATACAAACAAGAAGTCATCTTTCAGTCTTCCCTCCTTCTCCTCCCTCTTCTTCATCCTCCTCATTCAATAATTTATTAGATTCTGCCTATTTATCTCCTAAATACTTCCCAAATCTGACCTCTACATTGTATGCCTACCACATCTGCTTTAATTTACCCTTTCATGATCTCCTTCTTGGCCTCCTACAATAGCCTACTTACTGGTTTGTATGTCTTTAATTACTATTCTTCAGCCTAACTTCCACAGACAGGTAGGATTTCCTCCAGTCAGTCTTCCCTCCACTCCACCCTCTGAGAAGTACCTCTTCCCTGTGCTTCCCAATTCCCTCTGACTGTTCCTTATTATATTCACCATTTTGGATTATCAGTTTAGAGCCCTGTCTTGTCCACCAGACTGTGAAACTCATCTTACTGTGAATACTGTTTTGTATTTTCTTTGAAGTGTTTAACACAGTGACTAAAATAAACTAGGCGGTATATAAACATTTTTTAATAAAGGAATGAGTGGTAGTGTTAAATCCACCTTTTTTTTTTTGGCAGTGCTTGCTTTCTACTAAAGAAGGAGAAAACACTAATAAGCACACTTTTGATACAACCTTAAACAATTTGCCCCAAACCAAGAAACAGTTATATTCATATTGAAAAATGCATAGATTAGTTATCTGAGTTCAGATATCTACAAGGCTAGGAAGTTAACATAAATACTTGAAGTATCATAGTAGTAGTAATATGGAGTGGTAAGGCTTACAGTTTGCTGAGGAATACATACCTCACCTCAAAGCATTCACATTCAATTGGGGAAAAAATGTAGCTGTCAAATAAGGCTCATCTCCTCTAGACCCAGGACTTCGAGGTGGTGACCTCTGCTGCAAGATGTACTATAAAAACCTTTAGCTTCTGTTACCTTAGCTCAGAAAATGATGACACTAGACAAATGCACCTTATACATCACATACAAATTGGATAATATTAAAGACAAATCAAAGAGTTTTAGTAGCTTTTTCTTTTCCGTTCTGCTCTCTTCCCATTTCCCAGGCCCAGTGTAACCACATGTTATGTGTTACACTGCTAATTTAGGGTCAACTTTCTTATAGTGCTTCTAGTTTTTATTGATTCCTTCATAATAACATTTTCCAGCTGCAGGTTCCAATCATGTTGCTGTTTCTATGGATACAGTACATTTCAAAAAGGGAATAGGTAAACCTTTTAATACATGAAAAACATTTTTTAAGTCCTATGCTCTAATCTAGTGCACTAAATAAGAAGAAAATAGAAACTCTGAAGAGATGCTTTTGAAATGTTAGATAAATTTCTATAATCTCTCTTTTCTTGTACTAATAACTAACATTTTTTTCCAAAATGTGAATAATAGTAACAATAAAATAATAATAATGATAGTAATAAATGAGGTTACATATGTTAAAGTTCTTTATAAAGTTCTTTATGAAACATCTATGTTAAGTAATACGTTTGTTCCTATCACTGTTAGTTTTTAAATCTTCTAACTACTCTAACCCTTCTTGGTAGCAACAAGGGCTAGGAAGATTATTACTCAAGGCAGCAGACTTTCACAAAGCTAACAACTTGAGCCAGTTTGCCAAATTGGGGCAGGAGAATGTGTTTAGTTCTTGAGTTTCCATCCATGTAGTAATGGCCACTTTGTAGAAGAGGTGAAGTGGCAGAAAAACACAAAACATCTACCATGTCTACACCGACTAGTCCAGAAGAAGAAGAAACACAGAAATGCAGTTCTAAGCTAACATACACAGAACAATGCCATTAATTCACAATCCTCATAAGTTTACCTCTATCTGTTGTACAAAGTTGTCTCAAATGACTTCTTAGTTTTATCTGTAAAATATAGTTTCTATCTAGTTCATATGTTGTTCTAGTTACCATTTACATTATTTGTGTTAGTAAAATATCACTAATATGAGGAGGACTTTCATAATCAAGGCAGTCAGGAGTGGGACTTGTGGAGTTCAGTCTATATTAAGACTTTTGTCTTGCTTAGCCTGGTTTTAACCTTGTTCTTAGCTTATCTCACTGATGTGCTTAAGAATGTAAACATTTTGTAGCCTCCTCTATTTTAGCTTGCCTGCTTCTCCTCAATGTTCTGCTGACTATTCTTTTTCCTATGAATTTACTGACTCAACACATCCTATTTCTGTAACTAAAATTAATACATTTCCCTCTTCCAATATTAGTAGAGACTTTTTATTAATACTACCCAACAATTATTGCTATAATTATAATATTTTCATAAACGTTTATGTGATATGTTTGCTACATGTCTAATAATAATTATATATGTGTGTTTGCATGCATGTGTGTGTGTGTGTGTGTGTGTGTATTGTAGGTAGGAAAAAGACAAGTAATTGTATTACAATATTATTACAATATCCTAGTTATGAAGTAGTAAATATTCTGAGACAATTAGAATATATGAGATCATATAAAATGATACTATTCCTAAAAATATTATTGTGAGTTTTGAATTTACTTGTTCATTCAGAAAATATAGCCCTTAGGAATATTAGATAAGAATCTCAAGAAAATCATGGCTATTGTTAGAGATAGGCAACATAAAAAATATTTACAACAAATATTGTTATGAAAATTCAGGTTTTTTTTTTTTTAGAAGTACACAGAGTATTATGGCAAAAAAGAGGAAAGGTTGTTAATTCAGTTTAAAGGAATCAGGGAAAGTTTGCTGAAAATGAAATTTCTGCACTATCAGGATTGACAAGTCATAGAAAAGTTAAATATTTTAAGGGTTATGCCAAACATAAAGTTGGATAAATTCTGACCTTAGACCACAGCATCTTACAAACAAAAGCAGCAAAGACCTCCAGTTCCATAGATTATGGATTCTATAACATTAGCATAATTATTAAGAATAATTAGGAGTATTAGATTTTTATAACTGATAACTTTTTCAAATGTATAATAAGTCTGCAGGAAAGTAAATAAAATATCAAAGGGACAGAACTAAGAAACAGAAAAATTTAGACAACAGGAGCAGGTACTGTAGCTTCCCTTGGGGAGGTTTACATGGGAAAGTGATTCTCAAGGCCTTGAACCAGCAATCGGCAAAAAGCTGGAAATGAGATCACCATACAAACGAGGATTCGTAAAGCCTACAGCATCAGTGAGAAAGTAGACGTAGGAAAAAAAAAATCTGTTCCCTGGCTCAAAGAGTAATCCTAAAAACTTCCTGGCTTCCCTTGAGTTCTGCATAAAAAGTAACATACTCCCATAAGAATTTTGACGTATTTATCTGCTCTCAAGTGAACTTTCTGTTCAAATTTGTACTATCTGCAATTTTTAGGAACTCATAAACATAGAAATTCACAGACACATGTACACACACAAACACAGGTACATCACTTATAAACACATATTGGAATAATTGGGATAAGTAAATGCAAAAACACTTTGGAGAAATATTTCTCCAAAACAGCCTTCTTAAATTCTCACAAATAGAGCTTTGCTGAAAATTAGTTCACGATTCAAAATTACAAAACAAATATGTTGACAATCCACTTTAAATACAAATTAGAATACACACAAAATAGTATCAAATTACCAAGGATTTTAGGCAATAGAAATATATGATAGAGGTAATGAAATGTTTAAGATGACTAAACACACGTGGAACTATAATACTGTACAACAGTAACATGTAAGACAGGAGGGCAATGTCAAAGTTAAAATGCTTAAATGTCCATGTATTATTCAGATGGAGTATGGAGATATTTACTAAGATCAGAATTTTATGTCAAGTATGAATATGAAACAATAGCAACAACTCAAAGAATAAATATAGAATATAGAAAATTAAGAAAAGTTGACAAACCTAGTAGATAGTTTACTATTGGGAGAGATGTGTATTAGTATAAACTTGTGGAGAGAAATTTAGTGATATTGATCAAAACCAAAAAGATTCATACCCCTTATTTTATAATTTCACTTCTAGCAATATATCCTAATGAATAACCAGATATACATTAAAACGGTTATTATAAGAGCATGTTATCACTCCCAAAAATTAAAAACAGCCAAAATGCTCAATATTAAGCTCAACCAAAATGCTCAATATTAAGAAATGAAAAAAATAAACTTTGGCACGTACCTCAAACAATATTTATTAATATACAGGTCTATAAAATATGTATTGAGTGCTTACTGTGGGTAGGCACACTTCTTAGTACTCCTAAGTACTGTACACATATATTTTACTTGTTAGTTACTATTGCATAACAAACCATCTCAACTGAATGGCTTAGAATAACAGTGATTTCTTCTGCTCATGATTTTACATTGGGGGCAAGACTTAATCTCTACTTCATACAGCATTAGCTGGGGCAGTTTAACCGAGGGCATTTTTAAGATTATTTATTCCTAGTGCTGTTAACTTTGTTCTGGCAGTCAGCTTGGAACTTAGTTATGGCTGAGGTATTGGTTCCTCTCTATGTGGGCCTCATTATGTCACCTGGGCTTCCTCACAGCATAGTGGCTGAGTAAAAAGGTTGTCTATCCCCAGAGAATGAAAATGGTATTCTCAAAAGTCACATAGAATCATTTTTGTGATTTTTTTTTTTTTTGAGACGGAGTTTTGCTCTTGCTGCCCAGGCTAGAGTGCAGTGGCGCCATCTCGGCGCACTGCAACCTCCACCTCCCGGGTTCAAGCAATGATTCTCCTGCCTCAGCCTCCAGAGTAGCTGGGATTACAGGCATGTGCCACCACGCCCTGCTAATTTTTTTGTATTTTTATTAGAGACGGGGTTTCACCATGTTGGCCAGGATGGTCTCAACCTCCTGATCTCGTGATCTGCCCGCCTTGGCCTCCCAAAGTGCTGGGATTACAGGCATGAGCCACTGCGCCCGGCCCCTAGAATCACTTTTGTGATACTTTAATAGTCAAGGCCGTCTCAAAGGCCAACCCAGGTTCAAGTGAGAGGAAAGACTCCAATTCTGAATGGGGAAGTAGCAAAGTTCTAGAAGATAATGTGAAAAAGGAAGAAAACCATTGCAACCGTTTCTCAGAAAATTCACTGAGGTGCAGAAGAGGCAAAAGACAATTAGGTACATGAATCTGGAGTTCAAGAGAAACATTTGAAGTGGGTGGTACAGTTTGGGGGATCATGAGAACATAGATGGTAATTAAAGCCACAGAATTGGATGATTTCACTTAGGAAATATATTTAGAATGAAAAGGTGGATCGAGAGAGAATTTTAAGGTGCACTAACTTTAAAGGAGCAGAGTTAAGAAGCGTTCAAAGACACTAAGAAACGCCAAGAGAGAGCAGAGAGAGAGCATAGTTGTGGTGTTAGGAATGCAAGGCAAAGAAGCATTTGAAAGAAATGTCCAAATGTGTCAAACATACCAGGGAATTCCAATAAGATAAAACCTAAACTCTAAGATTTAGGATGTAGTTAGTCGCTAGCAAAGTTGAAGAGACTAGTTTGGGTGGTTGGAAAATGCAGAAGCCAGATGAATTGAAAAGGGTGTGAGCAGAAGACTCCTTCAACTATATGGCTATGAAACAGTAGAGAGATAGGAAGCATGCGGTCAGGAAAGTTCTTTGCTTTATAAAAGAAAAGAGTTGAGCATGTTTAAAAGCAGTTAGAGGAACTTCTTAAGAGGTGGAAAACTGAAGATACAGGAGAAAGAGAAGGGCCATAGATGGAAGAAAGAACTGTGCTCTTCCTCACCATGCTGCAAATGGTCAGTAAAATTCAGCACATCTCTTGGATTGATGTCCCATAACTTGAGAAACACTGAGCTAAGGCCATGTCCTTTGATTTGTATGTGATATAGAACTACAAATCCTCACAAATTATATAATCATTTGACTTAGCGTGGCATCTGGAAGGTGGCATCTGGAATGAAATTGGGAATGAACCTGATTAATTAGTTGACACAATCAGGTAAAAAATGGAGTAGTATCATGTGTTTATTGTATGTCTTTATTTATATAATACATAATCCAAGTGATCTTGTTAGTGAAACAGAACACAGAACATGCACTTAAAATTATGACTTATTTCATTGAAAATCTTATTCTGATTAGTGTTTATAACTTAAAATATAGAGCAATCTAATATCATTGCATGTATTTAGTGGCTAAGCATTAATTCCTGTTTATTTTGCCATTTTATGAAAACATAAAAATTTACATTTTTCCCTTTTATGTATTCTGAACACATTCAATTCAGCTTAGTTTACTTTCATTAATTTATATTTGAATTTATTTATATAATCTAAGAAGTTTTATTGTTTGAATAATTATTTATATGCTAAACAACAATAGATGTCATAAGATTCAGCCAAGCAAAATTTTGATTCAAGAGTGTTTTCAAAGCTAGATTATAATACTATATATGGAAATAACTATATTTTAAAATTTGAATCATTGGACCAAATAAAATACTGCCCAAGGTATCATACCAACATAATAACATTGAATATTTGCCTGACAATCTATCCTCACACACACAAAACCCAATAACTCTCACTTGCCAAGCCTATGATCTAGACAAAATAGGAAAAAATAAATGTTTAAAAGAATAAGACTACAGCTATAAATTTGCAAAGGGAAACTAAAATGCGAGTGACAGAATACATCAGAAGCAAATTTATCAGCCTGACACTATAGTTTCAAAGTAAGTATACATGAATAGAGGAAGAATGACAGACAACTATGAAAAGAAGAATAAATAGATATGTATGATGATGCAAATGAATGAAAGCAGATAGAAGACGATAAAATATCAGAAAATATTGTTTGTTGAGGTCCAGTATAATAAATTAAAATATTAAATAGTATAGTGAGTACCAGAATAGTGAAAAGTCATAATGATTACAATGAAAACAATATAATAGGAATAAAGAGTAGATGGACTTTATGTATAGTACAATTGTTGTTTTTGAACTTTAGCAGTGTAGTATACTTTGGACATAAAATTTTATACAGTCAGTTGTTCACTATTTAAAATAGATGAAAGCAGAAGTGCTCCTGGATTTTTGTGAGGGTGGAAGGGAAGGATACCAAGAAAAGGAGTCCAGCATTGCCCACCCAATGCTATCTCAGCAAAAGTCTTCATAAAAAGCTACATGAGTACTTCCATGGAATTTATGGGGTTCCTAGAAAAACATAATTTAGAAGCCAAAGCTTGAAAATCGTATGGTTTTCAAGTGGCACACTTTAAAAGATTATGTAAATATTCATTATATGCATAAGTTAAAGTACACGACTTGTAAATCCTGTTTGTTTACATTTTCTAGAACAAGTATTAAAATTTGTGTATAGTTTCAGCACCAAACTAAAAGCCAGGATCTTAGATTTGAATTCTACAGCTCTTCAATTTATTTTTTTCATAGAGTGAAATAAAAATTAATTGAACCATATTATTTATCATGTAAAGCTTGAGAGTTGTCCCTCAGTTTGCAAGAAAATCAGTAGAACAAAAAATATGAAAACATGAAGGAGCTGAGTGACTCCAGGTTCTACTGGTGTTAAATGTGGACCACTTACATACTTGCATCCAAAGCCTTGGTGGAACATTTACAGATTAGGGTCTGATGCAGCAACTTGATTTATTAGATCACTTAAGTTTTAAGAATTGAATTAAGTTAAACTTAAGATGACTGAAGGTTAAATTAGAATCTTCCTTATATCTTGCAAGAAAATTACAGCCAGTCACATTGTCAGAGCAAGACTTCCATGTTGGTCAGTCTTCTCAGAGGATCAAATTCTAGTTCCTTGGTGAGCATAGGATTAGTTGATGGTTCTTCTTTGATAGAATTTCTTTATAAACCCTAATATAATATCTATCAAAATAAATGGTATTTCTACTTAGAATCTGAATACCTCCTTTCTTGGTTTTGAATCAACTATAGTATTTTATTCACTAAGCCTTTTATTCTCTCATTAAAAAGTAAAACTATTTAACAACATAAATGCACATAGAAAATTGTGTTAAAATCTGCCTCTTATTAATCACCTTCTGTGTCCTCATAGCATAGCACTTTTACATAATCTCATTTAATTCTTGCCATATTATGTATTCATAGCTAATGCAAGTAAGATTAGTAACTAAAATCAGAAAACATAAAAATTTTATAGACCTAAACACTTCTTAAGCTAGCTACATAAGCCAAGAAGAAATAGGACTGTTAGCCATACATGATAAACCATAAGAATTTGGAATCCAAATAGATTTTCTTTATGGTACCTCCTTTGCGAGTTTCTGTCCCTTAAAATATAAATTGGAAAAAGTCACACCAATTTGGACCAGAAATCAGTTATGTTAAAAGAGTGATAAAAATATGATTGGAAAAGAATTTCGAGAAGAATCTTTTTCTAGTTATGATGTTGCTTCATGGTTTTTGTAGCAACTGGGAGCATGGACCAAGAAAGGCAAGATGAGGCCGTGTACCTGTTTCTCTGGGGTCCTCTTATTTTATTTGGCTTGCTTCTGTTGGGTTTTGGAATTGGTTTGTCTCTGTTTTTTGGCCTGCCTAGAACGTGCGCAGCTGGCCCAATTCATTAAGCCTCTCAGATATGCCAAGAATGACTTTCTAGCAGTCTAACGTCTGTTTTCAAACATGATTCAAGGAGACTCTAAGATTGTGATTAAAATGAAATTGCCACAGCAAGCAAACAAAAAGTAACAATTTAGGCGGAGTGAAAACTATAATCCAATTCAAGAATAGAAAATATATGCTTATAGTTTAGGCAGGAGGGCAAAAAGTATTATAAATGTTCCTTCAATTAATACTCAAAAATTTCAAGCGTATATTATTATATGTTTGCATGTAGAAAAAAATACAGAAAATAATTTTGGATTTGTCACACCTAAAGTTCTCTAGCATAGGATTTGCCACATTATTATGGAAGGCCATTTTTTTTTATTTTAGTCAAATTTCCCTTTAATCCAATTGGCTTCTTAATGCAGAATTGTAATTCAGACCAGCTTCACTCAATGTAAGGCTTTGAGTACAAGCTCAAGAATTCATTAATTGATTGTGCAATTAATTGCACACTTCACTTATACTCTTTATCTTATATTCCTGACAGATCCAATGATTCAGTGATTTTTATTTTTTTAATTTTCTAGAATGTAGACTTCAAAGTCAACAATTTGAGTGTGCTAATAGTTTGTGGTGTTTTCTTCCTCTTGTTTCAGTCTGTTCCCAGTATTCTAGAGGAGTATTTGCCATTTTTGGACTCTATGATAAGAGGTCAGTACATACCTTGACCTCATTCTGCAGCGCCTTACATATCTCCCTCATCACACCAAGTTTCCCTACTGAGGGGGAGAGCCAGTTTGTGCTGCAACTAAGACCTTCGTTACGAGGAGCACTCTTGAGTCTGCTGGATCACTACGAATGGAACTGTTTTGTCTTCCTGTATGACACAGACAGGGGTAAGTCCAGTTTCTTCATCTATTAGAGAAAACCTCTAATTTTCAATGTGAAATGGCCTTATATGACTTGGGTTTTTTAGGAAATTGTTTGATCTCTAACATCACTAAAATCAGAAAATAGTTGATGTGTATTTTTATCTTGACTCTGGGGAAAAATTTCTAATTAAACGAGTTTCAGATTCACAAGGTTACTCATGAGCAAACCATGCTCTGTAACTTCATTGAAATTAAGATAACTATGTGAATAAGAAAAACAAACCAAAGTGCTTTTCCTGCTCGCACACAACAATCAACAAAAAATAGTTCTGTGATCTCTGGTCACCAACATGTGTGGAGGTTATTCCCATATGCCAGCTAAGAGACCCTCCAGAGCACACATCTACTTCCATTCAATCCTGACATTACCTACCTGGAGTTACATAGCATCGGATCCTACAGGTTGAAGGCTCAGTCCCCCACAAGACTGAACATCACTTCAGAAGCCAACCAGCTATAAATTGGGGTTCCCGTGACCCTTCTCCTTGGGTTCAATTGATTTGCAAGAGCAGATTTCAGTGCTCCGGAAAAACACTTTACTTTCATTTCCTCCTTCATATAAAGGATATTACAGAGGATACAGATGAACAGACAAACAGAAGAAATGGATGCGGAGAGGTGTGGGGAAAGGAATGTGGGGCTTCCATGCCCTTCCCAGGTGAGCCACCCTCCAGGAATCTCCTCATGTTCAGCCATCCGGAAGCCCTCTTACCTCTGTCCTTTGGGTTTTTATGAAAGCTACATTATGTAGGCATAACTGATTACATCATTGGCCATTGACCAACTTAACTTTCATGTCCCTCTCTCTCCCCAGAGGTTGGTGTATGGGGCTAAAAGTCCCAACCCTCTGATCCTGCCTTCGTCTTTTGGTAACAAGCTGCCATCTTGGAGCTATCTAAGGGCCTCCAACCACCAGTTATCTTATCAGCACACTAGAGACAATCTTCTGTCCCTAGAAATTCCAGGAGGTTTAGTAATAGTAAGTCAGGAAACAGAGAGGAAGACCATATATATATATCATAATAACTACTTTTTAAAAATTTTCTGTGGTATTTCAGGTTCAGTTATAACAAATATGTTACTTTACTTCAAAGGCAAATGAGCTAATGTTTTGGAACATATTAAAATAATTGAGCCATAACGTTGAGTTTTAAATACAAAACTCTAAGTGAGTAATTGAAGGGCCATGACAATGACGATGGAGGTTTGGCAATAAGACTTCTGCTTACTGACAACCTTTCACTTTACCAGTTTTGAAAGATTAATAAGTGATCCCATGTCACCTGTGTATGGGAGAGACAAGGTGAATAACTCACATATTGCATTATTAACAATCTATACATTTTGTTCAATGGTTGATATAGCTTTATTTTTCAGCTGGAGGAACAACTTAAGGAGTTGCCATGCATGTTTTCCAATTCTGTTTTTTATTTAGTGACTAGAACCATAGCAACATATTATATTTAAAAATAAGCATTAGGGGATCATCTGTGGATTGTCTCCAGTCCTTTTTTCCTTAAGGTTTAAGAGTTATGGAAAGATAAGAAGTTAAAATAAAGGTTGTAATAGACAGTATTTTAAGGATATTCTTGAATGGAATTCTATCTATGAAATGAGTAAGGGCAATAAATAGCCTTTTTTATCTATGAAATGAGTAAGGATAATAATATCCTTAAATCTTTTCAAAATATTTTTTCAAACTTTTGAAGATATAATCCACCTTCCAGAATTAAAAGTATAATTTCCTATATTCAAAGATGAAAACCCACTAAACGAATTCAGCTTTATTACTAAAATTTACAGTTTTAATTAGACGCAAACGGTGTCATTTAAGATGTCATAACAATGGTGTTTCTAGTACATCATTTCTATCGGTATTCTTGGTAAATTTCCCTTACAGAAACAAGCTCAGCAAATTTAATATCATCATCATATTTTCTATGAGTTTGCAGCATACTTTAATTCTCATTTGGAAACATGGGAATCTACTTATATTGTCTACTATTATTTGTTATTAGTTAACAATCTAAAGCATCCTAGGGGATGAATTACATATTAGAAAGAAACATCACTCTTCATTTCTAACTGTTGGAAAAATCGTTAAGCAACAGGACACTGAAAATTGAATCACAATGTTAATAAATATATATCAGGGTGTAGATGAGATGTTGCTACCTGTGATTCATTATGACATAGCTTAGTTCTCCAGCTTGGGCAGAAGATGCTTATTTTACAACTTGTTCTCATGGAAATACCAGTGGAACCTGTGTCTCACTTTTTCCTTATCTCCCTGTATAAATCCATCTCTGGCAAGGGAGGGTTGTAGGTGTAATTCATGTATTGGTGGGGACACAGAGCAGGGATTAAGGTGGCACTTTGCTTTTCTATCCATTTATACTTTCCAAGGTCCTTCCTCCTGCATAGCAAGTCAGATGCTCCAACCTTGAGTCATTCCCATTACCGCATACCATGAGATCTCTCTACTATAAGCAGGCATATATTTGGTTATTTAAAGACTCTTTGTCTCATTAACTTTCTGCCCGCAGAGTCTTAAAGTCATCATGGTACAGCCATGACTTCTTCTAATAGTGATGTCTTATCAGCCTTTAACCTACTTACTGGCTTGCTGCCCAAAGCCTACTTTTGCATCCAGTCATCCTAGAATTTAACTGTTCTGCTTCTAACCAGTTGATGCAATTTCTAGAATTTCTTAGTTCTCTTCAATTATTGCTTCAGAATGAATAACTAGTTCTTAGCATTGTCTCTTATAGTAATTATCCAACTCAACTTCAAAACAGACATCTTTATTTCAAGAAGTAATTGCCCGAACAAAAAATAACATGTCAGGAAAATGGCTGTTTCTTGATGTTCAGATGGCTTTCCTTGCCATGATACATCATGTTTCCCAACATTCTTGATCTTAAGTACTCTCAAAGCAGAAGAAAAATTTTTTTTTCTCCCTTAGAAATTGTCATGCTCATTTTATAAGTTTAAGATCATAAACCCTATTTATTTCCTCTTAGATACTGTGCTTATAATTATGTATCACTTTCACCAAATGAGGTATGAACAGATGATTAACTCATGATAAATAAACATAGTCAGCCAAGAGTAATTCACATTTTCATATCATAAAGAGAAAAAAAGAAGACTTCAAATAATTACACACATCAACATTAAAATCAAAATATTTTAAAAATAATATACAAAATCCAAGTGTAAAGAGATAAGATAGTAAGTAAAATACTATCTTATTTCTTTTGGTACTTTTTGGTATATCTCGGTACTTTTCTTTCCCCCTGTACTGTTATCATGAACTGATTATCTAAACATTTTTTTCCATTTTAAGTAACTGCCTTAATGACTGAATTTCTTTACCAACTTAAGTGGAACATTATTTTCTGATGCATCATAAATCCATATTTTGGAATAAGATATTTTGTTGGGCCGCTCGGTCATTCTGATATCTTAATCCTGACAGTGCCAAAACACTCTCTCAAAATACAAGAGCTGACTCTACCATACCTTGGAGTAGTGTTTTTATGTTGAATTACGCCAATTAAAGGAATGATCCTCTATTTGCTATGTTAGAGGTCCTATGATCTGCTATTAATTAGCTGTATGAACTTGCCTATGTTGTACTTTTGGCTGTATCTGCTTTTAAAAAAACATTAACTGCATTATCTTTAAGATCTTTTCAAATTATCTTTAAGATTTCATTCCATTTTTTAATTCAAATATTCTGTTCCTTACCTGGAAATGGTGAACAGAAACAGAAAGCTAGCACATGGCATACGTGATCTTATCAGCAGGAAAACCTGCTTCTTTTCATTTGACTACCTCTCAAAGAAGAAAAAAAATTCATTTATTTATTCATTTAACATTCAAGAAATATTTGTTTTTCTATTTGTATTGGACACCTTAATAGGTACTGAGAATTTAATGATGAGCAAGACACTACTGAAAATGAATGAACTTCGGTGCTATGACTTCATTAGAAAATAGCACACAACACTCTATTTAACAACCAGAAACTTGCTTTTGACATATAGCTTACTATTTTAAAATTTTAATTTGGAACACAACTGCTTTCCAAAAAGATCATTGCCTCTTTTGGGAAAAACAATTAGAAAACATCACTTAACTACAAACTTTAATAAGATATTTGAGTTGATAAGTAAACTAGTCCCACCATACCCACACTGCCCAAGAGAACTTTATGTGATGATGGAATTGTTCTGTAATCTGAGTTATCAAGTATGGTTATCTCTACCACATGAAGCTATTGCAGGTTTAAAATGTGACATACAACTGAGAAGCTGAATTTTTAGTTTTATATAATTTTAATAAATTTAAATTTAAATGGCCACATTTGGCTCATGGCTACCATACTGGATGATATGACACATCTAACCACCGAGCTCATATGAAATAATACATTTCGCTATGAGTGAAATTTTTAAATCTTTTATTGACTCATAATTTGCTACAGAGAACCCTGCACATAACACTTGTGCTAATAATTTTCACATGGCGTTGTGTATACGTTTACGTCTTTTCTTCCCCCAGAATTGTAAGTGTTTCTCCAGTAATCGCTGTTTCTTATTACATTTATACCTTTTTTTTGTCTAGAAAAGTAACCCCTGAGAGGCATGCTATGGATATCAATTGAATTAATGAATTAATCTAGTGAAGTGCTTGACAATAGGTATCAAACAATTTTAGGGCCTTAATAACTAATGATATAATTCATTTTTTATTAATGGTGTCATATTTTGATAGATCAAATAGCTAACAGAACAGCCAAAATGAAAAACTGACTGAGAGAGGTATTACTTGAATTAAAATGCAATTTTCTTATCACAAAAAAATGTTGAGCAGGCTGAAAGATAACATTTTTGATTTAGACCTAATTAAACAAAATATTTAGAAAATGTTTTAAAAATCAGTTTTTCTGGTAATAGAAAACCTTTACTTTTTTCAAACTGAATTAATATGATGTCAATTCCTTGAGCGAAAAAGACATCAATTTAAATATGTTTAACATAAGCAATGGTTATTTTCCCATTTGAAATAAAGGAGTATATTTTTTACCTGTGTGTTTTGCCCAGATGTTTAAATGTTTATGATGTGTTTATGGCCATTCCTAACACCCCAGGTAACAAGGCGAATTTATGATTGAGGGAGAGATGAGCAGAATACTAACATTTTTTAAATTTCTAGTGATCATTGCTGGTATTTTTCAAAGCTGTTATGAGGGCCAGCAATTTTGATCTCATGTCCAGAGTCTGCAATGGCTGACAATGACCTTGTTTTACGTAATCCTAACTCTCTTTAATGCTTAATATCCAATGTTTTGCTCACATTACTGCTATGGAAGCTTGTGGTATTATTTTAGAGATTCCTAAATATCTTGTATCCAATATCTCAATAAATTTTATAATATTATGTAAATTGCTCCTAGGAGAGATATATTTGGCAAAGCATAGAGCAGAAAATTTTCCTTTGGCTTGTTTCCTTTGGTCTGTTTTGTTTCTTGTTAGCATTTTTTTACAAAACTGTATTCTACATATTGCATAACATATTTTCAGAAACCTGGTGAACAATGTCCTGGGTGGTATAATACGCATATCCTGCTATTGCATGCTAACGCCAATGCAAGAGGTGAGGAGGGGATGGAAAGAGTAGTATGTTTATGCAGGAGGAGAGATAGATCTTATTATTTTATTTCTACTTTTTGGGTTTTAGTGTATGTATGTCTTTTATTTTTAAACTGCCTTTAATCCTCTTGCAAAAAAAAATGTTGAGATTCAGGTAACAGAAAAAGGAACAAATGAAAAGTAAGAGGCACGAAACACCTTTAACTGACAGGCCTTTTATTCCCTCTAAAATAAGTCTCTATAAATCACTCCAGGGAACTCTCCTATTTTCCTTTTGGGTTCTCAACTCCAATACTCTTCTCCTCCATTTTCTTATTGCATTGGAATAAGAAATATTCTTTTGCTCTTTCCCATTTTCTCCTTCTTTCTTAGGAATCTAGAGTAATGAGTAGCTAGGCAACATGATTTCAGGCTCACTGGGAACGTCCGTCCTTCTCTTTTACCAGATATGGATGCTGTGATAGTTAATTTTATGTTTCAACTTGACTGAGCTAAGGGATGCCTAGATAGCTAGTAAAACATTATTTCTGAATGTGTCTGTGAGGTTGCCTCCAGCAGAGCTCAGCACTTGAAGTGGTAGACTGAGTAGAGCAGATAGTTCTTACTAATGTAGGTGGGCATCAGCCAATCCATTGAAGGCCTAAATAGAACAAAAACTTGGTGGAAGGGTAAATTTGTTCTCTGTGCTTGAGCTGGATCATCCATCTTCTGCCCTTGGACATTGGTGCTCTTGATTCTCAGGCCTCTGAACTCGGACTGGTACTTATGCCATCCATCTTCTGAATTTCAGTCCTTAAGACTTGGAGTAAGACTTACGTCATTGGCTCCTCTGGTTCTCAGGCTTTCAGGCTTAGACTAAAATTTCACCACTGGTTCTCCTGATCCTACTGATTATTGGATTTCTCAGCCTCCATAACTGCATGAGCCAATTTTTTATAATAAATCTCTCTTTATGTATCTCTATATATTCTATTGCTTCTGTTTCTCTGGAGACTAATAAGATGCCTAAAAACCCTTAAACCCTAATTCATAAGTAATATAGGAGGATGACAAAGCAGATATCTCCAAGGAATATAGCATATTGACATCAGTTCACAACAAATTAAAATTACAGATACCAACTGCTTTTTAAAAATGTCTTTCAGATAGAGGTGGAATTGGGAAGGTCAGGGTTAACTGTATACCTGTCAAGTGGATTGGGAGCCATCCAGAGAGAAGTGCTCTGTGTCCGGACTGCAGATCACAAGCACCGTTCTTTTCCTCATTTCTCCCCATCTCTGATTCCTGATTACCACATTCCACCAACACAAATCTACCACTGATTTGACTACTTAAAATTCCCCTAGTTCATTTTTTCTCATTAAAAGCAAAATTAGAAACAATAGCAAAATAGTTAGTTTACATATAAATTTAGAAAAAGTAAGAATCTTTCAGGTTCTAAGCTCGTATTATCCCAAGAAGAGATTTATCTTTAATATTTGACAGTACTAAACCCTGTTTTAATAACTCAGGAGAAAAAAACTTATGTCTTAACCAATGCCCCCCACCCAAAAAAATACAAAACAAAACAAAACTTCAAGTCTAAAACCATCACTGGGATGAAGAGGAGTTTCCTTTTTGTAAATCTTTTATGAAGACTCTCAGGAAAAAAAATCTCATCAGGATTTAGAATAATTTTTATCAGTCATCCATATATATTTGCTTACAAACTCTTGTTACATTTATAGCCAGACTGACAGTCAATATTTACCTGTTGCCAATTACCAAGTATGAGGATCATCCATTGCAGCAGGAGAAGGAGAACAGCTAACTGTGTCTTTGGAGCATACATTACTGCCTTCCTGCTGGAGCCAGGCCAGTGGGAGAGCAAAAGGAGATACAGGTATAAAAATAACAATGGAGCTTCCTATGGAGTTTCTCACTTGTAACTGAGGGAGTAATAACAATCAGAATCAGGCAAGGGAGTCCAACTCTCTTCAGAGCATCTCCTTTGGAGTCACTGCAACATTTATTACTTGCCTTCATTAAACCAGATTCCACAGGCTGTTACTGCTTTGGATTAGAAAGTGGAGAAATGAACTGAGGGGTAAGTGAATGAGGATAAAGGCACACAAATGAGGGTTATGTGTCCGGCTCCTTTAACTTGGTGAGAGGAGGCAAAGGGAGGCATGTGCCTATCCCCTACCTCCCACTGTCCCGCGTTACAGAGTGAAGAATTCGAGGGCAGATGCTGGAAGTCATCCTGAAGGAGTGCTGAAATCTAACAAGGGGAATGAATCAGAACAGGGGCGCCGAGCAAATAATAATGGATATGAAACTAAAACAAGGGTAGTCAAAGGAAGAAGAAAGCAGAGCCACTAGCAGCAAAATAAACAGTGGGTTGACAGAATGAAGAAATCCTAGAGATGAAATACAGAAGCCTGCAGAGGGTTTCCTGGTGCCAGCAGTTCATTTGAAGGGTTAAAGAGGCCTGAATGGGATGGCAGGGAGATAAATATGCAGACCTCCGTGAATATTTGTACTGGGTCAGTTTCATTGTCATCACTTACTAGGTTCTGGACACACATTGTTGACTGACACATCAACTGGGTGCTGTTCTTCCTTTCCTGTTTCCTTCCCCTTGTCAGTATTCAGGCACTGAATATGAGATGAGAGCAGATATGAATGAGACCTCTGGAAGCCCTGCTCACTGGAAAGCTGATGGTGCCCTACTCCATGGAAATTCAAAATTCCAACAAACAAATTACAAAACAAGAGTACAGGAGTTCAAAAGTTCTGATTTTTTCCCCATGGTGATCATTTTAATGAATTTTTTGAAATAATAAAATTGTATAAAAAATTTTTGGCTGGGTCTGGTGGCTTATGCCTGTAATTCTGACACTTTAGGAGGACGAAGTGGGAGGATCACTCAAGGCCAGCAGCTTAGGACTAACCTGGACAACATAGCAAGACCCTGTCTCTACAAACAATATAAAAACTAGCTGAGCATGGTGGTGTGCACCCGTAGTCCTAGCTACTCTAGAGGCTGAGGTAGGGAGGATCTCTTAGCCCAGGAATTCAAGGCTGCAGTGAGCTATGATTGGGCCACTGCATTTCAGCCTGGGTGACACCAGGGAGACCCCCATCTCTTAATTTTTTTTTTTTTTTTGCTTTGATAGAGCCCTGAGCATATGCAGAAATTTTCAGTTGAATAAGTCAACCACGTTCGAGGACTAAGGAAAGAGAACATGTTCCTTAAAAATCTTTAGACTGATGAAATGTGGTTATAATAGTTTAGCAATTTTCTTCTATGAAAATAAGGCTGTGTAGGTTTTCTTACTGGTTCCATGTTTTCAGTGGCCCACAACTTCCTTAAAGCAATAAATTTGCAAATGAATTATGATCTCCTGACAATATATATTTTTAAATGTCATTCATCTGAAGATATGGAGGAAAAGATCTTTTTAAAGCTCTGATGGAACACCTTGCCTCAAGAAAAATTGCCTCAATGAATTTTCCCTTTTACTACAAAAATGAAACAAATGTATACAAATGATAATGTATAATTAAGGTTGAAATACAGTATGAAACCTATGTCAAAAGTATGGTTTACTTAACAGATATGGTTTATAATTTATTCATCATCTTATAACAGGTATTGTATCAGAACTATGGAAAGTAGTAACTTACTATTTGTTGCAATGGAAGAGAGTTCTCAGATAAGATGTATAAATTCCTTAGAGTTGGACTTATGATATACAGGCCAATATTTTGATTGTTAAATGGAAATTTTCTATTTTATATCAAATAGGAATTTTCAGTTCTATAGCACAGGTGTCGTCAGTAGAGGACAGACATAATATTGCAATGTTAAGTGCCTCAATTCAAATACCAGTTCTACCACTTATTACATGTTTGACCTTGGATAATTTCCCTAACATCATGAGATCTCAGTTTTCTAGTGTGAAAAAATAGTATTAATAATCAAATCTACTGGGTCACTATGTGTTTTATATAAAGTACTTATAAGTTTCTGGCATTAGTAAAAATTATATTAAGTTATAACTATCATTCTTTTATTACTATCATCATTAATATGTTAATAATTTATCCTTAAACTCTAATAAATATTTATCATTTTGATATTCTTGATCCAGAATCACGGTGTTTGGTTAATATTTTATATTATGAGATTTAAACCTTCATGCACATTTCTGATTACTACTGCTAAATTCATGAAAAAACAAATCGAAATATAAATTCATGATAGCTTATTCTCTTTTTCCTTCACAGGCATCCCTTCCTCTAATTGCCCCTAAAATGCTGACATTTACTTGGGTTCTGTCCTCAGCTACCTTGACTCTGTAAACTTCTTCAATACAAACTACATATGTCACATTCTTAATTAGAATGATTTCATGACTTCTCATTACTCTTCATATAAAGTCCAAATTAAAAAGATGCTCCACAATCTGTCTTCTGATTGTTTCTTCCATCTCATTTCATAGTCCACTTCCCCTGAAATACCAAGATCCAGAGAAAATGGTTTTTCCAAAGATTTATGCACACTAAGTTCTTTCTCTTGCCTTGACAGCTTTGCAAATGTCATTCCTTCAACCTTTTTCTTGGGTAACTCTTATTCACCATTTGGGTCTGAGCATAACTTCCTCTGGAAGTCTTCTTCCACACATTTACCTTCAAGTGAGTCAAATCCCCTTCTGTGCATTCCCATAGCATCTATATTATCTCTGTCAAACACTTTATTCTAACTATTTGTTTAATTATGTCTTCATCATCAGGCTCCTTAAGATTTATCATAGTAGAGACTCTGTCTTGCTCATTGAACAAGAATAGTGCCCCCATACAGTCACACTTAATAAATATGAATGAATGAATCATATGGTCTCAATTCCACTTATATAACAACGACTTCAAAATCTATATTTAGAACTCATTCCTCTCCCCGAGCTAGGCTCATTTACATGGTAACTATTAAATATCCCATTTGTATCTCAAAACTCATTATTTAAAGAGAGAATTAATGCTTCTTTTGGTTCATTGCTTCCTTGCTTCTTTTCGTTCATTTTCTACCCTAGAGGGTGACACATGCTACTAATACAGAAGCCTTCTTTACTCCATGTTTTCCCTTCATGCAACCATATCTAACCAATCATTAATCCTGCCAAATGTGTATCACTTAAAAATATCCTAAATGCATTTCCTCCTCTGCATTCTAACTACTGCTGCCCTTGTTCTAGGACTCCACTCTCCCACATCAACCAACTTTTCTCCTTGGCCCCAGTACTGCCCTCCTTAAATCCAACTTCTATGCACTTGCCACTGTGAACTATCTGCTAATAATTTTTTTCTTACAATGTTGTTTCTTAGTGACCTATAATTTATATTTATCCCAATGTACTTGACAATTTTGTAGCAAGGTTATATTGGCCTTCTAGAATATGATGCAGAACATGACATATTTTTCTGTTTTCTGGATGAATTTGCATAATGTTTAAATTAGTTTCTTCTCAAAAGTTTAGTAGAATATGCCTTAAAATATTTGTGCATAAGCTCTGTAAAAGCTTTTTAACCAATGCTTCAATTCCTTTCATGATTCTAAGGCCTATTCATGTTTTTTTGTTTTTCACTTCTCTTTCTGTCATGTTTGTTAAGGTACATAACATGCATTGTTGTGAAGTACTCAATGGATTCTGGCCAGAAAACATGTTTTCTGATATTAATCATTTGAAACCCTTTGGGATTTTTTTCATGTTTGAGTACATGGTCAATTTTAACAATATTTCATAGGGCTTTAGAAGAATATTTATTTCTGATTTTTAGCTGCAAGGTTCTATATAATCATAATGCACTATTAAGGTTGAAATACAGTGCAAGACCTATGTCAGAGGTTATATTTGTTCAAATGTTCCGCATTTTTATTAAATTTCTGACTGCTTAACCTAATTGAGAAAAGTACAAGGAAATCTCCCACCTTGGTCACAGATTTGTCAATTTCTTACTCTAATTCCATAATTTTTTACTTAATATGAGATATACTTTGATACAAAATATTTTGGAATTTTTAGCATCTTCCAGGGAAATTGAACCATTTTTAGATTAGGTAATGAACGCCTCTCTCATTTGTCATGCTTTTTGTATTGAGGTCTGTTTTCTCTTCTGTTAACATAGCTACTCATGTTTTCTTTTGGCTCATATTTGTCAAAAGTGTATCTTTTGACATTTTTTAATTTTCAATTTTCCTGCATCCTTATTTTTTAGGCATATCTTTTTGGTGCCACAGCTGCCATTAAGCACTAAGTACTTTACTATGTCTGTTAACATATTTAATTTTCCAAAAACTTTAAAGGGAAATATAATTATTATCCTGTATTATTCTTGAGTTTAAACACTTAAGAGAGTTTAATTAATTTGCCCACACTCACATAGCCGTCAGTGACAGAGCTAGGACTCAACTGCCTCTGTCAACTCAACTCAACTCAACTCAACTCCAATGTGGCAGTGAAAAGTAGCCATTGACAACATATAAATAAATGAAAAGGCCTGTGTTCTAATAAAACTCTATTTATCGACACTGAAATTTGAATTTCAAATAATATTTATGTGTCAAAAAATGCTAATCTTCTTTTGTCCCACTCTGCTGCCCCAAACATTAAGAAATGTAAAAACCATTCACAGTTTACACTTTATACAAAGACAGGCAGTGGGTCAGATTTTGCCCATCAGCAATAGTGTTCAATATGTGTACAGATTTCCATAAAAGATCGCTACATTCTTTAAATATTGTGCGATTATTTAAAAGGTTAACCTGTGTTAAATTGAAAATGCACTAATGTGTTAGAAGCAGTTTCCTAATTATATGGATAAACAGTGTTACTACCCATGTGTGAGCACATACACAACCCCCCAAGAATCTTTGGAGAAGTCTTAATTTTTTTTTTTTTTTTTTTTTGAGACTGAGTCTCACTCCATTGCCCAGGCTGAAGTGCAGTTGTGTGATCTCAGCTCACTGCAACCTCTGCCTCCTGGCTTTAAGCGATTCTCATGCCTCGGCCTCCCGAGTAGCTGGGATTACAGGCACCCGCCACGATGCCTGGCTAATTTTTGTATTTTTAGTAGAGATGGGGTTTCACCATGTTGGCCAGGCTGGTCTCGAACTCCTGATCTCAAGTGATTTGCCCACCTCGGCCTCCCAAAGTGCTAGGATTACAGGTATAAGCCACCACACCCAGCCTGAGAAGTCTTAATAGTTAAACTATAAATTGATACATTTTTGTTTAGAGTCGGGTAAAAACGTTGCTGACGATTGTTTTCTGGATGGTTTTGCCTCTAATTAGTGAGTGATTAGAATATCCTTCTATCCACCACAACATTAGCCAAATCTCTATCCTTTATAGATACTTATCTGTTTTGGAAATATTTACTTGCCACAGATGTTTTTGTTTGTTTTGAGCATTTTTTGTGTCATAGATTGATATGGTTTGGCTCTGTGTACCCACCCAAATCTCACCTTGAATTTTAATAAGCCCCTCATGTTACAGGAGGGACCTGGTTTGAATCATGGGGATGGGTTTTCCCCATGCTGTTCTCAGATAGTGAATAAGTCTCACAAGATCTGATGGTTTTATAAAGGGAAGTTCCCCTGCACATGCTATCTAGCCTCCTGCCATGTAAGACGTCCCTTGCTCTTCTGCCATGATTGTGAGGCCTCTCCAGCCATGTGGAACTGTGAGTCAATTAAACCCCTTTCCTTTATAAATTATCCAGTCTGGGATATGTCTTTATTAGCAGCGTGAGAACAGGCTAATACATAGATCAACTGTTTAATGCATCTTAACAGATTATACAATAACAAAATGGTGTAAAGAGATTTCAGAGATCAATGACAGAGATGCGATTGTTGAAACATATTGAGGAGTCATGTTTCAGTGCTTGGTTGGTTTATACATGGTGCTAACTTGAGTAAGAGACACAAAATAAAAATATAGCATGGGTAAATACTAGGTTCAAAGTAGTAAGAGTTTAATACTGTTTGAGGAAGGAAAAGAAGGATCTCAAGGAATATAATTTTCTAGAAGAAATGGGAGTGAGAGGAGAGAGCACTCGAAGTAGAGCAAGTGGCACAAACCAAAGCAAGGAGGTGAAAAAGTTCATGGAGTTTTGCAGAGGATAAGAAGTCTGGTTTGATTAAAATCTTTGGCACGTGGGATGCATATGGACGGGGAAGTTGGCGATGTGGGTGTGATGACAGTGTTTCACTAAGATATCATTAGCGTTGTGTGTTGGCTCTGTACCACTGTGTATTTATTTAAGCTATTTTTTTAAAGTCTGTAATGTAAATGGACTCATCTATTCATGGCAGAATAGAAAAGATCGATTGAACTGATGACAATAGCCCTAAAGATTTTTATTGTTTTTTTCCTTCATATGATAACGTCTACTGTCTGGTAACAAATGCGAAGATTTTACTATCTAAAGACAGTAGTCATAAGCATAAAAAAGACTACATCCTTACCCTTTTCCAAGGTTTATTTTAAGGGTTTCATTCTGTTTTGATAGATGCCAGGTTAAGATCATAACAAATAAGCATCCTCTACAAAAGAAAAACAGCTTAAACTCCTATCTGTACAGTGGTCTGTCATTGCCATTTGGAAGGTAGATGAAAGAATTTTGTGAGAGACCTTCCTCTCTGGACCTTTTGTGTGCTTTTCAGATGAGACCCTGCCAAAAAGGATTCCATGCCATGGGTATTTGATGTGAGTACACATTATTCTCTGTCATTTCATTGGGAGCCATTTAGCTCTTATGAATTTTAGCAACGGGTATGTAAGATTTCTATCAATTCTCACTTTAAAAAGATTTGAACTATGACTCATTTAAAAAGCTCTTCTATTTGTAAGTATCTTAAAATACCCAAACACAATCTTGAAAGGACAATTCAGAAATAGTACATAGAATCTGAAAGTAACACTGAAATTTTGTCACTGATGCATTCTAAGAGATTATTTTTTCTGTAATTTAATATTTTGTTTTGTTTTTGTTTTTTGTTTTTTTGAGACGGAGTCTCACTCTGTAACCAGGCTGGAATGCAGTGGCATGATCTCAGCTCACTGCGACCTCCACCTCCTGGGTTCAAGTGATCCTCCTGCCTCAGCCTCCCGAGTGGCTGGGACTACAGGCGCCCACTACCACGCCCAGCTAATTTTTTTGTATTTTTAGAGTAGAGACAGGGTTTCACCATGTTGGCCAGGATTCTGTAATTTAATATTAAACATGATGAATTATGTTAATTCCTGTTTGCATTTTGACCTGAAATGTTTGTTATTTGAATCATTTTAGTTATTTCATGTTGTGAAGTTTATATTACCTACACTATTTCAGCTTTCACTCAATTATATATGAAATAAATGGTATAAGGAACCATAGAGTCTACCTGCCTATTCAGTCTTAAAAATACCCTTCTAACGTAAATTTATGTCAGAAAGAGACCCCCCTACTCCCACCCTGGAAATCTATATTGATTTACGTAAGAACTATATATAATACATTGAAGAGTTCGCAGATTTTAAATGGCCAAAATGGCTGTTGAACTAGAATGACAAGTTTGACAGTGAGTTGTGTTCTTCCATATTGTTTATGCTACCTTCACATTACTGTAGCCAGGAAAAGGCAGGTAGTTTATAAAAATAAACAGGAAAAAAAAAAGCTTTAGAAAGGGAATTTTTTACTTTTTTAAAAAATAGTCCTCTTAGCAACATCTAGACTGGAAATTATTGTTTCTTGTCTAAAAACATGGGAACAAGGTAGATTTACCCTTACTAGATCCAAGAGACCAATTAAAGACATGTAGTTGTCAGAATGATGTCAGCACTACCCATTGGAGCAGATGTTACTATAGCCAAGAAGCATGTGTACAGAAGTACATGGCCAATGATGCCTTCAGCCATATGTCTATATGGGGTCTAAGATTTGCCCTCAGAGGGAAGAGAGCATTGATGCAGTATAATATCAAAAAGTGAATTCAAACAGCAGCCCAACTTAGCAAAAGCCATTATGCAGCTAAACTCAGTACAGATTAATACAAAGTATAAAGTGGAACAGATAAAGAAATAATCAGGGTTTTTCTGATCTGACATAGAGAAATACTCCTATTACAAACTATAATTCTGTACACAGATATTTAGATTAAAAAGACATACAGCAATACTTTAAACAATAACAACAGTAGAATTGCATCAACAACAATAGCAAAGGTTAAAGTATTTAAGAGTCATCTACATTAGACAAATCAGAGTGAGTGAGTTTGAAGAAGCCCAGATGCCAGTATATTGAAATCACTGATGAGAAAATGAGCAGCTAGGTTGAAGCAAATGTGGAACGGATGATGCTGAAGCCCATAGATAGTACCAAGTCTGAGGCTTAGCCTTTGGGCACTCAAAATGACTAGTTTATCAGTAAACTTCAAATCTTCCTGGGTCTGAAGGTTTTCATTCCAAACCTTTAAAACAGGGGTCAGCTAACTACAGCCTGTGGACCAAATCTGCCCAACAGCCTTTTTTGTAAATAAAGTTTTATTGAAACAGAGCCATGCTCATTTATTTACATTTATTTTTATGGCTGCTTTCCCACTTCTACAGCAGTATTGAGTAGTTGCAACAGGCACAGTACAGCCTGTAGTATTTTCTAGCTGGCTAGCCCCTAACTTAGAGGAGCTTGCCAACCCTTAACTTAGAAACTTCATTGAAAAAATGATTACTTCAACAGAATTGTCTTACGTGAAAAAGATAATGAGGTTTGTGTTTCATTACTAAGAAAATGAAATTTGCATAGTATGAAAATACCTTTTCAAAACAATTCATAAAAGTAACTCAATAAATATATGTAAAGTTTATTTCAGGATTTATGCAAGGGGGTGACTATGGATGCCATGGAAATGGCACTATAAATCCATAATATAAGTGTAGGTATTTACACTAGACCTAACAAAGCATTAGTTTTCATATCTTTAATAATAATGATTAAATATTGCTTTCAATTACTGGATAAATAGAACTCAAGCCTTTCTGTTTAAAGAATGGTATTTCCCATTTTTCAGGCCACCATAGAATTGCAAGCCTGATCAAATGTGAAATATCAAACTAGGAATTAAACTTTCATGTAAGAGATATGTCTATGAAGAAAAGAAAATTATTCCCCAAAGGCATCTCAAGCATTTAGAATTTTCTACTATTTATCTAGGCATGGTAGTTGAAGTTAATCTCTACATAAAATAATGGATTTTCACTTATCTCAAGTCATAATTTTTGTTTTGTTTTTTACTGCCTTATATTTTGTGTTACTGATATGAGCTTTGGACATTAAATTTGGAATAATTGCAATGTAGTAACATTACTTTTTAACTTTAGAATGAGTTTAGACTTATTTCTAAAATCTTGACTGGGCCTGTGTATATGGCTTAGTTTTGTTTGACAACTTACACACTTACTAATTCAATTAAGAAGTGAACTAAAGGTAGAGGCACCATCATCTTTAAGCTGGATTGTTAGCAGGTTTCTCACTGACCATCAAATTACCCCTCTGCTTGAAGCTGCCCAGTGGCTTCCTAGCTCATTCAGTGTAAAATCAGAGTTCTTATGATGGCAAACCAGGAACACCCTATCCCACAGCCTTTGTGCATGCTCTTTGCTCTGCCTGGAATTCTCTTGCCACATGTGTAAGAAGACCTCACTGCTTCCCTTCCAAGACTGCTTAATGTTACCTTCTCAATGTGGCCCTCTCTGACGAACACCATTCTCCATCCTGATATTCCCTATTGTCCTTTCTTGCTTTATTCTTACCTACAGCACATTTTATCTCCTTATATTCTATTACCCTTCACTTATTTAAGCTAGGCTCTGTGACAACAAGACATTTGATTTGTTTATTTGCTGCTGTATGCTCAGGATCTAGAATTGTACCTGGCATATAGGAGGTGTTTCATATATACTTGTCAAATGAAATTTGATAAGTGAATTTAAAAATGGGGAACAATAATGATGAAAGCAACAAAGGACTGGAGCATGTGCGATCACTGAATAGTTACGGGGGACGGTGGTCAGGAGCTCCTGAGGCCCGCTAATGAATGATCAGGAATGCTTGGTCCCTAGGACATGCATGGAATTCATGGAGTATCTGAATTTTTGTCACTTACTAAGTTGTCTATACTTGAACAAGGAAAATACGTATGTTTTATTTTAGCATTTAACAGTTAGTAACCATATAAGAAGTGTATATTATGTTATTAAAGATGCCTAAAAAGGAGGGGAAATCTCTAGCATGTTTTGTTCTAAATTTACCAGGCTTAGTCCAGTATGTTTTGATGACCCCTTATGTATGTTTTGGAGAAATAAGAATCATATGCCACAAAAATGCAAACTGAAATAAAAAATTATGAGCAGGGAAAAAGAGTGATCATAGATATTATGAAAAAGTTGCTTTTAAGTAATATCTGAGGTTCTTCAAGAATTTATAATCTCATAATAATAGCAAGCACTGATATAGTACTTGCCATGTGAAATATAGCTCTAAAAGCTTTATACATATAAATGAATTTAATCTTTATAGCATTCTAATGAGGTAGGTGGTATTATTTCCATTTTTCAGATGAGAAAAATGGGACCCATAGAGATTAAAAAACTCATCCAACATCACACAGGGAGTGGCAGATCCAGGCTTCAAGTGCAGGCAGTTTGGATTAAAAATCTGTGCCCTTAACCACAACATTATGCTGCCGATGAGGACCTCTCGCTTTAATCTGAATCAGAGTCAGCCAAAGAAAATAGTAGAGTAAGCAGGTCCTAGACAGTTAACACATAACACTATACAGCACTGGGCAGTCCCAACAGTTCCTGAAAGGATTAAAAAAAAGAGAACCAGTCACAGATCCAAATATTTCAGCTTTAGAAATTTATTTCAGCATGGACATCTGAGTCTTGCAGCTGCTGTGTATGGTCTTTTGTGTGGTCACAGGTGTTGGCTGTACTATGAGAGCACATAATGGCAGATGACAAGGCAAGCATAGTAGGGACTGCCAGCCCCAGGAGGTAATGCCAAGTTTAATACTGAAAGTAAAACATATGCATGTGCCAGTTTTCTTCTAAATGCATTTATACTGAAGAAAAACAAAGCTATCTTCTAAAAAAAAATCATCTGTGTATGGATAAAGGATGATATTGGCATAAACATAGTAGCACTTAAAAATTAAGATTTGGTTTAAAAACTGGAGAAAATAAAGTGATAAAATCAGGCAGTCACATCAAGAAACAATCATTTGAGGATGAAATCAACAACAATCAGCAGCTACATATTTCAAGTTTTGGAAGTCAAAGCATTGCTTCAGTTTTCACATAAAAAATCTTTCAAAAAAAGAGAAGAAATAAATTATACTCAGTACCTTTTCACGAACAGAACACACCTGCTACTTTTCTATTAGCAGATGGCTTATGTGAATCAGTATGAATAAGTGATGTTTTGGGGAAAGAGGGTGTTTGTCTATTGAAATTTCACACATAGTAGGAAGGTGAGGGCCTTCCTACTATGAGTTAAGTTGTTCCACTGGATTAAACAAATGTTCATAGATTATTTGCTATGTGTACCATGCTGGGAAAAATCCATATATAAACTATAGACTTAGCAAAGAGAAAACAGAACACAAATCTCATGAATGTTAAGCATACTAAGTAAGTAACATAAGGGAAGTACAAAGAAGACCCCATATCAGATTTGAGACTATGGTTCTAAGTAGGAGGTAGAATTTGAATTAGTACCTAAGACTTAATATAGCCTTTCAATTAGAAGAAAGGAAAGGCATTCCAGGGAGAGGAAGTTGAAATAGAGTAGAAGAGGTGAAAAGCTAAGGATCAACATTCATGGCAAGTAGTCCACATTTTCTGAGACACAGGCTCAGTAACTTGAGAAGCTTGAATTCTAGTAAGAGAATTATGAGGTAAGGGTCAAGGAATAGGTCTTGGTCTGGCTCTCCAGACCTGGACCAGTGACTGGCATATAATAGGTGTTCGGTTAAAGTTAGGTGAAATGAAATGGCAGGCTTCTGTACAGATAACCATACAGCAATGTAAAACTGTGTTCTGATTGAGGCACATGCAAGACTGCAGAATTACAGAAAAGGCAAATCATTTTGCTTAGAGAGTCAGGGGAGGCTTCAGAAAGGGTAATATTTGGGCTGAGTAGATAATAAAGACTAAGATTTCCAGATGATGTGGAGGAAAAAGGGTGTTTCACAGAGAGAACAGTGTACCCATGAGTATGATATATTATGCAAATGGTAAGTAACTCATTATGGCTCAAGAAGAGAGGGAGTGGAATGGAGGATACTTTGAGGGAGAATGGGGCTGACAAGTTTGTTTGGGACACTTGAGAACAGATAATGTCAGATAGTGAATATCCCACCTGAAAATTTGAATTCTGTGCTCTAGATGGGGGGCAGGGGGTACCAAGAGTTATTTTAAAGTACCCATAGTGACAGGACGAAAGTTCGTCTTTCAGAATTATAACACTAAAGCAGTATGGAGGATGAACCAGAGGTGGGAAGAGTCTGCAGGCAAGAAAAAGTAACCAGGAAAGTCACAATGTGACACATGAACAAGTGAAAATGAGCATAGTAAAACCCACATATGTAAATGCTAAGAAGGTGTCAATTACATGAGTCATAAAAATAGCCTGGCTTTAGTCAAAGTTTATCATTTGGATTTGGAGCCAAATCTTATTTTAGAGATATTTTTCCCCTAATTTAACTTAAAAGTAACAGAAGCAACATATAGACTACTAGTTACTTTAACTCATGGATTTCTACACCTACTGTATATTTCCATATGTACTAAAGGTGCTACTAACAACATCAATGCTACATTTTCCTTGTGTCATAATATATCCTTTATATTACTTTTTTGGTGTGTTTAAGTGATACATACATAGAATATGGATGATTTAGTGCTCTAATTTGCTATTCAACTTTATAGTCCCCCTAACATCGTGATGCAAGGAAAGTTTCACCTATGGTCACACCTTGTTTGTATCCTAATGTCCCCAGTTTGAAAACAGACTTTATTTGTGGGTACATTTTTATTTGGTTGTTTAACTCTGCAGAATTTTGCAATTTTACAGGGAAAGAAAATTCCTTCTTAAAAGTCTCGTGTTTAGTATAAGAAATGTGTTGGTCAATATCTTTTCCCATTTATGATGCATATTTTTGCCAAACTATATATTTTCTTTCTTTGTTTCTCAACATATGTTTGTGTAAGTTAAATAAGTTTGGATACTTGGTCAAAGTTTCTCAGCCTTCCACTTCACTCACCCAAAATAAACGCAAAATTTATTTTAAGCATTTCAATATATGGTTTAAGAATATCCTCCCATTTAACATTAGTTTTAAATAAACCAAATCATCCAATTTCCTCCTATTTTCCAGTTGCCAAGTAGTTCTGGAGAAAAGCAAAAAACAGGATCACTTTGTTCCATTACACTGACTGAGACTCTCATTTCTTCTGAACAATTCTTCTACCTATCCCTAGTTAAAACCTACATTTCCCCAAAGCCCATATTCCAAAGATTTTTCCAATTTTCACAAATATCAAGCTGGACTTTCTCTACCCTTTTAATTCTCTATGGATTAGCCTATCTTTACTAAGACCATTTAACATGAGCCCTTCAGTGTTCTAAAGACATCAAAATGCTCTGAACATTCGTCCATCCATTCCCTCCTATGTTCTTCCTGCCATCAAGAAATAATTATTCCCTTCATCCAAGGCTGACTCTCCAAATGAGACTGTATTTTCTTTCATAGTCAAAGATGTTTTTCTTTAATTATCTGTACTCCCTCCTTAACCTTAAGTTTCTCCTCCTCCTCTGTCTATACACGTGACTACACATATCCAAAATTTCCCCAACCTATGAACAATCAAATACCCTCTATAACTTGTACTCTCTTAAGCCACTATGCTAGGTTTTTCATTGCCATATTCATTGAAAGCATACTCTACAAAGCTTTTTCTGCATCTTTACTCCTTAATCCTTTGCCATTCTAGTTCTATCCATGCCAACTCTACAGAATTTAACCTCTTCAAAAATTAACCTTCCTTTGTCCAAAAGCTATTTTGCACTATTTTTTGAAACATTATGCTCCTATGATTATGTTCAATATTGCATGTTTTCTGCCTTATATCCCTGAACCTAGACATAAGTATTCTCTATATTCAACCCTTATTACTCAACTCTGCTCTGTCAACATTCTCTCTGGGGCCAATGCTATTTTTGCCCTTGCCCTAACTAAGATTTTGATATGAACAGTTTCCAAATCCCTATCTCTATATGAGATCATGATGGAGCTTTTGTCCTTTTTGCAAACAAGTTTCTCTAAGAAGGTATAAGGGACATTTTTTTGTAAACCAGATATTGATTTACACAGTGTATATATGTTAGCTTATTCTTAGAAACTATGCACTGAAGTAATTAGGAGTAAAAAGTCATGATTTATGCATTTTGCTTCAGAAAAGAAGTACAGTTGACCTTTGAACAATATGATTTTGAACTACACAGGTCCATTATATGTGAATTTTTTAAATAATCATATTGGAAAATTTTTTGGTGATTTGTAACAATTTGAAAAAATTTGCAGATGAACCACGTAGCCTTATATTTAGGCATGTTGTGAATGCCTAAAATACATGTAAATACTAGCCTATTTTATCATTTACTACAATAAAATATATATAAATCTATTATAAAAATTAAAATGTATCAAAACTTACACACACAAACACAGACTGTACATAGCTCCATTTGCAGTGGAGAGAAATGTAAACAAACTTAAAGATACTGTATTAAATCATAACTGCATAAAACTGACTAGAGTACATACTAATCCACTGTAATAATTTCACAGCCACCTCCTCTTGCTAATGCGGTTAGCTCAAGCGTTGTGAGTATTCACTTGAAGCGACATGTGATGCTCATCATCTCTACCTGAACAGCACAACTCTCCACTAAATTGCCTGTTGCAGTAAAAAGAGATTATTCACGATTCTCCATCGTGTTTAGTGAATACCATAACCCCTGAATAACGCCAACGTACCCGTGCCACTGGCAATGCTGGAAGTGTTCTCAAGAGGCATAGAAATGTCGTGACATTACAAGAAAAATTTGGATAGCTCGATATGTTCCATAGATTGAGGTCTGCAGCCACAGTTGCTCACCATTTCAGACAGACAATTCATCTTCTAAACAGACAATGTAAGCTTACAGTATTGAGAAACACAGTACAATGTGGTAAATGTATTTTCTTTTCTCTATGATTTTTCTAATAACATTTTTTCTCTTACTTTATTGAAAGAATATAGGATATAATGCATATAACATATAAAATATGTGTTAATCAATTTTAGAGGGAGTTAAAAGTCATACTCAGATTTTTAACTGAGTTGGGGGTGGGTGCCCCAACCATCACATTGTTCAAAAGTCAACTGTATATATTATCCATAAAATGCACACACACATACACAAACATACACACGCACACATATATTTGCATATACTTATATATGTTTGTGTCCCTATTAACAATAGGTAAATTTGTGTAAAGAATATATGCGTCTTTCTTGTATTATATTTATTTTTAAACTTTTCCATAAGTTAAAATTATTTCCAAATAAAAAATTATGAAAACGTGTGGGATGTAACTAAAGTACGGAAAGAAAAGAAAATTTCATAGCTTTGAAGACATTTACTGTAAAACAAGAAAACTAAATACAAATAAGCTAAGCTTTAACTCAAGAAGCTAAAAAAAGAGAGCGAGAGAAACATCTCAAGTCTAAACATGGCAAAATGAATTAAACAATGCAGAGGAGGGGAGAAATGAATATACATGTTTACAAAGCCACAGAGAATTTTAAGCTACCCATTCATTGCTAAATAGTGTCTATTTCCTCCTCCACCTTCCCCTACTCCTCCTTCTCATTCTTTTTTTTAAAAATGATTGACTTTATACTTTAAATGTGCTTTTCTCTGTGTTTGTCTATTGAAATTTCACCTTCTTACAAGTACAAGGTACAGGTCTCTTCTTTGTCCTTATGAGGGAGAAAGAAGAGACAAATCTAAAAGAAACATAGCAATGGTTCCAACCAAGGGGTTGAGCATCTATTTAAGAAAGGAACAAACAAAACAGCAGGTATATATTAATTTTGTATAAAACAAGCAACTAAATTGAAAAGAATTTAATGAACTGGCTTTATAATAATTGAATTCATAATTAATATTTAAATCTATAATGTTTATCCATGAACTAATATAATATCAAATCCACACATATAATTAAAAACTATAAAAATTATAGAGTTTTAAAATATTACCCTTGGTTTATACAAGAGTATCGTTAAAAGTAAGAGTATAATTAAAGTGATAAGTACTAATAAGTAATAAAAATATCATTAAAATATGGATATATGGGATTTGAATATTATACCTAATGAATTTTAAGATATAAAATTAATTATGCTACAAAGAGAATAAATTTTTTTGTATATGTTTTATGGAACATTTATAAAAATTGACTATATATTAAGTACCATCAAAATTAGTAGATTACAGAAAAGTAAAAATTATAGAAGCCATATTTGCTAGTATAGTGATAAATAAATATATGCTAATAGCAAAAATTAATCATTAGACATAAAGATTTACATAAATATATTTTAAAATAAAAAAATAGCTTGAGGCAAAGAGGAAATCAAAAATCTAATATAGAACTATTTAAAAATAATGAAAAGAAACCAAAATAGCACTTTAAATAATGAATCATAGCCATACTGAGTTATAAATTTATAGACTTAAAAAGTTTATTAAATAGTAAAAGATAAAAGTAAATCTACTACATGTAAAATAAAAACAGCACTTAAGATTTCTAAGAAAAGATGGAAATATGAAATAATAAAAGCAGAAATTGAAGGAATAGGGAAAAATGTATATCTTAATTTCAGGAACTTGTTTATTCAAAAGGTAAATATGTTTTAACATTCATCTTGAAGTAGTATTAATGTTTGAGGCTAATAAAAAATGTAAAGGCATATTGGTGGTAGGAGAAAGGTAAGCAGGGAGTAGGTGCCTTCTTACCAGATGTTACAATTTATAAAATAAAAATATTCAACTCTATTCCTGATCCAAAATTTATAGCCCTATCAATAAAAGAGAATAAAGAAATGAATTATACCTAGGGATTTAGTACAAAATAAGGATGACATTTCAGGTCAGTTTGAAACTTTTGTATTACACAATAAACGGTGCTTGATCATTTGGTTATTTGAAAAAATAAAATTAAGTCCCTGCATTTTATCGACTCTCACAACACATTATCAATACATATTAGTTTTCTATGGATGCTGTAATAAATTACTGCAAAGTCAGTGGCTTACAACAGCACACATTTATTCTCCCTCAATTCTGGATGTCAGAAGGAAAAATAAGTTTCACTAGGCTAAAATTAAGGTGTTCGCAGGGCCAAGCTCCTTCTGGAGGCTCTAGAGTAAAATCCATTTCTCTGCCTTCTCAGGCTTCCAGAGCTCCATTACTTGCATTCTTTGGTACTTGGCCCCTTCCTCCATCTTAAAGCCCAGCAGCCTAGCATCTTCAAATCTCTCCCTGCTCCATCTTCACATGCCTTCTCCTCTTGTATCCCTCTTACCAGGACACTTGTGACGACAGAGCCACATGGACAATTCAGGATAATCGCCACATCTCAAAACCCTTCATTTAATCACATCTCCAAAACACACATTTTTCACATAAGACAATATTCACAGATTCCAGGAATTAGGATCTGGATATTTTCAGAGACCATTATTTAACTTACCATACAAAATAGTAAATATTGACATGTAAAATCTGAAGGCATGCTAAAGATACTATATATGCTCATTTATTTATGTAATTATGTATCTATTTGGCCAAAGGAGATATGGCTAAGCATAAAAACAAAAGAAAAAAATTTAAAGACAAAAATAGGCCTGGAAAATATTTTAATTTTCTGTATGAAAACAAAATTGACAGGCAAATGACAGCTAGGAAAAACCATTTCACTATATATGACTGGAAATAAATATAAAATTTAATTACAAATCAATATGAAAAAATAAACCAAATTTTAAAAATAGACAGAAATATAAGCAGTCATTCCATAAAATAAAAAATATGAACAGTCAACAGGTATACAGAATATTTTCAACCTTATATTAAATAGTTAAAAAGGTAAAATATTGTACACTTGTCAGAAAGTACCTCTTTCTAATAATGACACCCAACTTTATCAAGCATTTAGAAAATAAGTCCCCCTCAAATATCATCAATGGTGGCATTAATTTTCTCAATTTTTTTTGAGAAAATTTTGTAATACAGACTAAAACCTACATTAAGAACTTCCATTTGTCAGAATTTTCTTTTTAAAAAAAATCTGAAATTTGCATAAAGACATACTAAAAATGTAATGTAAACAAATATATTTATAATTTTTAATACAAAAGTAGATGCTATTTATTGAATACTCCAGCATATGCCAGCTTAGTATTTTGGAAATAGTACCTAATAATTTTATTATAAAATTATTTTTCCCATTTCAAAGATAAAGACATTCAGATTCAAAGAGGCTAGGAGAGTTGCTACAAACTACATAACTACTAAAGAATAAATCTTTGTACACAATACACTAAAGATTGTGTAGTTTCACAATAAAATCTGCTCACTTCATTATGATGTTAGGGTATTTATTACACTATTATTTATGGCAGCAAAAAAATACTTAAATATGCAACATCTGAATTTTAAAATCATATTTTACCAACATACTATGTAGAAAGGAATAATCATATTTTCAAAAAAATTATATGAATATATCAAACTTGTTTCAACATTATTAAGAAGAAAAAATAGAACAGTATATTCTTTGTGACATATGTATGGATAAATAGACAGTAAAGAGAGAGATTGATTCATAAAACAGATGGTTTATATTTGAATTCCAAGTCTACCACTAACCACATTGGATTATTACAGAAATCAAGTGAGATAATTCATGTAAACTGTTTAGCGAGTGCCGGGTACATAGCAATGCTCAACAAACACATATCTCAGATCTCACCTGCAGTCTCCCTAGTCTCTGAGGTCTAGATAGAAGTTCCTTGAACCACCGTTTCCATGGTTTGGAAAGTCCCAAAGATTATTGCATTTAGTGTTGCATCTCTCCCCACATAGCAGAGAGCCAGATGTGAAAGTCCACTCTCACAAAGCATTTGTGAGTAGACTTTACTGAAATGCTTGGGGTCATGAACAGAGGTAACATCAAGCACCACCAGTTTAAAACAAAGATTCCTGCTCCCTTTTCCTAAAAAGTATTTCTAATCTCAAACTGCATTTTGGATAAACCTATACCAAGATGTTCTACTACCGTGACACTAACAGGGAGTTCTCTTGGCCCTGCATGCACGTGGTACCCAGTTTTATCCAGGGAGAAGAGTGTGACTTCTTCTTGGAGGTTTTAGTGACAGCCGACACCAGCACATAAACACACACACACTCATGCACACACACGGAATGTTATAAATGAAAACCATGCTCCAAACGTCATTAACAGTGCTTACTTCTGCAATTGAGATTATGTAAGTGATTTTAATTTTTTTCATACTTTATTTTACAATAGAGTTCTTCTTTAATGAACAGGTATTGCTCTTAAAATCGGGGAAAAACATGTTTTAAAAGAAAAAAAGTTGGTATGAAATAAATCTAAGAAAATATTCCTTCAAAGTGGATGATTTTTATTGTCATTTAGTTATATGCTTCAGTTAGCTAGAAATTTTTATTTACGTGAGATGATCTGTGAAATTACCCAATAATGTCAGGCAAATGACAATATTCGAATATATCACTCCCAAATGAGATGAAATATTCTACGTATTTAATATTCATGTGTCTTTCCTTATATTCTTATATTTCATTTAAACGAAAGCTATAATTATCTTATTAAACTAAGTCCCATTCATTTTAACACATGACCATTCAAGAAAATCTTTAAAATTGTTTCAATGGTACCTAAAATAATAGATTTTTCAAATAATATATCTTTTCTATAAAAAATTGTATGGATCCACATACCATCAAGATGAAGCCTAGGTTCATGGAAATATGGCAGAGATCCTGGAAAAGTTCAGCTTTTCCATTCAATTTCACACACTGAAGTGACAACCGTTCATCTCAATCATTTTAATCTTAAAAATAATAGATGCACAATAACAACCAAAAAAAAATACTTTTTATAATTATTCAGTTGAAACTAACAGAAACCCACTACAGCTAGCATGCAGGGTTACATCATAAATAGTATGTTCAAGAATGCAGAGACCTCAGAAAGAGACAGAGATCGAGAACTGAATGAAGAACAATCCAAGCCAGACAGTAGGACCTTTTTGGTCCTACTTCTTCATTCTTCTACATTCTTCATATTTTCCTACAGTCCAGCTTCCCTATATTGCAAGGGGGACTCAAAGATAGTCACTTTGCAGATACTGATTTAAATACTGAGATTAAACCAAACTGAACTGAACTAGGTAAAGTCCTTTCCATTTTTATTCCAAATTTCTAGAAAAAAAAAGTCAATTGGCTCAGATTTGGCAAGGAATTCTCCTTGTCCAAACAACTGAAGGCAGTGCTTTCCTCATGTGTAGTTTTCACCTATGCTTTTAAAGTCCTTCTAGCTTTTGTGACCTAGTATTATTTTATTATAAATACAGGGATTCAGTTCATGGATTGGACAGTCAGGGAAGGGGATCATTGCATGCTATGCCCAAATCCCTAAACAGATCCTTGATGATTGCTTTTCTAGTTTGGTAAATGAGTATAAATAAATCATTAAGAACACCAAGTACAAGGGGGGCTGGGCGCGGTGGCTCACGCCTGTAATTCCAACACTTTGGGAGGCCGAGGTGGGAGGATCACGAGGTCAGGAGTTTGAGACCAGCCTGACCAACATGGTGAAACCCCGTTTCTATGAAAAATATGAAAATTAGCTGGGTGTGATGGTGCGCACCTGTAATCCCAGCTACTCAGGAGGCTGAGGCAGGAGAATTGCTTGCACCCGGGAGGCAGAAGTTGCAGTGAGCTGAGATCACGCCACTGCACTCCAGTCTGGGCAACAGAGCAAGACTACGTCTCAAAACAAAACAAAATACCAACTAAGCATAGGAAGGCAATATTAAAGATTAAATCAGTGTTGTTTAGTATAGATAGTGTAGATCTTTTTTTTATTATTATACTTTAAGTTTTAGGGTACATGTGCACAACGTGCAGGTTTGTTACATATGTATACATGTGCCATATTGGTGTGCTGCACCCATTAACTTGTCATTTAACATTAGGTAGATATCCTAATACTATCCCTCCCCGCTCCCGCCACCCCACAACAGGCCCCGGTGTGTAATGTTCCCCTTCCTGTGTCCATGTGTTCTCATTGTTCAATTCCCACCTATGAGTGAGAACATACAGTGTTTGGTTTTTTGTCCTTGCAATAGTTTGCTGAGAATGATGGTTTCCAGCTTCATCCATGTCCCTACAAAGGACATGAACTCATCATTTTTTATGGCTGCATAGTATTCCATGGTGTATATGTGCCAAATTTTCTTGATCCATTCTATCATTGTTGGACATTTGGGTTGGCTCCAAGTCTTTGCTATTGTGAATAGTACAACATGAAGGACCTCTTCAAGGAGAACTACAAACCACTGCTCAATGAAATAAAAAGAGGATACAAACAAATGGAAGAACATTCCATGCTCATGGGTAGGAAGAATCAATATCGTGAAAATGGCCATATTGCCCAAGGTAATTTATAGATTCAATGCCATCTCCATCAAGCTACCAATGACTTTCTTCACAGAATTGGAAAAAACTACTTTAAAGTTCATATGGAACCAAAAAAGAGCCTGCATTGCCAAGTCAATCCTAAGCCAAAAGAACAAAGCTGGAGGCATCACGCTACCTGACTTCAAACTATACTACAAGGCTACAGTAGATAGTGTAGATCTTATCTTGTACTTCATTCAAAGGATCATGGTAAGCTAACTATAGAAGGATAAAATGTACATTTATATATAATAGCTCACATTTGTAGATTATTATGAAAAATCAGTCATTTCCATTTAATGGTAGTTATGTCAAAGCTATGGAATCTTTCAGTGGGGGCATATCACACTGACTAGAGGAATTGCTTTAAAGGGTAAAAGTATTAAGATAGTGGAATTGTGGAACATTAAATAGTTCTCAAAGAGATAATTGCAACACACTGAACCTTAAGTGTACCCTGACTATCTGCTACAGTGGTCTCCTATGTATAATCTTCCCCCATGCTTTTAAGCCCTATTTTTGTTACCTAATGTTATTTCATTATTTAGAATATACACTTTACTGCCTACTAAGAACAGGAAAAAAAGGGCCAAATTTATGGAATATTGATATGATTGACGTGTGATTCAGCCTCTGTTGTTAGTGGGGGAAAGAAAGGCAACAGACCTGAATGATAGAAACATGAAATATGCCAAGGACCCTGAGTATCTAATAATCTGATGAATTAAGTATAATCTCTATTTTCTAGAATGGAACTATTTCAACATCACAAAGTATAGAGTACCTATTTCTGTCAATATGATCTGCATTCATGCAGGTAAATTCACTGGTTCTCTACAACACTGCAAAAGAAATTTAGCTCACATTTCACGTTTTACTTTAAATGTTGCCCATAAAGTTTTTTAAAAAATCTTATTTCATTTTTAGGTATTGTATACAAAGGAAGACAAGACTAAAACTAAATATTCCAAGATGAATAAAAATTTTAATGTAAATATAAAGAAAAAAATTATTATTGCTGAAAGATAAAAACCTCACTAGAAGTAATGCCACTTCCTTTTGTTCTTTTTTTAAAATTTTTTTATTATTGTTATTATACTTTAAGTTTTAGGATACCTCTGCACAATGTGCAGGTTAGTTACATATGTATACATGTGCCATGCTGGTGTGCTGCACCCATTAACTTGCCATCTAGCATTAGGTATATCTCCTAATGCTATCCTTCCCCCCTCCCCCCACCCCACAACAGTCCCCAGAGTGTGACGTTCCCCTTCCTGTGTCCATGTGTTCTCATTCTTCAATTCCCACCTATGAGTGAGAACATGCGGTATTTGGTTTTTTGTCCTTGCGATAGTTTACTGAGAATGATGATTTCCAGTTTCATCCATGTCCCTACAAAGGACATGAACTCATCATTTTTTATGGCTGCATAGTATTCCATGGTGTATATGTGTCACATTTTCTTGATCCAGTCTATCATTGTTGGACATTTGGGTTGGTTCCAAGTCTTTGCTATTGTGACTAGTGCCACAATAAACATACGTGTGCATGTGTCTTTATAGCAGCATGATTTATAGTCCTTTGGGTATATACCCAGTAATGGGATGGCTGGGTCAAGTGGTATTTTTAGTTCTAGATCCCTGAGGAATCGCCACACTGACTTCCTTTTTGTTCTTATTATTTTCCAATTAATATATGAATTTGTATTAGAAGTTTTACAAGATGAAATGAAAGAAAAATAATCGTAACCATATCATAGCCATAATTCAACAATGAAAATTATGCACTTTAGTCTGCAGAGAACTTAGCACACTCCGAACACGAACACTTCTTGTCTGCCTTCCAAAAATGTAATCATCTTATTGCTACAGGTTTGATTAGTTTAAAGTGACAAAAGAAAAATAGCAGGATACTGTTGTGTCATGCCTTTCTTTCACACACACACACATATCACAACTGGAGTCATTCAACCTCTAGCTCATGTCACTATTATCTAATTCATCTTTTCATTGCCATTTAGACTGACTCAAGTTCGAACAGTGAAGGACAAAATAATGACTAGACTTTTAAATCAGTTTCAAAACTGATCCTACATTTAAACTGCTAATAACTTCTGATCTTTATTTATACTAATTTAATTACAGGAACTTGAAAATTTGCATTTGTGTTTCCTAATTTAACATTTGCCACAAAACCCTTTGAAAATGTTAACATTAGTCAGATGTAATACATGTTTTCCCCCAGGACCCCATTCTGTCATATTGTTTCCCTGGTGTGTCTACAGGCCCATATCTGAAATTCTCTCACACTGCTCCCACTCTTTTGTACAAGGACTCCAACAGAAGCATCTTATCTGTGGATGTCCTAGTTGTTTTACTGCCTTTATTTATTCATATATGCTTGTTCTTTTCTCTCCCACAATTTGAAGTCTGAATTTTGTGGGTTTTTTAACCATAAGTTACGTTTCTACGTAAGTCAATTGCATACCTATTTTCTTTTTATTTTCATTCACAATTTCTGGGGTACATTTTATTTTATATTTTGATAATTCTGCTCATGGAAAACAAAAAGGAATGCATCTATATAGAGTACGTCTTAGTTCTTAAAGAAAAAAATTTATCTCATTGGTATTCGTTCAATTTATAGGTCGGTGTAATTGAATTTACAGTTCTTTTAACAATCATTTACAAACCCCACAAGAATTGGAGACACAAAAATATGCAGTGCAATTTCTGCTTACTTTTAAAGTTATAGTGAACGCAAGAGTAAATTATACCCAGATGGCCTAGAACAAGTGATTAAAAACACACCCTACCACCACCCAATAAAAAGAGGCATTTATTTCTTCACTGCAGATTTGTTTATTTTACAATTAACAAAAGGGTATTAGGCTTTTTGAGTAATTTTGCTTAAGGATTCAGGGGAGACAGTACCCCTTTGTTAAGTGTAAAATAAACAAATCTGAAGCAGAAGATGGTGCCTAGGAAAATTCATCTTGTTTTCCAAAGCGTAGATGAAAGCTTGCAACCTGTTCCCCTTGCTGAATTTGAGACCTGTACGATCAGCTCAGGGGCAACACATTTGGCCCAAGTCTGAGTTTTCTTATCTGTTTCCTTACCAATATCCCTTGAGCTGATAGTTCAGACATCTTTCCCATAGGGAACTATATCTAGCCTCTGCCTCATTCCCTAAGAATTGTTCTAGATATTTACTAATGAATCTCACAATTAATCAGTGCTAACTTTTTAATGAATAATTCTGAGTAATGTGCAACCTATCGAGATATGTTTGGTGTTAACAGTGTTTCTTAGAAATGAAATTGAATTTTCAAAAGTTTTCATATGAAGAAATGCTCAGCTTCTCTGAGACTCTTAAAATGTGTGCTTTTGTTTCAATCATAATAATAGAAAATTAGTAATGGCTTATTAGGAATCCTCTTAAAACCAAATAATACATGATTTCAGTGTTTCTGTAACGGTGTAAATTTTCATTTTCCATTATGCTGCATTAAACCATTAAGCAAAGTTATAGAGTTCAGTTTTTAAGGTGGTTTTTTTCACATTAGGCTCCACGGAATGCTGGAAGTCTGAAGATACTCTTTGGGGTCTGTGATTTCTCAAGTGTGAGAATCACAATCTTAACCTGAAGACTGCATTGAACAGAGAAAGGGGTGCGGATTTAAGCACTATTATAGGTAAATTTTTGTGTGCCTCTCAGATCCCACCAAGGAACTGCCTCTTCCTCCTCTGTATAAGACCAAGATGACAATTCACGAACAGAAGAGCAATGCTAGTATGCTATAAGAAGGTCAAGGGCTTTGGGCCCAAATAGACCTGGCTCAGGTTTGAGGTCTTGCTTCAGCATTTACTGGCTGGTTTCTCAAGTTTCTAAATCTCAAGTAGGTTGGAAGATTGAGTGAAATATAAAATACCTACGTACATACATACATGCACAAACAAAATAATAAATGTAAAGTTTTATCAATATGCAACTCAATATCTGGCCCACTGTAGTGTTTAATAAGGGTTATGCCCCCTTTACTCTGAGATTAACTTAAAATTGTAATCTTCTGAAACTAAATTTTATGTTTATACTTGAATAATTCTGTGCTACCCTGGAAGAAAATTAAGAGTAAAATAATTCACGGAGAAATGTATTTTACTATGTCTCTTTTTCTCCCCAAACATATAACTGTCAAGGAAGAAAAGAAAATATGCATATTAGCTTTACCACTGCAGTGAACTGAAAGACATTTTGAACTAATCTAATAGGAAGAATTTAATGGATGCAGTTCTCAAACACTTGGGAAAGTTGAAATACAAAATGAAGGGAACACAAAGTCACATAATCTCATTTCAAGAGTCACTTTCAGTGTTAGCCCCACACAGCTGTTACACTGGGAATTATCCAATTGCACACAGATAGATCTCTTTCCATTCATTTGGATAATTCTGAATTCCTTTCAGAGGAAGCATAATGCCAGTGCAGAAGTATAAAGACTCAATAACGGTCATCCTAAGGAAGGATTCAACCAACCAGAACAGCTGCTCATCAGAAACATTGCAAAGCTTCCTTTATCATCCATAGGTTTCTTCCTAACATAGTTGACATTTCAAAATACATTGGATATTTTTTACTCACAGACAGTATTAAAACATTTTATGAACTACACTTTTCAAAAAATGACAGACCTTGAAATAAAAAGAGATAAAACAGATGCTAGATGGTGTGTGTGTGTGTGTGTGTGTGTGTGTGTGTGTGTGTGTGTATGAGTAAAAATCTTATCAGTTTATCATAATTGAGGCTGGAAGTTCAAGAGACAGAATTATTTTAAGAAAATGCACCAGCACCTAGCTTCACAATACCCAGTGATGTAAAGCTGCATTGAAACAGATGAATCACTTGAGTATAGATTTAAATGTAACTGAATTATTAGACCAGAATAGACTTGTTTGTAAGCCTATTTGGATTTATATCCTGACTTTGCTTCCTCTACATATGTAGCTGGCCTTGGATTGCTGAATCTCCTTGTACCTCAGCCCCACAAGTAAATGGAGACAATAATAGTACTTTCCTGACATGGTTGTTTTTGGAAGATTAATAAAACCCACCCGTGAAAAACGCTTAGAACAGTACCTGGGTCACTACCGACACTGTGAAGGTTATAGTTGTCTTAAGACTAATAAGTATTATTGACTTTATCCTAGAAATGTGCAGAAATATGTATTCCTATAATGTTTTTGCAAATTAATTGCAATACAACTTAGTGGCCTTATAACCAGAATCAATTTGGGAGACTTTCAAAAGCAGTTTCTGTAAATCCCTCATCATTTCTGTAATTTACATACAGGTTTGATGAACAGTGAATATTCACAATTCACTTTTGTTAATGAAATATTTAATTCAATATTCATCCTTGAAAGGAGCATTTCATTATTATAACTGCCATGAGTGCAGGAGTCTGGCCTTTCTCATCTTTGAAACCCTGGTAGACAGCAGAGTGCTGGGCCGCTGTGACCATTCAGTCAGTATGTGCTGCATGAATGAGAGCTATTTAGCAAATAGCAGATTTTCAGTAAATAATGAATGGGCTTGGGCTCTTTTGTACAAGCCATCTTTTCTACTTTACCCCAATAAACTATCAATTTTTCACAAGTATGCAAATTTAAAATTTTACAAGTCTTTTTGCATTCAAAGTTCTAAACCTACTATCCTTAATTAAGCATTTTGTGGGCATAAATAAGATCTGTGTTGTTAAGAAAGGGACCTGTTAAAGCAAAACATAACCCTTTTGCAAAGAAAAAAATATTTTTTTAAAAAGGTCAACATCACTTACTGGAAAGAGTACAGCCATGATTTATAAATTAGAGATTCTGATTCAGTGGATATAGGATAAGGCCCAGGAATCTGCAGTCCTAGGCATCCTACATGATTCCGAATACCAGGGTTTGGGAAACACTGAGGTAACAATAATAAAATCTACCATGTATTAAGCCCATGCAGAGTTCTAGCTACTGTTTATATGCTATATATAAATTAACTAATTTAATCCTCCAACACACACTTGTGCCGGATTTCAAACCCAGGCAGTCTGCCTCCACAACCTAGGTTCTTGCTGGTGCATACTATACGTTATTGGGGCTCAGATAATCAGAGACATTAACTAGTCTCTCTGAACTTCAATTTCTTCATTTGCAAATTCAAAATTTATTTATTTAGGGTGAAAAATAAATGAGGTACAATCCATCAATACCATATTGAAAGTGTTTTGCACATATATATAAATACGCATATATTGATAATTGCTATTAGATTGATCAATTAGATCAATCTGAGAGACAATATGTTTTATTTCTATTAAATGAGGAATAAGCAAGGCATTACAAAAAAGAACAGAATGAAAAATGGTAAATAAATAGAACACCAGTTAAGATTTATTTCGATGATTGCTATAAAGTTACCAATGGGCATCAATTGTTTCTTGGAAAATCATCACGATCAAACATTTCTAAAGCATGAACCAGGCAGATGTTGATGTATCTTAAACTTTTAGTGTTTTCCAAACCATGGTCCTTCCCATGGGAACTGACATTATAAATCAAGTGATGTTTATATCTTTAAGGTTATATGAACATTAAAAGTTACTTGTATTATATTTGATATTGGATAGATGACATTTCTAAACTGATATTATCTGCTTTTTACTCTGGTATTAAAATCAGGTAACTAAAACAAAAGGAAATGGTGGCAAACTCTTGGTTTAATCTGTATAAACTGTCGATAATATCAATTCACTAAGAAAAAAGTATTCATGCCTAGAATGAAATATCTGCTATTAGGCTGGGGGTGGTGGCTCACACCTGTAATCCCAGAACTTTGGGAGGCCAAGGAGGGCGGATCACTGAGGCCAGGAGTTCAAGACCAGCCTGGCCAACACAGTGAAACCCCGTCTCTACCAAAAAATACAAAAATTAGTTGGGCATGGTGACCACACGTGTAGTCCCAGCTACTTGGGAAGCCGAGGCAGGAGAATCGCTTGACCCCAGGAGGTGGAGGTGGCAGTGAGCTGAGATCGAGCCACTACATTCCAGCCTGGGTGACACAGTGAGGCCCTTTCTCAAAAAAAAGGAAAGAAAAAAGGAAGTATGTGCTATTGACCAGCAATTTATGACAATGTTTTGCAAAATATCTATGCCCACATTATGACCCTTAAGATCACATTACCGAGTTGAATCTTCTATTCAAGAGGATTATCTCAAGTCATAATGAAAGTGCGGCAATAAATTGTTTCTTTTAGGTTTATTAACAATTTCAAAACTGGATCATTTGAAAAATGTAGATGTTTACATCTCGGTATACTATTGATTTGTGGAACATTTAGCTTTCTTATTCTTGAATTTCTCCTTGTGTGAATTCTTTAGTTGAAAGATGACACACTAAACAGTATCCAAAACTGGAGTATAATCATTTATTCATTTAACCTAAAATTGTCATGTGTTGATGTTATATCATGTACTATGCTAGGTTCTGGGAATTAAAAGATAAATATTACATAGTACATAACCTAGTCTTTCCCTTCTAATTCAGTAGAGGGAAAAATCTTTCCCCCAGAAAGGTTTTTTATTAAACATGTATGTGTGGTGTTTTTGTTTTTTGGGTTTTTTGCTTCTTTGTAAGGTAAGCTTAAAAGCAATTTTGCTATCACTCTGCAGGAGAAGCTCCGTTAGAATCTGTAATGTATAAAACAGTGGTTTTAATTGAACCACTAGCAATTATACTGTGAATTAGACTGCAAACATGCTATTATAATGCATCTTGGACTTTCAGAAAACAGAATTGGACTCCCATAAGCAAAGAGAGAAATCTCCTTCAGTGAGGAGGTAAACAGAAAGCTATCAGAGCCAACACTCACCCCCATGGAGACAGGCATTGTTCTCTGACTCTCCCAGCTTCTCCTCAGAAAGAGCTGAAAAGCACTCTTTCTTAGTGTACATTTTAAACTTTACAGTGATTTCCATCCCTGCCATTCTGGTGAAAGGAACAGAGAGACTATAACCTGGTAGGCCAAGCCAAAGACAACTAATTGAGCACTGATCTCAGTTCCAGTTCAGAAGTGTTCCAAATTCATTTTTCTGTGTATAAAGAAGTCTATAGGCATTTAACTCTATGACAAACTCATATTCAAATTAATTAATAAATTATTATATAAACCTTTATAATATAAATTTGAGCAATAGCGATTATTTTTCCCCAATCAATTAAAGTACCTAAGGCCCTACTGTTTGGGTAAAGGCTGTGTTAGACTCTCTGAAGCATACAGAAAACGTAAGATACTGTTATAAGTCAGAGAATTTAAAGAAATCCAAGACAGGGGAAACATTTTGTAATCAACACAAGACAGTCTAAAGCAGTCTAAAAGATGTAAAGAATTCGTTTATTTTTGTTGTTGTTTTTTTTTTTTTTTTTTTTTGAGACGGAGTCTTGTTCTGTCGCCTAGGCTGGAGTGCAATGGAGCGATCTCAGCTCACTTCAACTTCTGTCTCCTGGGTTCAAGCGATTCTCCCACCTCAGCCTCCTGAGTAGCTGGGATTACAGGTGTGTACCACCAAGCCTGGCTAATTTTTGTATTTTTTAGTAGAAATGGTGTTTCACCATGTTGGCCAGGCTGATACAGAATTCTTGTACAGAATTCTTTACTTCGAGTTCAGAAACAAGAGAGCTGATGAAGACGGGGAGGGAATCACATAAGTACTATTGATATCACACAAGTTTAACATTTAAAAATATTGCTTAACTACTGTTTGTTTCTACATAAAAAGATGAATCATGACAGTTCCTTTAGTTTTTGGGTTGTTTTATTATTTGTTTTATTAGCATTACTATTGAAAATATAATATCTTTTGTATAATATGATCCTATTCAATGAATAGGAGTAGATTGACTGCCCATTACAAAGAAGAGCTTCTCCCCTCAGATGAAAGATAGAAAGGCATGTGGATTTAGTCAAGGTTTGATCAGTAAAGAAAGTACTATTGTTGACAATAAAATAACGTTCAATTAGAAAAATGAACTTTGAATGACCACATCTCCCAAAATGCTGTATTTGCAATATGCTATATTATAAAAAGGCTTTCAAATGTTCTAAATCAACCCATAAAATGGTACGTGATTGTTCTAAAATTAAGATAACTAAGACATTTCATTATTAGAAAATCAAAAAAACAACAGATGTTGGCATGGATGTGGAGAAAAAGGTATGCTTATACACTATTGGTGGAAATGTAAATTAGTACAATCTGTAGGAAAAACAGTATGGAGATTTCTCAAACAACTAAAAACTATCATTTCACCCAGCAATCCCACTACTAGGTAACTATCCAAAGGAAAATAAATCTTTATATTAATAAGACAGCTGCAACGTATGTTTATCATAGCACTATTCACAATAACAAGGTCATTGAATCAACCAAAGTGTCCATCAATGGTTGATTGTATTTAAAAAAATATGGTACATATACAACATGGAATACTATGCAGCCAGAAAAAAGAACAAAATCATTTCATTATAGCCACGTGGATGGAGCTGGACACCATTATCCTAAGTAAAATAATTTAGAAACATGAAACCTAACACTGCATGTTCTCACTTATAAGTGGGAGCTAAACAATGAGTACACATGAACATAAAGATGGAAACAACAGACACTGGGGACTCCAAAAGGGATGAGGTTGGGGATAGTGAGGGTTGAAAAGAAAAAAAAAAGGCTTTCCACTGCTAGTCAATATCTCCGGGACTGGTTGGATGAAAACCCAAAAATTGATCCTGAAATAAGGACAGTCAACTGTCCCTTGAAAAATCGTATAGTTCTGATAAAATATATTTATATGAAGACTAGGCAGTGACATGAAAATCACATTGAAAAAGTTGAATAATTAATGGTGGAATCCTTAAGCCATAGGGAATTAGGACTTAGGACTAAATTGTCTACAACCAAAAGTACAAGTTAGACATTCCTAGTGACACACAGGTAGATAAAATAATTTAATGGAATCTACCCTCATTCTGAAAATAAAATCTGACCAAAAGATAAAAAAGCATGTTTTTTTGGAATAGAGAACATAAATTTTATAGAATCACAGATAGAACTGGTAAAGACCAAAAGGCATAAAAGGCAGCAAAAACAACTTAAGATGTTAATTCTTTGATATGATGAAATATAGATCTACAAAGATAGTAGTCATATGCTTCCAAGCCATTGGAATTGCAATTATAAAAGACCACTGAGGGTAGAGTCTCATCAATGGTTACAGGTTTATATTAGATCTCAGACTGCTGAGAAAGCTTTCCAAGATGATTCAAGCCCCCATTGATTTTTATCTTCTCTGAACTCATCAAGAACATAGAAAGTCTAACACCAATTATAACATTTATGTACGCCAAGCAAAATGCATATTTCAAATAAGTGTTCGAAGTGTTCAGAGACAGGTCATGTATGTCCTCCCGCCCCTCCTTTGTTCTTGGAGCATAATCAGCCTTGGTGCTGGATCTGAAGGGCCTTTAATTAACGTGCCCTGTGACCATGAGCAGCTCTACCTCTTTAGGCATCAGTTTTTCAGCAGGAAAATTATTAGAATCAATCATACCCCTTTCTCACTGCAGCTCCAACAATCCAAATTCTTTTATCTTATTTCTGTTGACATTACTTAAAAGAAAAACACTAAAGATAATATTTTGATGTGAAGTGAAATTTAAGCTTACATAAGCACATTCTCTAAGTGTATGTCTTTAATTTCATTATTGCTTAGGGTGACTTTACTGATCGAAAGAAGCAGCACCAAAAAAATTGCTAAGCGAAGTCATTGTGGTACTCTTAACAGTCCTAAATGTCAATTTGAAGAATAGGCTGCTTCTTCTGAAGCACTCCTATTTAAAACGGAATGGACAGCAACACTGATGGATGATCAAGGCAGTCTGAATCACACAAGGGGACTTTATGCTTCTGCAAGTGAGAAGGAAAATGCAGAATTTTTTTTCTATCACTCTCACACAGCTATGAAATGCTGTTTACTATTCAAAATGCAAAACTGCCAACCAAAATCTGAGAAGATAATCCATTCTTTCCTTCCACCTGCATTGGTAAGCACCACAAGCTGGGTGGGAACTTCTCCAAATTTTTTTATTCTGTCTCCCTTTGTACATTCTTTTACTACACAAACTGTGTTCTCTAGCTCACCTGTCAGAGAGACATCTGTTACCTTTATAGAAGCCAATGCACATTGCTGTGTGTCACGCTTTAGTAACTCACTGCCAATACTAGGACAAATCTTTTTACAAAGCTTTGTCTGAAAACTCTCTTTTGATCCATCAATCACTAGGGGTACATGTGTTGCCAACCCCTCAACTTCAGACAACAGTGGCAGGTGATCTATGAGCTTAGTTATCTTCTCCCATGCAGCTAAAATGGCACACTACCTCCTAGCTCCCTTGCCAGTTTTTAAACTACCCTGGCAAGCACAGAGAATTAATAACAAAACATCAAGCATCCTGAATGTAACCTTAATGCCCTTGTGCACCCATTCTTCCATTACTTATTCACCTTTCTGCCTCAAGCCAGGGAACTACAAGGATTAGACATAATGCTATACATTTTAAAATGTGGCAGTCCGTGGAAGTCTTAGCACAGGTTTGCAAGACATAGAATTATCATGGTACTACTGACACTTTAAATGTAATGATTTGATATATCAGAAAAGTTCTTTGAGATCCAGAAAAGATGAAGAGAAGAGCTAAGTCTGGAAAATGCGAGTTAAAATAATGGATCATTATATGTGGAAGCATATATCCTTCCATTTCCTTTTTATGTGGTTTGATCATTTCCTTTCTTTGCTGCCCTGAAGAACCTTGGCTGTCAATTGCAAAATCCTCTTCGTATTGACAGCATTCTACTCTATTTATCATCATGCAGAGCCTGTGTCAGCAGATCCAGTGGCCTCTCTGAATATGGCCCTCCCACTGGGTAGATGATGAGCTCGGCTGATCCATCCCTGAAAGTGCTGAGGGAGCTTCCAGCACAGATGGCCTTCTTGCTGATCATGTCTGAGGGTTTTGTTTTGCTTTTTTCCCCCTAAGTTGGCGCATTTAATACAAGATACATGAGAGGCAGTTTGGTCTAAGCCAACAGCAACAACGAAAAGCAGAATTATGAATTAGAGTGCTGCTTTAAAATCAAAAGACAATCACCAAAGTAAAGATATTGTCTGTTCACAGTGGTAAAGAGAAATAATTGTGATATGCATTTATATTTATATCAATACTAATATGTCCAAACAAAGTGTATTTTGTTGGTTGGTCTCAACAAAAAACAATGATTGTGCATTTAATACATAATGTTCTTCTATAGAGTTGTAAATGTTTTTCTAATTAATTTTTTAAGTTGAAAATTATTACAGATCCATTATACATGTGGGGCTTCCATATTCATCATTAATGAAGAGTACTCCCATTTCAGTCCTCAATTCTTAGTGATTGTTTCTCTTACCAATTTCTAAATTTGCCATGGAGTGCCAAGGTCTAGTCCTGTTCAATCTTCTCAACTACATAGAATATGTATCTGCACAGAAACTTGGACCTGGTAATATTAGCCACTCAGTGATTCTTTCAACTGTTCAAATGGAATGACCTAGCTCAACTTATAGAGAACCTGTCATCATAGGATAGAGAAAAATAAGGCACCTGAGTGTCCAAAGCACTACAGCAATATGAATTTGAATGTCCATTTGAAGTTAACATTAGAAATTTAATACTAAAGTGAATTACACGTGGGCAATGTCATGAATGCTCTATAGCATTAAAGCTTAGTAAGAGGATTTATTCCAGGATGACAAATAGGAGATGTAGAAGGGCTGGGGACATTCTCAGGGAATTTCATGTAAGACAGTTTATTCTCATGGAACTGATCTAATGTTGACTCAAATGAAAATAGAAGCAGCAGTATCACTTACCCTTAGGTAGCTGAATTCTTTTAAAATATGTTTTATAAATGCCACATGTCAAAGATGTTAGAAAAAAATTTCAAGAATGCCAAAGCATAAAACTATACTTGTTTGTTCTCATAGGAAAAGCAGGAATCAAATAATACTGAACTTCTTAATGACTATTAAGTTTGTAACATAAAAGTAAACACCAGTTTGTGGAATATGATGAAATATACAGAAAGTACAAGAAGTAAACCAACATCAAGAGCTAGAACTTAAATTATGTTAAAACAGTTTAAGAATATTCAGATATAAAAAGTCACTTGCAAAAGCGGTGGTCATAGTCAAATTTGAAATTTACTCTGCCTAAAAGCATTGTATAAGAGAGTTCCAGTGAGAGACGCACTTTTGATAGTAACAGTGAACACAAAATCCTCACACCTTATAATTAAAATTTTTGTATATTTGTATTATAAGAAGCACCATTTCTTCAAGAATAAACTAGGTACTTTTTCATGTGGAAAATGAACACAACTTTTAGTCATAACTTTGATACATGTTCCATATACCACCCAAAATTTTGCATGCCTTACCTTTATATTAGAGAAGTAAATTTTCAAAATTAGTGACACATACTTTTAACATACCTGAAGATATTTGCTTATTTCTTCCAATAAATATCAATAAAAGGAATGGCAGTTATACATATCATTATTTTAAAAACTATCAGTTTAATTTTAATTTCTAATTAAAATCCTTATCTAAGTTGTTCAGTTCAATAAAAATAATTTAATAAATTTAAGACACTGCCTTCAACTGGCTTATAGTTTAGAGCAGGAGACACTAAATGAATATTTAATATTGCATCTGGGCACTTGGTCTGATCTATGCCAGTTTGCCAACCAGAGTTTGTCCAACATAGAAAGATATGCTGCATATGATCCCTACTATATACTCAGAAATTGAATTATTGAGATGTTCAACAATACACTCAAAGGCATTTCAGATTCTCAAACTTTCCCTATATTCTCTTATTTAAGGAAAAGTGCACAGTGTAAACAAGTTCTTGTACCAGCAGGCTAATAAATCTCATAATTTCATTTAAAATACTTTGAGTCAGTTCAAGAAACATTTATGGAGAACTACCAAATGCTGAGCACTATGCTGACTCCTGGAGATGTAAATAAGATGGAGCTACCACTCTCTGGGGGCCCTAGGTTAGACAAGGCCGATGGAGTGAGGTCCAGAAAGTCTCTTGAGTGCATCCATAAGTCTGCACCATTTCCCTTGGGTTTAAAAACTGTGGACAGCGACAGGGATACTACACAGACCCTATTCTACCACTTCCCTAGGGGTAAATAGAGGCAAAGGGACAATACAGGTCAAGCACTAAGATTATCACATCTAGGGTTCCTGCTGGGTCTGTCTTCTGCTCCATCAGAGAAGAGACCCATAGAATCCCACAGCAGGGACCATTAAAAATGCATATAATGTCACTTTTTAAAGGGCTCTGAGAGCTCCACAATGCAGGACTCTATTACCTCTCTTAAAATGGATCTTTAAACATTCTTAATAAGGCAATGGATGTTCACAGATTTGAAAGCCTCCCATGAAGCTGTTCTTCCCACAGGAATTTGGAAGCAGTGATTCGGCGGGTGCAACAAAGTCTCTGCTTTTCTGGAGACCTTTAGCTCTACCAGACACAGGGTCATGGAATATCTGGTAGACATAGAGTTTAGGGGAAGAAAAGTGGGGATATCAATACACAGGCAGAGAATGTCACTCTTGCCAACTGTCCAAAAATAGAGATATGCCCAACATGTTATTTGAACACCAAAGGATGTTTGGAGGATTCCTAACCACAATGGTGAAGCAGTGTGGGGAAGAATGGAGAGAACTCTTCACAGAGTGAGAGATATTTTAATCTTGAAGAGTCAGTATTTAATCAGGAGCGGTAGGTACTCAAAGAAGGAAGAATTGCATGAGCAAACACAAAGAGATGTGAGAATTATAATTCTGCATATCTAGGAGCCATAAATGTAGTCAGCAGTTATGATAATGTCTATTTTAAGGGTAATGACAATCACTCAATTTCTTAAATGGTCTCTTTGTCCACCAATTAATTCCAAATTCCAATGGCCAATTAAAAACTATCTTATTCAGTGTTTGTGGGCACTTATTGATCTTAGAAGAAGACAAAGCAAAAAGAGGAACATTCATGTTTATAAACAGTCTATGAAATGCTAGAGACTGCTTTCCTTTTCCAATGGAATGAAAACCCTGTGATACAGGGTTTTTGGCTTGTTATTCACAGCTCTATCTCCAGCAAATAGAACAGGAACTGGTGTATATACATACATATATGTGTATGTGTGCGCAGGGGTGTGTGTGTGTGTGTGTGTATATATATATATACACACACACATATCTCTCTCTCTTTGAGATATATACATATCTATCTATCTATATCTATCTATATATATCTCTCTCTCTCATAAGATATATACATATATGTATAGAGAGAGAGAGAGAGAGTTATGGTTGTGGTTATGGTTATATGGCTATGTAGTAATAAATAGGGATTCAATGATAAGACAGATCTGGGACCTGTCCTTACGGAGCTGACATTCTAGTCCAGGGGTTTTAATCTTGGAGATGGAGAATTGTAAACTTCTAGATAGGAAAAAAAATTACATCTTAATTACATCTTTAGTTTTCTTAACCTGTAACTCAAATTTAGCATTAAATAAAATTATGAATATAGGCCATAAACCACCGAGGTATTAGCAGTACCTGTGACTTTGTGAAACATTAAAAATCACAGATAATTACATATCACATTCAAGTTTTGCAGACATCTGAGAAGACCATTTTTGCTCATAATGATTTTGAAACTGTTATTGACACACCATTAGGTTTTGTTATTTAATGCATTAATAAAGAATCAGGTATCTTATCATATCACAAATTTAGTTTTAATACTTTGAAAGTGAATTTCAGTATAACTGGTTACTTTTGTTGTCTGTGTAATTTATTTTATACATTTCAAAGCAGAGTTCTGAGAAAAGAACTACAGACTTCACCAGAATGTTTAACAGGTTAAGGATACCAGAAATTGTTAAGCACTACAGTCTAGAAGGCAGGAAAGAAATTAATTAAACAAGAGATTATTATTCAATGATGTGACAAGTGAACTGATAGAGGAAGAATACGATGTTATCACCATACACGCACATAGTAGTTCAGGGTGGCCTTCTAAGGATTCATGGAGAAGTCATGCCTTGGCTCCCCCTGAAAAACTAGTAGAAGAGTATGAAACATTCAAGAAACTGAAGGATGTTTATTACGAAAGGAACTAGAGTGTGAATGTGTGATGTGGACGTTTGGGTGCAGGAGATGAGGGGTAAGAGATCATCTTAGGCCAAGTGAGAAAAGACTTAAAAGAGTTTGCACTTCATTCTAAGGGTAATGGAAAGCTAGTGATGGGTGTTACAAACTGAGAGTAAAAGATCACTCTGGAGAGAATTGATTTGGGAAGGGGCAAGCACTAAGCCAGGGAAAGCAACACTTATGGTTGCAATAATTTGAGAAGATCAGAGATCTTCATTCTTGTTAGAAAAATAAAGAAATAAAAAAAATCAACATGGTGCTAGAACATCAATGCTTATTATGCATTTATATTCAACTTTATTACTATATTATTGTTGTTATTAGCATAAACTTTATAGCTGTTGCCTAAAAATACATTTATGCTTCTTTCAGTGGCTTAGATAATTCAAAGTAAAATAGAGGAAGTAAGGTAGGAGCTTCAGCAAATGCCAAGTGGCATTTTGGCTGAGAGTTCATGCAGCAAAGATTGCCAGTCACAAATGCCTGCAGAGAGACCCATTTCTAATCATTATCCTAAGCTTACAGTTTTGACATGGTGGACTTCTTGATAACCTGTATCATTTTAAAGGATATTTATATCAGGTGCTTCCATTTCAATTTTATCTTCAGCAAAACCCTCTCTTTTCTGTACTGTTCACCCAGGATGCAATTCAAAATTTTCATTGATTCCATCCAACTTATCCATTATCCTAAAATCAAATGCAGTACATTTGGCAAGATTGTCCAAATGTTTTGCTCTCTCTACCATGTGTTTATTTATTTGGGTACTTTCTATTGATCAAATCTTCAATCTGTCATTTTTCTTTTTCAAACCTTGAATCTGAAACATGATACAACTTTGATATTGATTATATAAGTTGGCAGCAGTTAGTGAGATTTGGAAACCATGTGAGCTGGCCTCTCAGAGCATCTAGTTTCCACTGTAACTAGCCTCATGGATATAAATTCTCATTTTAGTCATACATTTCCAAAATTTGATAAATACTGTGTCATTACTGTAATTACCCTCAATCAGTCCCCTTTTGTGTGGGATGATTGCCATCAGTGTTCTGGTTTCTCCATCTTCCTGTGAGGTGCAAAAGAAAACAAGTAGACCATAGGTAGTGAGTAGTTATCTGTAGTTTATTCATATGGAAAACTAAGAAAGTAACATTAAGAAAGAAAAATTATCTTTTTGCTAGAAAATAAAGTGGTCCCTTAAGTAAATCCAGGAAAATCTATTTTTCCATAACATTTAAAAGATTAATACTTTCAGAGCTACTGACACTTTTGTAAACATCTCAGAGAAGGTTTTGTCATTAGCCTTTCTTTTCCTTACAATGTAAACTTTAATGTTGTATTTTGGTAATGAGAAGAAAGAAGTCCAAAATAAATCCAGGTACTATACAGAAGACACCTTATTAGAAGCATTGATACGTAAAACTACCGCTGGCCAGGCATGGTGGCTAACACCTGTAATCCCAGACTTTGGGTGGCCGAGGTGGGTGGATGGCTTGAGCTCATGGGCAACATGGTGAATCCCCGTCAATACAAAAAATAAAAAGTCCGGCATGGTGGTGCGTGCCTATAGTCCCAGCTACTCCAGAGGGTGAGGTGAGAGGATGGCTTAAGCCCAGGAAGTAAAGGCTGCAGTGAGCCGAGATCACGCCACTGCACGCCAGCCTGGATAACAGAGCAAGACCCTGTCTTGAAAATAAATAAATAAATAAATAAATAAATAAATAAATAAATAAAACAAATGAAAAGAAAGAAAAAAAAGGAAATAGTATAGCATTTGTGTTTAGGTGAAAAACAAGGCATAAGCAAAGCCCGCTAACAATACAAGGGTATGGAATAAAGGTTTATGAGTAATGTACTCCTTTTAGAAGAGAATTGTGGTGTATGTGTAACTTCTATAAAATCAAAGTATTTTGATTCCACAAATATAAATAATCAGGAAGCCTGATTATATAGTGAGCATTCGGGCCTAAGGTTACACTCTAGCTTTCAAATTACCACACCCTAAAGTCTCAACTTTCATGTATTTTTCTTGGAATACCACCTGCCATATTAAAACTTATTCCCCAATTTCACCTCTAATTCATTCTAGTCACTCAAGACTGCAGTGTCCTTCCCATCTGATGCTTTGTTCTCATAATCTGGCTAAATGTCACCTTAAATCAACTTAATCATGCTACCTTTTCTGAAACTATAATGAGTTCCTTTGTGTCTTGTTCATTTCTCTTTTGCAGGACTTGTAATCAGTACCACACCAATGGCAAGTAATTTTATGCCAAGTTCTGTTGTTCACTCTTGGCTTTGTATACTCTACAACAAGAGCATAAACTCCATAACTGCTTGCCTTTTAGGGCCTAGCACAGAGATCAATGTATTTAATTAGTTGATTGCTGATTCAAATTTAAACAATGGAAATTACATACATTTTTGGAACGAGCTGATGCCAAGTTTGAATTCTGCCTCATCTATGTATTCATTTATTGAGCAAATATTTATTGAGCACCTACTATGTGCCAGGAACTATCCTAGATTCAGCAATAATAACACTTCTAAAATCAATAACAATATGCATATATATAAAACCACACATAGACATAAACACACACACATACACACACACACACACACACACACACACAAGACAACACTTCCTATAGCCATGAAGCTTACATTCAAGTAATAGAAGTGGACACTTAAAAAGATGAATTAGATAATAGCATGGCAAAGAAACATAAGAAAAGCAGGCAACAAGGATATGAAGTATAAGATAAAGGAAAAGTTGAATCAAATGAGAAGGTATATTTAACAAAAGACCTGAAGAAGGTGAGGGAGTTATTCCTGAGGACTTCTGTGGAAGAGATTGTTGGGCAGAAGGAACACCAAATGCTGATACCCTGAGTGAGCAAGCAGCTTCTTTACAGTGTTTCAGGGAGAGTGACAAAGCCAAAGTGGGTGGAAAGAGGGAACAAAGAAAAAAAGAGGAGAAAAGGATCTCAGGCAGGTAATGGATGCTACATTTCTTGGGACTTTGCAAGCTTTCATTCTGACTAAGAAAAGGAGTGACATCATCTGACATATTTTAGGATCTGTCTGTATACTAATTAAGAATGGGTGTGGACAGAGACACAGAGGCCGATTAGGAGACTGTGGCAATAATCCAGATGAGAAGATGGTTGAACAGGCACGAGGAGTGGTGAGAAGTGGTTGAACTCAGAATATGTTTTGAAGGTACAGAGAACAGGATTCTGAATGTGACAGAAAGGAAGGGGCCAAAAACCATGCTAAGCTTTTTGACTCTAGCAACCTGAAAACAGAATTGTCATTACTGAAATGAGAACAGAGGAAAGAAGTCAGAGGTGGGAAGTCAGGTAGTGCTCAGGTTTTAACATATTAATTTTGAAGTGCTTATCATTAAACCTCCTACCGGACATATGAAGTAGGCAGTTAGATATGTTGGTATGGAATTCAGAGGAAAGTTATTAGTATTAAGATGGTACTTAACTCATCCCCAGAGAGTGTTAGTTCATAGATAATGAGAGAACAACAAGAGAAATCCAAGTTCTAAACTCTGCCCTATGGCACTGTGATCCTTAGAGATGGTTGAGATGAAAAGGAACCAACAAAGAAACCAAGCACAAGAGTAGCTAGAGTAGCTAGCAAGGTAGAAGGAGAACTAGGTGAGTATGTTTAGATGCCAAGTATCAAATGGTTTTAAGGGAAGAGTGATCAGTGTGGTCAAATGCTAAGGAATGGCCACTGGATTTAACAGCATGGTGGTCGCTGGTGACCTTCTCAAGAGCAGTTTCATTGAATAGAGTAAAAACCTAACTTGAAAGTGTGCAAGAAAGAGCAAAAAGAAAGAAACTGAGGATGGCAGGAATAGAGGACTCTTTCAAGTAGTTTTGATGTCAAGAGGATGGGAATGAGTCAGTTGCTGGAGGGAAAATGGGATTAAGATGGGAGAAATTACAACGGGTATAGGGCGATGCAATAATCAACAGAGAAGATGATGATGCTGGAGACAGAGGAGAGAATATCTGGAAATGTTCTTTAGTAGATAATAGCAGATGGAACCCAGGGTAGACATAAAGGATTTGGCCTTACTTAGGATTCACTCATAGTAACTGAATATTATTATATTACTATTTTATTACTATTACTATTTTATTACTATTTAGTTACTGTGTGGAATATTTGCATGAACAGATATAGTGGTAAGGATTTTTAGAAGTTCTCCTATGAAGGCTTCAATTTTTAGGTGAAGCATGATTCAAGGTCATCTGCTGAAATCAAAGATGTAGAAAAGTTGAGGAAAGAGAAGAAAGGATTAAAAATCATCTAGCAAATTAAGAAAGGGAATGGACTAGGAACATAGAGTACAGTTACAGTTACCAGGGATCATTTAGTATTTAAAGGGAGAATAGTTTGTTTCACTGTCTTTCTTAAGTAGCATTCAGCTGAAAAGATGTAGGCTCAGAGTAACAAAGAACTGAATTTAAGCTGGATTGGAATTTTGCCAAATGAATGTGCCAAATGAATGCCCTTGGAGAGGGCAAAGGAGTTGAGGGTTTATGCATGCATGATTATGATTACCCATAAATTTTAAGCTGGCTTAAAAATCAAGAAAACACATAAAGACAATGAAAGATAGAACAAAAAAAGTAGGACCAATAGATTAATGGTTCTAGTGGGATCAAAGGATTCTTAGAGTATAGCTTTAGAGGGAATTGGTCAGAGGGTAAGCGATTGAAATGGAGATTATGGAGAACTGCAGTTTTTGCCAGTGTCAAAGGTATAAACATGAGAGTGACTGGCTACAGTGTGAAAGGGTGAAATCAAGAGAAATGACAAAGAGGAAGTTACACATAGCCTATGTAAATATTGAGACTACCATTTACTAACTAACTTTTAGCAAGTTATATTTTCTAAGCCTCAGCTTCTTTATAATTAGAATGAGGACAGTAATGCCTCATTAGCTTAAAGTGTGGCTGTGAAGACTCCTAATGATAATGTGTCGAGGTACCTATGCCTTGGAACACTCAGTCTAGACTTTTCAAATTATGTCAAATTTAAATTAGGGGACAAGGATTGTTTCTAAAAACAAAAATACATAAAATTAATATAGACTAAATATTAAGAATTAATTGTTTCAGCATATTTAAATTCAGACATGGCTAATAAATTAAAATAATTGATGCATTGTGAATGAATAAGAAGTCAAATATTTATTCCTAAATCATCTTCTTCATTTATTTCCATAGTAAGCAAACTGTCCAATCTCGTTTTAGTTTTGCAGCATGCAAGACTCATCTAAGCCACTAATTTACTTCTGCTACATTAACATTTTTTAATTTTAAAAATAACTTTAAGATTCATTCTAAGATATAAATAAATAAATTTACAAGGTTTTCTTCCATGAATGAGCTTCTTAATATTAGTCTAGAATCATAAAACACATTTAAAATATAGAATAGGTGCTTTTTAGGAGATGGATATTATACAGGAAGTCAACTCAGAACCTAAATCAATTAACATAAAGTATAAATTAACTAAATACGGCATGGTATGAACAATAACATAAATCTAACTTTCCTAGTAATTTATCACAATAGAAACATTAAATCCTAATAAAATTTAGCTACTTTGTTCAGGAAAACCCAGAATAACAATCTTAGAGAATGAAATTAGGAATAAACTAAAGATTTGGAAAACACAAAATCTTATTTCTTAAAACTCAGAGAGGAAAAAAGGAAGAAACTGTATTTAAATGTATCTACCTGTTGAAATATTTAAATATTTAATATTTAAAATGATGAATCAAGTTTAAGTATGTGTGAAAAATACAGAAAAATTAGATTGTGATGTTGAATGTTAAGCCTCAATAAGTTTCAGGACAACAAATATTTAAAAACATGCAGGAAATTAGGATTATATGAATTTAGGTTTTATTTTAATAAAGATTAGAGAGTAGAGAGAAAAGTGAGCATTTTGACAGAAAAAAATAGAAAGTAATTTGTTTATCTGAAATAATTACTTTCTGAATTAAAAAGTGCCAAATAAACTTTGAAGAAAGAAATTCAGAAATATCTCTAACTTCAGAGCATAAGTGAGTTCCATTAAAGTTAGAGACATAATTTTTTATTTCAACTATATTATTTTTAATGAGAACAATCTTTCAATTGAAAACTTTGAGTTATAAATAATAGCCACTACCATTTACTACCATTTACTATCTACAATGTACAAGTACTATGCTCATTCCTGGTGAGGTCAAACTAGGGAAAAAAACTGTAGAGAAGCTGAATTTGACTTAAAATAAGACAGGATTTTCTAATAATAAGTGTTATAATGAAAATGGAATTGAGTTCCTTGGTAGACATTGTGCTTCTGATCACTGAAGGTATTCAAGCAAAGATTTCATGATATCTGACTAAAATACTTTGTAATGCCAAGAAGAGTATGATACCTAGAGATGAGTCACAAAGGAAAAGACATGCAGGATAGCAGTGTCACAAAGCAAGGTTGAAGAAAAGGCCAGCATCTGGGATGCCAATTTGAGCAGGACGAGGCGGTAATTAGTGGAGATCCAAGTAAGGGGATGAGTTAACAAAGGCCTAAATTGGCAGGCAGCCTGACTGGGTCCAGATGGGCAGATGCGGCCACATCAAAGAGACTCATCAGTTTAGTCGATGACCCAAAGCAAACTTATAAGCCCAGGGCATCTGAGTTCCAGAGGCCGGTGGTGAGAGAGGAGAGCAGAAGAACAGAAATTAGCCCAAAAGAGGCTGGAATTCAAGAACAAGATTTCATCTGCTGGTAGAACACCAAAAGCAGAGCCCGCCTGACAGTGCTGGACCAGGAGATGTTGAAAAGAGCTTCCTCTATGCATTCCTATTTAAGACCTGAGTCAACCTCTCAGATTTAAAACCATCAGAGATAACTAAGTACTTACAATATGAAGATGAGTAATTATACCTTGATAACAAATAAAATCCAAACACTTGATTAACCTCTTCAATGACCTAGCTGTCAAGATGTAGAAAGTATTAGTTAATTGAACTTTGGGCAGAAAATGAAGAAAAGATTTTGAAATGCAACCAAGCTTAATATCAAAAAAGTAATTTATAGCTATTAAACTTCTCAGTCTATTTTCTCACTTACTCAACAATTTAGTGAATCTATTGAAAAGTTTTCTGGATATTGGTTACTATTCAGTCCAAAATGTTTACAAATAAAAATATCGAGTATTTCTTTAATGTTCGGCAAGGTTTTTTACAGGGATATAGAATACATCTCTTCCTCTAGGCTATATCCTACAAGGCAGTTAATTACAAAGATTATGTCATTGAAAAAAATCAACATTTATTTTTTATTTGCTTATTTCAAAACATATTAATTGTTATACTTTTTAAATTCACATTAGGTTTATTTCACTTACATTAAGAATATAAATATTATAGATATTATGTAATATTTTATACACATGTGCACACATTTATACTAAAATCTTACAATAGTGCTATTCAATATAGAATTTAATTAGGTATATCTTAAATTTATCTTTGACTTAAATCACAGTAACTAACATTTGAAATTTTTACCCAAGACTTTTCAACTCAAAAGAAATGGGATCTACCAGGTCACAGGAAATATAGATATGTCTACTTGTCTTTTATTATATTAATATCTCTGTGTTAAAATGTGTATTGAGCCAAGCATATTGCTTGTATAAAAATCACTTATTTTTATACATCTAATGGGACTGTTTAATGGGACCTTTTCATTTTCCATTTCTTAGACTGTTCTTATATACAGTATCTCTGTTAAAAATTACCAAATTCTTGCAGGAGGCAAGGGAGATATTAGTTCCATATTAGAGAGAAGAAGGCTGCAGCTCTGAGAATTTAGGTTATTTGCCACTATGAAATTTAGATATTCTCTTAGCTAATGATATATTGATGTTCACCTGTATAAATAAATACATCTTCAGTATGCATATATACATATAAAATTTTATATAGATGAGAGTCTCACAGGTTACATTAACGTGCTTCATAAGGTGGAACAAAAGTTATTAATTATACATATTAATGTGAAAATTACATTACACTAAAAAGTTAACTCTTTTAAATGTATTAAGGCATAACTGAAGTAATTAAATCAATAGGCTCCTCTGAGAAATATTTTAGATCAATGTTCATGAACAGATCAATAAATTGTCTATCATAATTCCATTTTTAATTAGTTAAGCAACACACATTGTGTATCTTCCAGATAAAGAACACTTCATGAGCTCCTAATGATCCTTGCTTGGAACCTCAAAAATGTAGAAAAGGTGGCCGAGTTCTCAAAGTAAGCTTCTGATATAGTTGGTAAATTGAATAGATAGGTGATTGTGATTGGTGCTATACCAAAAAAAAAAAAAAGAGAGAGAGAGAAGAGCCATGATTACTAGTATCTTGGAGGTTACAGTTGAGACTAGCTCTCACTTTTACATTTGACCTTTCTTAGATTTGAAAAAAACAAAAGGTACATTTGAAGAAGAGAAGAATGAGGAATTTGGGCATAGAAAATTAACAGACCTGTTCATCTGCTATATATGATTGGAATTTTACTGTAGGATGCATTATTACCTACTTATGCTTGATGCTGCATTTATTTAACATGCAGATTGGTAATCTAGTGGCTCTCATTTATATTACCAACAGAAAATGTTAACATCCTAATTGATAGATTTACATGATATGACATTTCATCATAGTTTTTCTTAGCCTTTGAGGCATATAAACCTGATTATTAAAGACATGTTATGATGTAAAGCTGTCTTTTTTGTTTTCCCTACTAAATAAGTGTAACTTCATGAACATCAAATGTTCTTGCTTCTGATTTATTAAAACACACAAACACACACGCACACACACACGCACGCACTAGACCACTGGACCATCCTCAGGAAATGACACATATGACACATCTCCATGTTAAAGGAAAAAAGCAGAATCCCCCACTTAACAAGTTTATAAAACTATGCATTTTATAGTATTGAAAAACTATGCATTTTATAGTATTGAAAAAGAGATAAAATGAATTCTAGTTAAGTTGTATACTCCTGCACAGAAAAATAACAGTAGACATAAGGCAGCCTTCATAAAGATTGTTAAAGTTTCAAGAAGGTAAATAAGTCACAGCTAACAATAGTTGGTTGGAATGAAGGGAAAAATTATTATAAAAATAAATTTATTTTATATGGATGATTGCACAATTTTAAAATTCTGAGAGCATGGTGGTAGCTGTTGGTAAACTAATGGCCTTCATTTTTTAACTGCATTCCTTCTCTTTTTGGAATGGTAGAAAAGTATGTTTTACTTGAAAACTATTTCTATGTGAAAGCCACTGGGAAGCTGTATTAGATGTAAAGATCATTGCAGTGGGATTTTCAATTAAATGACTGGAACACAGCAGTTTGCCTTTTTTCCAAAGAGAACATAAAAATGACTGCCAAGAAAAAAAGAAATAACTGTTGATACCTATGAATATATAATATAAAAATAGGCTTTAGAGAATCTCTGTATCCTCATAAACTAAAGCAACTAATCTCAGGGACTATGCTGTCTTAGACACAGAATTTTATAATTTGAAACAATTTTATAATGGACTGAGAATGTATGCAAAATTATAGGCATAATATTTTAACTTAACACTTTGTTACATTGGTTATTTTAAGCTGGCCTTTCCTCATTCCATTTCTGTAATATTGACTTTTAATATGATATTTATTTGGGAATGAATAGGCTAAAAAGAAATCAGAGTACTGTTCTACAGACACTCAGTATTAGCTAATGAATGTGACTCATCAGTGAAAAGATTGATTTGGGAATAGAATATAGATAGAAAAGGCGAAGCGATCATCCATAATCTAGTAAGGCAACTCACTCACCCATACTGCTGGTTAAGAGGGAAAACATGAACAATTAAGTGTCTAAAATAGCTTTCCAATCAGTCAAAACTTCAAAAATGCCTAAGTAGTGTAAAGACCAAGTGGAGGGCAAGAAATCAGAAAAAAAAAAAAAAAACAAGCCACAAAAAGAAAAACCCATATCAGAAGCTGAATTTTGGAATAACTAAGGCAAAAGGCATTAGCTAAAGTCAAACATCGCCATAAATTAAATGACTGAGTTAGCATAAAAGCCAAAAACAAAAAATTCAAGAATGCAAAAAGGTTAGTATATGTGATCAGCTGCACTTCCCTCTGGCTCTGGACTTCCTTGACCCTAATAATTGCTAATAGCTTAGGAGGTTACCCCATCCATAGACATTTACATTTTAGTAAGGATTTATGAAATTTTAAAAGCCTTCTCGACACAAATGTATATTCTACTATTAAATAACAAAATGTCAGATTCTGTGAAGTTATTTTGTGGCAGACAGCATTCCTTAGTAACCCATAAATGTGGCCTAACTGGAAACGAAGGGCTTGACCCAAGATTCCATTTAATCAAGAAATTTAGAATAAAATATAATTAGATTAGAGAGGCCTTAAAACAACAAAGAACCAAAGCAATTTGTAATTGCAGAAGAGAAATTCAAAGCTAGCCTGATTTTATAATCCAATAAAAGTAATTTGTATTTTTTTCTTGTTCTCTTTAGACCAGTAACTGTAAGCTTTTGTTTGTTTTAGTTAAAACATTTAAACTTCCCGTTAAATAAGATGAACTGAATTCTTTGTTTGTTTGTTTGTTTGTTTACCACCATTTTCTCCAATATCCTACAAAATGACAATAAAAAAGGAATATAGGTGGTTGAGATATGGTCATATCCCCACATAATAGGAATGGGAGAACAAAATTTGGGGGCCAGTAAAGCAGAGAGATTTTAGGTATTTAATTTAGCAGAGCAGAGGAAGCTGATGACTAGATCAGAACAGAGAGATAGAACAAAGGAGAACAAACAATTCAAATCACAGAACCCATCAGAAAAGTTCAAGAATGGAGGTACCAGTTTCCTTGAAAAGAAGACCTCTGGGGCTGGAAACAGGTATATTGATTGAAAATGTATTTTAAAACTCAAACTCCCCATTTCTTTCATAAGTCAGGTAAATGGCATTTGCCCATCTCTCATCCTGTACAAATCTGAGCGTTTACTTTTTGAAGAGAACAAAGCAAAGATATTCCAGACTTGCAGACACAAAACAGTTTAGAGAAGATGTGCCATGAAGAAAACAGGCTGTGAAATGAAATTTTGTATATTGAATGGTACCCAGGTCTTCTAGTGAGCTTTTTAGTGCCTTATTTGTAAATATTAGTGCACAGCCACTGAGAAATTCAAGAAAAGTGCCCCAAAAAAGTCCGAACACTTTAACGAGATAAGAGATGGTGCTACATATGCATGAAACAAGAACAGGAGACTATAAAAGGGAATATTCAAAAAACAACAAAAAAGATAGCTCTTAAAAATTAAAAAAAGATAACAAAAATAAATATAAAAAGGAATTGAAGTGTAACATTGACAAAATATTTTAGAAAACTAAAGACAAAGGAAATATAGAAGTGAAAAACTTAAGAGATATTGAGAATCAGTCCATGACACCAAATAGTCAAGCAATAGTAATTCCTAAAAGAGAAGATAGAAAACTAAAAATTTCAGACTCTAAGGATAAGAATTTTCAAATTGAACAGAGCCATGGATGGCTCAAAACAACAAATGAGGGAAAAAATCCTTACTTATGTCATTATGTAATTTAAGAACACTGGGAATAAAGAGCAGACCCTAACTGCTTTCAGAGAGGGTAGTAAAATGATCTAATACAAACAACGGGAATACAACAACATTGTGTATTTAACTATCTCCAAATTATAACAATTTTATTGGAAGCATAAGAATGAGAGAGTTAAGGTAAACAGATGTGAATTGTATGGAATCTAGGCTCAGTCCTCATCTTTTATGATGAGATATCAATAGATAATGTTAAACATTGAAAAAGAGTCAAGATATAGCAGTACAAGTATATTTTGAACTTACACATTTAGACATTTATAAAGAAGTCAAAATCATCAGAAACTTCTAAAAGTTTCAAGTGCTTACCTCTGAGGAATAAAAATTGAGGTTACAGAGGAAAAATCTTTTTCTTTCTATGTCTTGCAGAACTAGCTGTCTTGATAAACTGGTATCAAACTTTGATTAATTTTCATTAGCAGTGTGTTTTGATGTCAATTTCTGCTTTGGTTTTTATGAAGTTCAAAGAGACCTATACATACCCAATTTTTTTTTTCAGCTCTGAGAAGTTGTTCGCTTGTGTCTTTTTTCTCCTTCTCTATTACAAATTCTTGGGTTTATCTCTGTCCATTATTATTCAGACTCTAGTTACTCATATAATAACTCTCCATATTTTATCTTCTACTCTAATCATCTTTGCTCACATTGTCTGCCCTTTGCTTACTTCCTTCATGTTCTGAATACTTCTCATAGTTACCTTCTGTTTAGCTTCAAATAATCTGTACAGCCTGTTACCTTTTACTGTTTTCAATGTTAATTTTATTTGATCTACTTCAATTTTCATATCTCAGTCCTCTCTTTTGAATCTGTCTTGCTCTATTTAATAGAAAATAGCTATTTCTAAAATTTATTTCTTTGTAATATATTAAATCTGATTAAAGAGATAGATCCTACTCTGCATTTCATAGTGTTGTTCGTGTGCGTGTGTTAAAAATCTTTTCCATTGATCTAATATTATTGTTCTCTATTTATTCATCCATGAGTTGGATTTGTTGATCTTTGTTTTGGGGCTCAATTAATTTTGAAGGGCTACTTTAAAACACACCCCTAGAGTCCTGGTTGAAATAAATTAAAATGCTACTCATATCTAGAACCAGAGAGAGAAAAGAAAAGATAAACAATAATATGGGCAACTTTTAATTCCCCTGTGGCCCAGGCACTTGAAGTCCTTTCTCCCTGGATCCAAGGTTGGAAGGCAAAGAGAGAAGAGAGAGAAAAGGCAAGTAAAGATCAATTTGCACTGGGAAGTTATGGTACTAAGACTCTTCAGAATTTGTAATAATCTTCATTCTTTTTTATTATTGTGGCTTGATCTAAAATATTTTAACTGTGATAAAGAAGTTGAGGAATGTCAAGGTCTTTGAGCATACCTGTAATTCAATCCTTTTTCCCAAAAGCTGTAAAATCAGATATACAGACAGATCAGATCCACAGACAAACAAATTCTTTAAAAACTGATAGAGATTTTGATCAAAAATATATTTAAGTCCATCTTCTCCCTAAATATAAATAAGTACATGTCTAACCGTCTCACAAGTAGTAAAATGCAGATTCAATCTATAAATCCCCTGAAATTTAAAATAACTGCTTATCTAAAAGTCTGCTAACTAATAAAAATAAAACACTAATAACAAAGCGGGAACAGAAAGATCTACAGCTAAATTCCTAAGATGACGGCAAGTGTAGAATTTAATGAATTCCAAGGAAAAACAAATAGCTTCACACATATTTAAAATTTTTTATTCAGGTAACCAAATAAAAATGAAGTTAGGTCAGTTAGTCATCATTTCTAAGTTTTTATTTATTTATTTTTGAATATAGTATGAATTTTATTTGATAATTATTTGTTAATATCGTTCATTAATTGTGACAAATATACTGCACTGAGGTAAGATGTTAAAATAGGGAAAACTGGGTGCAGGGTTTTTGGGAACTCTCTGTACCCTCTTTGCAATTTTATGTAAATCTAAAACTTTAAAATAAAAAAAATTGAAAGTTAACTTATATTTTATTCTAACACACTTTCTTATCTGTTTTTATTTTCATAGCTACATAATAGTTTTACATATTTATGGGGTACGTGTGATACTTTGATACAAGCATACAATGTGTAATGATCAAATCTAGGTAACTGGGATATCCATCACCTCAAACACTTACCATTTTATTGTGTTGGCAACATTCCAGATTTACCCTTCTAGTTATTTTAAAATGTGTAATAAATTACTGTTAACTAGAATCTCCCTATTGTGCTACTAATATTGTTTGGCTCTGTGTCCCCACTCAAATCTCATCTCAAATTGTAATTCTCACTTGTCAAAGGAGGGACTTATAATCCCCACATGTTGAGGGAGAGAGATGATTGGACCATGGAGGCAGTTTCCCCTACGCTGTCGCGTGATAGTGAGTGAGTTCTCACAATATCTGATGGTTTTATAAGGGCTCTTCCCCTTTACTTCACTCTTCTCTCTCTTAGTGCCAAATGAAGAAGTCCTTGCTTCCCCTTTGCCTTCTGTCATGATTTTACGGTTCCTGAGGCCTCCAAAACCATGCAGAACTGTGAGTCAATTAAACCTCTTTCCTTTATAAATTACCCAGTCTCAGGTAATATCTTTATAGGAGTGTGAGAATGGACTAGTACAGCTACCAAACACTAGATCTTATTTCTTCTATCTTTACTGTATTTTTGTACCCATTACCCATCCCCTCTTTATCCTCCCCTCCTGACTACTCTTCCAAGCCTTTGGGAGCCACCATTCTTTTCACTACCTCCACAAGATCAATTTTTTTTAACTCCCATATATAAATTTTTAAAGCAGTTGCAAAGATTTAAGGATAAGGTTGTTATCTGATTGATAACAATTCATTGGTTTCCATTTTTTCTCAGTGTGTTCCACTGATCCATCACTGTAGACCTATAAGGATTGGGAAGCCTTTCATTTTGTTTTGCTTCACAGCTTTCATCTGTCCCGCATGGAGTTTTACTTAAGGTCTCCATGTTAGAACAGCTTGTCTCCTTTGAACCCAAACAAATAACATCCATGTATTAATTTTCTACCTGCAATAATAACATGACAGCCTTGTTGTGGGTGACAGTTGCAATCACTTAACTTAGTTTTCGCTCTGGGAGATAGCTTGCCAATTGTTCCCCTCTTTCTTTTTTCTCAGAAGAGGTGAAAGAGAGGGAGAAGTAGTTCTTGACCCAAGAGACAGGTTCAGCTGCTCTCACTAACCATCTGGCCACTATTGGAGAGGACCTAATAAACTCCAGGCAATGACATTTGCCATGCAAGTCAGTTTAATGAACCTGCCACAGAAAGCCCATCTTTAAAAAACCACCCTGTTAGGTCCTGGAGGCATCAGTCTTCAAGAAGGCTAAAAAGGGTGCACATCTCTGTCAGTAACAAAACATAACCAAGCCTCTTCTTGATGATGGGTTAGGGGGAGAAGAAAAGGAAATTCCATAAGGAGCTTTCTCAAAATATACCTGACCCCAACCTTCCTCCTGAAATACAGCTGAACTACTAAAAAGAACTTATATATAAATTGTAAAGCCTGCCTGAATATTCAGATAATTCCCCCACCCCACCCTAGCATCTTTCCGAGTTTCACCTGACTCCTCAAGTTAGTAGTAAGCAGACTTTTGGCATAAGCCAAAAAAAGGATAAGTTTGTAGGTCGCTTTCTCCAAAATTATTTTTATGAGAAAATGTAATATCTGAAACTCTGTTAAGCATTTTTTTTAAAAAAAAACTATTATTGATTACTGCTTATTTTTTTATGGCTACGATTTCTGAAGCTGTCTAGCATGTATGCAATCCTGATTGTGGTGCTACAATTTTTAGCAAATTTATATGCAAGATGAGTGGAGGGAGAGGGTTGAACTATTTGGGAGCGATGAGTTGCATTTTTACCAGAGCACAATTCCCCTTCCCTCAGTTATAAAATTAACCATGCAGGCATTCTTTATGTAGTTAGATGAGAGAGAAAGCCCATGATCAGCTGTTAAGAGGGCTGCAGGGAAAACAGCAGCACAACTGAGATTCAAGGGTAAGGAAAATGTATTAAAAACATATTGTGACTTTCAGATTTCCTTCACCAGTCTTAGACTATAGAAGAGATATAAATGAAAATTCTTATTGCAACTTATCTGGAAGGCAGAGGCAGACAGAGAGACCTCTAATCTATCTCTTTAGTTCCTTTTTCTCTCACCCCATCTCCCATATTCTTTTGGCGTGGCAAGTCCCAAATGTCACATCCGCAGAGGCAGCCTCTGGTAGTAGCAGCTTCGAAGCCCCATCCTGTCAGTGAACGAAGGGGTGACTGTAATTGCTCAGTCTGGGGAGGATTTTCTTAATGCCCACCTATGAATAAGAAAATGGCATTGTCTATATGTTTTATTGTTTTGAAAAAAATGAGACTCAGGTTGGGCTGCCCGACAAAATACAAGACACCCAGTTAAATTTAAATTTCAGATGAACAATGCAGCATGTTTTTTGGAAAAATGTTTTACAAATGTTGCATGGGACATATTAAAAAATATTTGATATGTATCTGAAATTCAAATTCACCTGAGCATCCTGCATTTTTACCTGCTATACCTGGCAACCTTCAACTCAGACCACATTAAAAAACTAGGCCATGATGAAGCAGGTAAATGACATTCAGGGTTTATACTCACTTTCCAACTGTTAAGTGCTTTCTATGGGCTCGAATTCACAGAGACCAGCACCCTTGTGGTACCCATTTGTTCTGCTCCTACCCCTGAGTTTCACCTCCTCCCCTCTCCCCCATGCTTTTTAGGAAAGGAATCTGCAGACGGTGATTTTAGAGTAAGATGTTCCATTACCGCACTCAGGGTGGGTGCCTGGAAGGGTGGGAGAGTGCGAGCAGGAGAAAAGAAAACAGACGAAGCAAATTTTCAGTACCTCGCATCTTGCCAAGGATGAGCTCTGTTTAGTTAGAACATATTCTTTTTTTTCACAAAGACCTTTGAGTTCCTTCAGGGAGCCAGCATTCCTTTGTTTTCTCCGCATGATTGCCCACTTGCTGGTGGAATCCCTTCTCGGTTTCTACCTGTGTTTCTCCACCCTTCACCATGTAACATAAAAGGGTTCCTTTAGCTTTATTTGATACGAATTTATGGGTAAAACAGGTTTGGTGGATTTGTTGTGACTAGTTGGCAATGAAAAATATTATTCCACTACCTGGGACCATCTTCTAGTGTGATATCATAGTGGTTCATGTGAGGACTTGGGACTCAGCCACACCTTGATTTGAGTCCCTTCTCTGTTACCTACTACCATCTTTGTCTTTTTAGGAAATTGACATAACTTTTATGAACCTAATTTTTTATCTTTGAAATAGTAATAGTAGTGACTTAATTGGGTCTTGGAGTGCATTAAAAAAGAATATGAATATCAAGTGACGAGCAGGATGGGAACACAATGTCCCTCTTTCCTCTCCACTTCCCTATAGGGCTGTATCACAAATAGTTAATATTGTTAACCCAAATTAGAACTCTGGGCTTCTGATTCATACCCTTCTCGCTAAATCATTCTGCTCATAAATAGAGATATTTTTATAGATTTTGGAAGGGAAGATTATGAAAAAGGGCTTTGATTCTTACTTAAAAGAAAGAAATTGGCCTGGCACGGTGGCTCACGCCTGTTAATCCCAGCACTTTGGCAAGCCAAAGCAGGCGGATCATGAGGTCAGGAGATCGAGACCATCCCAGCTAACACGGTGAAACCCCGTCTCCACTAAAAATACAAAAAATTAGCTGGGCATGATGGTGGGCGCCTGTAGTCCTCGGGAGGCTGAGGCAGAAGAATGGCGTGAACCTGGGAGGCGGAGCTTGCAGTGAGCCGAGATCGTGCCACTGCACTCCAGCCTAGGCAACAGAGCGAGACATGGTCTCAAAAAAAAAAAAAAAAGAAAAAAGAAAAAAATTAGGAATGACCAGCTGGTCTCCTCATCTAGGCTGGGAAATAAATACCACAGTTATCCTGAGGAGTGAGACATGCCATTTTTTATAAGGGTAGAGGGAAATGGGGGAAGGAAGAGGAATCATAAAACTACCTCTCATCTGTTCCTATTCAGACAATGGAATAACTGAAGATTCTTAATAAAGAAGATCTCATCCATTAATTTGTTTCATATTTAGCAATGCTATGTAGGTTTGAAACATTTTCAGGAATTGAACAGTGGTAATAAAATTCATGTAAAGTGAAGAAAATTTCAAGGAGGAGATTGATACACAGACAACCCTGCTTGTACTTTATGAATAACTCCAAGTGGATAAGCAATCAATATTTTCCCCTGGAGAAACATGGTGTTGGGACACTATTGCGTTGCTTAGTTCCAGTTCTAACTAGGCTCTAGGAAAGCCCCTAACCAATAAGGGTGGTAAGTGGATAGGTTCTGGAGTCAAGAAATAAGGCTTTGAATAAGGGCTCTGCCACTTACCAGGTATGCAACATTTGGAAAATTTACCAAAACCCATCTAACCCCTCATTTTCTTACTGGTATAAAATAGGATTCCAGTAGTGTTCTTCTCTCCTCAGAAAGTGCTGAGTGCCTAATATGTGCTTGGCTCTGTGCTCAAAGTGCTGAGGACACATGAACAAAACAAGATAGACAATGACAGATCGTAACAGCATGAAAAAAATAAATAAGAGGACATGAGAGAGACAAACTCTGTCTCGTGAGAGAGACAGAGTGGGCGGTTGCTTTAATAGGTGGTCCTGGAAAGCCTGTCTTTCAGGTGATATTTCTGCTGAGATCAGAATATAAGAGAGAATCAGTCCTGCAAAGAACAACAATAGCAACAACAAAAAAAGGCAAAAACCTTCCAGGGGATGAAACAGCAAGTGCAAATGTGCTGAACCAAAAAAGAACTTGATGTGTTGCAAAATGAGCAAGGAAGGAGGGGTGTGAGTTGAGGTCAGTGAGAGAATCAAGGCCTTTAGCACATGGTGAAAAGTTCGGGTTTCATTTTAAGTGCAAAGTAAGTCCATGAAAATTTTTAAAGGGATGGCATGATCTGCTTTATACTTTTGAAAAATCACTGTGGCTGCTATGGGGGAAAATGGATATTAATGTCTGGTACGTAGTGTCAAATAAATGCTAGTAATTAATAAACTATTATTTATGTAATGGTACCTCTGCTACACATTAGTGTTGATATCACTATTGATTCACACTCAAAGTATTAATGAAAGTGTCCTGTGTATGATGAGCCTGTGCAGAAATTAAAATGATACGGCAACTACTACTAAGTAGGATAAGTTATTCTGCAGCAAATGTTGCCTTGTGTGTAGGCTTGAGCAAGTTAATCTCTATGAATTTCAGTACTTTGATTTGTAAAATGGTAATAATAGTAAAGCAATTGTAGGATTTAAATGAGAAAACGTATATAAAATACGTAGTAGAGTGACAGATAGACAAATAACTAATATTACCCATTATTACCATTTTAAGTGTACACACAAAGGGAAAAAAATAATTGGCTAAATTTTTTAGCCTCAGACTCTTAAGAACATGAAATATATACAGAAATAAATGCATAGCAATTAGTATGAGCATCTATTCTCTTACATTCCTATATAGCCCTTTCCCTTATTCCTTTCACTATAGGGAATCTCTCCCAATTCTCCAGTTCATGGAGAATCCTTACCAAAAATGGGGTAGATCTTGTTTTCCTATAACCACAGAGGTGAATATATGGCCCAGATTTGGACAAACTACAATATTCCCTTCCCAGCCATAGTGATTGGTTCAGAGTAGGGCATGTGACCCAAGCTTGGCCAGTCAGGATCTATCTATGGACTTATCTGCCACAGCAATAAGAAAAGACTGCTGCTTTCCTAGAGTGGAAATGCAGATAAGTTGAGTCTAGGGCTACCACTAGCCCTTTTTGCTTGTTGAGAGATAGAGCGACAGAGTCCTGACAACAGTATTTAAGGCTCTGAACCAAACAATACCTAAAACCAGCCTTCCTACCTGACATCTCCAGTTACATGAATCAATAAATACTCTTTTTGCTTAAACCGGTATGATGAATCAAAGATTCTTGTCTAATGGACCCATGCAATTTAAGATCAGTTCTAGAAGTACATTCATCCATTTGGGGCACAAATTTGCTATTCCCCAAAACAAATCCTTTACTTGGTTTAGGAAAAGGGATTGAGAAATAGTGTTAGGTGCAAAAGAAGTGTTGATAGTTAAGACTCTATTATCTAATGGAAAGGTAGATGGGAATGTTTCCCTTCCCAGATCCCTGCTATTCTTCCAAATACTTTTCATCTGTCCTCTCATCTGACACCCGAATGCCCTCATGTGTCGGGTCACCTTCAGTTATGAGAGCTTTCTGAGTCTTTTCTGCTGCCTAGTCCATCTGCTGTTGATGCCGCTCCAGCTGTTACTGCTGAAAGCTGAGTACAAAACTTTTAAATACACTGCCAAGTATGTTTAAGGGGTTTATATGAATGAAAAACAATGAAAAAAAAATATGTGGATGAGTCCTAAGAGGATTTCTTCTTTCTCACTTCTAAAGCATTAACAGAGTTTGGAAATAAAGTCTGCTATATTTAAGTTCTCAATAAATATTTTAGAAAATCAAGATAGCTTCAAGAAATGTATAATTTTAAGGCCTTACCTTCTTATGAAATCTCACAGACATTTCAAATGATTTAGTTTAATAGTGTGTCAAGATATTTATCCATTTATTCAGGCAATAAAGCTACACATTTCCAGGAATGAATTTAATTAAACACAACTCTTCCTGCCTAGCACCCCTCCTTTAATGCTTACCATGCTTTTGACCCCAACTCACACTCTGCATGCACGTGAGATAGCATGATGTAACAAGAGGCAGCACAGTATGATAAGAACATATGGGCTTTGGATTTCCTATTCCCAGATCTCTGCCCACACGTCCTAGGTCTATCGACCTTGGGCCAGGCACTTCACTTCTCTGTCCATTGGCCTTCTTGTCAGGAAAATATTACCTATCCTGTAAAGTTGTTTGTATTTAAAAATAGTATTAATACAGGTGTGTTGTGATATAGTTTGGATATGTGTCCTCGCCCAAATCTCATAGTGAAATGTAATCCCCACTGTTGGAGGTAGGGCCTAGTGGGAGATAATTGGATCATGGGGGTAGATTTCTCATGAATGGTTTACCACCATCCCTCTTGATACTGTTCTCATGATGGTGAGTGATTTCTCATGAGATCTGTTTGTTTAAAAGTGTGTACCACCTCACCCCTCGGTCTCTCGCTCCTGCTTTCACCACGTAATGTGCAAACTCCTGTTTCACCTTCTGCTATGATTGTAAGCTTCTAGAGGCCTCCCCAGAAGCAGATGCTTTCTGTACAGCCTGCAGAACCATGAACCAAATAAACGCCTTTTCTTATAAATTACCCAGTCTCAGATATTTCTTTATAGCAATGCAAGAATGGCCTAATACACGATGTCTCATAGTGTCTTACATATTATGATAGATTATTTCCATCAGTAGCAGAGTATAGTGGTTAAAAGCTCAGGCTCTGGCTGGGTGCAGTGGCCACACATATAATCCCAGCACGTTGGGAGGCCAAGGCAGGAGAATCACTCGAGGCCAGGAAATTGAGACCAGCCTAGGCAACTTAGTAAGACCCCATGTCTACAAAAAATAAAAATAAAAAATTAGCCTGGATGGTGGTGCATGCCCATAGTCCTAGATACTCAGAAGGAAGGCTGAGAAGGGAGGACTGTTTGAGCCCAGGATTTCAAGCCTGCAATGAGCTATGACTGTGCTACTGAATTCCAGCCTGGGTAAGAATGAAACCCTGTCTCTTTAAAAACAAACAAACTAACTCAGGTTCTGAAATCCAACTGCTGGGGTTTGAATCCCAGCCTCTTCACTTACTAGCTTTGTTGTATTAGGCAAGTTGCTTATCCTCTCAAAGCAGCAATTTCCTCATCTTTAATGGGGAAATATTAATAGTATCTATCTTGTTAGTGTGCCATGGAGATTAAATGAAATGTTGGTAAATCATTATTTTTCTCAAACTTACTCAATGAAATAGTAGTGAATTATCACAAAAGCAACATTCTAGTTACAGGATAACCTGGAAAGGGAATTAAGAATTTTTGAGTATCTAGTATGGACCATGGCTCATGACTAGAGCAGTGAAAAAACTTATCATGGTGTTTACACATCTGCATTCATATAGCATTGATACAACATTTGGGTGCTTTATAGTAATAAATCTGAAAACTAGCTCAGTGTTGTGGCCAGAGTAAAGTAATAGTTTTTAAATTTTTTTTCTATTCATTCCTTTACAACTAGAGCAAGATGTGTCAAGTGTATCATACATTTCCAAACACTGTCATTTAAAGAGGACACTTTAAATTTTCATTAAATCTCATAGTGACAGTTGTAAATGATAGGATAAATTCCATTTCAAAATAATTACCAATATTTTCTGTAAATTCAGTAGATTCTTGTAAGATTTATATTTTGAATACATTACAGAATATCATACGTTATATTTATAGAGCATTTCTTGCCTACCTGTGCCTTCTAATTAATCTTACATATTAACAAAAGGAAGATATTTCTAGTAGTGAAGATAAGTGTACGTGCAGAATCATATTATTACAACATAGAAATCTGTAAGCACAATGAAAAACAGCCAAAGGACATGCACCAAAAATTAAATCCAGTGGAAAATATGGCAATCATTTTAATTTACTGAAGCAAGCACCTACACAAAGCAAGAACACAGAGCAGTGATACAAATGCTCTAGAATAGAGTTCAGGAAAGTAGTGTAAGAAGAAAAATAAATGGAAATAAATGTGGAATTAGAAAGACAAAGGAGAATCAACATTGCTAAAAATACAGCATGGGTCATAAAAAGTGACCAAAATAAAATAGACAGGTAAAGATTTTTTCAAGGATTAGACAGCAAATTACAGGTACAGAAGAGAAGACAGGCACAGGAGATCCCCAGAATACATAAATTGAGTCCCAAGTCTTGGTTAGAAAAAGATGATGTTTGGTTTGAAGACTAATGAGCTAGAACTTGCCTGTGCCACCCTCATATGCAAATGTCCCACAGAGTGTTGGAAGTGCAGGTCTGTTACTCAGGGAAGAGATGAATGCTACTTCACTATTACATTTGAGTGGCCTGGGTAACCTACTGTACAGCAAAATAACCTGCATGTCTGGCGGGTCACAATTCCATCCATTATAACCACTAACACTCACAGGTGAAGAATGAATCTTCATCTTGCTGGCTTGCTATGTTATTTTTCTCCAGCTATTCAATTAATATTTTATTACATATAATAGTAGTAACAGAGATAATTCAGATGAATAGCATTCCCAGAATGTTCACAAACAGCCTCTAAATAAAGCTTTTGTCACCTTAGAGCATAAAATGCCTGCCTAGAGCAATTACATGACAAATACGACTTTCACATACTGACATCTTCCCTTCCTGTGCAATGGAGAGGGCATAATGGGAACCAAATGGCCAAAGGGCAAGGAATAGGACAGAAAAGGCAGGCACAGAAGGGCTTGAGCTAATAGCCAGACATAAGTAACCTTTACTCCATGATGCTGACATCCATTTAATATAGGCCTCTGAAAATTGCTAGCAGTTTGATATGGGATTTTAGAAGTCATATGTTTTGAAATTTAACTAATCCCTTGTTTTTAATCTAATTTTTTACGCGTGTGTAACAAAGTCAAGCTACATTAATTAGGTAAATTTCATGACCACGCATTTTATACAAGGAAATCAGGACAATGGGAAACAATTTTTCTCTTCACCTTTCTAAGGTACATAGATTAAGGACCGAAAAAGCAGCCATTTGGGTTTGGACACTGTCAGTTTATTTTAGTATATAATTTGTTCTTTGAGGCATGGTGAAACATTTATGATTTCAAGAACTAGGGCAACTAAGGGTGGAAAAGTGGAAATGGCTCTTTACTTATTTATGTGCATGCTCTGATTGAAAGACATACAGGGAAGAATTTCAGAACCTGTGGTCTAATATCATACTATCTGATTTTGGATCCTGGCTCTAACTCTTACTATTTATATGACCTTGTGTAAGGCAGTTAATATCTCTGTACCTCCATTTCCTCATCTGTAAAATAAAAATGATCATGAGCCTATTTTGGTGACAATTAATCTCATAAATCACTCATAACAGTACTCAGCACATAACATGCACTCAATTAATTTTAACTCTCATTAATTGCATCTTTACAAGCAATCAGAAAATTATACTTTCTTACTGAAAAATACAATCTTAGGTATCATTGACAGTGTGGCAAAAATTCAATTAAAGAATACTTATATTTCATATTCATAGTTCAAATATAACATGTGTGGGAGTTTCTCTACTCTCTGAGGGGTGATAGGCACATGAAACGCACCTGGGTAGGGGGTAAGGATAGATAAAATTGCATGAAAAGTTTTATTTTATAACATGTATACATTATCATACATTATTATATTTAAATCTCTCAGCAACACAATGAAATAAATAGGTATTACTATTATCTCTGATATGCATTGAACTGTGTCCCTCTAAAATATGATATTTTGAAATTCTCACCCTCATTACCTCAGAACATGAACTTATTTGGATGTAGAGTCATTGCAGATGTAATTAGTAAGATGAAGCCATCCTGGAGCAGGGTGGGCCTCTAACGTGACTAATATCCTTATAAGAAGGTGGTTATGTGAAGATGGAGATACACAGGAAGAACACCGTGTCACCACAAAGGCAGAGGTTGAAGTTATACTGCTCCAAGCCAAAAAATGACAAAGATTGCCAGCAAACTACCAGAAACTAGGAAGAGGCAGGGCAAGAGTTCCCTCCAAGCTTCAGAGGGAGCATGGCCCTTCAGAGGGAGCAGACATCAGACTTCTAGCCCCTACAATTGTGAGATAATAAACTTATGTTGTTTTAAACTACCCAATCTGTGGCACTTTGTTTCTACATCCCTAGGAAACTGAAATAATCCTCTTTTCACAGATAAGGAAACTCAGGCCTAGTGAGTAAGATCACACAACTAGTAGGTAAAGGAAGCCATTTTTGGATTCAAAGCACAACTTTTTCTATTGGGACATCTTGTCTCTTTCCATCATTCCTTTGCACACTGTTCACTCCAGCCATGTTCTTCAAATAACTCTTCCTCAAACATGCCAGTCATGGACCCTCTTTATCTTTGGTCACAGGGAAAAAATATATATTTATTTGTCGGCTCCCCCATGCCAGGCATCTCACTGGGCAGTTTTCATATGCAATGTTCTCTCAGTCTTGCATATGAAATGAATTTTCTGCCATTTTTCCTACATGAAAATCCTCATTCTTCAACTGCCAAGTGAAATTCTCCAAATCCATCAAGTTTTCCATCTATGTTGTCAGAATTATTTTTTTCTGTTTATTTCCATTGATCTCTAATTATTTATTATTCCATTTATCTCTAATTTTTGTTTGTGGGTGATTCATAGTCTATAGCATTCTGTCAATTTCACTGAATTTTAAGATCTTTAGAGACAGGGTCAGAAATGTAATAGCCCTTTAAGGAACAACAGATGAAGTCACTAAAATTTTTACTTAGACTCCACAATCTGAAATGTAGCTTTTCCTGATTTACATATGCCATATGCAATTTTTGTCTTATTTTCCAAACCAAAAATTGGTCAGCAGCCTGTTAAGAACAGAAGAAAGAGCGAAAACTTCCCTGATGGTATATGAGGCCTGAACGTTTATTAGTTTTTGTTATTGTTTTTGTATTTAAATTGGTTCTCCATTTACTGTACCATTGACCTCTCTTCCTCACTCTCATACCTTCTGTTCAATTTGAAATTTCACTGAATGTTTAGACATCCAAAACTGAGAGCTCACTCAGTTTCAACACTCAATAAAAAGGTGAGATAAAAGCTTAAACTTTCATAAGTAAAAGTCAAAAGTTGTACTTTAGAACATGGTTTCAGAAAATAATAACAACAATATAGGAAAACAAAGGAAAATCAAAATCTGAGTGATTTAGTTAAAATTGTATTGAAGCAATTTGATTTTGGCAATATTGTTTCCTCTGAAGAAATTGTAGGAGGGGGTATTAGGTCGTTCTTGCATTGCTATAAAGAAATAACTGAAACTGGGTGATTTATAAAGAAAAGATGTTTAATTGGCTCATGGTTCTACAGGCTGTACAGGAAGCATAGTCCTAGCATCTGCTTGGCTTCTGATGAGGCTTAAGGAAGCTTATAATCATGGTGGAAGGCAAAGGGAGAGCAGGTGTCTCACATGGCAGAAGCAGGAGCAAGAGAGAGAGGGCGGGGGAGGAAATGCCACATTTTACAACCACCAGATCATGTGAGAACTCACTTATTTCAAAGACAGCACCCAGCCATGAGGGATCCACCCCCGTGACTCAAACACCTCCCACCAGACCCCACCTCCAATAGTAAGGATTACAATTCAACGTGAGATTTGGGCAGGGATAAATATCCAAAGTATATCAGAGATTCTTCATAATTTGAATTCTGTAAATTTCATTTCTTGTTCATAATTTTTCCATAAAATTTATGCTAAAAAAATTCTTAATACTCACACACACTTAACACATTGGGCCACTGACTGGCACAAACCATGACTTATCATATTAAGCCGAGTCAGGCTGATCTCACTGCTGCTTCGAGGTACCCATATAATGCAGCAGAACTACTGCACGTTGCAGATGAGCTAGTCTCCACTGCGCTTGCCACACAGGTTCCCAGAACCGGGAAAATCCTTTTGCTGTAGAACAATTTGCATTACAAAGAGATGCTAATACCTAAAGCGTAAGTGTAACTGAAAGGCTTAGCTTTAAGCCAGGCTGCGCCTTTGTAGATGCAGGGTTATTTAAACTCCTGTAGCATCTTTCTTCAGAGTAATGAGGAACTTGACAAATAATATAAATATAATTTCATGACTGGTATGCAATAATAATCAAGATAAAGTTTAAACGCCAGGCAGAAGACATATAGCTAGGAGTGCTGAACAATGCCTACCCCAGAGGAAATCAGAGTGGCTCTTTGAGTAAACGAATGTGAAGTTTCTTTTACCCAAGACCTTTCTGTTTTCTTTCAGTTTGATTTAACAGAATTATGAGGCGGGAAAAATGGGAGGAAGTCAGACACACACTATAAATGTCTATACTTATGCAGGTCAGTGTCACCAAGTAGGCTGCAAAGTCTTAGGAGGGAAACTTGTTTTCATTACCTTTACATGTCTGTAACACTTAGCATAATGTCTGGCATAATGCCTGAGCAATGGTAGGGTGCTCAGGGAATGCATTGATTTTTCTACCCAAAATTTCCTTTTACCATATTTGTTCACGTGCTTCTTCAATTATACGTTCATGTAATTTTACTTAAATTTTGTTTTGCTTTGGTAATTGAGTAATTAAAACAAAGTATGGTGAATTGGAGTTTAATTATCCTTGTGGTATGTTTTAATGTCTTCTTAACATAATAATAGTATAATGCCAGTTAAGAAAGTGAAACCATCTGGAAAAAGAAGATGGGGTTAATATGTCACAAAAGTATATAATAAAAATTGATTTTCTTATGGGAGTGTACAATATTTGCAAGGAAATTATTTGCAAGGACTGAGTAGAGTGTAAATGTTGAGTAAATGTATTTTTGGTTATTACTCTTTCTGCTGTCTTTAATACAATTGATGCTTCTGAACATTTCTTCTTCTATCATGTTGTAAGTACTGAGTTCTTTTCAGTATGTATTTATAGCCTCTTCCAATGTTTTCTGCTATTTTAGAATGATAGTGGTACAAGGCAATATATTAACTCTCTTAGTTCAATCCCATTTCATATTTCCCCATTAATCTTGTTCAGGATTTCTGTCAGGATCTTCTCAAATGCATTGTGATAAAGCAGGATTCATATCACTGCTTACAAAACTTCATTTGGAATCACAATATTTGTTGGCAGATTCATGTATGTCTCCCAGCGGATTTAACCAGAGCTAATTCTGACTTGTGGAACACAGCTTGAATTACAGAAGCCACTATTTACAGACCGAAGAGGTGGATTTCTTTTTTTTTCTTCTCTTGTCATAAACATCCAATTTCTTCTACAAGAACAGGCAAGAATTCTGCGGTTAGGTTCTTGTGGAAAAAAAATAAGGTAATAAGTCAAAAAGAGAAGAAAAAATACAGAAAACAGGAAAAAACATGGATAAGAGGCTTGAAGAACTGCTGATGGGAACTCAGGAAAGCAGGTGGTGGAAAGGACATTTTGCAGAATCGAGTGGAGACAGCTGATGAAAAGAGTGGTGTGACATTATCCCAAGATATTGTGGTTATTGCTATCTTATTTGAAACATAATAAATAAATCTAAAATTAAATGTTTCTAAGTCTTGGCATAATGAACAAAGTATAATAAGATCTATGGATATTGCAATTGGGACTGACAATGGAGTTTGATGCCCCAGATAATTATTGCCTTCTACATGGTTTAAATCTAAAGGAGGTTTTTGAGACGGAATTTTTTAATTATTAATGCATGTTTAATGGGCTGAATTGTATCCCCCTCCAAATTCATATGTGGTAACCCTAACCCCCTTGTACATCAGAATATAATTGTATTTGGAGATGATCCTTTTGAGATAAGATTAAGTTAAAATGAAGCCATTAGTGTGGGCCCTAATCCAATTTGACGGATGTCCTTATACAAAGGGAATTTGGACAAACAGAGACACCAGTGGTGCTTGTGCACAAAGGAGAGACTACGTGAGGATGCAGAGAGAAGGCGGCCATCTGCTAGCCAAGGATAGAGGCCCCAGAAGAAACCAAACCTGCTGACAGCCTGATCTTGGACTTCTAATCTCCAGAACTGTGAAAAAGAAATCTCTGCTGTTTAAGTCATCCAGGCTGTGGTGTTTTGTTATGGCAGCCTTAGCAGACCAATACAGTAGGCATATAGTTTTAAAAGTCAAACAGTTCAGTTAGGCTTAAGAACATCCCACAGCCTCCGGTTCCACCCCCTGTTCATCCCAATTCTCACACTCAATGGCAACCACTTTCAGCTATTTTAGTTGTTTCTTATGGTGTATACTTCCTTATTCTCAAATAGCATTTTATACTATTTCTTAATTTTTTATTAAACAGTATCTGACTTCCTATTATGGAAGATGAAGATTTAGCTCCCCAACAGCTTATTCCACTATCACAAAACACACCCACCTACACGTGTTGCTTCCCCAATATTCACAATAGCGTTGCATCACAAATTTAGTGTTCTCATTTCTATGCCTATTTAAATATTATTTATAGTTGAGCCATGTAGAACAACGTGATTATATTTGTACCATATATTGTTCTCCCTGGAGTTAATAATTGCCTCACAGAATATGCATAAATAGCTTTGCGCAGTGGCAGTATCATAGCCAGTGAGGTTTATCTGAAGCACGATTATTACTAATTGAAAACAGAATGTGCATAAATAACAAGTCAGTTATTCCTCCAGGAAGATCTCGCAAGAAATCAAGGCTAGCCTTATCTTTGAAATATCTCCACAATCATCTGTGGGGAACATAATCTACAGCTGGAGATACTTGAGACTTTTTATTCTGTGCCTGGTATAAGATGGCAAATGTGTTGCCACGGCCAGTATAATGATGCCTCTAGGGAGCAATGGTAGCCATCCAGGAGGTACGGGCTTGATCAGACTTTGATTCCAGTCAGTCTCATCAGAGAATGGTCTTTTCTCCATTGTTAGTCACTGAGGTCACTGAGCGACTCAGAGACTTCAATCAACAGCCACAATTTGTTTATCCTATTTATGGTCTCAAAGATGGATAACATTACTCTTCCAGTCTGTAGTTTTCCAAGTGTCAAACCAAAAAGCTAGGCCAATGGAAATCACCCAAGGAGCAGTAAAACTATAACAAGATTTATCAAGGGGAATATTGGGCAAGACTATGAGAACAGCCTTGAGTTCTGCCCACTGAGCCAAGTGGCCACATTCATTTTTGATTTTGCATGACTGGCACTTCATATGTACAGCTGCAGCAGTCCAGGAGACATCACTGGGTTTCAGCCCAGCTGAACTATTACTGAACCAGGCCTAGGCATTTATGGGAACTGCTGAGCCAGCGATGTGGTTCAGGCAATAGAGTGCCTCCTTTTTACCTAAAGCTGAGATGGTGCTGGGTTCAGGCCAGCTACGTTCTTGAATAAACATTTCTATCTAACAATTGAGGCTTGCTTGTCTTTTCCACCTTTTAACACAATTGAGTCCAGGTTGACTTACCCCAAAATAGAGACATTAGGCCAGCCACAAGGCTTCTATGCCTCAGATATTCAGTTTCAACAAGAATACAGTAATTTACAAGAGCATGTATCTGCATCTAAGAGACAAAGATCTCCAAACCCCTTATGGGTGCCTCTGGATAAAGGCTGTCTCCTTTTGCCAGAGGATCCAATTGGTAAAAATCATCAGTCACAGTCATTTAGCTCAAGAGGTCGTTAGGTTTGTGAGACACTAAAGGTACTAACACCTCTCTATTTGTGGCTCTTCTGAATTGGGAGATCCCTTATGATATTTATGAACATTCCTAGTACAGGCATACAATACCAATTATATATTCTGTGTGGAAGCCGCAAAAATAGTACATTAAATTCTCCCAAAGAAACTGACTCACAGCACCACTTTAACTTCCCTTTCCATGGCGAATTCCATCCAAACCCCATAGTTGAATTTGGATGTCCCCTCTCCTAAGCAGGACCAGATGGGCTGGTGGGCCCCATATCCAACAAAGCCTTAAACATTTGATTCCCTTGCCTCTCCAGCATACTCAGACGTGTGTGTATAACCTTCAGTTCCCCTTGAGGACAAGCTGGCCTCAGCCCTGCCCCTAAACATCTTTCTCCTTAAAGCAGCTGAAATTGGGGTAGCATGGGATGGAGGGGATATGGAGTGGGGAGAGAGGTTGCAGGGAGAAAGGGGTTCTATGCCATGAAAACAAGGCATTGCTCTCACTTTTCATTTCAATCTATGCAGCCACTAGACTTGTAGACTTCTTTGGGTCAGTTTCGCATTCCCCATGGGACACCTGCATCTGCATTACAAGTCAAATCCAGAGCAGTAAGAGACTGACAACTAGTCAATGCTTCATCTATGGTTTCCAATTGGAGCTTGTCTGTCTTAGGGACATCTATCCAAGAGGGCCAAAGCTTCCATACAGCAGCCGATATTCACTGCAAAAATATTCTTAGATATTTTATTGTCTTCTCTGAATGGATCCAGGTTTGTCATGACAGATTGCAGGAGAAGCTGAGCCTTTAGATGGCCTTGCGGTTGACATTCACCTTTAACAAGAATTGCATGCTTCTCTCATTTTCCAAGCAAATCAGACTAACTTCTTAAAATTGATTTGGTTTCGGAAGTCACATATTTCTCGCCCTTCTCACTCAGCAAGGGTATGCGATTCTGGAACTGTTTTCTGATGGGGAAAAACCTCTGCCTACACAGAATGAATCTTCACAATACTTTTAACTGTTGGGCCTATGAACATCCAAATTGTCAAGGAAGTCTCCTGTGCGAAACAGAGTTAACAACTAGGGCACTATATCGGCAGCTGTCTTTGATCCTATTTCCTATTCTTTGGTCAGCAACCACCACCCCAATTCCTTCTCATTAATAGGCAATAAAGTGGAGAACCTTGTATAACCTGGTTGACATATAGTTTAGTCAACATCTTTGTTATTGATACCTATGGATTTTTTTCCAAATTCTATTAATCAACTTGTGAGACCTTCATCCTTCCTCATCCAGAAAGCCCCACCACTCACCATTCCAGCTGCATTGCCAAATTGTCAAGAACTGTGATGGATCTGAGACTTTACACTACTGACAAGCTAACAAGTTATCCCGGCTCCTGCTCTAAATCATAAAGTGAAAATGATTTCCAGGCTTGGGTAATTCCATAGTTTCTACTTCAAACCTGAGCAGTTTCCAAAAGTATTTATTCAGACTAAGAATCAAGAAAATATTGTCATAGTAAAATAATATTTGTTATATATGATACAATATCAATATCAGTGACATTACTTTAGTGGAGATTTTTAAATTATGTTGCTGATTCATTACTATTAAGCAGAATAGAAAATATTTAGAAGAAAAAAAACAGTAAATTGGAGGAATAACCTGAAGTTGAATTTCTATTTCAAAAAATTTTCTCATGTTAAATAAACTATCTTAAAATAAATCTTCTTCATTTCAGAGGTTTGCTAAAATGTTCTATAATTTTATTTTACAGTCAGAGGATGATAGAAAAGAGAATGGTGTGGATATTCTGGTACCACCGTCATTCATAAAAGGAAAAGATAATGAGATCTAAAAAAAACTGTCAAAATTTTCTTCCATTCATCAGTGCTGCAGAGCTAGAGAAGAAATAGAGCTATGCAGTATAACTGCTGATTATTTTATGATTTCATCACCAAAAGAACAGAAGAGAAATTAATGGGGATACCAAATAGGGAAAATATGCATTTATTAAGTCCCCTTACATTTTATTATCCTATATAAATATTTTTAAATCAACAACTTCTGGTTAAGTCAATAGACTATCAACTAAATTTGCTTTTTACGTATTCAAGGATAAAATAATTAATCAGATTCTGCCAAACACTTGACATGTCTCTGGTATAAAGTAGGATTTTAGTGCACAATATTTAAAAACCATGTGGCAAGCACTTTTTATATGTAATGCTTTGTTAAGATACTATCAGTGGGAACAGGGCAGCTTTTTCAGTAGAATTTTTATTGCCGTACTATTTTTAATCATTAAAGATAGGTCCACAAGATCTTATTCCAATCTGACAATTGACATCACAATGTGAATTAAATCAGTTTAGTCATTTTTAAATGCAGCTGAAGGGGAACAGCTCTGGATATTTCAAACATATTACTGTTTCTCTTTCACAAAATTTAATTTGTTTCTTAACTGAACTACAGCCTCTGGGTGTTTGTAGAGGGAAAATAAAACCTCCAAGACTGTTTTATTCTGTATAAAAGCCGCTGTGCTCAGAATGAACCCAGAAAGACATTTAAAGGTGAACAAATGACATAGCCAAGCATACATTTCTTATGATGCAGTAGAAACTGCAGTTGGCACATTAACCATCACTACCCCTGTATGTGGTATGTACCCAGATAATTCCATATGTTGGAAATGCTACCTAGGCAGCATTGGCGGTTCCTACCTGAGACAGCTAATACAGGCTATCATCTGAGGCTGCCAACATGGATGAAAATTATACTTTGGAAAGTTTGCACTTAGTCACAATGCAAAATGAGGACAGATTTAAACATGACATTTTGCCAGTCAGGAGACTTTCTAGAAGATGAAAGACTGGTGAAATAAATCTCAGTGTTCTCATAAAAAAAAAAAAAAAAAAAGAGTATGAGGCTTTCAGACTTTCACTCTTTGTGAGGCCTGTGATCTGATTTTCCATACATGGTGTAACAAAATTTTCAGGAGGCAGTAATACAATTACTGGGAAATGGGTTATCTGAAATCCTCATAGCCTTATATCTTTGAGGACTACTTCTTGTTCCATGGGGTGTCCCAAGATATAATTTTTGACATGAGTTTCCTATGTTCAGCTACTTAAAGCACTCCAAATGTTCAGAGACAATTTTCAGCCTTACCAGAAAGAATGGCTTGCTGATATTAAAAATTAAAAACTTGAAAATGGAGAGGAGAGATAGAGTTTCCAGTATTCCCAGACAGACTTGCAACAGGCAAAGGGGTTGCTTATAGAATCATGTAACAATAACAGCTGCTATTCATTGTGTGCTATATCCAGTGATGTACACACACACACACACACACACAAATAGACTGATAATCTCTAATTCTCAGCAGATCCTATTATAACCCTTTTACAGATAGGAATAATGAGACTCGTTAAGACTTAGTAATTTGCGAAAGACCATCTAATCAGTAAGGCAGAGAGCCTTGAACTGAGGTTATGTCTAAAATGAGAAACTGAAACATCAAGTCCCTTCTGAGCTGACACCCCAACTTCCTGGCAATGCAAGACCATTGACTAGCTCTTTAGCAGGAGTTACGTGGAGTCAAGAAAAAAAATGCCTCCTAATGTTTCATCTTCTTACTCAGCCAGTCTGCCACAAATTGAGGAGACTTCAGCGGACAGCTGTGGAATGATTTTAATTACCACCCTTATCTGCCAGTGACAAAAGTGGCAAGGACTGCTAGCTTCCAGGAACAGCCATTGCAATTGTGTTTGTGAAAAGTGAAGGGACTTTGCCAGGCGTTTAAATTGAAACATGATCAACTACCCACGGAGAGTTAGTCCTAGTGCCAGAGGGACCACTTAAAGTGGCCTAGCTATAAGAAGACATATTCCTCCACACTATGTCGACATATACTAAGAGAGGTGCTGATGTCTGTTTGGGGAGAAGTTTGCAGAAAGGGAGAAATGCATGTAATCCATTGGGACTGGTTCCACTTTCTGTAGATGACAGAAATTGAAGAGAGAGAAGCAGAAAGCTATTTTATCCATATATAAGTTTAAAATTATAGACTCAAGGAAAGACACGCATAGGGAGGGCTGAGTTGGGGAGGCATGTGAATGAATGTGAATTGGAGAAAGAGAAAATGTGCAGAAGAGAGCTGGAAAAGTATAAAAATAGAAGCCTGCAGAAAATTATTTTGATCACTATAAAACAAAACTAACAGACTGATAGACCTGGCTAAAATCAAAGCAGTTCATAAATCTGATATTGAAAGGATTGAAAGGACATTTTCAAAATACTACTTTGATTCTCTATTGCCTGCTGCATGAAACTCAAACCCCTTAACATCGAAGATCTTCCAGTGCTCTTGACAATTACACCATTCTGTATGCCGAGAATTTCACTAGTAAGTTTTCTAAATGGGCAGTGAGGTGACAGACTTGTGTTTTAGAAATATCACTGATAGCATTATGGATTATTGATGGAATAAAATAGGAACCATAGACAGGGTGACTATTTAGGAAACTAGTGCAGTGGCTTGGTCTCAAAGATGATGAGGATATGAACTAAAATAGTGAAAGTGGATGTGGGAATTGTGCTGGACTTGGATTTCAAAATGCCAACTAAAATTTATTCAAGTTTATTCAAATACAGAATATTTTGTCTCTAGGCTATTTATGTAGAACCTGGAGGCTCCACTTAAGATGAAGACTTGAGAGGAGAAAGACAGACTTTTCCCTGCTGGCTGGCTCATAGCCCCTATAGAGTTGATGATGGCACTAGCCATGTAGATGATAAGCTAGATCTCAGCAGGTTTTCTGGTCTTATACACAAGTGAGCAGATAGTAGGTGGTCTACTTATGAAATTTCAAAGTGGAAGAAATGTTTGAAGCTTCTCAGTCATGGATTCTATTCCTCACTTGAAGTTTTATCTACTCAATTGGACATAGGCATAACACATAAAAGGATAGGCAGAAGCCTGCCTATTCTCCACCCAGGCAAAGGGCCTGTTTGACTCATCTCTGTGGCCTTCCTTTCCACTTTTCTATTATTTCTCCCACCGCCTTAACAGGTAGTTTTGCTGAATATTGCAGAGAATTATTTTGAAAACCATTTCAACCAAAAGTGTACATGTCACTTTTAGCTAGTGATCTTATCTGTCTTTATCTTAGACTCCTAAGAGAGGTGAATTATACACACACACACACACACACACACACACACACACATTTTTTATTTATCTATCAACCATGCCAAACGTGGTAACTTTAAAAAGCATTTATTATTTCTAATGACTTTTTGTGATGACTTGACTCAGCTGAGCAGTTCTGCTCCTGTGATGATGGCTAGGTCTATAGTCATTTGGGTACTTGACTGGGATTGAATGTCCAAGATGGTTCATTCATATGCCTGGCAAGTTGGTATCAGCTCTCAGCTGGTATCTTCACTGGGTCTATTAACCAATATTCCTTTTTTCTCCTCCTTGTGGCTTTCTTAAAGCATGACATGTAGGTTCCAAGAAGGAGTGTTTCAAAGGATAAGTTCCAGTGTGCAAGCACTTAGCAAATCTTCAATTGCATCTCTCTTAGCTCCATGTCATTGGTCAAGACTAGTCACAAGGCCAGTGCAGATTAAGAGGAAAGGAAATAAGCTCCATCTCATGACATCAGGATTAGCATGAGCATATGGGAAAAGGACACTGTTGGGGGCTATCTTTGGAGATGCCTTACTAAATACACACACAACACTCATTTGTATGCAGTGTTAAAATGTGTATTTAAAATGAATACAAAAATCCTTCCCGTGTTACAATATTCATATATAACAATCCATGCTCAGAATATTGTCCCCGTACTCATCAAGTAAAGGGAGAAACATTGTAAAGTGTCATGGGTATTAAAGCGAGTGCCTTTGATAAATTGTGAATTGTCCACAGACTCCTCTATTGTAGGAAATCAAGGAATGAGCAACCACTGAGACAGGGGAGCAAGTGGTGGAGCTTTTGGGAGGGTTGCAATGCTCAGCTCTGCAGGTTATGCTCCGCATAGCATTGGCTCCATTCTGAGACGCCATCGTATGAATGACACCCTTCAGAGTTGTGCAGTGCAAAAATGTCCACCATATCCCTGGCTCTGTACTTTCTAAATGGAGACACTGAGTAAATAGCAATGTAAAACCCAGGAGAAGTAAGCGTAGCAGGGAAGACAGTGAATTCCACTTTGGATATGCTGGATTGGAGGGGCCCGTGCAACTTCCAGACTTAGGTATGTGATGGATAGTAGGAAATGTTGATTTGGAGCTCGGTAAGGCCGGGGAATCAATGAAATCATCAAAGCAAAACAGGTTTGGGAAGAAGAGCCTGAAACAATAACCCTGCAATGTATGCAACCAAAAAGTGAGATCCAGTAGAGCATTCTGAGAAAGAGCAGTCAGAAAGCCACAGCAACTTGACATATATCTGCTGGAATGAGACAGAGCAGTAAAATGCATTTCCTTAAAATGAATGCGAAGATGTCTGCTTAACACAGGGTGATTAACTTTCTATCACTGTCTTCACACAACCTCTCTGAGGGTCTCCCAGAGACAAGGTGTTAATGGATGGAAAAGCTGCTTTTTCCTTCTCACTTTCTCCCTGCTGTGGAGCATCTAGGATGACCTTAAATAATGATAAGTTTGCCTTGTGTAGTGCTTTACAGTTTACAGAGCATGTTCACTTACTTTATCTAATTTGTTCTCTGCTGCAACCCTCTGAAGTACACAGCGCTGGTATTAGTATCTTCATTTTACAGATGAGCAAACTGAAGCCGAGAGAAGTGATTACTCCAGAGTGGAACTGTCCTCTGACTCCCAATTCAGTTCTGCTTCCACTGAGCCAATCAAGTATATTAAAGATCAAGTCCTTGCTTTTCATTTGTCCATGGAGATACCTGTGTTATCTAAATTAGGAGTTTTCTGTCTTACAGTTATCAGCCTTAGCAGAGAAGATGTGGCAGAAGCTGGGACTCAAGGGGGCTGACATTGTCCTTCGGCATTTTTTGTGACTGTATTCCACTCCTCTTTCTGGTGTATGGCTTTCAGAATATAGGTTATTTTTTTCTCGAACAATGAAGAAAGGTAATTGGTGATCTCTGCCTTGAGTAATGCTATTGAACAAATCTTATAAGTATGAAATTTAACATGCTTTTTTATTGATAGAAACATCTCTCGTTATCTTTTAAATCCCAAATTTATGTGACTGTAAATCATCTTTTTTTATAATTTATCATTACTGTTTCCTTCAAATTCCCATGTCTTTTGGCAACCCCCTTTTTCAGCACTCCCTTATCAGAATTTTATTCTGAGAGCTTCCACTTCTTCATGCTGTATTTCTATGCAGTTTTCCTTTCTTGTCATGCATACAACAGATCTTTACTGGATGCTTACTAGGTGTGAGAAACCATATAAGTTTCTTGGGTTACAATAGGGTTATTATCCAAAAATAACCAGTGCTAATATTTGATGAACATTATTTCACCTATCTCCCTCCGTCTCTCTCTCTCATATGTACACATGTAGATATAAACATATTCTTATGCTATATCTCAGTCCTTCCATCTCTTTGTAACATAATTCAAATTATTCAACATAATTATTCAACATAATGATTAACCTGATAAACGAATCTGTACAAATATAATGGAAGATTTATAGATGATATAGATATAGATACAGACAGATACAGACAGTAGAATGGAAATAATTTTGCAAAAGTGAGTTCAAAAAATAATGCTATTTTTATACATAAAATAAATAATTATTCTACCTGAATTTATTAGAAGAAAAGGAACTGAAACAAAAGGTTAAGCAACTGATGAACTTCAAATAAATTCCAACAAAATATATTTCCCACAAGAGTCCTCTAATATTAAGGAAAGGAAACTGTAAATAATACTAAGAGGCCAGAGTCATTATAGTTGCTTTTGTTTTAGTCTTAACTACATGTTTCTATTTTTTAAAGTGCAGATTGGCTATGTGCTGTCAAAAGTGTGAAATAGAGAGCCCTTACATTTTCTCCTACCTATCCACAACCATAGTCCTGTTACCTTATTATTTCTACATGTTCAACATATGTTATATTCATATTGTTTTTCTCTAGTCATAGTTTCTGGCTGAGTCTCAACTGTTTATTTTAATGAAATCAGTGTTCACCTACAATCATTTTACTATGCCTTTCCATTCCAGAATATTTTATTTTAATTCATTTACTGATTATTTGGATTATGTCAAGACAGTCAATGAAAGGATAGTTGTTGTAAAATGTGTTAATTGCCATGACTTTAGAAATACACAAAATTATGTGGTGCCAGGAACATCTAAGAATAAGTTGTAATTAGATAAAATGAGAGAATTGACAGAGGAGCTGACACAGTTCCAGAAGTTGTTCTCTTTATGTCTCCACACTAAAATACATAGAGATACATAAAGAAGATATCCCTACTCCATATCTCAATCCTTTCATCTCTTTTTAATGTCAGAATTACTCAAGATAATGAGTACTAATATGGTAAGTTAACCTGTGCAAGTATAATAGAAGCTCAATGAAAAGTGTTTAACGGCGTATAGGACTTGGATCCCAAATTATTGCATGCCACTCATACATCCGTCCCCATGCATTACAAAGCTAAATTCCATGCTAAAATCAGCCCACACATTACATGAGTACAGCCTCACTAAACAGAGTGTCACTTGGCAGCATGCTGCTACATTTTGACTCCACTAATTAAGTGTGTTTTTGGAGAACCATGCTAGCATTCTCTGTGGGAAGCATACTGGCATTTTAAGGATAAGAGGACAGAAAAGGTCTTAAGTGATTCAAAGAAGTTATGGAAAATGTGGCTTTCACCAGAAATATGCAATGAAATATAGAGTTATTTAAAGAAGGTTTCAGATGTATTACTGTCCTGCTACAAAAAGAATTTTTTTTTTTTTTTTTTTTTTTTTGCTACCATGCTGTGTGGCATGAGCCGATAAGTTCAGTTCCCTGTGGGTTCGAGCAGACATCTAGGCCTAGAGCATGCCTGCAGCAAGTTGATGTACTACCAAAGAGAAAACCTATTTAGGCTGACTGTTTAAATGTCAGCCTGCTGCAAATAGTCTTCAATAAATTTTAACATCACCCTAGTAAATATAGTTCATTAGTATAGTGTATTTGATTCAAGAGTTTCAATCAATATATGTATAAGATCAGGGAATAAGTAAGATTTTTGATTTCTTATATTTTGTTACAAATACAAAGTAAGCCCTACTTTCGAGAAATGTGAATATTAAGTTGAAATTCCCAAAGAGCTGAAATATGTTATTCTTTATTCTGTGTTTTTGTTACTTATTCAATAATTTATTTCAATATTTTATTTAATGTTACGATTAAATTTTATACTTAATTATTTAAAAACTGAAACAGTATAAAGAAAAAATTTATTATATTGCCAACTTGTAAGTAGAGATTTTCCTCATCAGTTAAAATATTCTATGATCAGATGCACAAAATTTGACTCACACATGAGTGGTACAACCATTGAATGGCAGTCTTTACTAATACATTTATACGATATTATAAATTATACAAAGGTCGAAATCTGTGAAAAGACAGCTAGAAGTGATATGATTTATATTTAAACTATGCCATACCATGGTTTTTTTTCTTATCCTATAACAAATAACAAATTCAGCTGTGAATGCAACAGTAGGCATAATCAAATGGTGTTGAAATATAGCCATGTACACCTAAGATCTGCAAAGCCATGGATTTTGTGTGTGTGTGTGTGTTTTCTTTCTTTTTCTTTTTATCATTTAAAGCCATGGATTTTTATTAAATGATTATCTCACTAAAATTTGTGATTCATTAGCAATTTGGCTAGGAGGATTCACAGGTGATATATATTAAACACATTATCTTTCATGGCTTTTAATCAACATGAAAAAGAGTGAAAGTCTTTTGAAAAAGCAGAGAAACCTCTGGTGATAGTTAAGAGAGTGGTGTCATTAAAATGGAGAGCTAGAAATAAAGTGGGTCACAAGAAAATGAATCAACTAACAGATATATACTAGTCATTTGAGAAATCTGGCTTAAAAAAGGAGAAAATAAGACAATAATTAATTGGATAAGAAAAAGAAAGAAAAAAAGTTTATCACGATGAAGGGTCTTACAATGTTTGAGGATAAAAGCTAAAATCCAATAAAAGAAGATTTGGAACATCATGGAGAAGGAGGAGATAAAAGTAATAACAAAAATGTATTGTGAATTAATAAAATTTCAGTTCACTAATTGCTTCCTTAGCTTTTCTCCAGTAAAGAGTTAAGGCCCCTAAGCTGGTAGAAATAGGCTCTTAGAAAAAGGAAAGAAAATAGTCATAGAAGCATAGGGATCTTAAAATATCAATTATCTTGTATTCTTTTCTCCCTTCTCCCATCAGACCCCAATCATAGAACAGGAAGAGAAAAAACAAGAAAGTACTGAGTGCTGACTTGCTCTATTTGACTCACTTATCTTGCTTGGGAGGCAAAAGGAAGGAAATAATATTGGCACCACGTAATTTAATTTCAATGTGAAGGCTATCCATAGAGAAGCTTTCATTTTGAGGTGGCTTACTTGAAGGTTTTAGCCATTCCACTGAGAATAATCATGAGGTGATACAGTAACATGAGGAGCATAGCCTACCTGATAGGTGGAGCTGTAATCCTCACCATCATGCCATCTGCCCTCCGTATATTCTTTTTGTCCCTGCCTGGGCAGGCATTCTTCCTTCTCTAATGTACACTTTCCTCCCCTGAGGCTTCAACCTCAGCACACTTGTAGATAATACTATCTGAACCATCATATTAAGTGAATTCTCAAACTTTATTTTCCACACTAATCACATGCACAGCTTGTAAGTCCCACATCCAAAGATTCTGATTCAATAAATCTGTTATAGAGCCCAGAAATGTTCTTTTTAACAAGCACATTAGGTGATTCTGATGTCGATGATTTAAAAGCCACACTTTGAGAAATAGTCTTAAATGATATTGTGCAGGGATGAATTTACTATATGTGTGTATAATTCTTCTAATACTGATAGCTTTGATTTTATATTTTATGTGTATGATAACCCAATCAACATTTTTATAGAAGTCTTGACCTAGCAGCATGTATTAGTCCATTCTCACGCTGCTGTAAAGAAATACCCAAGACTGAGTAATTTATAAAGGAAGAGGTTTGATTGACTCACAGTTCTGCATGGCTGGGGAGGCCTCAGGAAACTTACAATCATGGCAGAAGGGGAAGCAGGCACATCTTACATGATGGTGGGCCAGAGAGAGGAGCATTCGTGAAGGAGGAAATGTCAAACACTTATAAAACCATCAGACCTCATTAGAACTTACTCACTATGACAAGAACAGCATGAGGGAAACCACTCCCATGATCCAATCACTTCCCACCTGGTCCCTCCTTCGACACGTGGAGATTATGGGGATTACAATTCAAGAAGAGATTTGGGTGGGGACACAGCCAAACCATATCACGGTAGGATGATTCAAGAGTTAAAATTAGTGCTTCCTCATTAGTGAGAATGTACCTACTACATCTTAGAACCACACTGAGTCTTTATGTGCTGGGTCCAAGACCACAGCTGGAGTCAATGACATTAGAAAAAAAGGAAGCATACCTGGTCCCTTCATTACTGAAGAAATAATAAGGAGCACAGTGTAGATTCAAGTGTTCCGTGGTGCTGCACATAAAGCAGGTAGATCTTTCCAGATGTTCTTCATTTTCTCAGTGAAGTGGAACAATGAGGCCAACTACTGAAGGTGAGATTAGTACAAGAAGGGGGAGAGTAGATTTGGAAATCAGAAGGCAAAGAAGAAACACTGTGTGGAACTCAATGAGGATTTAATGAGGTTATTTCATACTACTATAAAGTAAGTTCTCTCAGTGTGAAGAATTTTTTAAATCAAGAATTCCTGAATTTTGCATGATTTTAAAAAATTCTATTATTATATTTATTGTTTTAATCAATTAAGACAAAAATATTGAAAACATGAGTATTGGCATATTACAGTTACCAAATAAGAGCTATTATTGTGTCTTGTAGTGCTAGGTGAGAAAACATGACAAAATAAGGAATTCTATTTCAATTACACTTATATTTCCAATACACTCCTAATGGGATATAAAGAGATAACACCCACCCTGCTCCTCTTATTTGAAGACACTTTATTTAGATTGGTTTCAAAACTATTGACCTATTTTTGGCAATTTTTGGATTTATACTAAGGTTTTGATCATTAAAATAAATTAAACTTTGATAAAAAGCTGATTACAATGCTCAATAAAAGAAGATAAAGGTAAAAAAAAGAATTATTTAACACTAGCATTATTTTCTAATAAAGATAAAGTCACCTAATCAAGTAATTGTGCTTCTCTTTTTGTGAGTTAAAATAATGTTTTGTTTTAAATTAAAACCTGGAAATTCCATGTCTGCAAATTAAACGGTAACATCAGTCTTTTTCTACACAATGATGTAGCATGTGTGTTTTATTTCATTCTGTATAGAGTAATGGACTTTCTTCTGCTGGGGGGCTTGCAGAACCAGCCCACTAATTTATAGTTACATACAGTATACTCTCATGGATCCCAGGTAAATGCCTTACTGAAGAGTTCTGGTTCTGATCCTGCAGAATGATCTAAGGAAATTGTATCAAATTATATGTTTTAAAACAATTTGGCCAACATTTGAAAAGTTATTCCAGATAATATTACTATATTTGAAATTGCTCTTATTTCCTTTGATTAGTGGGTTAAAATCCCTGAGGACTTTTATTTATTTTTTAAGCAATAAATCTTTCTTTCCATAAATTGAACTAAAATGTTCTGCCATTATAAACTGTTGGACACAAGCTTTTTCTCATAGATGCTATTAAAATCTTCAACAACCAATTTACTACCAACAAAATTGGTTAGACTGGCTAAACAGATGCAGAAGAGCTGACACCCATTTGACTCTTAAAGGAGTCTCTAATCTGCCTGAGGTAGGATTGCTACCTCGCAAGTCAACTCAGCGAACTACTGGACTGAAGAAGATGCTGCCTCTCCCTTGGAGGCAGTATTAGTCACAGCATAGTGACTAATGACACCCTGAAACCTGACCACTCCGTGAAACTGACATGCAAGCTGCTGCTAACACAGCTTACTTTTTTGAGAATTTCTCTGGATCTTGCCACCCACTCACTTCTTCAACTTCCTCAGTGTCTTCATTGCCCTCCACCTGTTTAGATGGACAGGGCCCTCATCTCCCTCATCCATGCATGCACTGGCCCCCTATAGCTTTCCCTCTACTGCCAAGACTGAGTTCCCTTCCTGTCTGACATTATGAAAACATACATTATATGACAGTTTCTACTAACTCTGGAAAATGAGACAGGGTATTGTTGCTGAGTGCTCAAATTCCATGTACTGCTTTCCACTTTGTATGGAAGATGTTTATGTACCTGTCATCTTTCTGGCTATTGAGTAGGATACCTGCCTCCCTTGATGTAGTGTGAGCTGTTCATAGGCAGGGACCACATTTACTCTTCTTTGCATGTCTAAATCTCTGATATGCCTTCCATTATATTTACCGAAATAATGAGCACCAAGGAAATACTATTTTCTCAATTCTCATTTCTATTCTGACAGTGACTTCCTTTTTTTTTTTTACCTTTTTAGATCATGTAATCGCTATCTCATTTTATTTTGCTATAAGATGGAAAAACGTTACTCTTCCTTACAAAACACACATTTCTGTGTGATGCTTTATCAAAATCTTATATAAGCACAACCAATAATTTCTGAGAATTAATGGATTAATGGTTAAAAACAAGAACCCCAGCCCAAGAGGTGGAGCTTGCAGTGAGCCGAGATTGCACCACTGCACTCCAGCCTGGGCGACAGAGTGAGACTCCATCTCAAAAAAATAAAAAATAAAAAAAAAAGAACCCCAAATTACACACCTAATTCTAGTTCTAGTTCATTTATAGTGGCTGATACTTAATTCTTATAATCAGCTTCTCTAGTTAATTCTCTAATTAATTATAATTAGCTTTGTTATTATATTATAAAGAAATGTTTCCAAAGTACATTGTTAACCATAATAATCTTTTTCTATTATTTTATTAATTTTGTTCTTTTACAAAATTGCATTTATAGGTAAGGGAAAAGTAGGCTTAAGCCTACCTTATCTAAACTTTCTGCAAATGCTGAACTGGCTAAGTCTGCAACACCTAGATCCTTCTAGATTGTTTATGTTACTATTACCAAAATGAAGTTATATTGTCTTATAAGTTTATATAAATCAAAATTATTTTAAAACAATTTGACTAATATTTGACAAGTTATAACAGATAATATTACTATATTTCAAACGATTCTGATTTCCTTTGACTACTAGGTTAAAATCCATGAGGACTTTTACTCATTTTTTTAGGCCATACATTTTTCTTCTTATAAAGTAAACCAAATTTTTGGTCATTATAAACCACTGGACACTTGGACACAAGCATTTTCTCACTGATGCTATATAAAATCTTCAATAACCAATTTCTACCCACAATAAAGCAGGTAATATTGTCACCAAAACACATTTATTCTTCTGTACTGGATACATCTACATGATTTTCATTTAGAATTCTGAAACCGTCCCTCAAATTTGACAGCATAACTCATGGGAACTTTATAATATGGCAGGGGAACACGAAGTAACTTATTTTAACAGAAATGTCCAAATATATCTGCAGTATGTGTGTGAGGCATTTTAGAAGGCATCCTGTTGTGCTGTATAATATTGGTGGCACAGTGCCATGCTGTCATAGACTTAAAAGGCTTCAGCAATGCAGTTTCTATACCATAAGACTCTCCAAAACTGCTTCAGAGGCTCTCAAACAATTTCAGAATTCCCTCTTTAACTTTTATTAAACTTAAAATAGTACAAACATCTCACTGACTCAAAATATGGTGAAAAATAATGCATTTCTTAGAAAGCTTACAGTCTCCTAAAGAAAGTGGAATCTGAACTGCTTCTCCATTTTAGTGTTTATACGGTTTCAGAAATCGTCTCTTTTCATCTATTATTAACCAAAAGGTTTTGACCTTTCTTTACTTTGTAACTTTTTCATAGTCAACTGCCCTAAATCCTCAAAAACTATGCTCTTACCTTCCATGACTTAGGGAAAGCTCTAAAAACAAACAAACAAATTAGCCTGTATAGAAATGGCTCCTTATTTATTTAAAAGCCCTACAAATTTGAATTTTCTTTCAGTCTTCTTTAAGCATTTGGTTTGCTCCATGGCAAAATTCAGATGATTAGCACTCCTCTATATATCTTAATGGCTTCTCTTTCACCCTTGTTTCTCTCTGAAATGTTTCATCACTGAAAAAGTCACATAAGTCAACATTCAAACACCTGAACTGAAGATAACGTACAAAGTGGGTTCTTCAAAAAAAAAAAAAAATTCTTAAATCTTAAAAAAATTATTTTCACTTTTGTTTCTACATCTAATGTCCTCAACACTTTTTCTTAAATGTTTAGTTTTGACATTTGATAACAAAATTAAGACACAAGCGCTGTTCTTTGTGTGACCTTGTGGGCAGAAGGGGCCAGTTCAGCCCGTGGATGATTGGCACTCCTTCACAGCAGGACTGTGGGCCTGGAGTCCAATGCCCAGCTTTCTTACTGATCCACCTCCCAGAATTGGCAGGGGAGAAAATCAGGATAGTGTGGAACGTTTTCTGGGAAGCTGGTTTTTTTTAATTTGAAAAACAGTTTTTTATTCTAAAATTATGTCTTTCCTACTTTTCTAGAATTCAAGTGTTTCCTTTTATAAATTATGCAGATTTAGATGGTGGTTATAGGTTTTGTACATTTTCTTGTCATCCTGACTTGTTAAAATAAAGACTTGGCAAGTCCAAATGGGTGCCTCCATTTTCATTGTTGCTGTTGATCCAAAGACCGTGCAGCCCTTAAGTCCAAAGTCACACTGAGATCTCACTCCAGTTCGGATATGCAGTCTTCTGATTTAAACAGGTTATCTTATTCTCCCCATGAGAAGCTAGAGATATCATAAGAGAGACTCTTACTTCTGTACTGTGAATGTCACAGCTAATAGGAACACAAACAACTGTCTTTCTCTCATTGAATTAATATTTACTGAGTACCTACTATGTACTAAGCATTGGGGGCATAAGTGGGGTGTTTTTTAATTTTTTAAATTTACTTTTTCACATCAAGTCCCAGGGAAGAGCTCATTGAGAAGTTACCATTTGAGTGCAACATGAAAGGGGTGAGGGGAACATCTGGTTTTCTGGGGAAAACCATTCAAGATAGAGGAAAAAGCATGTGCAATGCCCTAAGGAGAGAGTATACCTTCTCTGACTGATGAATGGCAATGAAACCTGTTTGACCAGAATAGAGTGAGCAAGGAGCCAAGGACAGGCGAAGGGTGTCCAAGAAGTAGAGGAAGAATGACATTGTAAGGACTCTTTCCTTTGCCCTGAGGGACATGGAAAGCTATTGGAGGATTTTGAGTAGAGGTGTACCAGGATATGACTTTAAATTAAACAGGATTAGTGTGACCGCTATGATAAGGACAGGCTGAGAGGGATCTCGGGCCAAAACAAGAAGAGACCTTAAGAAACTACCGCAGTAACTGAGGTGAGAGATGATGGGACTTGTACTAGGACAACAGCAGCGAAGCTATTGAGAAGTTTCCATGTATATGTTGAAGGTAGAACCAAAGGGGTTTACTGACAAGATCAATTGGTACTTTCCTGGCACACGTTGATACTGAACCACTTTTCACATTGCCCAACCACCTAATACTTTGACTATCAGTTTGTTTAAGCAGATCATGAGATAATCATATCATGAGTCTCAGCCCACACACTCTTAATCTTTTTAAAAGGTGCGGCCGCCACTGATTTTAAAGGAGAAATGAAAGAGTGAAAGCAATACGATACAATAAAGATATCTCTTTCCCTGAAACACACAGGAAAGTGGAGTTTCAGGTCTGCTGAGGCTGAGATCAACAAATTGGTGAAGGACTCAAGAATTCTTACTGCATATCTGTTCCTGGAAGAATATGATGCTAAGAGAAAACCAAATTTTTGAATGACCTGTAAGTGCCCTGTTAAAGGATTTATTTTAATAGAAACTCAGAAACTTATTTTGCTCTTTTTTTCCTTTGCTCTATTCTGCAAATGGCTCAAATCTTCTTGAAGACTGTTGACTTCCTCTTAACTTTTCTCTGTCCAGAATTCCCCAAGGACAAGGACGGTGTCCTCAGAGCCATGAAAGCAGTTTTGTTTTTGGGGTTTTTCATTTGTTTGTTTTTAAGATCCTAGCTCTTCCAAGCGCTCTGCCTTAGGCAAACCACTCTGGCTCATCCTTTGTGTTCACATCAGGAGTTTGATTAAATTGTCACTATGATTCCTCCCAGCTGAAAAATGCTTTGATTCAACATGGATTAGAATTGGCAGTGGAATTTGCTTGCCTAATAGGGTCACTTGATCTTCAAATCTACAACTTTATGTTGTTTTATAAAGGATACTACTGGGTTTATTTAACAGTTTTAAATTGGTTTGAAACATATAATATGCAATAAATAATAACATTCAATATATAACTTATTAAAGCCTATCTTTGAATACTCTCATATACCTAAAAATTAATTTGGCTTTTCAGGAATAAAATCCAATGGATACATTCTGTCAAACCAACTGTATCACCTGTTTCAGTCTTCCAAAACCAGGAAAGTCTTGATTGCTCTCCATGGGAATTTCAGTGCAATTCCAATAATCTTGGTTTCAACATCTCGCAAACACTGGAGATCTAGAATCCTTTGCTCTCAAACACTTGATTCCAGTTCCTGGCCCTCAGTTCTAGCTACCTCAGAGAATTTCTAGTAGTTTCATAGGTTTCTGAAATAAAATGGAAGTGCTGGGACGATTGTATGTGACTCCTCAGAAGCACAGATACTGACCTTTGGCCAGATAAGGATGAGAAAAATGATACTAGAGACTCAAGAACTGCCTGGATACTTAAGACATCTTCATGGATAACATCTTTGGACTTTATGTGACCTCTTCCATTGGTTGCTTTTTTTCTGTCAATGCTTTTTGCCAGCTCTCAGTTACAAAAAGAAGAGGAATTTGAAGATTATGAACTGCTTGATGGCAGTGTCTTATTTATCTCTGTTCTCTAAGACATAGCCTGGTAACTGGCTCCTGCATCTTGGGTTACCTACATAGTCCTGGTTTGTACCTGATATCCTAGTGTAATCTTAACAGTGCCCAATGCCCCCTTTCACTCTTGAAAGTGTCTTGGTATCTATGATAAATTGTACAGTCACCCTACTTATAATAAGCAATCAAAGTTAAACATCGTTGAGCTAAAAATTTAATGAAATGGATATAACCTCCCCTTCCAATTTCTATAAAGTGACCAACCCAATATGAGTGAGTTTGTGATACAAGTCACCTTCAGACATACTTGAAAAGATTTCAGATTATTCTGTGGACAAATAGTCTATTATTAAATATGCCAAATGGTTTTCTTTTCTACTCCACTCTGACCTCATCATGTTTCAAGAACCTCTTCAAATGGAATATTGAGACATAGTAAATTATGAATTCTAGTGAGAGCTATATTTTACAGCTGTATATTCCAGACCCTAAATGCCCTTGCAGGGAATAAAATGAAAATTAATGAACTGAAGAGCAATTGTAAAACAGGACCTTTGCATTAAGAACAAACTCTTCAGTAACAGCTTTTAATAAGGTAACTATCCATCCACAGCATAATGTAGTCTTTGTACATTTTTAGGACTTATGTCACTGGGAAAATATGCTAAGAATTATTTCTCCAAAGATCCTAAAAGTTTCAGGTAGTGGTTCCTTTATCTAGAATTTTTTATTACCATCATTAATGCTATCCAGACTTTATTACTGCTGCTGCTGCTACCATTACTGCTACTATTACTATTAGTACTACTATCACTACTGCTACTACTATTGCACACACACAAACACACTTATTATTCAGTGCATCTATATACAGAAACCTGTGTTTCTCTATGCAGGCTTCTGCAGTTTATAGAAGACAGTAAACAGGAGCAGTATGGCACAGCGGGAATGTAGGTGATTAAGTAAGACTGCCTAGGCACGTGTTCAGGCTCTGCTTAGTAGTTGCGGGACCTTGGTCAATGTTCTGGTAATCTATTGCTGTATAACAATTTACTTCCACATTTAGTGACTTTAAACAACGACCATCATTTTATTATTACCTCACATGGTTTTGCAGGTGAGTGGGCTTAGCTACTTGATTCTCACTCAGGTGTGTCTCATGAAATTTCAGCCAGATGGTCACTGGGGTTGACTGATCTCAAAGACTCATTCATGTGTCTGGTGGTTGGTCATGGCTGTCAGTTGGAACTTCATCTAGGGTTATCAGTTGTTAACACTTACATGTATTCTTTGCTGTGGCTGCTTGGGCTTCCTTACATCATGGTATTTGGTTCCAAAAGCAATCACGCCTAGGGGACCAGGCAGAATCTATTGGCCATTATGATCTAGCCTTGGAAGTCACATAGTAGCATCACTTCCTCAGCAGTCGCTAGCCTGCCTGGAGACAAGGAGAGGGAACCTTGACCCCTGCAGTTCAGTGGGAGGAGGATCAATGTTACATGGTAAGAAGAGCATGTAGGAAGATAGATTTTGTTGTAACCATCTTGGAAAACACAATCTGCCCCTAGATTTGCGAATCCTGTTTCTTCATCTGAAAAAAGTATGGATAAAAATACCTATCCCAGGCCAGGTGCGGTGGCTCACGCCTATAAGTCCCAGCACTTTGGGAGACCGAGGCAGGCAGATCACGAGGTCAGGAGATCGAGACCATCCCGGCTAATACGGTGAAACGCCATCTCTACTAAAAATACAAAAAATTAGCCAGGCGTGGTGGGGGGCGCCTGTGGTCCCAGCTAGTTGGGAGGCTGAGGCAGGAGAATGACGTGAACCCGGGAGGCGGAGCTTGCAGTGAGCCTAGATCACGCCACTGCATTCTAGCCTGGGCGACAGAGTGAGACTCTGTCTCAAAAAAAAAAAAAAACAAACCAAAAAACAAAACTATCCCATAGAGTTGTTTTGAGGAAATAAGAAGTGTGAAGCCCTTAACAGAGTACAGAGTAAACACTCGGTAAATGTTTACTATGGTTCATGTAGTTCGTTCTTAGAGAAACAAAGTGTTTTTATTTGTCAAAGCAAAGAAGAAAAATAATTGATCAATAAATATTTATGGTGTGTTTATCTATACAATTAATAATAAGAAAAATTTCCTGACCTAACAATATTTAAGTATTTTGGAAATCTGCATATACCATTTCTTGTGGTATATATAGTATTTCTGTGTCAATAATTCTAAAAATTAGAAAACTAGTATTTGGAATTTGGAAAGCAAAATTCATTTTCAAATTACTGATCATTTAAAATTTTATTGCATATAAATTGTTTTGACAATACCTGTAGTTAATTTGGAAGAAGTGAGGAGGAAGAGGTATTGATTAAAATGACTTCAGAAAATATTTACATACATATTCATTTCTTAACTCCTTGCAAAATGGAGCTGAGATGGCTTAATATACCATGAATGCATATATACATAATATATTCTGTACTGAACATATATGTAATTACATATATGTAATTCACACATATATGACTATTACACACATAAATATGTACAAATTATTTTAAAAGAAATAGAAGCCAAAGCCATGAAAAACAAGGAAAAAACAACTTGCAAAAACAAGGGCTAATACAACAATGATAACTGAATATGATATTTGCTCTGAACTGCTTGGTAATCGGTGAGGAAAACAGAAAATTGTTGATGTGTAATTCCTATTACCACAAAAAATATTTAGTATACCAACTCTCCAAGAAGGATCATCCTAATGATGAAGTCATAAAGAAAAGTTAAATGTGAGACCTTTTTTGGAGAACATTGGTAAAAAATATTTTCTTTAAAGAGCTTTACAAGAAACACAGAAACTGTCTAAATACTGTATCTTATTGCAAAGAGCCTCAATAAAAGTTGAAAAAGTAACATTACAGTATACCTTGTAACCCAATTCTGCAGATGAGGATGAGCTGGTGCCATCCAATAACCCATTAGGGCAATGGTCCCTAACCTTTTTGGCCTAGGGACTGGTTTCCTGGAAGACAATTTTTCCACGGGGATGCAGGGGGATGAAACTGTTCCACCTCAGAACATCAGGATCTTAGATTCTCGTGAAGAGCACACAACCTAGATCCCTTGCACGTGCAGTTCACAATAGGGTTCATGCTCCTATGAGCATCTAATGCCACCTCTGTCCTGACAGGAGGTGGAGCTCAGGCAGTAACGCTCCCTTGCCCACTGCTCACATCTTGCTGTGTAGCCAAGTTGCTAACAGGCCAGGGACCGGTAGGGGTCTGCAGATCACCGGTTGGGGACCTCTGCATTAGGGTACAAGCCATAGTGTAAAATATATCAGCAACTTAAGGGGAAACATATTCCGTAACAAATCTCTTTATCTCTAGCATTTGATACAAGGATAGCGTGTAATTCAAGAATACATTTAATGAGAGTCTAAAATACTGCATTTTTTTTGTTACTCACTGAATCAACATCCATATGTTTTAAGAGCCAGATGGTGAAGTGGCAGGATAAGACATTTTATTTTGAATGCTGAAAAATTTACAGAAAAGGTAATCCCACCTCCCTATGGAAAGTTATTTTTAGATAAAGCTAGAATTTCCCCAAAAAGCAACTTTGGATCTGTCAGGTAGAACATTTATATAATTGCTTGATTGTGACCTTAAAGTTCCAAACCATAATGGAGAAATATTAGATTTGGAAAACTTTAATTACTGGTGTTGAAATTAACCCATTCAAACCACTGAAAATCCCTGTAGATGGCCCTATAGAATATTTGGTTCTGGACTTTGTAACTATCTGGTGAGCCTGCCAGAATAGGTGGCTGGAAAATATACTCCATGAAATTTAATTAGTAGACTTGCTGAGCAGAATTTTGTGGAATTAACCAATTTAATTTTGGATAATGTCTTCCAAAAATGATAATTTTGACATCTTTCATGTTAAGTAAGCCATTATTTGTGGTAGCAATTGGATGGCAAAAGCCTTTGCTTTTCAGGCCACGTCTAGTTGATTAAAATGATTTCATTAGCATAATGGAGAACATTTGCTTATTATTTGTTAAAAAACAGGCTTTGTCTAAATGTAAAAGAAGTCAAGATCACTAAGGTACAACTAAAATATGAGAAGGGACAGCAGGCAGCACTTTTTTGTACTCTTTGAAATTGTAAACTCTTGTGTTAGAGCTTTCTTAATATTAAAAAAAATTAATTGAAAAAGATTGTAAATATTCAACATGTAAAACGTGATGATTTAGAATAAATGTACCTTCCTAATTTTGGGCACAACATTAAAATATAGTTTATTTTAAAGTGGTCATTTTAGAAGATGTAAGGTTAGAACAAACACTTTTTCTGTCCCCAGAATGTAATGAAAGCATAGTGAAAGTTACAAACTGTCTCATGCAATTACTGGAATTTACTTTAAAGTGGGAAAATAATAGGATGGGTAGAAAATTAATACCTATGCATTTCTTCTACCAACCATATACTGCTTTGAGCTCAAAGCTACGTCAGTTAGTTGCTATCCTGGTGGGAAACTAATGGTGCACTCTAACCGGGTCATCAAGAAGTGCTTAATAATGGAACTGCTTCTAAAAAGGTGTGGGCAAGCTTTACGGACACCAACAAGAAAAAAGATGGTGCCCCATCTCAGAGGTAGCAAGAACAGGGAGTCTACCACCATGAGTCTGAATAGGCAAGGAAGGTGAAGATGTGGTTGTGTGGAGAGTGTAGCTGTATGGAGAATGCTGAATGGCAGAGACTAGGGCCTTTATTTAGGGATTCAGTCACCCCGACGTCGACCTGGCAGGAAAGGAATCATGTAAAGAATACCTGACTTCCTTGGGAGGCCAAGGCAGGTGGATCACCCGAGGTCAGGAGTTCGAGACCACCCTGGCCAACATGGTGAAAATCCGTCTCTACTAAAAATCCAGAAATATTAGCTGGGCAGGTGCCTGTCATCTCAGCAACTCAGAAGGCTGAGATAGGAGAATCACTTGAACCTGGGAGTTGGAGGTTGCAGTGAGCCCAGATCACGCCACTGCATTCCAGCCTAGGAGACAGAGTGCTAGACTCCATCTCAGAAAAAAAAGAAAAACAAAAGAATACCTGAATTCCCTCTTCTCACTTTGATATGTTGCACGTGATTCCTTTTAATCAACTCAACTGGAAGCCAAAGCACACAGCTGCAGACCATACTGGTCAGCCTCTTCTAACACCAATACAGAGCAAGGTCAGGCAAAATAAAAATGGATGTGGATCTGGATGGACAGTATCCAGCTCAGTTCTGAAGGAGACACCTAGTGTAACCTCTGAGTGGCAATGACCAGCATAATAATAAATCTACAGATCTAGAATATATACAAGTTTGCCTTTTGTAAAATGGATAGCTAATTGAGGCATCAATTGGAGTGGTCAATTTGGCAATGATGCTGAACTACCTATTTAAACAGATTAGCAGCAGCAGCACAGCCAAAGTAGTTTTCACTGTCAGGTGATGGATCAAATGAGGCAGGACCAGTGCAGAAGCCTCAGATAAGGAGAGTGCTAAGCTATATAAGCTTGGCAGCAGCTCTCCTAGGACTATTAAGCCAGTATAAATAGAATTTCATACAACAGTGGTTATCCTTTTCTTTCTGCAACCTTAACTACCAAACATATATCATAGGCATTAATATCTCAAACTTTACAGTCATAATTAGCTCTAAAAAAAAAACCCTAGGATTCTTTACTGGAATTTGTTGTTCTCGGGTTTTTTAAGCCAAATTTATTAAAAGGATTTGAACTAACAAATTACTTAATGTATTTTCTGTGTTCTGTCACACTGCAACTAAACTTGCCAGTTTTAGAGGTATGATACCAGTGTTTGCCCAAATATGTATAACAATTTAATTCACCAGCACAATTCATTTGATTGTGCCTATCAGTTTCATGAAAGTAAACTTTGAAAACCTTACTGAGTTTCTACCAAAATGTTGGTGGTACATGGTACCATTGTGAAAAAAAGCAAAGCAAAACTGACTAATTGCCACATTGTAAAAATTTGATGAAAAATAAATAACTTGATCTGACTTCTCCTCTTGATAATACAAACTTGGTTCCAATTTGTTACAGTTATATAAGTTATTGTAGACTTTTTTTGCATTCATTATAATTCTCAGGCAAATTTATTCTAATTAAAATATAAGTACTTTTTGGCTTTACCATCTTAATACCTATTCGGAAAACTTGCCTACATTTATTCCTGCATCAATAAAAGTTATTCTATACCATAACTCAAACTTAATTTGTGAAATAGTCCTATAGGGTTTTGTGACTGTTTCTAGAAGGGGAGAACTTGGGCAAGCATATAGATAGATCTAAGTAGTAACTCAAAAGCTTTTTGACTAAAGTTGACCTAATTCTATGGTTTAATGTTTGATGTCCTTACAGAGAGAAGGCAGTTGATAGTGTGTCCTGAGCAGTGCCGGGACAACAACATTAACCAAACTGGACCACAGGGCAGCACTCACAGGGTATTCTGAAGAAAGAAACTGTGTTCATTATTGTAATCTTTGCAATGGTTGTAATGTTCGGGCTAGAGCTACCAGAGACATTTGGGGAGGGGAGAATTGGGAGAAGTGGGCTTTACCTCCCTGTGAACTTAGAGTTAAAGCAGCAAGCATATGCTCAATGTAAAGAGCAGAAGCCACCACACTTCTTGGAAATATCACTGTATCCAGCAGTGCTTCGTGGTCAGGGATATGTCTGGGTCAAAAATGAATCCTTAATAGGGGAATAAAATTAACCCAAACTGAATGGAATTAAGTTTTCATTGTATTATAGGCCATATCATGGAGGAGAATAAAAAGCAGACTCTAATATCAGACAGAATGAGGCTTTACCAATTAATAGCTACATGCTCTTGGCCAAGAACTTAACTTCTGTATCATCAGTTTCCTTTATATAAAATGAAGATAATAAAACTAACACCATGCCAATAAAGCACTTAATACAATATTGAAGGTCATGGATTTGTCAGGCCTTCAATAATTGTTATTACTATTACCTTTATTATTATTAGGCTTGATCAAATGGGAAGGGATATATAAAAAGGGCAGAATTTTTACCCTTGTCATTTAATTCAACCGAATTCCCTCTTGTTGAGCTTATTCTTTCCTTTGTGTGAAAAAAATAGGGAAATCAAAATGAATAAAAACTAGTCTCATACTTAAAGGGAACTAGACAGGTAAACTAGCAATTACAGTTATAATTTCACATCCCTGAGTTTAGTGACAGGCACGCTGTATACTTAGTACTTTCCAAAGTAGCACATAGGACTTATTTAATAAATGATTTAATTAATTCAGAGTAGCATGAGCTGTAATTACTGTACAAACAGCTAGGGAAATGTAAAGAAAAAAGACAACAACCCCACATGGATGAGGCCAGAGAAGGCTTCTGAAATGGTCTGAAGCTGAAGCTGAGACTTAAAGAAAGATTAGAAATTGCCAGTGAGTGTAGGGCATACAGACTCTCTTAGTGCAGGGAATAGCCATTGCATTCCATTAAAGGCAAGAGAGAATCTGGTTTATTCAGAGAACCACCAATCTTCAGTATGAGTTGAGTGACGCATACCTAAGAGACACAGTGAAAGATTGGTTTGGGAAGATAAACATCCATCCCTACTGTCGCCACTCCTGGTCATTTCTATTCCTCCTTTCCCTTATTTTCCTTCATAGCACTTACTACCTCTTGTCCTTCTATTATAAATGTATTTGTGTATTGCTTCTTGTCTGCCTCAGCCACTGGAATGTAAGCTTCATGAAGGAAGGCACATCCTACTGTTCCATTTCTATATCGGCAGCCTCTGGATCAGTGGCCTGAAATGTAGGAAATGCTCAACAATATTCATTGAGTGAAAAGTGAAAGAAGAAATAAATAGAGAACTGCTCATGAAATGTCTTAAATGTAATATTTAGGAAGAAATGTCAGGATTGGTGTGGGATGAGGGTGAAGCTGAGTAATGAGTCTGAGAGAATCTCTTAGGTTTCTGACTAAAGTGACTAAGTGAATGCCTTATGACCAAATATAGAATTCAAGAAAAAGAGCTAGGTTTTTGTTTTTCATTTGGAGGGAGTGTGGGATGTTGAGTTATACATTATGACTCTCCCAAAGTTGTAGAGATAAATTTCTTTACCTATGAAGAATCCGCAATCTACTTCCCTCAGATGAACAGCAGCCTTATAAGTTACTCCACCATGTGGAATGAAGCTGATTTTTATTTACAGCTATAGAAAAGATTATCATGACTAATAAAATCCTACATTAATCTTCTTCATTACATAGAAAGTCAAAGGTGGAAGATTAAGAAATTTAAATAACCTGCCTCAGAACCACAGAGTTGAAATGAGAAACAGAACGTTTGCAGTTAAAAGTAACAGAGGCTACCACTGACCCCATCATTTGTCACCTAGCATGCTGTTCAATAAATCACTCTGTATTTAGATAATCACCTCAGTGTCATTTCTCCACTAAAGAAATTTAATAGTGAGCAATCAAATGTATTCACTCTCAGTCCCTGACATGAGTTTACAATTACTTCCTAGAACTGAGCTAGTCTCAGTAGGATATAAAAATTAGGCTAATCATATGGTGAATACTTACTTCATCCTGTGTTTTTTCCTGCTAGGAACAGAAATTGTCTCCATAATTGTATGCAAATCCTTTCACCAGAATCATCACAAGAAAATTATGTACTGCTACTCCTGCTCTAAAGAAAAGATGAAAGTAACAGTTTAAAATATCACTTTAAAATCAACCAAAATGAATGGTTTTGGCTTTGTGTATAAAAGCCAGATCCAAATTAATATTATTTACAGTACACAGCTTGGCATGTGAATATAACAAGCTGATACTTAATATGTTGTGTAACACTTCTTTGAGTTTCGTTGCTAGTGATTGCTTTTATGATTAATTAATGAGATCTGTTGGACTCAAACTTCAACATAGGGTAGAATAAATTAATTGGTCTTTTGAGAACCAGAATTCTTTGGACAGCATTAGCTATCTTGCACCTTCAATTAATGAGTCAATTTTGCAGGTTAGCTCAGGATTTGTTTTTATGAACCAAAAATATTTCTGTTTTTATCATTTAGAATGGAGTCCTTTCTGAAATGAATTTCACACTTACTTCAATTCTGAGTTTTCTGAAGCTTATTTTAGCTCTTATTAATGACTCAGGATGGTTGCTACGAATAAAGATTATGAAAATTGGAGATTACTATTAAAGGCTACCTTAGAATATCTCTAAAGGTATTCCTGCTAAGATATGTGGGACTCTGGGCTTCTACAACTCATGACCTCCCTCTGCCATTTGTAGAGTTGTGGAGTTTTTGCATTTACTTGCCACATTCTTTTAGGACCTAAATGTACAAAGTATAAATTAAGTAGTTTTCAGGTCATTCCGATGCCATGTAATATTACTTACTATTCATTCAGAAGCTATCTCTGGGATGAACAATAAGACATTGCTGATATTTGACTATTTTTGATCAGCAGAAATGAAAATGTCTTATGGCTCCACCTGATACAATGAAATATCTCCTGGCTCTTATACAGATAAGTACGGAATTGGTGGGGGGGCAGCGGGGAGTGTAGAATTTAGAGAAAAGCAAACAATCAACACTCTCCTTTCTTTCCACTTTTTCTGGAGTTGGTCTAGATGAGAGGAGCTTTGGCATTATGCCTGTATTAATTTCAGTAGTCACCTATTTGGATTCCCTGTCCTCCTTCTCTTTCCACTTTTCAGATGCATCATTTCCACTATATCAAGCTAGCATTATAAAAGCGGTTTTATGAATCTGTCTCTTCTCTGCTCCAAAGCTTCGAAGGTTTCTAGTGTTTCAGTATTGTTTCACAATGATCAACGGAGTAATTTCTAAACTTTCAGTATTTAATTATCCAAAAATATTTATCGAGTCCCTTTTAGATGCCAAGTCTTCTTCTAGGCACAGTGAACAAAACAAAGTTCCTGACTTCATGAGCTTACCTTTTAGTAGGGGAAAGAGACAATAAACAAGGTGAGCGAGTAAAATCTAGAGTATATTAGGTGGTGGTGAAGTGTTGGGGAGAAAGTAAAGCAGAGAAGAGGAATAGAAAAGCACATGATGAAGGAGTTGAAATTTTAGATAAAGTAACCCAGAATGGCCTCACTGAACAGAGAGGGCATTTGGGTAGAAACCTAAGAACATAAAGGCAAAACCCTGAATACCCATCTTGGGGAAAGCACAGCAGGGTGAAGCCTGAGGCAGAGCACCCCTGGCAAAGCAGCCAGATGGCTGGTGATGTTTGAGAGCAAGAGAGCAGTGGATGACGTCAGTATAAAGGAGCAATTGGAGAGTTTGGACCTGTAAGTGGTATGATCTGGCTTGCCTGAAAAGTTCCATACCTGAAGCTATGCTATGAGTAGTGCAAAGGGGGCAAATGCGGAGGAAAGAAAAAACATGTAAAGAGGCACTTGCAAACAAGAGGCTTGGGCCTGGGTGGAGGCAGTGTCGGTAGGGAGAAATGGCCAGGTTTTTGATATATTTTGAAGGTAGCCTTGACGGAATATTCTAAAATATGAGATGTGCTTGTGAGAGAAAGAAAGGAATTAATGGTGACTATGATTGAAAGGTCTTCACGTCACAGCCTCATCCTTCCTTGCTAATTTCATCGCTCTCTCTCTTTGCATGCTGAAGTGTGGTGAAAAGTCCCTAAGCTGGAGAATGGAAGACTTGAGTTCAATTCACAGTTCTGCCACTTAGTGAGGTTATGCTTTGATATAAGTCACATAAATTGTTTTTATTTCTTCATCTTTATGGTGGGGATAATATCTACTTCACAGGGCTGTTATGAGGTTCAATGGTATTGTGAAATACTAATAAAGCATAATGTAGTTTATGAATACATTACTCCAGCAGCCTGCTCTATTAACTATCAATGATTAATAATTTATTAAGCATTCTTCAAGCTCCTACCTCCGTGCCTTTGCTTTATGATGCAGCAGCTCCTTCCTCCTCACCATCTTTATTCATCAACCTTTTCCATCCTTTAGGGACCATACTACAGTCCAAGTCATTCTCTCCATGGTGAAACCCCCTTTGAAAGGATCTATTCTTTTGCTTAACACTGCTTTCCCAAGGTATCGCAATATTGAATAGGTTTGACACTCAAAATTATGTCTTACATACTTTACATGCTTAATATTAGACAAAGACCTTGTTTGAGTGCCTGTTAACTCACATACATATATTTGAATTCCCTTATAAAAATACAATGGTTGTTTTTATGCACATTGGAACTGTAAACTTTATACAATGTGATATAAAAAAGTATCAAATCAGAATTGTAAATTTGATATAGTGTGATATATAAAATATATCGTAGAACAGATAAAAGAAAAAATTGTACTTTATGAGCAAAATAATAGCTATATAGTAATTATGCTAGATATTTATTCTGATTGGAAATTAGTCTCTTGCTATTTGAGTTTAAAATTACTCAAATTTTTCAAAAATGCTTTACTTAAAATAGAAACACATTGCCTTTATTGTAAAAAGATGTTTGTGGAGGCCCACAGTGCTAAGAAGATAAAAAACGATGGACGCAAACTTGAAAGGAGATCAGTGTATTCATAGGGAATATTCAAAATCTACAGATTGTTTCTAGAATCATTGATGTCTATAACCAGAGAGAAAAATGGGTTTATCAGACCTCTGTCATAATTTATTATACTACTTTGGGTGATGAAGGAGGTGGCTGCAAGGATAGTTTTCATCAGAAGTCAACTGACACCTGAAATCCAAATGGAAAAATATGTGCTTCTGAAGGTCAAAAAAAACCCCTAAGAGTTCAGTCTGAAAATAGAAGTAGAATGACCACCAGTAGAATAGATAGTAGTCTGGCTCAAATCGTCTCTCTCTTTATCATTTGTGTGTCATTAATCACCAAGCTGATTTATTCTGTATCGTTAATCTAGAAACTATTCTCCTTCCTCTGCATGGTCCTAAATCTGGCCCCCATTACTTCTCACCTGGATTACTACCATGTGGGTTCCTAAGTGATTTTCCCATTTCTGTGTTTCCCACATCCATTGTATTTTCCACACTTCAGCTGTAATCATCCCTCTAAGACACATTGTTTTGTCACTCTTTTCTGAGAGTCTATGAAGTAAAATCTAAATTTCTTTAAATGATAGAGAAAGCTCTTGTAATATATCCCTTGCCTGTTCATCTCTCCAGTCTTAGAAGCTCTTTTCACAGCCCATGCCAATTCTCCACATATCCCTTCTTGTCATTCCAAACACACAAAATAAACTGAAGTTTTTGAAGCTTCTGAATGTGACCTGCTATGCAAGATAAAAAGTATATTCATGCAGTCTTTTAAGGAGAGTTTCCTGAAGACTCCACACAACCTTTCCACTTATAACCCATTGCCCACAACTTAGTCACAGAGCCATATATCTAGCTGAAAGAGAAGCAAGGAAATATACTTATTCTGACTGTCCATAGGTCCAAGTTAAAAACCCATTGCTTTGGATGAAGGGGTGAAGTAGTAGTAGAGAACCACCAACTTACAGACTCTATGACAGTGCTTTAACTTTAAAGATTTAAAGCATCAAGTTTTCTTATAAGATGTCATCTGAACAAAATATGAATACTAGGGAATCAGAAGACAATAAATGTTAGTGTCAGAAAATGCCTTAGGAAAAATCTAGGACCCAGAATAACCACCTTTAACAATGATTATTATCAATCCATCTTTGAAGATGAATTCTCTAGTTTTGCTCCTGAGTGTTTGTAGAAAAGGGAAAACTCAAGACATTCCATCTTATCTTGGGTTTACGTGAATAGCTTCAAGCTGTAAAAGTAGGAAAATCTTTGCTTATTTTTAGTATGCCCTTTTTGAACTATGGCATAAATAAATACTATAGTTACAGCTGCAGGTAATTTTACCCAAGCTACAATGTTGGTTACTCCTCCATGCACTGAAACCTGGGAGTCCAGACTGTGGCCTTTGAACATGTTATTTCAGTACTAAGCTGCTTTGGAAAGAGTCCAACCTAAATGGTTATTAAATCTACTCCACAGTTCCAGCATGGTGGCATTAAATGCAGTGAGGATTACAGAATCTTATTCCTTTCTTAACTCAAATCAATACGTGGCGTCAGACACACACGGACACACACACCTTTCTCCTTGAATCCACTAGTTTTGGACACTGACAAATTGTGCCAGACCAGAGATATTGATGATGTAGCAGCAAGAACCTCTATAGAAATTTACAAGATTTATGAGGGAGGCTTTAATTTAACTAACTACAAGCTGCTGCTATGCCCCTTGCCATGTTCCCTTTTCAGGCTCAGCAACCCTCATGGGACAGACCTAGTCTTCTCCTTCCCAAACCAGTTCCCATAATCTAGATGTTTCTGTATCCCATATTCATCAAACTGGCATACCGTTCATCTTATTATTTCATTATTCTGAAGATATTCCTTGATTATTTCCACATTCTCACCTCTTCCCATTTTCTCCTCAATTTCTCAATCTGAAAAATGCCTTCTATATCCAGCATTCCATTAACCCTGCTCATGTTAAGAGCACCAATGACCTTCTCATTGAAAAGCACAATGGACACTTTCTAGTTCTCATCCAAGTAAAGCTTTTTCAGGGCATATGGATAACTCTTTCTTTTCTAAATACTTTCTTCCCTGGCGCAAATGTATTCTGCTTCTCTTTCTGCTGCTCTGTGTGCCGACAGTTAAATAACTCTTGCAAACAAAAACATCAAATAAATAAGCCCAGCTATTGTTGTGAGTAGCAACATCTCTGAATTGGTACTCATGCAAAATAGGTCATTATCCATGGATGATGTAATAAGTGTTGACATGTAAGGGTGCAGTAGCTCAGGACTGCTTACCTCATTTTGATTCTATTTAACATAACTGATAAAATCTTTATGTGATATCATAACACTTAAAACTATTTTATATGTAATTGACAGTGTTCTTTAGTAACTATGAAAAAGCCCTTAATTACTATTATAATCTAATAAAGTGATTATGTCGATGATATGCTCTACTATTCTAAAAAATTATTTTCATTACTTTAAATTTATTTATATAGTGCTGTGTATTTTGCATAATGGATAGTTTACCTATTGGTTTTGCTAGATGGTAAATTCTTTGTAAAGACAAGAATCACATCTTTATCTTTTGTTTCACCTTTGTATTTCACATTACCTATCTTTTTAAAAATGTTCTTATAGGTACATAGTAGCTGTGTATATTTATGGGGTGCATGAAATATTTTGATACAGGCATACAATGCATAATGATCACATCAGAGTAACTGAGTATCCATCTCCTCAAGCATTTATTCTTTCTTTATGTTATAAACATTCTAATTATACTCTTACAGTTATTTTAAAATGTACAATAAATCTCTTTGTAGGTCACTCAGGACTTGCTTTATGAATCTGGGTGCTCCTGTATTGGGTGCATATATATTTAGGACAGTTAGCTCTTCTTGTTGAATTGATCCCTTTACCATTATGTAATGGCCTTCTTTGTCTCTTTTGATCTTTGTTGGTTTAAAGTCTGTTTTATCAGAGACTAGGATTGCAACCCCTGCCTTTTTTTGTTTTCCATTTGCTTGGTAGATCTTCCTCCATCCTTTTATTTTGAGCCTATGTGTGTCCCTGCACATGAGATGGGTTTCCTGAATGCAGCACACTGATGGGTCTTGACTCTTTATCCAATTTGCCAGTCTGTGTCTTTTAATTGGAGCATTTAGTTCATTTACATTTAAAGTTAATATTGTTATGTGTGAATTTGATCCTGTCATTATGATGTTAGCTGGTTATTTTGCTCGTTAGTTGATGCAGTTTCTTCTTAGTCTCGATGCTCTTTACATTTTGGCATGATTTTGCAGCGCCTGGTACCAGTTGGGCCTTTCCATGTTTAGCGCTTCCTTCAGGAGCTCTTTTAGGGAAGGCCTGGTGGTGACAAAATCTCTCAGCATTTGCTTGTCTGTGAAGTATTTTATTTCTCCTTCACTTATGAAGCTTAGTTTGGCTGGATATGAAATTCTGGGTTGAAAATTCTTTTCTTTAAGAATGTTGAATATTGGCCCCCACTCTCTTCTGGCTTGCAGGGTTTCTGCCGAGAGATCCGCTGTTAGTCTGATGGGCTTCCCTTTGTGGGTAACCCGACCTTTCTCTCTAGCTGCCCTTAACATTTTTTCCTTCATTTCCACTTTGGTGAATCTGACAATTATGTGTCTTGGAGTTGCTCTTCTCGAGGAGTATCTTTGTGGTGTTCTATGTATTTCCTGAATCTGAATGTTGGCCTGCCTTGCTAGATTGGGGAAGTTCTCCTGGATAATATCCTGCAGAGTGTTTTCCAACTTGGTTCCATTCTCCCCGTCACTTTCAGGTACACCAATCAGACGCAGATTTGGTCTTTTCACATAGTCCCATACTTCTTGGCGGCTTTGTTCGTTTCTTTTTATTCTTTTTTCTCTAAACTTCCCTTCTCGCTTCATTTCATTCATTTCATCTTCCATCACTTTTACCCTTTCTTCCAGTTGATCGCATTGGCTCCTGAGGCTTCTGCATTCTTCACGTAGTTCTCGAGCCTTGGCTTTCAGCTCCATCAGCTCCTTTAAGCGCTTCTCTGTATTGGTTATTCTAGTTATACATTCGTCTAAAGTTTTTTTCAAAGTTTTCAACTTCTTTGCCTTTGGTTTGAATTTCCTCCTGTAAAGAGACTTAGACTCCCACACAATAATAATGGGAGATTTTAACACCCCACTGTCAACATTAGACAGATCAACGAGACAGAAAGTCAACAAGGATACCCAGGAATTGAACTCAGCTCTGCACCAAGTGGACCTAATAGACATCTACAGAACTCTCCACCCCAAATCAACAGAATATACATTTTTTTCAGCACCACACCACACCTATTCCAAAATTGACCACATAGTTGGAAGTAAAGCTCTCCTCAGCAAATGTAAAAGAACAGAAATTATAACAAACTGTCTCTCAGACCACAGTGCAATCAAACTAGAACTCAGGATTAAGAAACTCACTCAAAACCGCTCAACTACATGGAAACTGAACAACCTGTTCCTGAATGACTACTGGGTACATAATGAAATGAAGGCAGAAATAAAGATGTTCTTTGAAACCAACGAGAACAAAGACACAACATACCAGAATCTCTGGGACGCATTCAAAGCAGTGTGTAGAGGGAAATTTATAGCACTAAATGCCCACAAGAGAAAGCAGGAAAGATCCAAAATTGACACCCTAACATCACAATTAAAAGAACTAGAAAAGCAAGAGCAAACACATTCAAAAGCTAGCAGAAGGCAAGAAATAACTAAAATCAGAGCAGAACTGAAGGAAATAGAGACACAAAAAACCCTTCAAAAAGTAGTGAATCCAGAAGCTGGTTTTTTGAAAGGATCAACAAAATTGATAGACCACTAGCAAGACTAATAAAGAAAAAAAGAGAGAAGAATCAAATAGATGCAATAAAAAAATGATAAAGGGGATATCACCACCAATCCCACAGAAATACAAACTACCATCAGAGAATACTACAAACACCTCTACGCAAATAAACTAGAAAATCTAGAAGAAATGGATAAATTCCTCGACACATACACCCTCCCAAGACTAAACCAGGAAGAAGTTGAATCTCTGAATAGACCAATAACAGGATCTGAAATTGTGGCAATAATCAACAGCTTACCAACCAAAAAGAGTCCAGGACCAGATGGATTCACAGCCAAATTCTACCAGAGGTACAAGGAGGAACTGGTACCATTGCTTCTGAAACTATTCCAATCAATAGAAAAAGAGGGAATCCTCCCTAACTCATTTTATGAGGCCAGCATCATCCTGATACCAAAGCTGGGCAGAGACACAACCAAAAAAGAGAATTTTAGACCAATATCCTTGATGAACATTGATGCAAAAATCCTCAATAAAATACTGGCAAACAGAATCCAGCAGCACATCAAAAAGCTTATCCACTATGATCAAGTGGGCTTCATCCCTGGGATGCAAGGCTGGTTCAATATACGCAAATCAATAAATGTAATCCAGCATATAAACAGAACGAAAGACAAAAACCACATGATTATCTCAATAGATGCAGAAAAGGCCTTTGACAAAATTCAACAACCCTTCATGCTAAAAACTCTCAATAAATTAGGTATTGATGGGACATATCTCAAAATAATAAGAGCTACCTATGACAAACCCACAGCCAGTATCATACTGAATGGGCAAAAACTGGAAGTATTCCCTTTGAAAACTGGCACAAGACAGGGATGCCCTCTCTCACCACTCCTATTCAACATAGTGTTGGAAGTTCTGGCCAGGGCAATTAGGCAGGAGAAGGAAATAAAGGGTATTCAATTAGGAAAAGAGGAAGTCAAATTGTCCCTGTTTGCAGACGACATGACTGTATATCTAGAAAACCCCATTGTCTCAGCCCAAAATCTCCTTAAGCTGATAAGCAACTTCAGCAAAGTCTCAAGATACAAAATCAATGTACAAAAATCACAAGCATTCTTATACACCAATAACAGACAAACAGAGAGCCAAATCATGAGTGAACTCCCATTCACAATCACTTCAAACAGAATAAAATACTTAGGAATCCAACTTACAAGGGATGTGAAGGACCTCTTCAAGGAGAACTACAAACCACTGCTCAATGAAATAAAAGAGGATACAAACAAATGGAAGAACATTCCATGCTCATGGGTAGGAAGAATCAATATCATGAAAATGGCCATACTACCCAAGGTAATTTATAGATTCAATGCCATCCCCATCAAGCTACCAATGACTTTCTTCACAGAATTGGAAAAAAATACTTTAAAGTTCATATGGAACCAAAAAAGAGCCCGCATCACCAAGTCAGTCCTAAGCCAAAGAACAAAGCTGGAGGCATCACGCTACCTGACTTCAAACTATACTACCAGGCTACAGTAACCAAAACAGCATGGTACTGGTACCAAAACAGAGACATAGATCAATGGAACAGAACAGAGCCCTCAGAAATAACGCCATATGTCTACAACTATCTGATCTTTGACAAACCTGACAAAAACAAGCAATGGGGAAAGGATTCCCTATTTAATAAATGGTGATGGGAAAACTGGCTAGCCATATGTAGAAAGCTGAAACTGGATCCCTTCCTTACACCTTATACAAAAATTAATTCAAGATGGATTAAAGACTTAAACATTAGACCTAAAACCATAAAAACCCTAGAAGAAAACCTAGGCATTACCATTCAGGACATAGGCATGGGCAAGGACTTCATGTCGAAAACACCAAAAGCAATGGCAACAAAAGCAAAAATTGACAAATGGGATCTAATTAAACTAAAGAGCTTCTGCACAGCCAAGGAAACTACCATCAGAGTGAACAGGCAACCTACAAAATGGGAGAAAATTTTTGCAACCTACTCATCTGACAAAGGGCCAATATCCAGAATCTGCAATGAACTCCAAAAAATTTACAAGAAAAAAACAAACAACCCCATCAAAAAGTGGGCAAAGGATATGAACAGATACTTCTCAAAAGAAGACATTTATGCAGCCGAAAGACACATGAAAAAATGCTCGTCATCACTGGCCATCAGAGAAATGCAAATCAAAACCACAATGAGATACCATCTCACACCAGTTAGAATGGCAATCATTAAAAAGTCAGGAAACAACAGGTGCTGGAGAGGATGTGGAGAAATAGGAACACTTTTACACTGTTGGTGGGACTGTAAACTAGTTCAACCATGTGGAAGTCAGTGTGGCGATTCCTCAGGGATCTAGAACTAGAAATACCATTTGACCCAGCCATCCCATTACTGGGTATATACCCAAAGGACTATAAATCATGCTACTATAAAGACACATGCACATGTATGTTTATTGCGGCACTAGTCACAATAGCAAAGACTTGGAACCAACCCAAATGTCCAACAATGATAGACTGGATTAAGAAAATGTGGCACATATACACCATGGAATACTATGCAGCCATAAAAAAGGATGAGTTCATGTCCTTTGTAGGGACATGGATGAAATTGGAAATCATCATTCTCAGTAAACTATCGCAAAGACAAAAAACCAAACACTGCATGTTTTCACTCATAGATGGGAATTGAACAATGAGAACACATGGACACAGGAAGGGGAACATCACACTCTGGGGACTGTTGTGGGATGGGGGGAGGGGGGAGGGATAGCATTAGGAGATATACCTAATGCTAAATGAGAAGTTAATGGGTGCAGCACTCCAGCATGGCACATGTATATGTATGTAACTAACCTGCACATTGTGCACATGTACCCTAAAACTTAAAGTATAATAATTTTTAAAAAGTAATATAAATTATTGTTGACTTTAGTTACCCTGTTGTGCTATGAAAGACTATATCTTATTTATCCTATCTAACTATATTTTTGTACCTATTAACCATCCCCATTTCCCTCCTCCCTTACTATCCTTCCCAGCCTCTGGTAACCATCATTCTACTATCTCCAATAAGTTCAGCTGTTTTAACCTTTAGCTCCTATAAATGAGTGAGAACATGGGAAACTCGTCTTTCTGTGCCTGGCTTATTTCAGTTAACAAAATGTCATCCAGTTCCCACATCTTTATCTTGATATACTTTATAGAATTCTGTATGTAGTAGGTTTTCAGTAAATTATATAGAATTAAAATGTTAGACAGCTTTTTAGAGTAGTAGCAAGATTTAAAATATCCTTTACAGTAGTGAATTTCCTGTTAACTACGTGATATTAATCTAAAACTGCAGTATTCATTCTTTGGCCAACAATATTGCACTACAAATTTTCTAATACCTAGGAGATGCAAATCATAGCCAGATATGGAAATAGTATGACTTGACTTATGATTATCTAGTTTATATAACAACTAAGTTACATAATCATAGATTCAACAGCAGTATTTTATCCTAGTTACAATATATTTCCAGCTATGTTAGCAAATAAATAAGACACTCACATCTGAATATCAATGAATAATAAGGGAGCATATTAGAATCAAACATAGCTTATAAACGAATATGATTTTAGCCAAGCTCTGAAACTATTACTGCATGTCCTTTGCACTGCAATGAAAGCATGCCATTTATTTCTGACTATGATTAATGGGGCTTTTTAAGTAACCAACTTTCTTTGCCATTCAACAAAGATTGTGTCCTAGGGTTCTGTCTGATTCCAATTCTAGTGTCATTTGTAAATCTAAAAAATCAGATAATGGAAGGCTGGATTTGAATTATAATTTTGTTTTTAGAGTGAGTCCTTCAATTTTGTAAGGTTAGTGGGCATATCTATAAATTTCATCAGAAGGTGTGTGGCTCCACATTCTGTAAAAGTCATGTCAGCAGGAGAATAACAACATGGATGCCTAGTCCTGACATGAAGCCTGACAGCCAGAAATGCAGCAATATTTGGAGAATCGTGCCAAGCTGTGAATTGAGCCCAGGGAGAAGACTATTTCTATGTGTGGGGGCCATTTTTATTATTTTTACAACACTCAAGCAAACAAAAAAAAATCTTAGCATTATTCTGGTATGATGATAAATAAAAGGAGAAAAAAGAAAAGTAATACGTCAATTGGTATTTTTAAGAGCATTCATTTTAAGTCAAAGAACATGTTCATAGGTGTCAAAAAAATGATTTAAAAGAACATTGCCTCAGTTACCATCAGAGCATAAGCCCCTGCGACAGAATATATGAGGCATGAACATATATATTAAGGAAGGTTTCATGCCATCATGTTACATAGGCGTTGAATGGAAACAAGAGAAAGAGTGCTGGGGTTTTGGGGTGGAGGATCTAGGTAAGATTTGAAAAGATAATTACTGGCATGCATTACAAAAGGGAAGACTAAATGGAGCAATAGATATACCAGAATAATTATATAATAATTAACATGCCCTCTTTCTTCCTCTTCGGGGAATTTTTTTTCATTTAGATAAAAATGAATCCTGACTGCCACAGTATTTCATTTGGCAGGATATCAGGTAATTTATATTTCAAATATGATCTCATCATCAGTTCCATCTGTTGATCTTAACTGAGCATCAGTAATGTTTGGAACTCTGATATGTAGAAAACACACCTGAAAAAATTAAAAATCTCTGAATCTATGAGACTCACATACCAATTAGAAAACTCAACAAATATGCCCTAATCTTGCAAGTGCGGTATATTCGTTTTAAATCTTCACTTTTAATCCACCCCGCTCTCTATGCAATTCCAGTATCAAAGGAAGAAGAAACTACAGACAGTTGCTATAGAATGAGCTCAAATAAGTGTTAGACTTTCTTAAAGAGGACTAGAATATTCTGTTTAAGCTAAACCATAAAGTGAAAATATAACTGACTAACAGGCTCTGATCCTAACCAATCTTAGTGTATGGGATATTTATAAATTCAAAAAATCTTTTTTTTTTTATTCTTCTCTCACATTACAATTCAAAAATGAGAGATGGGGCTGGGTGCTGTGTCTCCCGCCTATAATCCCAGCACTTTGGGAGGCTGAGGCACGTGGATCACAAGGTCAGGAGTTCAAGACCAGTCTGGCCAATATGGTGAAACCCTGTCTCTACTAAAAATACAAAAAATTAGCCAGGTATGGTGGCATGCGCCTCTAGTCCCAGCTACTTGGGAGGCTGAGGCAGAAGAATTGCTTGAACCCAGGAGGTGGAGGTTGCAGTGAGCCAAGATTGTGCCACTGCACTCCAGCCTGGGCAACAGAGCAAGACTGTCTGAAAAAAAAAAAAAAAAAGAGATGGAAAAAAGGCAGGACAATCAAGACAATATTGGCCTGAAGATATATTATGAGTTCACAGCTTCTGCCTTAACCCAGGTGCTTGGACCAGATGCCTTCCCTTCCACATGCAGAGAGAATGAGATCAAGAACCGGGTGAAGACCATTCATTTTATTCTCTCATGGAACGCTGTCTTCACGTAATAAACACCCCCACCTCCAGCAGTCTTGCACACTCCTTCTCAACCTTCAAGACCCAATTCAAGTTGTTTCTCCTCTGTGGTATTTTTCTTTGTTCCATCCAGACAGCTCTAACCAAGCTCTCCCTTGGGCCAAGCCTTTACCTTGAGTCCTGCTACACACTTTTTAAAACTAAGTTTCTGTTGTTTATTTGGTCATCAGTCTCTTACTGATTAGGAGTACCTAATCAGTACCAGTGCCTCACCTAGTGGTTATTCAACTCATCCCCAGTCTATATCATTCCCCTGCTGAGAGAGGAAGAGTTAAATAATGCCTCTCTAATATGCACCTGTCCTCATCAACAAATAAAGCACCGAGAATAGTGGGTCCTCAATAAATACTGTTGTACTGTTTCTTTTACATCTTCTCTTCCATAGTTGAACCAAAAATGTTGTACTACCTTGTTCAAGGGGAAAGTCAAACGGTTGCTCAAAATGAGTTCCATCTAGTGAGTAAAATAACAAAAAGGGTTTATGAAGTTGCTATTGACTACAGATGATGGTGGATTTGGTTTGGGGTTTGTCTCATCAAAAAAATGTCTAGAGCAATGCAATGTCCTCCAGTAAAGAGATTTTGAGAGCACAAGGTATGGTGTTGCTACGTCATTCAATCAACATTTTAAGAGATTTTGTTGCCATGACTAAAGAAAGTAAGAATAAATTATTCAGAAATAACCACACAGACTTTAAGTTTCTAAGCATTCAGTATATTTTGGAACATAACAGTGTTGATATAGGCTCAGTGCCTGCATACATCATTAAAGGGGAGTAAAAGCATGTTTTTAGTAACTTTTTTTTCCCCCAATAGGATACTCGATACTCCAAGCTATTATGGAAAAAGCAGGACAAAATGGTTGGCATGTCAGCGCTATATGTGTGGAAAATTTTAATGATGTCAGCTATAGGCAACTTCTAGAAGAACTTGATAGAAGACAAGAGAAGAAGTTTGTAATAGACTGTGAGATAGAGAGACTTCAAAACATATTAGAACAGGTAAGTCCTAGGTTTTATATTTTTAACCTAGACCCCATACAGAAAAATTTAACCTTTGATTGACTTGTCCCCATCAACATCTTCTCCCAGCTTTTAATTTGGAGTGTGAGGTTTGAGAGTTTTCATTCCATGACTATCTTCAGGACCAAATCACAATCTTTTATCACCAAGGACCTTTTTGGTTCTTAGGTCTCAATGTATTTAGAAAGCTATTTCTCACATATTCTTAAGACTTGAATGAGTGAAAGACCCTGTGTGAATCTTGAAGAGCTCTTGGCCTCCAGTTTTCGAAAATATTAATGTTGAAGATTAATCCCATCTAAAAATGGTACAAAAATTATAAATTTGTGAGTGCACCTTTTTTAGAGGCACACTAACTTAAGTAATTTATGAGAAACAGCAACATAAATTACTAAAGCAATAAAATAAAAGTCAGTGGAATACTGTATATAGTTTAGTGGAATACTGTATATAGCATGTTTTCTGCTAGGTATTATAAATCAATACATTACTACCCCAGTGGAGATGGTTTTCAACTCTCCTCAAAACAGAAAAGTCCTTGAATAAAGGTTTCAATAAATATTTGTTGATTTGATTTGAAGCAGCCAGGAAAAGATTAAACTGAGCTTTGCCGTTGTATTAAATGATAGGAAAATATCATCAAATAATGGATAACATCTGCCTTCCCCTACCCTTGCAGATCATGATAAAGCTTTAAAGGCTCTTTGGCCAAAATTGCAGTGAATGAATGCCATCTAGTGGTTTTAGAAATGCTTGCTCATATTATCTACAATATATTAGTTCAGCCAGACATGGGTAATACAATTTTTTGTTGGTTAGTTTGTTACTTATCGCTTAACTGCATAAGTATATGACGTGATTTCCAATAGTAAACTTGCCAATTTGGAGGTTTATTTATAGGAATAACTTTAGTATTCAATTGTAAGAATGAAAACCAAAATATATTTCAGAGATTCAGCTTTACTCTTTGCAGGCACGGGACTAGATGTCTTCAGTTTCCTTCCTCAACTATATTAGCATTTGTAAAAGTGAAAAGTAAAACAAAACAAACAAACAAAAATGTTGTATTGCTAAAGTCTAAAGAAGCCAGAGCATAAGAGGAAATAACAGAGTATTTACTTCCTGTCATCCCTTTGTAGAAGAAAAAGCTAAATATATATATATATATATATTATATATATATATACACCAAAGAAATATGTATATGTTATTTTGGGAAATATTAATTAAAAGCCTATACATTACTCGGGCTTACTCCTGAGAGAGTCCAAAAAATTATTGAAGTTGTAGCTATTCAATGTATATGAAATTTTTAAATGGTTAGTTACAGAATCCAAGAAAAATCTTTCTTCTTTCTTAAGCAATACAGCCACTTTACCTCCGACTCCCATTGCCCTCCCTCCCACTCCCGCCCCTGTATTGAGAGTTTGAGTTGTTTGACCTGAACAACTGAAGCTTTGTAAATAACTCACGATGAATCCCACAGAGCAGCCAATTCTAAGAACTGCCTGGATTGCCAAGTTCCTGTCAGAGGGTGAGTAAGGCTCAGAAAGACCCTCCACTTAGCACCTGTGCTTAAAAGACCAAGTCTGGAGGAGGCAATTGAGTGCCTAAAGCACACTGACCCATTTCAGAGTCTTAGCTGGTTTCTAAGAAGAAAATCGGCACACCTGGGTGCTTTGGATAAACTCTGAATAAGCCGTAAATGAGCTCTTGCTAAAGGAACTGGACATCTTATATATTTTTTGTCATTTTAAAGAAATTAGAAAACTTGAGTGTCTACCTTTTCTATTCTTCTTGCTGAATTCTAAAAGGTTTCTTTTCCATCATGGTTGCATGGTAATAATAATAATAGTAGTAAGAGAACTTTGTCCATTTAAAATGCCTCTCAGGTATAAATCTCATAAATTGCAATAAAGTCTACTGCATTGTGAGAAAATAATGTACTCTTAATTGTCCTATAAAATTTTCCCCCAAGAAAAGCTGTGTTTTTATTCTGAACATGCTGTTGTTGTTGTTTACTCTCTGTATTTTAATTCCTTGTAGCTCTAAATGAAACAACTTTTAATGTTTTCTTGGTTTTACTCTTGGCTCATCCACAAAAGCTAATCCATACTTTGTCAGGGGTTTGTACATGTACCTTAAGACCTCTGTGTTTCAACATCGTTTTTCATAAATTAAGATAGCAAGAGAAAACAATTTCAAAAAACCAACCAAAGCATTTTTAAAAGGTAAAAAGTTAAATGCTAAATAATGTTGATTAGAATGATGAGTTAATGGGTGCAGCACACCAGCATGGCACATGTATATGTATGTAACTAACCTGCACATTGTGCACGTGTACCCTAAAACTTAAAGTATAATAACAATAAAAAAAAGAAAAAAAAAGAAAAATGCCTTTGAAAAGTGGCCTTTTCTCAGAAGATGGTGAAATTAGTACAATGATGATAAAAGTTCTAGAAGGATGGACACACTTCATATTAGTAAATTTCTATGGCCGGGCACGGTGGCTCACGCCTGTAATCCCAACACTTTGGGAGGCCGAGGTGGGTGGCTTACCTGAGGTCGGGAGTTCGAGATCAGCCTAACAAACATGGAGAAACCCCGTCTCTACTAAAAATAAAAAATTAGCCGGGTGTGGTGGCACATGCCTGTAATCCCAGCTACTCGGGAGGCTGAGGCAGGAGAATCACTTAAACCTAGGAGGTGGAGGTTGCGGTGAGCCAAGATCGTGCCATTACCCTCCAGCCTGGGCAACAACAGTGAAACTCCATCTCAAAAAAAAAAAAAAAAATTCTAGAAGGATGGGCACATTTCATATTATGGTAGCATGCCATCAATAATTACTTCATTGACATCTTAATTTGTATCAATTTGCAAAAACATAATAGAAATAGTTCAGACAATATTCTCTCAAAATATGTTAATGGAAAACTGTGGTTATAGAAGCATTTCATCTTCTATATATGTTTTCCAAATTATTTTATGATATGAACTAATTAGTTCTTATAAATGTATTGCTATTTAATATAGTAGCTAGACATATACTCATTCAAGCATTTCAAAATATGATTTTAAGATCAAGTATTTGAAAATATGGTTTAATGTACACCATAAGAAAAAATGGAAGAATGTATGTAAATATCACCCACTGAGTCATTTAAGAGAGTAGAAACATATTGAAACCACAAAGTTAGATTTATTTTGTTCATATCAACTCCAATCAAACAAATTGGAATTTTGGCTCTCTAAATCCAGTGAGCAATTTGGTCCACTCATTTGCAGAAACAAGCCTTGAAAAGAAATCTAAAATGAGAAGTATTTTTAAGTGTTTGCTGAATTTGTGATGAATTTTTGATAGAATATTTTTACTTAAATTGCCATGAGTTTGAAAGATATTATAAATATCATTGTGGACCCTAGCTTTATTCCTTTCACCTAATTTTCTTCTTGTAACAATATATCAATTATTTTGTAGAACAGCTTGCAATAGCTTCATATAGCTGGAATCAAAAGAACTGTTTCATATCAAAATAAGAGATTTATAGTGGGAGTCTTTTATTTATGATTTTTACATGTATCTATTAATTTTAAATTCTGAACTCTATTACTTGCAAAGAGTCCCTAGGGATTCTACCTAATAAATTTATCAATTGAACATTGAAGTATCAGACTTCGGTTCACATGTTTAACCTAGTAGCAAAAAAGCAACAACAAACCTTATCTTAACTATCCTTCTGGTAGCCAAAGTAACTGAGCAAAATGGCACTTAAGGCTAGTGGTTGCTCATACATTTTACTCCACTGTGATAAAAACCCAAGGGTCCAGCAGCTAGATTTTTGTGTTCCTGTTAGTGAAACCCTGTTCCCATGAACTCCCAACTCTGATCCTCTGGAACAGAATTATCACAGTGGGTAGTTGGATGGTCTGCACTCGTCTACCTCTTTCTTTGGTCAGTTACATTATATCTCCCAAATTATGATGGTTCCAACAAAATAAAAATGAGTGTTTTCATTCTCTGAGAGATGGATAAGAAATCTTTAGTTGTTTATTTTTAAAAAGTAAATGGAATCACTTACCACCTATGATTCTTCTCCTTCTCACTTTAAATAAGTACAGTTGAGCTGAGATGATCTTGAAAACCCTTGCTGTCTCTAAAGGTCAATAATGCTGTTTGCAGTGAAGTCTTTTTGATGATTTGTTTGATCCTAAAGCAATGTATAATTGTATGCATGGGATATACCTTGAAAAGAAGCATGTGTTAATAGTAAAACTGCAGTCAGGTGACCTTTTCTGGATATTCATTCATTCTACAAACATTTGTTAAGTCCCCACTGTGTGTGTGTGTGTGTGTGTGTGTTTGTGTACGGGTGACACTGCATATGCAGTGTGTGTGTATACATATATATATACATACATATATATGCATATATGTGTATACATATATATATACACACATACATATATATGCATATATGCGTGTATATATATAGTCAGGTACTATGCTCTGCTGAAGATACAGTGCTAAGCAAAACCAATACATTTTCTGCTACGGTTAGTAACTCCTGTCTGGTTAACTAAGGTTTAAACCAAAAGTATTTCCTAAAATCCTACTAAAATATATTACTTCTTTTAGAAATACATTATGTAGAAAGTGATAAAGGATCTTACACTGCCTTGGGGGTTTTGCTATGGATGCCAGTTATTATCAAATAGATGAGATATCAAAGGCATTTGATAGAAAACTAGAACAATATTGATCCTAGTACACATCATGGATGTATTTAAGGAATCTAACCAAGTATTTATCAGGAAAAGATAGTAAGGACTGACCTTAGAGTATGAAGTAGATATTTAACAAAAGAATGGAGAAAAATGTCTCTACAGTTGACTCACAGGTATCTTAAACTGCTTCTTTATCATGTACCCCAGATTTAATTGGAACCCCTTTCAGCAGTATTGCCACTTTCATTATATGAAAGGGAATTTAGTGTCCTATCAGACACAATGTGAATCTCGGATTACTGACAAAACCAGTGACCTTCCCACACTGTTTGCAAATCAATCAAAAAAGCCTAAAAGCCACGGCTGACCTCTCAGAGGCTTACTGTGACCAAAAGAAGCCAATAATCCTACCTCAGGGCAAGATCAATGAGAAAGAGAGGAAAATTTCTCAAACCTAAATGAGGCCATTTGCACATAAGAGATGAAATGTGGACATGATCCCAGTTAACTTATTCTAAACCCAAGGCTGCCTACCATGTCTAGTACCACCTAAGTGAGATGTTAGGACTCAGAATTTTTGGCAAATGGTCAAATGCATGGCAATACTTAGTAAAAGCCTATTTATCTAGAGTTTGCATTTACAAATTTTCACAACTCTCAAACATCAGGTATCGTACCAAATCTAGAACTCTGCCAGTTCCCCCTGACTCCCAAAAAGTCTCTATATTGAATAAAGCATTAAAAGGAGCCGAAGGCTTAAAGAGCCTGCCTCTGTATCCCGTAACTGGTTGAGTCAATACCTAAAAGGAAAGGAACATTTTTGTTACTGGCTAATGGCCATAAGGTCAATTTTCTGTACCAAAGCCAAAAAGCAAAACAAAACAAAACCCTCAAAAACAAGAGACAGAAGAAACAAAAAGAAGCACAATAAGAAGAGGAAAGATAGCTATAGTTATAAGGAGGAGGAGTCATTACAGGAGAGATCTCACAATTGGAGATAACAGCTTTGATTATTTGAATCATCTATGTAGGATTCAGTGGCACACTCTGACAGTAGGAATGAGCCAACAACTGTAGGTGGGGCAGCTCTGCACTTGACACCTCATACATTCATTCAACATCTGCATGCCAGACATTGTTCCAGGCACTGCAATGCCTGCTGTACAAAGGTGAGCAACTCATGGTCCTTACACAATGTTTACACTCAAGCTGGGAACTCAGAAACATGCATAAATAATTACAAAACAATTTGATGGCTTCAGAAACAGAGATATTATAAAAATGTATGAAGAATCCAGAAGATGGGGTAACTAAGTATAATCAAGGCAGTCCCAAATGTTTCACAGAGAAAAGAAGCATTTAAACTGAAAATGCATTGGATCTTCCCAGCCAGAGAAAAGGGGTAAGGGTATTCCAAGACAGAACGAACTGTAAAGGAAACGAGATCTGAAAATGCTCAAAAGGTAATCAAGATTGGTATGAAGCAAAAGTGGAAGCTGAAACGGAGCAGTAGACAAAGTTGAAGCTGTAAAGATTGGAGGTAGCAGAAATGTAGATTCCTTGCATTACACCAGTTTAGTTGTCTACCTTTCCTATTGAAATCTTATCTCCATCAGGGCGGAGTCTATGTTTATTGTTACCAATACATCCCCTAGTGACGATAGGGGTTCAAAAAGCAATTGTTGAATAAAGTGGAAGTCTAAATGAGCCTCACTTGAAGACACAGGCAGGAGACACATTTTGTACGTGTTTAAGGGAAGTCTTCAATTACCTGGGAGGCTTTCTTGTCCAGAATTTCACCTGTCCAAGATTATGGGACACCTACATGTCTCAGAGTTTGTTGTACAGGCTGAAAAAAGCAAGAGTTTTATTTCCATATATTAAAGTAACAATGGGCGAGATGCAACAGGAACAAATCAGGCACCCACAGAAATTACTACAGCAAAGAAGTCATATCAGGAATTTCCCGCACTGCAGTACTAGCAGAGCTTGCTGCTTTGCTTCATTATAAAGCTCCTTTTGCATATTGAGCTTTGCTCAGTCAGGATCTACAACAAAGTAAGAAGAAACTCAAAAGATGTGAGGTTTTGCTAAGACGGTGAATTTTACTTCTTTAATATTACTATTTAGCAGAACTGATTAGAATGTGCAAGTCCCATTATGATGCACTAGGTTTGTTGTTTTCATAGAAAACAGAAACACCTTTACAGATCTGCCAGACTAGTGCAAATGGAATTGGTGGGGGTTAGAAAGGGGTGTCTAATTGTCTCCTAGCAACTGTTACCATGGTTGCAGCCATACCTCATTTTCTTATAAAGTAAAAAATAGGATAAAATAAAAGGCAAAGTGAAGGAGCCAAAGGATATAAGTTTTTCAAGGAAGAAGAAAAATATGATTGTCAGAATGCAAGTGCTTTTGTCTGGGAAGAATCATGTCTGGGAAGAATCATGAATTCTATGATAAATTCTATATAAATATGTTTTAGTTGATGCTGCAAGAACACTTACTGGAACAATTTCTACTATTGTTTTTGACAGAAACATCCAAAATTTCAGCTTCTTTTACAAAGATAAAGGAAAATCTGCTTGATAATTTTAGAGGTATAAAATGAATTAGTTTTTCTAGCCTTAAATCAAAAGCAGCTGCATACAAGTATCTACTGTGGTTTAGGGAGAGGTAAGTTATCTTCCTCATTAGGTACAAAAGAGAGGATAACATCATAATTATTTCAGTAGAATTTTGTATCTACTCCTCAAATGTTTAAAATGTTTAAAAGGCAGTGAGATTAACAAAAAGGAAGCAAAACATTCAACAGTACCTTTGAGGACCCTTTTCTGAGTCTTGTAAACATCATAAATATAACTACATTTTTATAAATTATACAGTATTTATATTAAACGGTTCAGTAATAAAGTGTGCTCTCTGCCAGCAAATGAAGTGATACATTGTTTTATCCACTTTGATTCAGTCAGAAAAGTAATGGAACGAATTCATTTCTAAACCTTCCCTCAAGATTAGCCACATAATTGGCCACTAGATCCCTGCTGATACAGATTTTCTCCAATCTCGTATACAACTTGTGACTAGTTTAAGATTAGAAGAAAATAAAGTAGTGTAATTTTTACCAAAATAATAATGATAGGGTTCACATAATCACTGGTAAAGATAAAAATGAAAGATGGTTTAAGATTGGATATAAGAAATTTATTTTCCATTTTTTAAAGTTTTTTCCCAGGGCCACATATACCAAAGAGTTTTATTATTCATCCAAAGTCTAGACATAATTTGCTTCTGTATTTGACTTAAAGTTTTCTTTTTAAAACCACAGAACTCATACTGGGGATTATATATATATATATATAGTGTGTGTGATGAAATATATATATTCTATTTTTAATATATAGTCTATTTTTATAATTTATTCTAATTATTTTAGAAATTATTCTAATTTTATAATTAATTTTGTGTTCATAATATAATTATATAAATATTGTGCAGTAACACAAGAGAAACAAATTTTCTTGTCTCTGCCCACCACATTCTATTATTTTCCTTTCTTATACCTGTACCACAACACTTATCCATTTGGTCATTTATTTAACACACATTTATCCAGTACCTACTAATTTCCAAGCACTGCATATAAGTTACATCAGTTTTAGTCGATGCTGTGAAGGAACTCTGAATGCAAAGAAAAACAGAAGAACACAATCAAATAACGCAGCACAATGTGGAAAGGTGCAATAAAAAAAAAAAAAAAAAAGACAGAAGCAAATTGTTGAAAGGGGAGTTTGAATTCCCCAGGCAGAGACGCTGGGAAAGAGCATTCAAGGAAGATGGCGTGTGTGAGAACAGGGTAATAGGAGAGAGCTTCGTGTCCTGGGAAAGAAGTGAATGTGGATGGAGCCTAACCACAGTGGGTATGAGATGGCCAAGGCAAATTAAAGGCAGATTATGAGTGGCCTCATGGGCTTTACTAGGAAGTTTTAAATTCATCATTGCATCATAGATGTCATCGGATGTTTTTAAACATAATTGACGTCGTGTTTTAGAGCCATAATTCCGATGACAACATAGAGAATGAACCAGAAGGTAGAAAGCCAAGTGACTGAGCAGTGTACCTGGTGACTAAGGAGTGTAGCAAATAAACAATGATACTTCATCTGTAGACTATATTTTTTATAGTCACATTTATACCAGTGTATAACTTAATTTGTTTGACATCTACTTAAATATTTATTGAGTGCCTGTTATAGGTCAGGCCAGGCATATCCTCGGCTTAGGAAAACCCCTGCACATTGCAGTTTATATTTTAGTGGGGAAGCCACACAACAAAGAAACAAATATATAATGCCATATAGTGATAATGAGAAATTATTAATATATTAAATTTGTTTATTAAATGTCTAATTTGCCAAACACCATTTTTGTTAAGATTTTAAGAAGTATAACTAATCCAAGTAGGGTTTTTAGAAAAATAAATTTGTTTTGGCAATTTTAATAGTATTGCTAGTCAATATGAATAATAGCCTTTAAGTTTTGACTGGCCTGTGGACAAATATAGGCAAAATAAACTGAGCTTGCTATGCAAAAATTACATACCCACAGCAAATAGGTCAATCTAATTTATTAGGGAGAGGTATTTTTTCTTGCCTTTTATTTCTATAGTTAGAACTTTGGGATTTTTAAAATAATATTTATAATAATATTTGTTTTAATAATATGGGAGGTAATCATTTTAACAAATGTAAATGGGTCTAACTTATTTATAAAGACAGGGTATCTAGTTACATCTGTGTCTTTATGAATCCACTTCAGAGGAAGCTGGTTGTCTATTACATATTTGAAGTATAGCATAACAAAGCCCAAATAAACTCAAATGTGTAAAAAAATTTGCTGAAATAAAAGCAAAGAGAATGACTCTGAAGTCATATGACTTTCAGAATTAATCACAATTTCATATGTTAAATATAATTTTAAACATGCAAATGTAAAACCCTGACCAAAAATGGTATTAGCTGAAGTTATTTAATATTGAAGATTACTTCCAAAATTATGAACTGAACATATTTTATAGTCTAATTGAGTCATTTTTGTGGGTATAGATTATCAACACTGAAGGGAAATAAGAAAATGATGCTAAAGCAACATTTATGTTTATGCCAAAGCAACATAAAGTCAGAAATGTATGTGAAAGTTAAGGAAGGAGGTGAGTGAAAGATAATGCTCTAGGAAGAATGTCCTTAAACAACCTTTTAGAACTGCTCTACAAAACTGCATACCCTAGCTATTGAGACTTCACTGTACATTAGCATATTGAAGTCTCTAAAAATTCCTATGGCAAAGAAACCTCTTAAACCTTATTTAACCTAGTGTTCTTTGTAAAATTGGCTGTGAAACACTTTGAAGCCACTTCTTTACAATTTATTTGCCTTGTATTCATCCAAGAAAATAAAAGAAAACTTGATTTAAGAAAAATGAAAGAAGAAAGGACATTCAGATGGTATTATCTCAAATATAATAAAGAAAAGATATATAACAGCAAGGGGCTAGGGTGAGAACATCACATATTAACAGAAGCCTCCCAGAGCCAATGGCTCACACAGTCCTCTACATTGGAGAATCACAGAATCATAGACTCTCAAGTTGACTGGTTCTTAGAAGTTCATCAATACTGTGAACAAAATCTTCACCAGGTGCTTATGAATTCCACAGTTGAACAATTTCATCTTCAACATGTTTGATGTGAAAATTCAGCAAATATTCCTCCCTAATGATATATCCCTTTGGAACATTCATAACAGTATGTGATATTTGGAGATAACTTATTCCCATCACCACCAGCCCCATCAAGTTTTCTTTATAATTCAAGAATAGATATCTACTCATTGATGATATGTCCAATTACAGACATCTCAAGAAATTAGATATTTGACTTTCTGGTTAAACAAAATTAACTGTATATACTACTACTTTTGGAATTATCATGTTCAAAAAGTATACCATAAAATGTAAATACCATTGAACTATACTGTGAATAGTTTAATTTTTTTGTGTATAAATTAACTGTTAATTTTTATTTTTTAATTTACTGAGAATTTTTTCACAGGAATATCTTAGATTTAACATGGTGTATCTATATTTTTTTAAGTTCTGGGATACATGTGCAGAACGTGCAGGTTTATTACACAGGTATACATGTGCCATGGTGGTTTGCTGCACCCATCAACCTGTCATCTACATTAGGTATTTCTTCTAATGCTATCCCTCCACTACCCCCCCACCCCCCAACAGGCCCCAGTGTGTGATGTTCCCCTCCCTGTGTCCCTATGTTCTCATTGTTCAACTCTCACTTATGAGGGAGAACATGCAGTGTTTGGTTTTCTGTTCCTGTGTTAGTTTGCTGAGAATGATGGTTTCCAGCTTCATCCATGTCCCTGCAAAGGACATGAACTCATCCTTTTATGGCTGCATAATATTCCATGGTATATTTGTGCCACATTTTCTTAATCCAGTCTATCATTGATGGGCATTTGTGTTGGTTCCAAGTCTTTTCTATTGTGAATAGTGCTGCAATAAACATACGTGTGCATGTGTCTTTATAGTAGAATGATTTGTAATCCTTTGGGTATATACCAAGTAATGGGATTGCTGGGTCAAATGGCATTTCTGATTCTAGATCCTTGAGGAATGGCCACACTGTCTTCCACAATGGTTGAACTAATTTACACTCCCAACAACAGTGTAAAAGTGTTTCCATTTCTCCACATCCTTGCCAGCATCTGTTGTTCGACTTTTTAATGATTGCCATTCTAACTGGCGTGAGATGGTATCTCATTGTGATTTTGATTTGCATTTCTCTAATGACCAGTGATGAGGAGCTTTTTTTCATGTTTCTTGGCCACAAAAATGTCTTCTTTTGAGAAGTGTCTATTCATATACTTTGCCCACTTTTTGATGGGGTTGTTTGTTTCTTATAAATTTGTTTAAGTTCCTTGTAGATTCTGGATATTAGCCCTTTGTCAGATGGATAGATTGCAAAAATTTTCTCCCATTCTGTAGGTTGCCTGTTCATTCTGATGATAGTTTCTTTTGCTGTGCAGAAGCTTTTTAGTTTAATTAGATCCCATTTGTCAGTTTTGGCTTTTGCTGCCATTGCTTTTGGTGTTTAGTCATGAAGTCTTTGCCCATGCCTATGTCCTGAATGGTATTGCCTAGGTTTTCTTCTAGGGTTTTCATAATTTTGGGTCTTATGTTTAAGTCTTTAATCCATCTTGAGTTAATTTTTGTATAAGGTTTATGAAAGGGATCCAGTTTCAGTTTTCTGCATATGGCTAGCCAGTTTTCCCAGCACCATTTATGGAATAGGAGATCTTTTCCCCATTGCTTGTTTTTGTAAGGTTTGTCAAAGATCAGATGGTTGTAGATGTATGGTGTTATTTCTGAGGCCTCTGTTCTGTTCCATTGGTCTATAGATCTGTTTAGGTACCAGTACCATGCTGTTTTGTTTACCATAGCTTTGTAGTATAGTTTAAGTCAGGTAGTGTGATGCCTCTGACTTTGTTCTATTTGCTTAGGATTGTCTTGGCTATACAGCCTCTTTTTTTGGTTCCATATGAAATTTAAAGTAGTTTTTTCTAACCCTGTGAAGAAAGTCTGTGGTAGCTTGATGGAGACAGCATTGAATCTATAAATTACATTGGGCAGTATGGCTATTTTCATGATATTGATTCTTCCTATCCATAAGCATGGAATGTTTTTCCATTTGTTTGTGTCCTCTCTTATTTCCTCGAGCAGTGGTTTGTAGTTCTTCTTGAAGAGGTCCTTCATATCCCTTGCAAGTTGGATTCCTAGGTATTTTATTCTCTTCGTAGCAATTGTGAATGGGCGTTCACTATTGATTTGGCTGTTTGTCTATTATTGGTGTAAAGAAATGCTTGTGATTTTTGCACTTGATTTTGTATCCTGAGACTTTGCTGAAGTTGCTTAACACCTTAAGGAGATTTTGGGCTGAGAAGATGGGGTTTTCTAACTATATAATCATGTCATCTGCAAACAGAGACAATTTAACTTCCTCTATTCCTATTTGAATACAGTTTATCTCTTTTTCTTGCCTGATTACCCTGGCCAGAACTTCCAATAATGTGTTGAATAGGAGTGGTGAGAGAGGGCATCCTTGTGTTGTGCCAGTTTTCAAAGGGAATGCTTCCAGCTTTTGCCCATTCAGTATGATATCGGCTGTGGGTTTGTCATGAATAGCTCTTATTATTTTGAGATACGTTCCATCAATACTTAGTTTATTTGGAGTTTTTAGCATGAAGGGATGTTGAATTTTATCGAAGGGCTTTTCTGCATCTATTGAGATAATCATGTGGTTTTTGTTATTGGTTCTGTTTATGTGATGGATTATGTTTATTGATTTGCATATGTTGAACCAGCCTCACATCCCAGGGATGAAGGCGACTTGATCGTGGTAGATAAGCTTTTTAATGTGCTGCTGGATTCAGATTGCCAGTATTTTATTGAGGATTTTCGCATTGATGTTCATCAGGGATATTGGCCTGAAATTCTCTTTTTTTGTTGTGTCTCTGCCAGGTTTTGGTAACAGGATGATGCTGGCCTCATAAAGTGAGTTAGGGAGGAGTCCTTCTTTTTCTATTGTTTGGAATTGTTTCAGAAGGAATGGTACTAACTCCTCTTTGCACCTTTGGTAGAATTTGGCTGTGAATCTGTCTGGTCCTGGGCTTTTTTGGTTGGTAGCCTATTAATTACTGCCTCAGTTTCAGAACTTGTTATTGGTCTATTCAAGGATTCTACTTCTTCCTGGTTTGGTCTTGGGAGGGTGTATGTGTCCAGGAATTTATCCATTTCTTCTAGATGTTCTAGTTTACTTGCAAAAAGGTATTTATAGTATTCTCTGATGGTAGTTTGTATTTCTGTAGGATTAGTGGTGATATCCCCTTTATCATTTTTTACTGTGTCTATTTGATTCTTCTCTCTTTTCTTCTTTATTAGTCTGGCTAGTGGTCTATCTATTTTGTTAATCTTTTAAAAAACTGGCTCCTGGATTCATTAATTTTTGAAGGGTTTTTTGTGTCTCTATCTCCTTCAGTTCTGCTTTGATCTTAGTTATTTCTTGTCTTCTGCTAGCTTTTGAATTTGTTTGCTCTTGCTCCTCTAGTTCTTTTACTTGTGATGTTAGGGTGTCGATTTTAGATCTTTACCACTTTCTCCTGTGGGCATTTAGTGCTACAAATTTCCATCTAAACACTGCTTTACCTGTGTCTCAGACATTCTAGTACATTGTGTCTTTGTTCTCACTGGTTTCAAATAACTTATTTATTTCTGCCTTAATTTTCGTTATTTACCCAGTAGTCATTCAGGAGCAGGTTGTTCAGTTTCCAGGCAGTTGTGGGGTTTTTAGTGAGTTTCTTAATCCTGAATTCTAGTTTGAGTTCACTGTGGTCTGAGAGACTGTTTGTTATGAGTTTTGTTCTTTTGCATTTGCTAAGGAGTACTTTACTTGCAATTATGTGGTCAGTTTTAGAGTAAGTGTGAGGTGTTGCTGAGAAGAATGTATATTCTGTTGATTTGGGGTGGAGAGTTCTGTAGATGTCTATTAGATCCACTTGATCCAGAGCTGATTTCAAGTCCTGAATATCCTTGTTAATTATCTGTCTCTTTGATCTGTCTAATATTGACAGTGGGGTGTTAAATTTTCCCACTATTATTGTGTGGGAGTTGAAGTTTCTTTGTAGGTCTCTAAGAACTTGCTTTATGAATCTGGGTGCTCCTGTATTGGGTGCATATATATTTAGGCTCATTAGCTCTTCTTGTTGCATTGATCCCTTTACCATTATGTAATGCCCTTCTTTGTCTTTTTTGATCTTTGTTGATTTAAAGTCTGTTTTATCAGAGACTAGGATTGCAACCTCTACTTTTTTTTGCTTTCCATTTGCTTGATAAATCTTCCTCCATCTCTTTATTTTGAGCTTATATGTGTCTTTGCACATGAGATGGGTCTCCTGAACACAGCACACCAATGGGTCTTGACCCTTTATCCAATTTGCCAGTCTGTGTCTTTTAATTGGGGCATTTAGCCCATTTACATTTAAGGTTAATATTGTTACATGTGAATTTGATCCATCATTATGATGCTAGCTGGTTATTTTGCCCATTAGTTAAAGCAGTTTCTTCATAGTGTCAATGGTCTTTACAATTGAGTATGTTTTTTGCAGTGGCTGGTACCAGTTTTTCCTTTCCATATTTAGTGCTACCTTCAGCAACTCTTGTAAGGCAGGCCTGGTGGTGACAAAATCTCAGCATTTGCTTGTCTGTAAAGGATTTTATTTCTCCTTTGCTTATGAAGCTTAGTTTGGCTGGATATGAAATTCTGGGTTAAAAAATCTACTCTTTAAGAATGTTGAATATTGACCCCCACTCTCTTCTGGCTTGTAGGGTTTCTGCAGAGAGATCCTCTGTTAGTCTGATAGGCTTCCCTTTGTGGGTAATTCAACCTTTCTCTCTGGCTGCCCTTAACATTTTTTCCTTCATTTCAACCTTGGTGAATCTGACAATTACGTGTCTTGGGGTTGCTCTTCTCAAGGAGTATCTTTGTGGTGTTCTCTCTGTTTCCTGAATTTGAATATTGGCCTATCTTGCTAGGTTGAGGAAGTTCTCCTGGATAATATCCTGAAGAGTGTTTTCCAACTTGGTTCCCTTCTCCTCATCACTTCCAGGTATACCAATCAAATGTAGGTTTGGTCTTTTCACATAATCCCATATTTCTTGGAGGCTTTGTCATTACTTTTCATTCTTTTTTCTCTAATCTTGTATTTATGCTTCACTTCATTAAATTGATCTTTAATCTCTGATATCCTTTCCTCTCCATGATCAATTCAGCTATTGATATTTGTGTATGCTTCACAAAGTTCTCATGCTGCGTTTTGCAGCTCCATCAGGTCATTTATGTTCTTCTCCAAACTGGTTATTCTAGCTAGCAATTCCTCTAACCTTTTTTCAAGGTTCTTAGCTTCCTTGCATTGGGTTAGAACATACTTCTTTAGCCCGGAGTAGTTTGTTATTACCCACCTTCTGAAGCCTACTTCTGTCAATTCATCAAACTCATTCTCTGTCCAGTTTTGTTACCTTGCTGGTGAGGATTTGTGATCCTTTGGAGGAGAAGAGGTGTTCTGGTTTTTGGAATTTTCTGCCTTTTTGCACTGGTTTTTCCTCATCTTCATGGATTTATCTACCTTTTGTCTTTGATGTTGGTGACCTTCAGATGGGGTTTCCGAGTGGATGTCCTTTTTGTTGATATTGATGCTATTCTTTTCTGTTTGTTAGTTTTCCTTCTAACAGTCAGGACCCTCTTCTGCAGGTCTGCTGCAGTTTGCTGGAGGTCCACTCCAGACCCTGTTTGCCTGGGTATCACCAGTGGAGGCTGCAGAACAGCAAAGATTGCTGCTTGTTCCTTCCTCTGGAAGCTTCATGCCAAAGGGGCACTCGCCAGATGCCAGCTGGAGCTCTCCTGTTTGAGGTGTCTATTGGCCCCTACTGGGAGGTGTCTCCCAGTCAGGAGGCATGGGGGTCAGGGACCCACGTGAGGAGGCAGTCTATCCCTTAGCAGAGCTCAAGCACTGTGCTGGGAGATCCACTGCTCTCTTCAGAGCCAGCAGGCAGGAATGTTTAATTCTGCTGAAGCTGTGCCCACAAGCCACCCCTTCCCCCAGGTTCTCTGTCACAGGGAGATGGGAGTTTCATCTATAAGCCCATGACTGGGACTGCTGCCTTTCTTTCAGAGATGTGCTGTACAGAGAGGAAGAATCTAGAGAAGGAGTCTGGCTACAGCAGCTTTGCTGGGCTATGGTGTGCTCCACCCAGTTCAAACTTCCCGGAGACTTTGTTTACAATGTGAGGTAATGGCAGAGGCCCTTCCCCCCACCAAGCTGGAGTGTCCCAGGTTGACTTCAGACTGCTGTGCTGGCAGCGAGAATTTCAAACCAGTGGATCTTAGCTTGCTGGGCTCCATGGGGGTGGGATCCAATGAGCTAGACAACTTGGCTCCCTGGCTTCAGCCCCCCTTTCCAGAGGAGTAAATGGTTCTGTCTCACTGGCATTCCAGGTGCCACTGGGGTATGAAAAAAAACTCCTGCAACTAGCTCAGTGTCTGCCCAAATGGCTGCCCAGCTTTGTGCTTGAAACCCAGAACTGGTGGCATAGACACCCGAGGGAATCTCCTGGTCTGCAGGTTGTGAAGACTGTGGGAAGAGCATAATATCTGGGCTGGAATGCACCATCCCTCATGGCACATTCTCTCACAGCTTCCCTTGTTTAGGGGAGGGAGTTCTCTGACCCCTTGTGCTTTCCAAGTGAGGTGACACACCACCCTGCTTCTGCTCACCCTCCATGGGCTGTACCCACTGTCTAACCAGTCCCAGTGAGATGAGCCAGGTATCTCCGTTGGAAATGCAGAAACACCCGCCTTCTGCGTTGATCTCGCTGGGAGTGGCAGACCTGAGCTGTTCCTATTCGGCCATCTTGCCCAGGTCCCCAGTATTTCAATTTTTAATTGATTACTTTGAGCTTGTTTTACATAAATAAAATTATCTATTGGACTGAGTTGTATTTGCCTTACATTTGGGATACATACACGAACTGTCATTTTCAATATACATTTAGAAAAGTACAAGCTACACAAAAATAAATCCAAGTTAAGCTTTTCTGCTAATTTGCTTTACTATGCATATATGAAGCAACTGCAAACCCAGACTAGGACGCATTAAAGTTTACCTAATAATTCTCCACCTGTGTGTCCCTGTCTTAGCCCCATACAAAATGGAATTAGGAACACTTTGTATATATACTGTTATTCAAATAAGCAATATGTTCAGACAGGAGATTATTTGTAAGAAAAGAATTGTGTCTTTGTTTCATTATGAGAAAGCTTGGATTTCTCATAAACAAGTTTGGTATTCATCAATTATCTGATATGATAGACAATGTTATTGTCACAGGTATATATTTTGTTCATTTTTCTCTTATGAAAGATATATTAATATTGGCCAAAAATAAGTCTGAACTCCTGTGGTCTAAAGAAGGGAACAGGGTGTAGTGAAAACAGTATGGAAACTATAGTCAAAAGACCTAGCTGGAGTTCCAGCTTCATCATTTAATGACTATATTTATTTAATGTAATTGTTTATGAAAGGAAGGAATTACCCCTTCCACCTACATCTTATTAGAATTATATTTATATTGTTTCTTACAAATGTCTCTTTAATTTAAAAAGAGCTTGCTTCTAACAGTTCTTTCAAGCTATTACATGTGCTTCAAATTCATAATCACAAATGCCATACAATCATTTATACCTCTTAGCAAATATTTTAAATCACTAAATTAAAATGCTATTAAATCAAAATGGAGCTGTGCTAAGAATTGTTCATAGTTGAGATGATGAGAATCTTATTATCCAAGGCTTGTAGATATAGAATTTTAGAACCACCATGATAGGCAGAGAGAAGGATATACTCTACAAGTGCTTTTCAATAGCCATTGGCAGTTCCATGGTGGGATAAAGGGGTGGCATGGAACGAACATGGGACCAGGAATCAAACAGCTGAATTTCAGCACTTGCTTTTCACTCTATAGTTCTAGGACCCTATACAAACCATATCTCTTGTAGGGCACTCAGTTTGCTAATCAATAAAATTGGGGAGAGGTGCATATAAAGTGATCTAAAATCTGTGACCTGAAAGGATGGAACTGAAGGTCATTTTTTTTTAACATTTGGAATAAAGTCAGAAAAAGAAATAAAAAAAAAAAACAGTACTAAGAATGGATATTCACAAGTGAAGACATTTTGAAAGTGAAAATTGTGTTAGAAATAGAAATAATTTACTAAATAAAGACACTGAATCATTCCTATTAGCCTACGTGAGAAAGTAAACCTTTTTCTACAGTTTAGATATCTAAATAGAGGTATGGTATCTTATGCAACCTGAGTTTTTAATTATACCTAGAGAGTAAGTATTTAAATATAACATAAATATATTATGATACAGAGATGAAAAGCTTGGGATCATTAGCCAACAAAAGTATTTTGTTACATTATCAATTCTACTGCTACATTGGTTCAGTTTTTTACTTGGAGACCGTCATAGCTGATTTCCCCCAGAGGCTGACCTTAAAACAAAGATTTGTGTGCACACAGTTTGTTTGGGAGGTAAAGAACAGGCTGGAAGGGGAGTAGAGAAATGCAGTCAATGAAAGGTGCATTTATCAAGCAAATTACCATCTGGGTGACAGGGGGTTAATCCCATTTGGAATGAGTGTAAACTAATTACTGGAGGAGGCTAATGTAGAACACTTAGGAATCATGTCATTTGTTGGGCAAGGGAGTTGGAGTCCTTACGCACCAACTCCTGTCAGTAATTGTATGTGGGCTGCTGGGAAGGAGGGCATTAATGATCTGGCACTTCTAAACTCTTCCCTCTCTGAGGGCAATGTCAGCTCTGTAGACCACAGAAAACCCTGAGGCAAGGAAATTCAGGTGCTGGCAGTTTGAAGGTGAGCAAGTATGCATTGAGATGACAAGGGAAGAGACGAGGCAAGACATTGATAGTGTCTATTACGGTGACTGACCATAGAGACATCCTGTATGGCTTTACAGGACTCTGTCACCCAAAGGACCACCCTATCCCAACATCTTTCACTGAAAGTCAGTCAGACTTTGCTAGGAACTTCCAGTGACAGAGAGATCACTACTCTGAAAGGCAGCCATTCCCTTTATGGGAAACTCTTCTTCTCTCTCCTTCCTCCAAAAAAGAGTTCTTCCTAATTAGAAACTTCCATAATTTCTGACGTCTCCAAGTATAGAAGAAAATAAATACACACATACACACACACACACACCCCTACATACACATATACACACACAGACCCACACACAAATGTTTATGTGCTTTGGTATATCATTTCCTTTAAAATATCTGATAAGAATTTACATTACCTAGCCTCCTCCTGAATCTCATCTCACACTAAACAGCCTTAGTTTTTTGGGGTCTGAAGTGCTTTATTTTTCCCACTCCATTTTACATCACAGCCCTGAAACTGAAGTCCTGCTGTTATCTTACAAGGTTGTAGTTTAAGTCTGTTGTTTGTTTGCAAAAGCCCCTCGCCTTATATTTTTCTTTTGATGGAACTGAAGTGATACTAAAGCTTTTGTTCTTATCTGCAGTAAAATATTTTAAAGCGTTTTGAAAATCAACATTTGGGGAACATCTGGGAGTCTGGAATTTCTACAGAAAAAGAGGACTAGTGAAAGTGACTGCCCTCATGACAATAAGTTTAGAACATTTACCAGTATCATAGCCTTAACACCTCTGAATATGTTGTGCCATTTTCTCCATGTCACTGAATTCTCTGGAACATGAACACAACCAAGAGAGGAATTTCCAGTTGACTAATAAGAACAAATTAAGAGAAAAACCAATTATTTCTATTCTAGTGTGCCATTGCATGTCTTTAGTTGGAAGACCATGTTCAATAGAATGATCACAGCCTGGTAGTAATAGTTAGAAATAATATACAGCAACTTTTATAGAAGGACCCCTGAGTACTTTATAAACCATTGATATGTAAAGGATTAATATAACATCTGATTGTGGATTAAAGGCCAAACTATCATTAATTTGCAACTCTCAAATTGACCTTAATATATTAGTGTTTTTGACATTTATATCCTGATTAACTTCTTTATTCATTCCTTGAATCAATATTTATTTAGTGTCTATTCATTCTTAAAAGTCTGCCTTGTTCTCTTAAGCAAGTGATATCACTTCTTGAAACCCACTGCATTCCCCTTATTTGGCTCTGTATTTTGGCCATTTCTGTGAATCTCATCCCCTTATGAGATAATAAACACCCTCGTAATAGCAGCACTGACAGACTTATCTTTATAATCCTTAAATCTCTTAGCCTTAATGTATAGGTAGGAACTACTCCACTGACATTTGTTGAACTAAATTGAACTGAAAAGTGAAGTCAACCTGGAAAAGTGTCCTGATTCATTTTCTCCAACTTCCATCAAAGACTAAGGATTTGGAAGTTGCATTCTTGAAGATTGGTTATGCAATAATTTGTTAATAAAACAGTTAAAATTTATAATGTTTGTACCTGGCATTCACCTTATTAATTTGCATAGGCCTGATTGCCTGATTATAGAACTTAATTATTTGACCAGCACCATGGATATTCCTAAACAACTCTCTGCTTCTTAAAAAACAAAAACAAAACAAAAATAAAACCAAAACAAACAAAAAAACACCACACACAGGGAAAAAAAAGTAATGACAAGAATCAATTAGTCACTTCTCCTAAACACGTTATTTTGGTAAGGATAATCATCATTGAGAGTGTATAATTGATCCTTCCTAACCTATTCTACAGAACTCTAAACAGATGATCATTATTTTTAGTCTAGTTACAGAGTTTCTTTTTTTTTTTTTAATACTTTAAGTTCTAGGGTACATGTGCACAATGTGCAGGTTTGTTACACATGTATACATGTGCCATGTTGGTGTGCTGCACCCATTAACTTGTCATTTACATTAGGTATATCTCCTAAAGCTATCCCTCCCCCATCTCCCCACCCCATGACAGGCCCTGGTGTGTGATGTTCCCCTTCCTTTGTCCAAGTGTTCTCATTGTTCAATTCCCACCTATGAGTGAGAACATACAGTGTTTGGTTTTTTGTCCTTGTGATAGTTTGCTGAGAATGATGGTTTCCAGCTTCATCCATATCCCTACAAAGGACATGAACTCATCCTTTTTTATGGCTGCATAGTATTCCATGGTGTATATATGCCACATTTTCTTAATCCAGTCTATCATTGATGGACATTTGGGTTGGTTCCAAGTCTTTGCTATTGTGAATAATGCCGCAATAAACATATGTGTGCATGTGTGTTTATAGCAGCATGATTTATAATCCTTTGGGTATATACCCAGTAATGAGATGGCTGGGTCAAATGGTATTTCTAGTTCTAGATCCCTGAGGAATCGCCACACTGTCTTCTACAATGGTTGAACTAGCTTACAGTCCCACCAACAGTGTAAAAGTGTTGCTATTTCTCCACATCCTCTCCAGCACCTTTATGCAGCCGACAGACACATGAAAAAATGCTCATCATCACTGGCCGTCAGAGAAATGCAAATCAAAACCACAATGAGATACCATCTCACACCAGTTAGAATGGTGATCACTAAAAAGTCAGGAAGCACCGTTTCTTTTAAAAATATAAAATACACAGATTGTCTTCCCCTACATTTTTCTGTCTTTAGGAAAGGCCATAATTAATTTTGCAACCAAGTACTCACCCTGGGCATTGTTTTCCCATGACAACTAAGCCAACCACACTTGTGTGCACACAGTGCCATTTTATATGCCTATCTTTCAACTCAAACTGTTTCTTTTCCCTAGTTATATATTTTTTAAAAAGCAATTACATAGGAGATACAAGGTTTGGTCTGCACCCACAGTCAACTCATTCAAATTTATTCTTTACAGAAGATATTCTTCACTTTTGTTGAGATGATGAAAGCCATGTGAAACCACAACCATGACACTGTCAGTTTTACACAATCATTTAAAAATAAACAACACCCTATTTACAGGACACCACTCAATGGATTGTAAATTGAATTTTTTTCACAAAGAAACTAAAGCAATGAGAACTTCACAGTGTTTGTGCAGTACATTTGTTTTTTTCCCAGCCAGGATCTGGCTCAGCAGAGATACTGATGCCTCTAGCATCACCAGCCAGGTAAATAAATCTCCAGATCCCTACTCCCCAAGCTCTCAGTTACCAGAATGTTGATGCATATGGAGCTCTGCAAGACCTTTTGTGCCAAGAATTTTGTCCTTCTCAGTTCCTTGTGGTATTATAAGTCCTCACTCTTTGAAAATGCGTTGTATAAGCTTTAATTTATTATAGTTTTTTGCTAAACAATCTTGAATGGACAATGAGTTCTTTATGGAGACACCAAGCGCAGAATTTTTACTGGTTCCACATCTTTTTAACATTTACAAGTATTTGCACTTAAAATGGATTTTTAAAATAAAACTGACACATTTTTGACTGCAGTCACAAAGAAATCACAAGCTGAGAGTGTTAGGAAATAAGAGGCAGGGTGGGGACAGGGGCTTAGCGAGAGTGCAAAATGGCTTAAATAGCCACACCAGAAAAACGTATAGTGAATCAGCAAGAGATAAATAATGGATTGCTGAGTGGCAACAACCCCTGCTGTAGCCTAATAGCAGGAATCTGTAGTAAACTCCATAATAGAATATGCCAATATGCCATTTCGTGGCTGAGTACAATCAAGCATCCTCCTGATAATTATCTTTTGCACAAGCTAGACTGGAGATTCCCAGAAAATAAGATGGCTCCATCCTGCTCCACCCATGTTAAATCACTCAAGTCTAGATTGCCCAATATGACACCTAATTCAGCTATTTCATAAACCGAGCTTTCTCCACAATCCCATCTATTTGTTGCTTGTCCTCATCTTCATGGTAAGATTCTCAAGGAAAGTTCTATTTTAGATAAATTGTGGGCTAGATAAATCTGGCAATATAAAACATAGAGAAAGGTTATGTAAAATATTATAAATGCGTAGCTGAACTTCCAAGAAAGTAAAGAAAATCTTCAGGGGCCAAGATGACAGGCAGCTGTGATGAAGGAAATTGCCAGATTGGGTAGGCTGATTGGGCATTTAATGCTTTCCCAAGAACAGAAGATTTGGGTTCAGTCAAGTCAACACATAAAGCCAGACCAGTGAAGGGCAACAGCCCAATAAAAGGGTATAGCTGAAAAAATTCTGTCCCCTGTACAGAGTCAACTAAGTGTTTTCTGCCTTGGCCTAGGCTTAGTGTGGTGAGGAAAATATCTTCCTTGAGAATCTGTCGTCACAGCCTTGTTCTTGAGACAGATTGTATTTTGAATTTACATCATATACTGTGGTCTGGGAATCTAGAAGCTGAGAACTTATCATAAAAGTGGCCCCAGGCCAGTGATACCAACATTGCAGTATCTATTAGAAGCAAATGGAAAACATCTTTGAAGGATTATTTTAAGAGATATTGGCAGTGAATTTCCCAGGATTGTTAAACGGCAATCAGCCCTCATAGTCAGGAAGTACAACAAATCCTAAACAATATGAACAGAAATTAAAAAGTAAAAATCTAAACAACTTGTACTGAAACTGGAGAACATTAAAAATAGAAAGAAGGTCTTGAATGCAATCAAAACAAAAACATAAGATCAGCAGAAATTTTATTTCACCAATAGCCATGTATACAAAACTCTTTTCCAGCACAATTCATATGTTCTGATCTTATTTATTTATATATTTATTTATTTTATTTTTTATTGTTGTGGGTACATAGTAGTATATATATTTATGGGGTCCATGAGATGTTTTGATACAGGCATGCAATGAGTAATAATCACATTATGGAGAATGGGGTATCCACCCCCTCAAGCATTTATCCTTTGTGTTATAAAGAGATGTTTTGATACAGGCATGCAATGAGTAATAATCACATTATGGAGAATGGGGTATCCACCCCCTCAAGCATTTATCCTTTGTGTTATAAACAATCCAATTACACCCTTTTAGTTATTTTTAAAATGTACAATTAAGTTATTATTGACTATAGTCACCCTGTTGTGCTATAAAATAGTATGTCTTATTCATTCTTTCTAGCTGTTTTTTTCTGTACCCATTAACCATTCCCACCTCCCTCCCACCTCCACTACCCTTCCCAGCCTCTGATAACCATTTTTCTACTCTCTATGTCCATCATATATTCTGATTTTAAAAGGGTTTTCCTACATTTCATACATAAGTCACTCAACTACACAGAATTATTTTTATGGGATAATAAAATGCTTAAAATAATTTAATTTTTGTCTTTGACAATGAACATACCTGAAAATTGTGGCTTTCATTGACAACACCAGTGAAGTTACAAAGCTGCTCATTAGTAACTGAAATTAGATTTTCTCTTGTTGAAGGAATTTTCAGTTTTTCAGAGAATGAGAGTTGTAATCTCTAAAGCAAAAATAAAATTGAACTTTGAAAAGATCTCTAGAATTTTTTAAAAGATGTTTGAGTTTCTAATTTCCTAAACATTTTTGAAAACATTCTCAGAAAAAAAAAGAATCCAACAGAGAGAAAAGCTTTTTGAAGTTTTTTTTTTTCTTTTTGTAATTATAAGAAAACACTACTGCATTCATATACAGGTGAGAATTCACTAAATATTTTCTGGTATTAGAGATGTCTATAAACAGAGATTGTGCCTTAAAAAACCTTGCTTGCTACTCAGTCTACTCATAGATGATTATTCTTACTCTATGAAGACACCGAGCAGCCTATCTTCCGTTTTTATAAATTATCAATAAGTGAAGTATGTCTAAAGTCTTTGGATGAAAATCATTTTAAGCTTCTATGTTGATGTACTCTCATGAGAAATATATATAAATGTTGGTTCATAGCATTGTCATCCTTTTTAAGGAGATTATAATAATTTTCTGAACGAGGTTGATAGAATGTGATTTAAATAAAAGTGGTACTTTTTACCACTTATTTTGAATATGGCTTATCAATTCTTCTAACTATAATACGTGACTTTTATTTTTTAAAAAACTATCATTTTCCCATTATGATTCTACATGGAATTATGCTAAAATAGATAATAATTTTAAAATAATATTTCAGTGAATTAAAATTGATTTTCTCTTATTTGCTTATATCTTCACAGATTGTAAGTGTTGGAAAGCATGTTAAAGGTTACCATTATATCATTGCAAACTTGGTAAGAACTTCTTATTTTCTACTTTTCATAAGAATTGCTCAAGCACACAAGATTATTTTAACTGTGCCTTAAAATAATGCTTCAATAAATAGAGTACATTACTTACTAAGCTTTTAATAACACATGATATTTTATTACAATGATCATTAAATTTCATAAGTAGAATTCAATATATTTTTATGCAGATTAGCTTGGTATCTGCTAAAGAGACCTTTAAAAGAAATGATAATGGTTACTTTGCTATGATACCACTTGTCAAATTAAATAATTTTCTCTGTCTAAATGATAAATGCTACTTTATAGATAAAGATAGCCATTATTTGGATATTACAAGAATTATCTAAACTAATAGCTTATGTTCTCTAATTTTAAGAATAACTGTATATAATGGCTATATAAGCAAATCTTTTAAATGAGAGTAATCCAAATTTTTAAAAATTATGTCAACTTTTCACATATCATATAGAAATGGCTAACAAACAAGATACATACATTTTTATGAAATTCTTAAAGGTCTGAGAGAAATCCTTTCCGATATCTTGGCAAGGCTCATTGAATACGTCTTGTTAACCATGTAGTGTAGGGGTAGATTGTGTATGGAGCAGCCCAGCCTCTCTTGCTTTATTATAGAGTACCATTTGCCCTAAGGGCCTGATTCCCAAAGTGATTTATACTGGAGAAGTTAAGGATGTTTTCTCCTTTTTCTATTTTTATGACACTTTTTTAAAATGACTATCTTGCGCTTGAAACAGGAAAGAAACTAAAGGATGCAAAAAAGATTCAGATCTACCCATTCTTTCTGTATGGCAAGTGGACTGTCACACTTTGAGACAGGAATTTTCGGTCTTTAGTGAACTGGGTTTGGTTGTGGATCTGAAATATTAAAATACAGCAAAATACTGTGAACCATGATTATATTGTGTTTCTTAGATAAAGTATAATCTTGCAACTTAATGGATTATCATGAAAATACTGAGAAATTTTGACTTGTCTTTTTCATTGCTTTTAGTAGGCTGTTTTAGTAGAGTGTTTCACTATTTTTTATAAAAGTATAAAATTTAAGACAAATATATTCTGGTATTAATTACTATGAGAGTAAAAAACTTAGGATTACGAGATAACTAAGTACAGTGAAATTGTACAATGAGACTCTAATGACTTTTATAGCAAATAGGAGGTTTTGTCATCTATTCTTACAAACAATAGAATTAAGGGGAAAAAAATCAATGTGTTATATGTAGATTATCATTCCAGAAATGAGTTGCTGACATTGGCAATTAAAATAAATAAATCAATACAAGATGGAATGAATTAATATTTGTAATACTCCAAAGGATATCGTAAACAGCCCTAGGAGATGGCAGTGTATTTAAGTTATCTAGAGTTCCAGTATATGAAGTAGAAAACCATTTTTGTTTGCAGTAGGGACTAGAACCATCACTTTCACTAAAAATCAGCAAGTTTTATTATATGTGGTTGATATCTTTGTAACACATGATTAGATCAGTGGCTGCCACGGACATACATTATAATATAATGTATTAACATGGATTCTATTGACTTATTCATTTATCCCTAAAGGATTATTACTTATAACACTACAGTAGTTTTTATTTTATTGAGCCAATCAACAACTATTTTTGAGAGCTATGTGCATAAGATTCTCAAATGTGAAGTCAATCCAGAATCAAAATTAAAAATTACATCAACATCATACTTAAGGTTGAAAGACTGATTTTTCTTAAAATCAGGAAGAAGATAAGAGTGTCCCCTCTCACCACTTCTATTGAACGTTGTACTGAAGGTTCTATTACAGATATTTAGGTAAAATCAATAAAAGGCATCCAGATTGAAAAGGAAGAAGATTATATGTATATAAAAATACTAAGGAATCAAAAAATATTTGTAGAACTAATAAGTTCCGCAGGGTTGCAGAATGCAAGGTGAATATACAGCAGTTTATTGTATGTCTATATACTAGCAATAATATTCTAAAAATTAAACCAAGAAAATATTTCATTGATAATTTACAATTACAATTTACAATTAATGGAACTGCTATACTTAAACCAACTCATCAAGGGTGATTTAACAGTATTAGTAAAAAACTGATGTCTACAATAACAATTCTTACTTGTGATTGGATGGTTACAAATATTCCAGAATATTTAAAATATTCTGTAGTCACAATGTAGAATATAAAAGCAGAAGGTATAAAGTCCAACCCATATTTACCAAAAAGAGAACAATGAAATTTAGCAGACATCAATATGTGATGCATGAAATTGGGTCATGAATTTACAGACATGCATTTTTGTAAAAGTCAAGGACCTCCTTTATTTAAACAAGGTTAACTCCCTGGAGAAACTGAGTTTAAATATAGGTGTTCTTTAGATTCTTTAAAAATGATAATCTTTTAAACCAAGAAACAAAGTAAGGAATGTCACTGAAATATTGGCTTCATAATGGTCTTTAAATTTTTTGGCTGAAATACACAAAGCAGATTTCATGTAATTAAACAAAATAATAGGGAATTTCTTTGTGAATAAGGATGCAAATAGGTTGTGAATGTTCTCTGGCATTATTTTAAATTGTCTTGTCATTATCTATAAGTTGAACTTTTCTTCTTCAATTAACAACCATTCAGTCTCCTTCATCATTCTATCCTGATAAAATGAGAATACATTGATGTATGCTACGCCCCTCTGATCTTAGCTTTTGGAGCTACTGCAGTGTACTGGCATCTCACCTCCAACCAGGCCAAAAGAAGTAGAAATCCTTTCCCTTAATACTCAAGCCTGAACCTGCAGAAGGTCCAAGAGGGGCCACAGGGAGCTAACATCATCTGAACAGTATGAGCTGTGCCTGATATCTAATTGAATGGGCATGCCCCTCCCTGATTCTTGAAATTTCTCTGTGATTATCTCTGCCACTATATTTAACAATTGCACATTAAGTGTGAATAAAACTTGCTAGAAATGAAAGATTGCTGCGATTCTTTTTTCTTTTCTATGTCCTATATGGGATTTGTATGTAGGTGCGTGTATGTTTTATTAAACCCATCATCTACAGGTACTGGTGAAAGTGTATGATATCGCAATAGGTTAAGGTCTGTTCCAAAAATTTCCCAGAGAAGTAGAGGCAGGAAAACCTTATCTGTCAGTTGGTTTATCCTAGTCTGTTTCTTAGAGATTCAAGTAAGAAAATTGCTTCCCTAATTTGCCCCTAGACTTTCTCTTTCCTAGTTCTTCTTTCATTTAGCTGCCAGGTATTTTTTAAAGACAAGAATGATGATATCGTTTGCTTAAATTTTTTATTGGCCCCAGGCTGAAAATACAGTAAAAGACATCAGATTTGTCATGACCTGATTCCCCATGGGTTTTCCAGACTTACTTGCTAGTACGTGTCTCACTTCTCCTCAGAGTTTGGATGTCTCTCCAAATGACACATTGTCCCAACTCTTGAGTCATTGTCCCAGTTTTTACCACCATCTTCCAGAGTAAGCATTGAAAACCTAAGCACTGCTCTACTTGAATATTTTAGGAAAAAGGATTTGCACTCTTGAACTTAATGCACAAAGCCCTTTAAGATTTTATCCGTACTTGACCCCACAGTTTTTCCCACTCCACCCCACAACTATCCCTTCTTCAGACCAAACTGATTCCCAGACACCTAATGCTGCTTTCCTCTTCCCAGCTTTGTTTAGGCTGTTATCTCTATCAGGAGGTGTTTACCCCACCCAATCCTAGTCAGTGGTTACAGTCACTTCTAGAAAGCTATCCCTAAATATCCACTTTGATAGTCCCTCCTCTGGGTTCTCAAACTACCCTGTGTACTCATAGTATAGAACTTATTCTTGTTTTTTCATTTATCAAATTATTATTTTATACCCCCTCTGTAACAAGTACTGTCCAATATCCCATGGCACAACTGCAAATAAAACACTGCAAGCTCACTGAAGGCAGGAACGATGTCCCTTTTTTTAACCTTATAAAAGAGTCCTTATCCCTATTCTTTATCTGTTGAACTCCTGCTTATCCTCTAGCACCCAGCTTATGTTATTGTAATTGTTTTTGTTATTATAATTGCTTTAATTTGGCCTTAAAAAAGATTTTTAATAGATAGAAAAATGAGGTTCAGTGTAATTTACCCAAGATCTCGCAGATCTGAATTCTCAAAGAAAAGTTTGAAGCTCTGGCCTGTCTGATTGCAAAGAATAAATACACAAATAAATAAATAACTTAGGGAATAATGCCACCAAGTGACCATTTACTTAAGCATCTCCCACAGCACCCGTCAGGGGGACCTAATATTAAACACATTGCTCTGTATTGATATTCACTCCTCTAGCAGTCAAATAATTTAAATATGGCCACCAATAGCAAAAGGAATGCTTGACATTTGTCCCATTAGCAAGACAAATTCTTAGAATCTTGTTCTCATTTAGATTTTTTATTTTAAAAAGTATTATTTAATTTACATCTAGGAGAACACCTGGCTCAATCATTAAAAAGATATAAAATTTCAAAATGTTCTGGATATATAATTAAAGATGAACTGAACCTATTTCTTACCTATCCTCCACCATCTCACACACATACACCACTCACGCCTCATTCAGAACATAAAGGAAATTAAACATTAGGATACAGAGAGCAAAGTGACTTGTTTATATTTAGGTGTTTGGTTAGTTTCAGAATGGAGAGTAGACATGCTTCCCAAAATTTGCAGTCTAGCACATTTTTATTGAAGTGCAGTGACCCTAGTTAAGATTCCATCAACTTGGTGACATTGTTTTACTTTTGTGCTTCCCGTTTTTTAACTTTTCTGCATTGAGCATGTCTGACTCTACCATCTATCTACATGCACATGAAAAGTACATACTTTAAGTCAATTTCTTAACTAATTTTTACAACACGCTAAGCGAGCAATTCCCCCATTCTATTTGATGTTCCTTCCATTAATTGCACCAGAGCTATCTCAATATAACTTAGTCAACCTATGAAACTGAAATGCAAAATACAGCAGAAATGTTACCTGAATTAAGTAGAACTTAAAGAATAAGCATTTATTAAACAGTGATGATAGACCTGTACATTTACATAAATAGTCATCAGGATATCTGATACCTATAATTTTAAACATTTTATTTTCCCCCAAAAGATGTATGAACTACAAATAGAAATTAAAGAAAAACCAAGTTGGACGTTAATCTAGAGTGGCAATTAACCATTGTGAAATTCAAGCAAAGTAGTGGCCCATTTTCACAAGTAGAAAGCCTTTCCCTTGATCTCCCCCTGCCCTGAGACATTATTTACTTAAGTCACTTCACTCATTTCCTCCTGACTATGGAGTGAATAATTTTATTACAATGTTGCCCAGGAACTCTCAGATCCACTGTATTCTTTGGATAAAAACTGAAATCAAAATGGCCACCAAAATAAATATTTCTGAGAAAACTGCTTCACGGTCTAGATCCTATCAATTTTCTCTATGAAATTGTAAGAAAATATATGAAAGAAATATATGAAAGAAAATATATGTAAGAAAATATGTATGAAAATATATGAAAAATATTGCCTGTACTCAAAACAGACATAGCTGAAATTAACTGAGCCACCCACCATTCATTCAAATCATAACTGACAGTGGTTTATAATCAGACATGGCAATTTTTCCCTTTACTTTCAGCATAAGAACAGGATGGACTCGAGAAATGTGAACTATTATTTATCAGCTAGACTTTACATCAGATGATTTTTCTGAAGGCTGCAGCTTTGCCTCTTTATGTTGCAGCTGTGGATAATGCTATGAAAGAAGGTTTGGCAGACCTTCTATTTCAGCCATGGTTGAAAGAAAATAATAATGTCATCAATTAGCAACTAATGCAATAGTTGAATTACTGTGGCTTTTAGAAAACATTGGAATCATTTGCCTGCCTGTGGGTCTGCCCTATACTCTGATAGAAGCAAACAAATGTTCAACTGACATTTTACTAGCTGGAGATTGATGGACAGTGTTTTTCCCATTTCAGAAACATAGGTTTACTTTCTGGTGTCTAGTTTCTTTATCGACAAAATGAGAATGTTACTGATGAGCTGTCAAATTAGTGGGCATTTAATAGGCATGAAATAAATATTTGTTGAGTGAATTAATTGATAATAGTGATCATTTACTGAATTCAAACCAGATGTGCTGGATACCATAGCATTCTCATTCTCATTTTGAATGTGGAAGGTATAAGGTTAGAAAGTAACAGATGTGGAATTCAAAGTGTGGGCTTTTTGAGGGGAAACAGTATTACACTGCCTTTCCTATAGATACTATGATAATTAATAAAATTTAAAACACCTCTGTGTAAGAATATGCAGGAGTATAAGGTGAAAAAGACAAACTCAAGAGGTGGTTTGTATGGCTGGAATCTTAGCTCTACCATACATTTGCTGGATGGCTTTGAATAGTTCTTCTTCACCCCTCTGAGCCTGCTTTCATACCTTTAGGATAAGGCCAATAATAGGATCTATCTCATAACCTTGTTATGAAAACTGAACTAGATCAATAATCTGTGTAATGTGCTTAGCACAATGCCTGGCATATAATAAGCTCAGCATATAATAGCTGTTAGCTCGTATACCTGGGCCTCTTTGACAGCAATTTTTGCTCAGTTGCCAGTAGACTGATATATTTTTTCTTAGATAGCCAAACAGCAATCTGAAGATCCCAAAACCATAGCCAAGGTGCATGCAGAAGGACAAGCAACTCCAAGTCCTCATGACTTCTTACTCTAACTGCAGGATTATTGCTATACATTTTATTCCCACCAAAAAATAAACAAAACACTCTCCTTCATTCCCTCAGCAAATTGAAGCATATTCATATTTGCAAAAGAACCTTTACTAAATACTAAAAGAAAACAAAAAGAAAGCAATTACAAAAGCTACAAGCTCATGCACGTGTGTGTGTGTGTGTGTGTGTGTGTGTATGTGATTTACTTTTCTTTGAACTAATACCTATGGCTTTATTAATTCACTTCCTTAATAGGCTTTTTGCTCTGTTCTTGCTATTGTCTGTTTTACACTTTTTATTGAGTGTGGATTTTTACAAGGTACCTAAAATAGTGGCAATAAAAGAGAGCCAGGTATAAAACAAAGATGATAAATGGGTAGATATATAGATGGAAGATAGATAAAAGACAGATAATTGGTAGATAGGTGATAGATAATAGATACATGATATCTATTATCATGTATATACATGATATTATCATGTCCATACATGATATATGGACAGATATAGATACATACATACATACATGGCAATAAAAGGGAGCCAGGTATAAAACAAAGATGATAAATGGGTAGATATATAGATGGAAGATAGATAAAAGACAGATAATTGGTAGATAGGTGATAGACAATAGATACATGATAGATAATGGACAGATATAGATACATACATACATACATGGATAGATAAATATAGAAAATGTGTACACAATAGATATGATAGATGAGAGGGAGGGATGGAGGGAGGGAGGGAGAGAGAGAGAGAGAGAAAATAAATAATTGTCCAGAATTTTTGAATTCCTTGATTACTACCTCTAGGCAAGAAGGGATAGCATCCTTACTTCCCAGCTTCTTCGCTCCATCTGGTGGACCCCATCTTTTTTCCTACCACACAGGAGCCCATGAAAGGCCTATCTTGCTCTCTTCTCTGGACTACCATTTCTCGGGGCACTTAGACTGATTCCATGACTTTGCTATTGTGAATACTGCTGCAATAAACATATGAGTGCTGGTGTCTTTTTGACAAAATGATTTACTTCCCTTTGGGTATATACCCAGTGGTGGGATTGCTAGGTCAAATGGTAGTTCTATTTTTAGTTCTTTGAGAAATCTCCATACTGTTTTCCATAGGGGTTGGACTAATTCACATTCTCACCAACAGTTGCAGTTTTTATTTTTTCCCTTTTCTCCACATCCTCACCAACATCTGCTGTTTCTTGAGTTTTAAATAATAGCCATTCTGACTGGTGTGAGATGGCATCTCATTGTGGTTTTAATTTTCTCTCTGATGATTAGTGATGTTGAGCATTTTTTCACGTTTGCTGGCTGTTTGTATGTTGTCTTTTGGGAAGTATCTGTTCATGTCCTTTGCTCTTTTTTAAATGGGGTTATTTGGTTTTTATTTGTTGATTTAAGTTCCTTATAGATTCTAGATGTTAGTACTTTGTCCGACGCATAGTTTGCAAATATTTTCTCTCATTCTGTAGGTTGGCTATTTACTCTGTTGATTATTTCTTTTGCTGTGCAGAAGCTCTTCAGTTTAATTAAGTCCCATGAGCCTATTTTTGTTTTTGTTTCATTTGCTTTTGAGGTCCTAGTTATAAATTCTTTGTCTAGGCCAATATCCAGAAGAGTTTTTCTTAAGTTTTCTTGTAGGATTTTTGTATTTTCACATCTTATGTAGTCTTTAATCTATTTTAATTTTTGTATATGGTGAAAGGTAGGAGTTCAGTCTTCTGCATAGGGCCAGCCAGTTTCCCCAATATTATTTATTGAATAGAGTATCCTTTCCCCTTGTTTATTTTTGTTGACATTATCAAAGATCAGTTGGTTGTAGGTATGTGACTTTATTTCTGGTTTCATTATTGTGTTCCATTGATCTGTGTGTCTATTTTTGTACCAAAACCATGCTGTTATGGTTACTATAGCCTTATAGTATAGTCTTAAGTCAGAAAATGTGATGCCTCTGGCTTTGCTCGTTTTGTTTAAGTGGCTGTGGCTATTCAAGCTTTTTAGTAGTTCCATATGAATATTAGAATTGTTCTTTCTAGTTCTGCAAGAAATAATGTTGGTAATTTGATAGGAATTGCATTGAATCTGTAGGTTGTTTTGGGCAATGTAATTATTTTAATGACATTTATTCTTCCTATCCATGAGCATGGGATGTTTTTCCATTTTTATGTGTCATCTATGATTTATTTCATCAGTGTTTGGTAGTTTTCCTTGTAGAGGTCTCTAACGTTCTTGGTTAAATGCATTCCTGGATATTTTGTGTGTGTGTGTGTGTGGCAGTTTTAAATAAGATTGAGTTCTTGATTTGGTTCTCAGCTTCAGTGTTGTTGGCTATAGAAATGCAACTGATTTGGGGGCATTGATTTTGTATCTTGAAATTTTACTGCAATTGTTTATCAGACATAGTAGTCTTCTGGAGGAGTCTTTAGGATTTTCTAGGTATAGGATGATGTCATTAGTGAACAGAGATAATTTGACTTCCTCTTTTTCCTATTTGAATGCCTTTTTTTTCTCTTTTCTGATTGTTCTGGCTAGGATTGGAGGTACTATGTCAAATACGAGTGGTGAGAGTGGACATCCTTGTCTTGTTCCAGTTATTAGGAATAATGCTTCAAGCTTTTGCCCAGTCAGTATGATGTTTGCCGTGGGTTTGTCATAGATGGCTTTAATTAGTTTGAGATATGTTCTTTCGATGCCTAGTTTGTTGAGGATTTTTATTATGAAAGTGTGTTGCATTTTATCAAATGCTTTTTACTGTATCTGTTGGGAGGATCGTATGGTTTTTGTTTTTAATTCTGTTTATTTGGTGAATCACATTTATGGCTTTGCATATGTTAAACCATCCTTGCATCCCTGGAATAAAACCTACTTGATCACAGTGAGTTATCTTTTTGATGTGCTGCTGGATTTGGGGTGCTGGTATTTTGCTGAGGATTTTTATGTCTGTGTTCATCAGGGATGTTGGCTTGTAGTTTTCGTTTTTATTGTGTCCTTGCCAAATGTTGGTTTCAGTATGATACTAGTTTCATAGAATGAGTTAGTGAGAAACAGGAGACTTTTTGATGCAATCATATTTATCTCTTGTATCCCCCTTTATACTTCATAAAAGGCAATCAGAGGCATTCAAGAAATACTTGATTTGAACTGAAATAAAAACATATCTTTGTCTCATGTATTGGATTTTGAATTACAGAATTTAACAGCTAAATAGACACAATTAGATTTTCCACACCTTTTATTATCATTTTCCACATTTTTAGCCATTGCTTTATTAAAAATCTTTTAATATGTATAGGTTATTAATTTATGTTACTATTGAAGAGCTGCCATATATAATAAATTAATTTAACAATCTTTTGTATCAATTTTTATAGGGATTCAAGGATATTTCTCTTGAGAGGTTTATACATGGTGGAGCCAATGTTACTGGATTCCAGTTGGTGGATTTTAATACACCTATGGTAATCAAACTAATGGATCGCTGGAAGAAACTAGATCAGAGAGAGTATCCAGGATCTGAGACTCCTCCAAAGGTATTTGTTTATTTTTATCTACTGTATTACTGATAGTTTCAAAATTTAAGATGAAAAGTTTATTATACAGTTTTTCCATTAACATTTTGCCAAACATAGTATGGCATGGGAAAAAAGCATTTTGTCCTTATAACTGCCTTGCACATGCTCTTAATAATTTCTAAATTTCTGTATTTAAGAGTAGAGTTGCTAGACATTAGCTCAAGCAGTTTACTATTATTATTACAGTACTATACATATGAAATTCCTTTCAGAATTATATGTTTTTTTAAATTGTTAACTAAATACTTCAAATGTGAAAGAGCATCCGTAACTTTTCTCTTACACAGAAATCTTCATGAAGTGATTTAAAATGAGTAGGCAAATTAGGAAATTAGCAGAAATGTAAAATATACAAGCTTCTGCAAAAGTTCTTTTTCAAATTAACAGTGAAAAATCAGGTTGTTTTCATTGTTTTCTGACTGATATTGTGAATGTATGCTATTAATATTTGCTCAGAAAAAGCTGGTAAATTTCTGATCATAAGCATATTTGATCAAACTAAACAGATAGATGACTTTCTTAGACCTCATGTTAAATTATGGCATAATGTTTCTTAAACTCCAACTTAGTGGTTTGAGCCCCTACCTAATAAGGCACCATCATCATCATTTGCTAATCTATTACTTACAGGGTATTCCAGTACAAAGTTGTATATACAATTTGGAAATTCAAGCCTAGAAAAAGCAAGATCTAAGGATAGAGGGTCTCAGCTCTGCTTCTATTTTCTAATTATAATATTTCATATTGGCTATGTCCATTTCTTCTCTGAAATACTGGAATTTGGCCAGCTCAGCATACCATCTTCACTGCCTTATAAAATCACAGAAATTTCAAAACAGAACATTAAATGGATGTCCACTATGTGTCAAGCACTGTCGTCCAATCCTTTGATTTTACAGATAAATACATGCAAATTATTAAATGGATTTGTTAGTTGGCTGTCCTTGAGTCAGGGACCAGGTTCATGGAATACACAGGATATAATTATTTTAATGTCTCCTATTTGATTATATCCAACTAGACTTGTCTATGCTATAGCTTTGTCCTCTTTGTTATATAATCCTCTCATCATTCACAACTCTTGGCATGATGCTAGGCATTCAGTAGCCATTTATTAAATAAATGCAGTACAATTAGTTCTTATTATTCACAACAGTTATGTTCTATAAAGTCTCTTTAAATACTGAATAAGTAAATATAGAACCATTGCTCCAGGGGAAATATAGGGTTAAGTTCTGCTAGCCTCTGGTTACAAACTTTTTGTCAACTATTCAGTACATAACCTTGTATTATGCGTGTTTCTGTTTAAAGAAACCTTATTTAATGTATTGTTGGTTCATGGACATTGAACTCCTGGCCAACAGCCCATGGTTCATGCCCAAATGAAGCTTATTTAACATGCGCATTTTCTCCATAAGGCACATCACAGCCTTCTTGCACTTGCGAGCACTAAACAGCACGTCAACACTATGCTTTTGGGCCATGTTAAACAGTGAAATCATCAGCAAAAAGCACAAAACTGCAGAAAACATGGCACTAAATAGAACACAAAAAGGACACTTGTTTACAGTATGAGAGCAGAAACAAGGAAACAGTGTTTCCTTATTCAGCCACAGCTGGGACCTTGTGTGATGGGTTACTCAAATTGTTCACCACTATATACAGTTCCACAAATAACCACAAAAGTGCCACAAGTATCGATTTAAGAGTCACAAATAAATATTAGCAAGGAGGAAAATTTGAAAATTTAGAATCCACAAATAATGAGGATTGATTATAATTAATTAAAGTGTAGTCTAAGTGTTTAATTTTTCAACCAAGATTAAAAGCGTGACTTCTGATCGTGTCACTTCCCTGCTTTAAAAAAATCTCCTGGAATCAAGGTTTTCCATTCTATAGGCCAATCAGGCCTTTCCAAGTGCATGATCCTCTGCCTCCTTTCTGATGCTCCAGCCAATGTGAGCTGCCCTGCATTTCCCCACCCTTTATCACTCCCTGTGCACGTACTTCTACTTCAAAAGTCCTCCACCATCATGTCTACCTGTCGAAATCCAACCATCTTCCAAGGCTTTATCTCAAATTCCACTTTCTCTATGAAATCTTTTCTTTTTTCTTTTATTTTCTTTTCTTTTTTTTTCGGGTTGACTTATTTATTTATTTTTTTGAGACAGAGTCTCACTCCGTCACCCAGGCTGTAGTGCAGTGTCGCGATCTCGCCCTTCACTGCAACTTCCGCCTCCTGCATTCAAGCAATTCTCGTGCCTCAGCCTCCTGAGTAGCTGGAAATTACAGGCCTGCACCAGCACACCTGGCTAATTTTTGTATTTTTAGTATAGACGGGGTTTTGCCATGATGGCCAGGCTGGTCTCGAGCTCGTGGCCTCAAGTGATCCGTCCCAAAGTGCTGGCCTTACAAGCGTAAGCCACTGCGCCTGGCCCAGATCTGGTATTTGATACCACAACAGGGTGATTACAATCAACAATAACTCACTGTACATTTAAAAAGAATTAAAAGTATATATATATATTTTTTGTCAATGTGATTCCTTTCCCCCTTGTAATCTCCATAGTATATCATTGGGCAATTCTCATCAGAGAGTTAATATAATTATTTGCACACTTACTGTTTCACTCCTATAAACTCTCTGGGGCAGTAACCATCAAATACTCATCTTTGTAGTCTTCATGATTCCTAGCTAGAGTCTGCTACATTTTTCAAAGAGCTCTCAGATATGATATGAAATTTCATCCTTATAATAACCACAACAGAGAGTCACTATTATCTTGTTTCATTTCATTTTGCTCTGTTTTATACTCCATAACCAAAAAAATGTGCTTCACATTCCCATAAACCTATGTCGCAGAATTAAAATTCATCCCGGTTCTTTTTTCTCTAAGCCCAAAATTTTTCTACTGCACTATGATTCTGCCCAATTCTGTCTTGTTATCTATAAATCTTAGTAAATAGAAATCATTTCATCATTCTAATCACTTATCAGAGCAGTAAATAACTATAGGGCACTATTTACCCTGCCTAAAGATGAAATGATTATGTAAGACTTTTCTAGGTGCCACCTAGAACTTGTCAGCCCGTAACTGTGCATCCCTGGATTATAGCACAATAAGACACATAGAAAAGAACTACATCTTTTGAAAAGGTAAAACTGATTTAAACTACTGCTTCTTTCCATCTATCAGCTCTATGACCTGTCAAATCCCAGGTCTTTGCCACTCTGGCTGAATGTCTCCTTGGCTCTGCACCACTCTGTGTGATACCTGCTCTTTTTTCTGGTTCACATATTTCATAAAAATAAATGGACTTTTTAAAACACAGCAAACGCATTTGCTTTTTTGTGCCATCTCTTCTCAGCCTCTTTCCTCCTGTTGAAAAAGTGGCAATATTTTTCTTTTCTTCCTCCTTTGGTCCTCAAGTACTGGCATTGCATTTTTCTCTTGCCCTTTGTGACTTAAGCAAGATTCATTTTATTTCTCATTTTTATTTTCTTGCCTTACCAAAAAAAGATGATTTGATGACTTTCTCTACTCAAAGATGTGTTGGGTCAGGTAGAGGACGAGCACATTCATTTTTGGTGTAACCTTGCTTAAACACCTTAATTTTTCTCAGCTACCCCATCCCAATCAATTGTGAAGGGCACGTCTATCCAGAAGCTTGTTTTATCATGTCCTGGAGGAATATATAGGAAAGCTCTTAATTTACATGGTTCTTTTAAATCCGTCTAATACAAGAGTTATATCCTATACTATTGAACAGTTCTTTGTTAGAATTAATGCTCCTTATTTTATCCATGTTTTAGTTTTTCTCTTCCCTATAATGGTGGCTGCTATGTCTCATGGCCGTACCGCCTAAGTTTACTTTCTTTTTTTTTTTTTTTTTTTTCCCTGAGACAGGGTCTTTCTCTGTCACTCAGGCTGGAGTGCAGTGGCACAATCATTGCTCACTGTACCCTTGACCTCCTGGGCTCAAGCGATCCTCCTCCCACCTCAGCCTTCCAAGTAGCTAGGACTACAGGTGCACACAACCACACCTGGCTAATGTTTTGCAGTTTTTGTAAGGATGGGGTGTGGCCATGTTGCCCAGGCTGCTCTTGAACTCCTAGGCTCAAGTGATCCACCCACCTCAACTTCCCAAACTGCTAGGATTACAGGTATGAGCCACCATGCCCGGCCCTAAGTTTACTTTCTACAATTGGAATTTCAAATGATTTTTCTTCATTTGAAAGCACAAAATCAAGGAGATCATCCTCCACTTTCTACAGCACAAACCTACTGCTCATTCAGGCATGGAAGGTGTTAATTATAAGGAACTGACCATATGGAATTTCTAAAGGAGACAATGTAGTTTTTGCCATGATTAGTAGTTAGTAGTTGATACTATTTAGCACAGTTACTAGTACATACCCATTTGTTGAATAAGTAGATCTGTCCTGCTTCAAGAAAATTGTGCCCTATTTCCATGTGTTCAGGAATTTTCTAATAAATCTCTACCAAAAGCGATCCCATGTTGATTTATTTTTATATTTAGAAAACTACATTTTTATCTCAATCTTTCCTCACTTTTTCTCCTAACCTTAATAATCTTTTCTCAGAGGTGGGGGGAGCTCATCTTTTCTCAAAGAGAAGCAGATGGTCTATCCTTCACATCTCCACTTGGATCCTAGGTTACATTGAAAACTTTGATCCTAGGTTAACGAAATGACTTTGCCTTCCTGTGCACCTGCATTGGGTGTGGTGTGGCAATATCCATTCCTATTTAGCATAGTCACTGATGCATACACATTTGTTGGATAAGTAGATGTTATTTCTGGCATCATATTTCTGAATAACAATAATAAACAATTCCACTCATTCTTCTGGGAGACTGAACAAAGATAGATACTTCAAGTCCATGAACTTATATTAAATCTCAGAGAACCTTGCTAGGCCTTTTGGAGCAGGAAAAGATTAAGAGGCCCAGCCCTCCTGGGGTTCAACCACAGAAACCAACTACAAGGCAGATTACAAAGCTGCATTAGCCTTTGATACGTTAGCTATTTGTACTGGGACACAACAGAAAGGCCTTGCCTAAGTAAGGGTCCTTCTTCTCCCAATTGGTGGAAAACTGTTTTATCAGAATTTCTATTTTTCAGAATAGTTTTTCTCCTTTTTAAGTCAGGATGATAAGATTTGGTATACAGGCTTTATATTAAAGCAAGAATAGAAATTTCTGAAGCCAGAGTCAATTAATTATCAGTAATTTAACCATCCTTCAGACAGAATGGTGCTTTATGTCATAAACTTACAAAGACCCCAGACCATTTCTGGCACTCGATAAGATTTTAACATTTACCATTATATTCATTTTCATTTGGTTAGTACACCTCTGCTCTGACTTACGATGGAGTCCTTGTGATGGCTGAAACTTTCCGAAGTCTTAGGAGGCAGAAAATTGATATCTCAAGGAGAGGAAATGCTGGGGATTGTCTGGCAAATCCTGCTGCTCCATGGGGCCAGGGAATTGACATGGAGAGGACACTCAAACAGGTAACTCACAATTTTATTTAAGTTCAATTCATTTCATGGTCTTGTTTTAATTGAACTTTCAAAAAACAGACTAATTTATCCAAGCACAAATACTTATTACAATTGCTACTTAAATATATCAAGCCATCATTTTTGGGACATTTCTAGATAAAATACAAGGTAGAATCTTGCTGTTTACATTTTATGTGGATGCATAATCAGGATAAGCTAGGTTATGTTGCAGTAATAAAAAACCCAAATCACAGTGACTCAAAACAACAAAGGAGCTTTGCTTATTCAGACACACGCTAGATTAGTAGGGGCACTTGGCTAATTGTAATCACTCGAGGACGTAGGCTGGCAGAGCAGTTACCATCTTGAATTCTGCAAAGGGAAATGGATAGTTGGGGGCAGGTTTCAAATTGGCAATTAAATTCTGTGGCTTGATAATATCACCTGTCCTGCCTATTTACAACTCATATGTCAGAAGGAGTCTCATGGGCCTAGCTAACCACAACGGGTTCAGGAAGTATAAGCCCACTTGGGTCCTGGGACATACCAGAACCAGAAATAATGACTACTTCTGGAGATCTTTAAATTGCTTTGTAACTTTGGATTAAGTAGTCAGTTTATTTTATTCTTTTATAATTATACTAACACTATTTGTTCAAATAATTAAGGTAATATATACATATTTAATGTTACATTTTAAATGTTCTGAAATGTCACACGTTCAAAACATAGGCAAAACAAATTAAAAGGAAATTTGGAATAAAATATATTTCAATATTTTCAAAAATGTTCTTGTACGTTTTTGCTTCTTATATCTTAATTTTAACATTAGCAAGGTGAGAATATGATCTGGCATAAGTATCAGGGTTATTTAATCTATTTTGTGGATATATAGATAAAACTGAAAAGTAACCATAAAAAATTGTCATTCCTATAAAAATACTTTATAATTGAGGGAGGATTCTTCGAGTAAAAATGGAAACTTTATAATAGTAAAAACAAATAAAACATATTCCTCTTCCAGGGGTATAGCAAAATTGCTTATATGTCCCTTTGATATTCTTATTTCAGATTCTATCCCAATAGCTCAAATACCTAATGGCATTTCAGTTAGTTGGTTATAGTTGATAGTTCTACTTTTTAAAGTAGTTATAAGCCCAGCAGACGAAGTTAAAATTCCTATAAGTGAAATTGCAAGTGAACACGTGTGGTTTTCTTTTTCACTTAGGTTCGAATTCAAGGGCTGACAGGGAATGTTCAGTTTGACCACTACGGACGTAGAGTCAATTACACAATGGATGTGTTTGAGCTGAAAAGCACAGGACCTAGAAAGGTGAGCCATGATCAAACTGAAAAACAGAATTCTCTGTTTCTTAGTTTGTATGTAACATTTTAAAGGTGTACAGAAGAAAGATGGCTGAACATTTCCTTTTTTTGTGAGTACTTACAAATACTTTAGTACTTTCTTTATAATCAATGCTGAGATAAATGTGTGTGTCGTGTAATTGATATTTAGTAGTGTGCCCAAGCTGAAACAAACTAATTTATACACTGTTTATATCCCTTATCCAAAATGGATGCAATATTTTGGGTGGGGTTAGCAAAAAGAATCCCACAAAACAAAATTGGTTCTGCAGAACAGAACACAAAGCAGTAAAGAGACATACGTACCTCAAGGTAGTCATTTATGAAATTATTAGAGCAAGCACAAAAAAACTACTTCTAATGGGTGAACATATTTAGAATAGGCTGGTGTTTTTGAAGTAATCAACTAGATAAATTTCAATGACCAAAAGAGAAAGAAGATGGATGGTAAGATTATTATTAGGCTGAGAGGGAGAGAAACATCTAAGTTGTTCAGGAAGGTGCTGGTGCTAGGTTCCTGGATTTGGGAAGATAATTCTGCTAGTGGTAAGATGTGAATAGGTATAGAAGTGGTCTTCCCAGCATTCAAGAAGTACTTTATACAGTGCAACCATACAGCCCCACCACAGTAATTGGTTATAAGTGTTTTGTAGCTAACTCATGTAATTTTTAACATTCCCTTTATCAAGGAACTAGGATGTTCAGGGAAACAGATATTCAAGTTAACCTTATCTAAAAGCTGTATTTGGCTGTTTAAAAAATTTCCAAAATATATTTTCATGCTTTTATGTAATGATAACTGCAATTTATGATATGCCTGCTGTATCCTAAGCACTGGACTTGGTGCTTTGCATGATTCCATCCTCGTGACAAACCATAATTTGGGTAGTAGTATTTCTCTTTTTTTCAAATGAGAAAATTATGGCCCAATAAGTTATCTTATCCAAAGCCTGTAAGTGAGAAAACATATTTTACTCTTAGTATTTTCTCCCTTACTCACCTACATAGGAAGAGATGATTTCCTGCTGGAGGAAAACAAATAAAGGAAGGCTGCATGGAGGAGGTGGGATTTAAAATTGCCAGGATGTTAGAGTTTGGATAGGATGAAATGGAAGGGGCAACAACCGAAGAAAGGCTTGGAGGCAGGACCATTAAAGTTAAAGTGTTATACAGAAAATGGCAAAGGCTTTCCAAGTTGTGTTTTGCTTCAGTCTATAATATGGGTGTGCTTCTATACCTGTGAGAAGTCTGGAGCTGCCATGAAAACCATCTCTAGATTTCCATCTTCTTAATGGCATAGCCCACGTGCAGGCTGCCAGCTAATACATGGTAAGCTGGAGACTACCTGATCCAGATCAGGAGTGGCAGGAGATGGATGGCAGCCAGGGGCCCCAGCTGCACCTCACGGCAGGCTCTTCTAAGGAGATTGACTGAAGCAAGGGAAGGAGATGTTAAGAACAGCCCACTCTACCAGCACACAGCCAGCAACAAAAAAGAGGCAAGTTTTAATTAGAGATCCTCTGCTAGCTGGGGAGCAGACAGATATTCCACAGGCCCCTAAAAATGTTAACAGGTGGACAATGCTAAATGCTAACAGGTGGACAAAGGTAAGACTGGCTCACCTCCTTGCCACACACCAGACCTTGCAAAATTTGCCATTTAAACAGAATATTTTAAAATGCAAATGACAATTACTTATTTTACAAAACTGTAAGTGCAGAACGTCAACTCATTCTCTATAAGAGAAAGAATAGTGGAAAAAGAAAGCTGGTGCTAACTAGCAGTAATATCGCCAAGTCAATCCTAAGCCAAAAGAACAAAGCTGGAGGCATCACATTACCTGACTTCAAACTATACTACAAAGCTACAGTAACCAAAACAGCATGGTACTGGTACCAAAACAGAGATATAGATCAATGGAACAGAACAGAGCCGTCAGAAATAATGCCACATATCTACAACTATCTGATCTTTGACAAACCTGAGAAAAACAAGAAATGGGGAAAGGATTCCCTATTTAATAAATGGTGCTGGGAAAACTGGCTAGCCATATGTAGAAAGCTGAAACTGGATCCCTTCCTTACACCTTATACAAAAATCAATTCAAGATGGATTAAAGACTTAAATGTTAGACCTAAAACCATAAAAACCCTAGAAGAAAACCTAGGCATTACCATTCAGGACATAGGCATGGGCAAGGACTTCATGTCTAAAACACCAAAAGCAATGGCAACAAAAGCCAAAATTGACAAATGGGATCTAATTAAACTAAAGAGCTTCTGCACAGCAAAGGAAACTACCATCAGAGTGAACAGGCAACCTACAAAATGGGAGAAAATTTTCGCAACCTACTCATCTGACAAAGGGCTAATATCCAGAATCTACAATGAACTCCAACAAATTTACAAGAAAAAAACAAACAACCCCATCAAAAAGTGGGCGAAGGACATGAACAGACACTTCTCAAAAGAAGACATTTATGCAGCCAAAAAGCACATGAAAAAATGCTCACCATCACTGGCCATCAGAGAAATGCAAATCAAAACCACAATGAGATACCATCTCACACCAGTTAGAATGGCAATCATTAAAAAGTCAGGAAACAACAGGTGCTGGAGAGGATGTGGAGAAATAGGAACACTTTTACACTGTTGGTGGGACTGTAAACTAGTTCAACCCTTGTGGAAGTCAGTGTGGCGATTCCTCAGCGATCTAGAACTAGAAATTCCATTTGACCCAGCCATCCCATTACTGGGTATATACCCAAAGGACTATAAATCATGCTGCTATAAAGACACATGCACACGTATGTTTATTGCAGCATTATTCACAATAGCAAAGACTTGGAACCAACCCAAATGTCCAACAATGATAGACTGGATTAAGAAAATGTGGCACATATACACCATGGAATACTATGCAGCCATAAAAAATGATGAGTTCATGTCCTTTGTAGGGACATGGATGAAATTGGAAATCATCATTCTCAGTAAACTATCACAAGAACAAAAAACCAAACACCGCATATTCTCACTCATAGGTGGGAATTGAACAATGAGAACACATGGACACAGGAAGGGGAACATCACACTTCGGGGACTGTTGTGGGGTGGGGGGAGGGGGGAGGGATAGCATTGGGAGATATACCCAATGCTAGATGACGAGTTGGTGGGTGCAGCGCACCAGCATGGCACATGTATACATATGTAACTTACCTGCACGTTGCGCACATGTACCATAGAGCCTAAAGTATAATAATAATAATAATAATAATAATAAAAAGAAAAAAAAAAAACAAAGTGGTCTATTCATAGTACTGAATCTTTTCATAGCCTATTGAACCATGATGGTAACAAAAATTAAGACTTTTCAAAGAGAAACTTAAGGAGTAAGTTGGGAGAGTGATTAACAGTACATCTTCACACCCAGCTGACACTCATCTAAGGCTCTTAAAAGAAATATGAAGTATAAAATGATGTAGACTCATCTATCTTCGTTTTTCTGTGGCAACGATCAACTCGGGCATTGTGTCAGGAATATTAAACTTAAAAATGAGCTACCATGAGAGACACTATGCTGGTGAAACTAGGCAATACGTCTGAGAAGTGAGCAATCATTCTTGTAAATTGAACACTTGCCAGCAAGGGAGCTATCTTTGAAAACAGATCAGAGAGTCAACCCATCAGTTTGTCTGTCAGCAACAGGAAAACTGATTGAGAGTCTCATTAAGCAGAAGCCACAAAGCTCTTTCTGAAGTCCCACCTCCTAAGTACAGCGGAATCTTCATATCACTCCAGTGACCCCCATGCAGGGCTCCAGAGGGAATGCTCCAGAGTTGCATGGTTTCAGAAATCTTTAATTGTAAAAATTGTATGTATTGAGAGCACATTATATGTCAGACACTGTAATGGAAAATTGATGTGCATTTTTATATTCAATCCTCATGACAACCTAAAAATAAGATATATATTTTTTTCTCCTTTTATCGAAAAGTAAGGTTCAAAGAAACTAACTAACCTGCTCAGAGATGCTCAGCTAGAAAGAGGTGGGGCTGCAGTAGAAACCAAAATTCCTGCAGCTCTAGAGCATCACTCAAGATCTTGACTCAGGTTTCAAGATCTTGAAACATCTTCAGTCCCATTGCCTATAAGGGTTTAGGGCTGGTGTGGGAATTAGGTCAGATTTTTCAGGGCAGGTCTGATCAAAGCAGCTCTCCAAGGAACCAACTTTGAGTAGAACAGGAGCTCCTCACAGCCGCTCAGTCCCTGTCTGTTCTCTATGTTCTAGGCCAAGACCATCCTAAATACAGACACATTTTCTCACATATCTTACTATAGTTACATTTGCATACAAATCACCTTTAGTAGTCCAAAGAAGGTGAATATTTTTCTGACATCCTTTATCAATTTAGTGATTTAAATGCTTCCATATTTTTGCTCTAGCATTACAAAACCACTTTTCACTCACTTTTTGTCTATAGGAAAAATAACCATTTCCCTGTCTAATTAAATGAAATCAGTCATGGGAAACATTCTTAATAAAATGCAAAATGCTGTGAAGACTAGAGAGAGAAATTCCATCTTCTGTGAGGTCTGGGTCCAAACTTTAGGATTCCTTTCTTTAAGAACTTACCCCTCATGTGGACTTACTTCTAAATAAGCCCATGGTCCACATGAAATCTACCATTAACTGGTCCCATATCACAAAATATGACTTTCTCTTTTTTTTAACCAGAATTGCATATAGGTATAAGGCAAAAAAATTAAAGTTTGCTTATTATTTTAATTTGCTGGCACTTCTGAATCATTTATCTTTAAAAGGGGAATAACTGCAAACCCATGGTTTAGTTTTTAAATGCAAAATATCAAGGTCTTGCCAATATCTAGGTACTTTCCAAAAATGTTTCCCAGATCTGTGATTCTTTCTGTTGTGGGACTCATTAATAAAGAAAAATTGTCTCTCCTGAAAACTGGCTGATGAGATCTTCAGGGTGGGTGCATTTTAATGGAGTGCTAAACTGTAAAACCCCTTTTCATGTCACATAACTGTCATGTGGAAAGCAGAGTTAACAAGAATCAACTGACTTAAGTACACATAAGAATTGAGGAGAGGGTGGGTCTCAAATATATACTTGTTTTAGATTTAAAATTTCGCATAATTATTAATAAATGTCAACCAGAGATTGATTCACATGGACTACTGAAAAAACTTACTGAACTTATAATTTTGGATCAAACCAAGAAGTGTAGCAAGCCGTATTAATAAAAAGTTTTTTTCTCCATCTGTTTTGTTATTGAATTATATATGCAACACTTGTGAATAATCTAGTGCCTCTTTCTGACATGTTAATGCTTACTCTATTTTAATATGCTCATAAATACTAACATGGCAGTTGAAAAACTTGGATTAGGCAAGTGAGACTTCCAAAACATATTAGAACAAATAGTGAATACAGAGCAGTGAGCAAATGCATACATTTTATTGGAGACATGAGTTTTATCAACTGAATCAAGAAATTCAAGAAAGAAGTTTGTCAAGCATTAAATGAACACCCATTTTGGAAGGTCGCGTAGCATAATAGCAAAGCATGTAGACTTGGTGTCATATAGTCCTGAGTTTTGAATTCAGGCCCTACTAAAGTGTAACTTTGTGTAATTTGTTTAGCTCTCTAAAATGAATCCTCACCTCTAAAATGTGGATAATAACTGCCCCTACTCCATACTTGGTATGTGTATTAACCTTAAGACATATACTTTTAAAAAGCATTGAGTACATTGTCTGCCTCACAGCAAGCATTCAATATGTAATAGCCATTATTATTGCTCAATGGTCTGCAAAAAACAAAGAATCCTAAATTTCCATTAAGATCCCATTGTAGCTTACTACTTTTCAGAGTACTTAAGTAATTACTTAATTCATTTTTAGGAAAAAGTGTTTGACTTCTAAATAAAAAAAAAATTTTTAATGAAAAAAATACAAATTTAAATGTAATATTTGAAAGCGAAAACATTGACCACTAATATTCATCTCTGATGTAGTTAGCATTTCAAAAAATGGTAAGATTGTTACCTAGTGGCTAGGTTATACCAAACCCAAAACCATTCCTGTTTTGCTTTAAAAATATACAAGTTTTTTTTGCTTGAAAATATTCTGTACATGTTCTTCTTATAAATCTGGCTATTCCCTTTACTACACAACCTGTAACTTTATTGATAAAGTCACACAAATTAATTTAGGGGGCACCAGTCTATCTCACTAGAGGAGGGGATCTGCATAAAATAATGTACCGTGCTCATATTCCTTTTGGAATCACCATTCCCAATCTCTTGGCCACTCCACTATTGTAAACAGTAAATTTGCCAAACATGTAACAAGACAGGATCCTTAATACCAGGAAAACTGGCTCATGAGCAAGTAAGAACACTTCCAACCACTTTTTTTTCCATTGGCTTTTGTTTTGTTTGCTTACATTTGTTTTGGTTGCTTACCTATTCATACCCTTCATTGTTCTAAGAAGAACTAGAGTAAATGCTTCTAAAATATGTTTTCAAGCATGTTCTCTATTTGGCAGGTTGGTTACTGGAATGATATGGATAAGTTAGTCTTGATTCAAGATGTACCAACTCTTGGCAATGACACAGCTGCTATTGAGAACAGAACAGTGGTTGTAACCACAATTATGGTAAGTGTTGGTCTATGCTTTATGGTGTTCCGTTTTGTCCACAGGCAATTTTAACTCCCCAGCGATGGTGAGCAGGGAGGGCAAAGCTGACTGTTAGCAATGGTGACATGGGTGTTCTGATCCACAAAAGCCTATTGAGGCTTTGAATAGGTTCATCCTAAGCTTTGAGTACATATAGTACTTTTATTTGTATTATCTTTTGTCACATTGTTGTTCTTGGAAAAATGCTCAGATGTTAAAAATTGAGACTGTCAAACTCTAGTTGGAAATGTATGAAATGCTAAGACCCTAAAGCACAAAATAGTGAACATGCCAAAGGTCAACCACCAATCACATAAATATATCCAGTAGTAAACATATTATTATTGTTACTATGTTTTTAAAAAGTCAATGTAATAATAATTAATAGTGTTTAAAATTATAATTTTCAGGTAGTTCAATCATCGGATAATGATTTGTATTGTCTGTTTACAATAGTGAAGATGTGACTGTGAAGATTTTAATGAGCATGATTTATATAACTAAATGATTTAGGAATTAATTTTGTTTTATTTTTATTTTGAATGAGAAAAGGGTTTTCTTCCACCGATTATTTTTCTCATTGACCAGTGAGAAGTACACATTATAGTTTATTGAACTTCTAAAAATTAAGAAGAATACGATTGCTTCATTTGGCCACATCAAAAAATGAAAAATCCTCTAAATTTTAAGGCTGCTTTTTCAAAGAGATTCTCATGAAATTACCTTTTAAATAATAGAATATCTTATATATTTTTCTCTTCTAAAGTCAAACATGCCCTTTAAAGTCAACGCTAGTCAAAAGAGATCAACAATCGGTGACCTTTTCTATCTCATTTAAAGTTATATATACTCAGCTCACGTCTCTTTAGGCAAAACATATTTTACAATATTTATGGAAACCTTACTCTAAATACAATGGAAGTATTTTATGTAATTTAGTTTTTAGCTTTTGTCATTTTAGTTTCAGATTTTTAGTAATGTTGAGTTGTCCCCAAAAGCGATATTAAGGTTAAAGCATGAAAATGCCAGAGAGAAGCCTTCATATGTTGCACTTAGTTTTAACTGTGTTGCATCACCAGTCAGCAATTTAATGTAATCTGACAAGCCTTCAGCAGAAGTTTATGATTTTAGAAAGCAAACCAACCAACAGCAGTTTTTGTGTAAACCTTCTAACTTAATTGTGTAATATTTGCATGGGACTTGAAAAGCAATATATATATATATATATATATATATGTTTCTTTTCCTAAAAAAGACACAGTAATGGAAAGTCATACTTCAGTACAGTCCTCCTCTTTTCAGCCTCTGATGAAGAATCCTATTTTAAGAAATTGATCAAGAAAGAAAAGAGTTCCACGCTGTTCGACCATTCCTAACTAAGGCTCAAGTCTTGTTCTCCAGTGTAGTAAATTTAAGCTTATTTTTCATGTGGGATTCTTCTTGGATGACCAACTCTGGACTACCAGAAAAAAAAAATTTTTAAGTTCTGTGACTTTTCTGAGATCCTAGAACAAAAGAAGAATTAATCTTCATCTTTCTCAAGAAATAGATGTTGACAAAGAATCACTTAGCGATTCTGACATATCAATTCCCCTATCTTGAAATGAGGTCACTGTACGTAAATGATGGAATTATATCACTCCATTTCCAAGGGTAGATTTTCTATAAGTAAATATCTTGGAATTTGTGTGCTTGTTTTCTGAATATATACAGTTGTTTTCTTTAAAGATCTCTTGGATTTTTGCCTGTTCTGTGTGAAATAAAGTGTTTTAATGTGCATTATAGGTATGATATAGAGAATCTCCTTTCCATCCCTGTTACTAAAGGGACTGGACAAATAATTCTTAAAACCAAAATACTGAATTAATTTTGCAAGCATGGCTAGTTTTTAGGAAGCATGCTATCAAAAAAAAAAGACTAAAAATGACTGAAGAAATCCAACTGAGATATATATATATATATCTCAGTTGGATTTCTTCAGTCATATATATATATGGGATATTCTGCAAAGTTATATGTTGTTTGACAGTAAAGCCATCAATATTTTTGCTATCAAAATAGTATAATACTAGTATCTGTCTTTTTGTATGAAAATGTAATCTTTATATAAATAATACCTCTGGTATTTGCAACTGCATAATCATTCAGTAATTCAAAAAGACATACTAGAATCCTTTTTCTGAAAGTGTTCCTTCAATTTGCTTTTGTTGAAAATGGTAGTCCAGGACCTATGATATCCCTCCACTTCATTCATTATGAAAGAAAACCCTTGTAGATAAACAGATATTGACATCTGCATGTAATTATCCCCAGATTCAACTGAAAACTCCCAACACAGATGGAATTGGCTAGACATTTTAATATATGTGATACCTATATCTAGATATAGAAGAAGGCTGAGAGTGAGCACTGGATATAATTCATTTTGATTGAAATTGATATGGTGTTATTGTTCTTCCAGTTGTCTGTCCTTTGTGTATGTTGTTATTTATATGTTGATACACTGTAACACTATATGCTACTGCTAAATAAAATTGATTGAGAAATTCAGTTATTCATAAATATTTATTGAGCGTCTGCTATGTGCTAGGCACAGTTCTAGGCCCTGGGGATATGTCACAGACAAAAATCCTGCACTCAATGAAACTTATAATATATTGAGAGAAAGCAGACCAGAAACATAATTAAGAATTATATTAGCTATCTTTATTAAATATAATGTAGTGTTAGCTTTTATGGCTGTTGAAAGTTATTTTTTCTTGTAACAGTGTTGTATATCTACAATGTGATTTTCATTTTAATAATGAATTTAATCTACCTGAATATAATCATACTGAATATACCACAGCAAAATCTAATAGAAAATAAAATTAATATCATTTTTATCTTTAAGTCTTATTGACTAAAAATTTTATAAAATCAATAAAATTTATAAGACTGTGACCATATTGATTTAACTTTTTGTATTAAAAGTAATCATTTCTGCAAATAACCCAAAGAAGCCAAATCTATTCCATGTGGTTTGGATAAATATGGCAATTGAGGGAAAAGCAGTTTACAGTAGATCTTGGGAGAAGGGAGGGTGGTGTTTTCCTCTGTAATCTTACTACTTTCTTGGCTATTGAACTCTCTGGAAAAGGGGAGGTAATACAGTGATGTTTCAGACAAGCTCCTTTTTTTCCCAAAGCTTTACTACTGAAGTTAAGAGATGCTTATGATGCATTGCTCAACTACAAAGGTATTTCTTACCATCTCATGAACACAACAATCCTTTAGGCAAATTTTCCATAAAACCAAATTTATTCACTCCAGTATCAGAATTATGTTACAAACCTAAAAGCAATTACCCTTATCACACATGATCTTTCCAGAGGTTACTTTTTGTACTTTTTATAAGATATTTGATATTTTTTCTTCTCTATGTAAAATTCTGTAGATGCACTATACACATATATGTGCATTACAGCATACACATGCATATTTATATAAAATGTATTATATGTATATATACATACATACAGAAAATTAAAATGTATTTTCTTCCTTATACCAAATATTAATTTTCCTATTTCACATACATCACTCACTGAAGAGCTTATAAATCAGTTAGTTTTTAAATAATTTTGGCTAAATTTAAATTTTTTCAGCCATTGGATTTACTCATTTTTTTTCTGAATTGAATAATATCTTAATTTTCACTTTTAAGAATTTTATCCATGGGATAAATTATCTACATCCATTAAGATTTTTTGGAGAAAACCAAATATCCACATAGGAAACAACATTGGTTAACACTGATCTCATTATTTTAACAACTTTCAATAGTAATTGTAATAATTATATTTGTGATATTTAGAAAATTTTGAAGCCTTTCTAATAAATATTTTGTTTTGATAGTTCCACTTCTGCTAAATACAAATAATCCAGAAAAATTTCCTTGGTAGGAAAATTATATTTTATTGATTAAAAATAATCTTAATTAATTTACATAAATACTTTCATAAGCAAGCCCTAATGTAGCAGCTTTAAACAGAGAGTGATTTCTTTCCTGAAAAGCAGAACAGATGTAGAACCCCATTCATTAGAGAAACTACCTTAATATACAACTCATATTCACTAAGAGATAATGTATTTTAAATAACTTTTAAGAAATTACTGTCCTGCAAAGCACAGTAGTTGATAATAATCATGGCAGGTTGTATACATAAGACAGAAAAAAGAGGTTACTCTATCCTTCTGATCATTCCATTTTTATTCAAAATCGAACACTTGAGAATTCATAAGGCTGTTTTACAAAGATACCCCACAAATCCTCCTTAATGACTTGCCAGAATTTATTTATTATATTGAAAAGATTTTGTATTTTCTTCCCCCATAGTAGCCCCCAAACTTTGTATTAACTCTAATATGAAGTGTTTGAAGAGCTACTTGCAGACAACTTGCCAGATTGAGCATGGGGGAAATGAGGAGGTTGGGCGAATGTTGAGTATTTGCTACTCTTTTGGACTTGACATGAAAGGAAAGCAAAGCAAAATGAAACACAGTCAAAGAAACAGCAGAGCTGAGCAACCATGAGAGACATTGTTCAAGGAAAGCCTAGCTGTTCTCTCCTTTAAACCTCCCCACCTCCCTGGGTGTGATCATGTCATTTCTCTCATGCTGTCTGCATCACTCATCTTGAATCTCAGTAATTGTTTATGCCCCTGGATAGGTAAAAATCTAACTACATTTCTAATCAACATCTGCAGTAAACTGAAGCCTTTTCTAGTCTTCATTGGTTTGCTTGGCAGGAAAACAATGACCTGATGGACCCCTGCTGTCCAAAATAAAAAAGAAAGAAAAAACTGAAAAAATGAAAGAAGACATTAGATATATATTTTACTCAAATAGACACGGGCTTGCTTCAGAAGAGATAACCTAGCACTTGTTAATATTTACTTTCCTTTAGAAAACCTGAATCAGAATTTCTAATAAAATTACTTTATAAAGACACTGCTATTTAGGAAACACTGATAGGCCAGGATATCTTTGTATTTATTTAGTGCCTTCTATATGCCAGACACTATGAGAATACATTGAAAGGTTTTTATCTACACTGTTTACATAGAAGATCATATGAAGAATTTCATTAAATGAATTTCATAAAAATGCAGAAATGCATTTCTTTAATCTTGTTCCCTCTCTCATTAAGTCACATGAAATCTCAATTAATGGCATATATTTTGATAAATGCAATAAACGCTTCAAAATTTTCCAGATATTTCATTAAGTCATATGGAATCTCAATTAATTGCACATATTTTGATAAATGAAATAGCTTCAAAAATTTCCAGATATTTCAAAATGTAGGGTCGGCCAAGAGCAGCGGTTCACACCTGTAATTGCAGCACTTTTGGAGGCCGAAGCAAGTGGATCACTTGAGGCCAGGAGTTCGAGACCACCCTGGCCAACATGGTGAAATCCCATCTCTACTAAAAATACAAGAATTAACCGGGAGTGGTGGTGTGTGCCTGTAATCCCAGCTACTTGGGAGGCTGAGGCAGGAGAATCACTTGAACCCGGGAGGTAGAGGTTGCAGTGAGCCAAGATCGCACTACTACACTCCAGCCTGGGTGATAGAGCACAGCTAGATTGTCTCTCAAAAACAAAAACAAAACAAAATATCAAAATACAGGGTCAGCTCCCACCTCTTTCACTTTTTAGTTCTGTGAAATTGAACAACTGGCTTAACCTCCCTGAGTCTTCATTGTCCCATCTGCAAAATGGGAAATGCCTACCTCAATGTGCCAGTGTCAAAAGTAAATGAAAAGACATGAAGAACTTTACATTGTGCCCGATACACAGTAAGCACTAAATAAGTAAGAGCTACCATTGTTTTTCACTACTATATTTTATTATTGTTCCCCACATCTTATACTCCTTTGCCATTATTACAAAAAATTATAGTGACTTCGATTGCAAGAGAACAAGGGGCATACTTTACTTATTTTTGTGTCCCCATCACCCAGCAAACTGACTGGCACACAGTAGCTGCTTAATAAATGTTTGATTAAATAACAAATATGTAGCTTTTATTGAAGTAAATTGTTCATTATATAATGTAGGGGGCATTTAGCAAATTAGATTATAAATACTAGCTAGAGAAACTTGCACACACAAGGTAATACAGTAATATATGTGCTTGAGTACAAAAATTAATGTGTTCAAATATTGCAGACACTTGTGAATTGACCTTCAACCGTAGTACCAAATGGAGCCTTTGCTATACCCCTTTTGAAAAACTCTTAAACTTGTTACACTTATAGATAATAGTTGTACAGCCATTTCAATCTGAATTTAAGCATTTTACATATATGTGGCTCTTGCTTTTTTCTAAGTACTCTTCCATATTTTAAAAAGGTTATTGTAAAAAAAAAAAGAGAAAATGTAAGAATTAGCTCCTAATAACTATTAATATTTTATAGTATATTTTAGAAAATAATGCTTTGCAAAAATTCACCAATTTTATAACCACAATTCACCAATTTTATAACCACATTTGCTAAACTCTTTATATTTTCACAATGTTTTCCATAAACTACTGCATAATTTTCATCTATCTAAAGAAGAGGCAATTGGTTGCCTTACTTTTATGTGTGGAAGAACTTTTTACCTGATTCCAGGGTTAGAATATTCATCAAATTCAAAAAAGTTGGAGGTTTCTGGGTCATTTGGCCACGCCAACCTAAGGCAGGATTTAAGAACACAGTAGAAGGACCAGTCCTGGACAACTGCCCACTGTGGAATTATTTAGGGCATCTCTATGAGAAAATAAAATGTCCTATAATTCACGTTTTATTAAATTTTTAAAAGGGGTTCTACATTTATGAAGTACTTAAAAACAAAATCAGAATTAGTGTAGGTTGCCATGTTATTCATGCAAAGTAAATTACCTTCTATTATAGAGTTTTAAGAGCAAATTCAACTTCCCCAATTATGAATTTTCTGGGGAAAAAGAAAATACTTTTATGACAGATTACCAAATAAATGTTACAGTACAATTTTATAAAATATGAATACATTAGCTCAATAATATTGTAGCCAAAGGTGGTCACTCCTTGTCTGCAAATGACTGGAAAAACTCAGATGTGACCAGGGACTCTCTCCATATTATATGTTCACCAGGTCTATCTTTGGTTGGTGGCTTTAGGTGCCACTTACAAAATCAAGTGCTTTTTGCTAAAATGTCTTTTTAGTACATGTCTTTTAATGGTTTGGTTTAAGGGTGGGTGTGTGTGTGTGTGTGTGTGTGTATGTGTGTGTGTAACTGAAAACTGTCCAATAATTATTAGCCACTGATAAACTTTTTCATTTTATCAGGGTTTTCACCATAATTATTCATCAAATTTTCTGTCTCACTTGCTTAGAAAACTAAATGGGAATATCACCTCAAGTGTATGCTCATTACAACTGGAGGAAAATTATCAGCATCACTAGGGAAATGTTTTATAATATAATTAAATTTCATGGAGCACAAACCATGCTTAAAGCCAAAATATTGGACAACATTAGGAAAGCAGATTTAATGCAAATAACCATTTAAGAATTTTTTAACTATTGATTCATTTTTTCTTTGAATGATAGTGTACCAAGTGCCTGCTCTGAGAAAAGCATCTTGCCAAACACTAGAGATCAAAGAAAAATGATGTAACCTTTTTCTTAAAGGAAGTCACAGTTGAATGTGGCTAAATAAGATGCAGAATAAGTCACAGAATATGGAAACCTGTAACCTTGAATTAGTCTTTTATCAGGTGAAGCTGACTACTGAATAGTCTTTAATTTCACGAAATATTTTAGAAATACTCATTTCATTGCCAAAGAATATAATTTATGCTTCTTTAGATAATTGTTAACTGACACTTCTCCCATCACAGTCATAGTGCTAGGTTTTTAATACTTTCTCAAATGGAAATTTAAAGATTTCAGTTTTAGTATCCAATGCAAAGCAATTTAATCTCTTCTAAGCATACTTATATATTCATCTGTTTTATTATTGACTTCTAGCTACACCAAATCAGTATGTGTACCAATACTAAATACAATCTTTTGTCAAATTCTGAAATTGGAAAGTTACATAAGGTTTTTCAAATGTTTTATAATTTCTCCTTTACAGTTCTACTTCTCTCATTATAGGAATCCCCATATGTTATGTACAAGAAAAATCATGAAATGTTTGAAGGAAATGACAAGTATGAAGGATACTGTGTAGATTTGGCATCTGAAATTGCAAAACATATTGGTATCAAGTATAAAATTGCCATTGTCCCTGATGGAAAATATGGAGCAAGGGATGCAGACACAAAAATCTGGAATGGGATGGTAGGAGAACTTGTTTATGGGGTAAGCAAATCAACTTATTGAAGAATTTACTTACATATACCTGAAACTTCTTTTCCCTTCGGCACATAACAATTTTTAAACGTCTATTATTGTTTAATTTGCAGCTACATTCCAAGAGGCATATACAGTGTTTAAATCTTTCTCTATTTTATTAATAATGCAATCCACAAACAATGAGAAAAACTGACACTTGATAAGATCAAAATCAGAAGGAAGATAAAAATTCAGAATATACAATCCTAGTTTTTTTAATTGACTTCAGGATCTGGAATGACTATTCTTTTAAGTTTGATGCTGCCATGTATAGAACTACAAAACAAATATAATAGTAATCTTGTATTTGATAACTGTAGGAACAGGTTTCCTTCAACAACATAAAGATGGTCGTTATTTTAGATAGTTATTTATACCTCCATTGTTTGTAATTACTCATAGATATCTTTTAAGTAATTGGTGAGCAATCACTATATTACTTTATCCTCTATTAAATATTCATCAATAATGTCAGATTCTTACAATTCTGCTGAACACAGTAAATTTAAACTTTATGCAGTGCCATCATTTTTATACTAGTATACATAGCAAAACACAAAAGCCAGAATTTATTCCAAAGTGGGCCTCACATGAAAGCATGTTATGCTCCTCCCTTGAGTGTACCTGATATTGAGTGTACACATTCATAGCTGAGGGCAAATACAACATAAATGTTCCTGCCTGAATCAGAGCAATATCAAGATCAATGTCTTCAGCTACCACTGCAAATGTCAAAATCAAACTGGCAATTATCACATGCTAGTGATAGCACATTTTAGAAGTCCAGAAACCAAATCTGTAGCACGTAGGAAACTCTATTCATTGAGTAACCAATGAAGTAACATATACTTGAAATGTAATATGAAATTTCCTAAAAGCCAACTTATATTTCACCTTCAAAATGTAGTCTGATTAATCCTCACAAGACCCCTTGGAAATGGAGAATTACACAGAGAGTCATCTTCTTCAGAAAACAATAAAGATAGAAAGATTTAGAACATAACTGAAGTCCTAGGAGGGACTCACTTTCCAAGCCAAAACTGCAATTCAGAAGGCAAAACTGCCTTCTGATAAAAAGGCAGATGATTCTGCATCTTGCCTTTTAGACTATGAAGCAATGAACATTCTTTGCACAGTACAGTAAAGTAGCTAAAACCTGTGCAGAATGAGGAAATTGTTAGACATTATGAATCAGTTAGTTTTATATCCATAGGAAAGAATTGCTGACTGCTTAGGTGACCCTAAATGAGAAAAAAAAATGCAGTTTAAAAAATAGCAAAATGTATTTTACCGCAGAATTCATCGACTGTTTCATATTGAGCTTTAAATTCCAAAGGAAAAGGGTTTCTAAAGCATTTGTTCTTTGGTTAATATTTTAAACTTTTGATACAGTAAGCATACCTTAGATGTTAACAATATCGAACTTGTTGGAACTACTGTAATTCGTTTCCTTTCGAAAACACTCTTGCATATTTCATCTCAAAAAATCATACTTGGATTACCAGTTAGTTATGAACAGCATAAATGACATGAGTTACTTTCTGGGGCATTTGTCATACATCTCTTCTCTGGAGTCCCTACCCACTGGGCAGCCCAGACTCACTCTTTTGCAAGTGTTCTGACCACATTTCATTCAGGACAGATTGTTTAAATAATGAAAACAAAGGATATGAAGGGAGTAGCATAATTAGTGAAAAAGTTATGTCAGTCCTATACATGTCACAATAACAAAAAGTCCCAAAGTTATGCAGTTCTCAAAGAGACAAAAGATAACATAATGGTTATTAATATTATATTCATATTCATTCCTCAGCCAGTCTGCAAGGGTTAAAGACTCCAATCTCTGATGCTTGAGTTGTCCACTCTTTTCCCAAAAGGAATCTTATTCCAGGTCTCTTACACACTCCACAGTCTAGGTACTTTCCATTTTGGTGTCTGCAAAGTCTATATTGTTTCTCAACGTCTTTTTTTGTTTGTTTGTTTTCCTACTGCAAACACATACATGAGTGCCTGGTTCCCAGGGCCCTAGGTAAAACTAAATCCATTCTCTTCTATAGAACAAAGTCTATTATATCTAGATGATTAACTTTGCAAAATTATTAAATTTGGATTCAATATGTTTTTTTACTTTACTCCTTGTAAACTTTGTTGCTATAATTGTAATGAACAGATTGTCTGTGAGGCATTTACATGTTATCCAACACACCATGTGTGAGACCCAGAAGCCCAGAACCTCTCTCACACTCAGGTCCCTTTTGCTACCGTGCCTGTGCACTAAAGCCAGTTCACCCTGATTTCCTGCAGTGTGCTGCTTCAGGTTCATTTCCTTGGCCTCTACCACACTTGGCGGAGTGTGTGTGTGTGTGTGTGTGTGTTTTAGTCCAAGGGAATAATTCTCAAAGCACATTCCATGGTCCACTAGCACCAGAATTACCTGTAGAGACATTTTACACACCCAATTTTGGGAATTACTGAGAGGTCATGAAACAACGCACATGCAACATCCTCGATGTTGGCAGAGGAAGCCCATGTGTAACCTATCTCTACTAGTCTCTTTCTAGACTCTCACATATCTCTAACTTTTTGAAAGTGTCCCTCATTGGACATGGATGTCACCACCTTCATCCAATGTTCACTTTCTATGGCACTTAGTTTCCTGTTCAGAAAACACCTGTATTTCTCTTCATGTGTCTTTTTAAGGCTTCTTCCCTCACTAGTGGGAACTTGTGCAAATTAAAAATTTCAGAAGATACCTCACAGAACAATGTAGTATGTGAAAGGAGGCATTTCAAGTAAGTGAAAAGATGTGTTATTTATTTATTCCTGTTGGTACAGGAGGATGACTACTTGGAAAATTAACAATTTTCTAACACTTCATCATGGAAGATACCAAAAACTGATAGGAGAATTATAGATACTAGAATAAAATAAATAATATTGATAAGAAAATGATTTTTCTAGAACATGAAACCAAAGGCTGAAAACACACGCAAAAAAAATTTTATATGGCTACAACAAAATTTAAAACCTATGTATTGCAAGAAAAGACCTTGAATTAAGTTATGGAAACAAAACAATTGATGATTAGGGAAAAAAATTGCAACACATACGGGAAATAGAAGTGAATATTTTAAATACATTTTAAAGTGCTCACGAATTAGGAAGCAAAAAAATGAATACTCAATATGGAAAAGTGGGGGCAGATTATGATAGTAATACAGAAAAGAACAAGTAGCTGTTCGTTTTATAATAACAAATTCAAATTAGTACAAGGAGATCTAATTTCCTTCCAGAAAATTGGTGAAGACAAGTAAACAGAGCTTTTCTGAGGTTTAAGACTGAACATGCCTTTACATAGTGCTGGGGACAGTAGAAATTTGCATAATCTTTCTGGAGAAAAGTTGGGCAAAGTACATTATGAGCATTAAAAAGATTATTACTGCTTAGACCGGCCATTCCATTTCTAGAAATTTATCTTAAATAATTAAAGCATGTGTTAGGATTTGTTCTCAAAGATGTTCATAGCTTCACCGTTTAAATTTTGTAAAACTGGAAACAATATGAATATCCCTCAAACTTAAAAAATGGTTGAGTACATTTTGACATTTTTCCAATAAAGCATTTGCAATCATTAAAACTTACCTTTAACTTGTATACCGAAATGGAAAAGTGTTCATTATGTTATTTGAGAAGAGAAAAAGAATTGTAAGATATAATGTTCTACATTATTCCTTTTTAAAAGAAATTAAAAATACTCTTCATAGAACAAAGTCTCTCAGAGTATATAGAAAGAAAAAACAAGAGTAGGTGATGGGAATAAAGATAACATTTCCTAATGGGCTGGGTCATACTAATAAAATAATTTAAATATACTGATTTTTCTACAGCTAGTTCACATATCACTTATGTAACAAAAACTATACACATAATGATAGCTATGGAGAAAATAATAACCTTCCAGCAATGGTCTGACTCCTGTATATATGGGCTTTTATGATGTGAACAAAGTTTATTCTCTCTTGAAGGCATATGTGGTCAATTCTCAGTCACCCAGGGAGACATGACTAAAATGTACCTTCCCCATTCTAACCCCCCAGTTGCCCTTGTAGCAAGCCCTTGGCCACTGTATAGAACCAGGAGCCTGAGGATATGTAGGAGTCATTGCAAGAGTGGCAGCCCTATGTAAGAATCTGTATGTCTGAGCGTGTTTCTGATTCCATTTTAATGTCAAGTATATTCCTTTTAAAATAAATAATCAAAACTCCCTTTTATTTGTAGATCATGCAACAGTTTAGTTTTCACACTACACTTGATTTCGTTTGATTTTAGAGGTGGGGTGATTGACACTCTACACCTTATTTCACTTGATTTTAGAGGTGGTGGTGATTTAATAGAAGCAGCCCAGGCTCAAATCCCAGAGCTGCCATGATGTGTGAATCTCCCTTCTCTGAGTCTCAGTTTCATCATCTAGACAATGATAAACATACGATTCTTATGAGGAGTAAAAGAGAAGCTATTCAAAATATTTAGATCAGCATCAGATCAGCATCAGCCACAGAATCCCTCAATAAATGCTCACTATTACCTTATTAAGGCTTCCAATAATCACAATAACGTTATGAGGTGAACAGGGAAAAAGTATCCTCATTTTATAGCTGTATAAACAAGCTCAGAAAAATTGCTCAAAATCACAGAACTCTGAAAACGGAGGCTAGTGCCTTATGATTATAAAACCTGAGAAATGAACCTACTGTTTTTCAAAATCTGTTTTTTTAAATGAAGGTAAAGAAATCAAAATATGTGAATAGCAAGAAATAAATGCCAATTTCCAGATTTTTGTGTGTGTGCTGAATTGGAAAATATCGTCAAACAACGGATTTTCTTTTATCATACAAGCACAGGCTTTATGATCTCTTTTCTCATAGCTGGAAAGGAATAAAAAAGAAAAGACTGTTTGAAATTTGCAATTCATAATATTAAGGGATGGCCAAGTAATGAATCAGTGGCAATGCTCCAAATGAAACAGAAAAGGCTGCAACATAGCAGCGTTCCTGGCCAGGAAATTCACAAATTCAGCCATATGGAAAGACTGTCAAGTCTCCTCTGCACTGTCCCAGATACTTAAAGACTAATACAGTAATTTGAGTTCAAGTTATTTTTGCTTATCCACTCTTTCTCTGTTTTCTATCCTTTTATCTAATTACTGGAACCTATAAAAATGTTTTGTGCAATTTAAGTAATATGAAAAAATTATTATTCATTTTTGTATCTATCACTAGGCTTATACATTGTTGGCACTCCAAAAATAAATGTAGAATAAACGCATGACTGGTTAGCTTTAAATGGATCATTCTAGTGCTAATTGCTTCACAAAATTCATTAACCTATGTGTCTCCATGTGTTTTTTCTCTTATAGAAAGCAGAGATTGCTATTGCCCCTCTGACAATCACTTTGGTACGAGAGGAGGTCATTGACTTTTCTAAGCCCTTCATGAGTTTGGGCATATCTATCATGATCAAAAAGCCTCAGAAATCCAAACCAGGAGTGTTTTCCTTCTTGGATCCTCTGGCCTATGAGATTTGGATGTGCATAGTCTTTGCCTACATTGGTGTCAGCGTGGTCTTATTCCTAGTTAGTAGATTTAGTCCATATGAGTGGCACACAGAAGAGCCAGAGGATGGAAAGGAAGGACCCAGCGACCAGCCTCCCAATGAGTTTGGCATCTTTAACAGCCTCTGGTTTTCCCTGGGTGCTTTTATGCAGCAAGGATGTGACATTTCACCCAGGTTAGTTCCAAATCTCTTAAGTTCTTCACTGATTTCCCAGTAATTCTAAATGTTGTGCAGATTATCTCTCTACATGTTCTTTTCCTGAAGACAGAGGACTACTTGAAACACAGAAAAAGACTTGCCACTCCCAAATAGCAATTTCTTCCAAGTTAGCACAAAATGGGGATATATCATAAACATTAACTTTCTCAATAGCAAAGAAACTATGCAATCCATCAGAACTCTCAAAAATCATTTAGTATTAATATTTCATTCATTGGTTTGACAAATGGAAACTGGAACCTAAATTCTAGAATAGGAATTCATTTCCATTTTGTTTCCTTTTAAAAGACAAACACTTTTGCTATTATTGCAATTTTTTCCTATTATTGTTGTTGTTGCTCATTTTCAGAAATTAATGTTGGACTTAATTCTCATCTCACATAGCTTAAGGGAGATACCTGGAACCTGAGTCAACATAGTAGGTACCAGATATACATTGTTTTATATAGCAATGCATAAATTAGCTAAGCAATAGGCAAAAAGCCAACCATGTAAACACTATGCTAGTTTTATGGAAATGTTTTTCAGTATCTGTGGAGTCATGGCTCCCTTCCTTTGGATGCCACTAAGATTTCATTTAACCATTTTATTCACCAAAAATGCAGGCTTCTTTTGCAAGAAAAAATACCTTATTTTTCTCATAGAGAAAGTAGCTGAAGGTATGAGAAGAAAAGTATTTACTTTAATTGATGACTATATATTAGCATCACAAATATATGGATTTCTTTCTTTTTAGAAATGTATGCTTTCTTAAAAAAAGAGGCATTTTGGACACAATGCAATTTGTGTTTCTTAAGACCTAGGAAAATTATAAATTGTTTAAATTCCAATAGGAATCTGACTTGAAAACTTTCAATTAATGAACTAAAAAGAAATCAAAGTAAGTCAAGTAATGGTTTTTAAAAGCCAGGATTAAGCAAATATTAAGTTAAACCCAATAGGTGTCTCTTTTATAATAGCAAGTATTATAATAAGGGAATATTTTAACTTTGGAAATGCTATGAAAAATATGAAATCATTCTTCAAGTTTTAAAACAAATGTTTTACAACAATTTGCCCCAGGAATTTTAAGTAGTTTGATGGTTACAATAAGTGAGTTCAATGATGAACATTCTTTGAATTTTTTTACTCACCCCCTTCTCACATTTGCTCTGCACTCACACTCACCCACACATCCTTGATACCAGAGAAAGAGTGAAGAGAGAAAATCGTATACGAGTGTGTAAAGATACTTTGAGACCTGGTTCAACCTCCACTTAGCTCAGGAATGGACTATCAAGCAAACAAACAAAAAAAGCCTCAACTATGGTCACTTCGAGACCAATTCTAGACCCTCATCGGGTCCAATCTCTCCTTGGCCTACGTCCTATCATCCTGGCAGGGCTCTGACTGAAGGTAAAAACAAGTTCTTTCCTTTAGTGTCAGAAAGGTATCTACCAACTTGCACCAAATCTAAGACTGCAGTCACTGTTCATAGGTATTGCTACTTTATGTACCACAAAGAGAGAAACAATGCTGCCAATTAAACCATGATACTATATTTTATCTCATCAACCATAGGCTGCATCCTAATTTCAGAGATGCTAAGAAATGAGGGCAGGAGAGTATTAATGAATTCAACTAAGTATTCCCCTTGCGCAGCTGAAGAAAAGCTATTATGTTTTACATTTCCGCCATTTTCTTTAAACAATAAAAAGGAAATGGTTGTCATATTTTCAGTGGCATTTATATAATAAATACACCATAAAAGACATCAGATTATACAGAAATCCAGAATCATTCTTGAACAGACTCTCAGAAAATAAAACAATACTTGCAATTGTTATTTTTAAATATGCATGGTGAATTGACGGTATTTCTTTTCTTTCTCTATGTTGGTTAGAGAAAGGAAAATGTGCATTATTTTATCCATGTTTAGATCCCTCTCAGGTCGAATTGTTGGAGGTGTTTGGTGGTTCTTTACACTCATCATTATATCATCCTATACTGCTAACCTCGCTGCTTTCCTGACGGTTGAGCGAATGGTCTCTCCCATAGAAAGTGCAGAAGACCTAGCCAAACAAACAGAAATTGCCTATGGAACACTGGATTCAGGGTCAACAAAAGAATTCTTCAGAGTAAGTTAAGGGAAAAACTAAAAATGAAATGTTTATCATTTTGAAATTCAGGCAATTTTTCCAACAATTATACCATGGGCTTTAGCTATTATAAGGTTTACAAACACAATAGTAATAGCTATGTTTAAGGCTAGCACTTCTAACTGGATTTTATAATCACTTTAATTTGCGAAAGGTAATTGACTTATTCATATTGCAAGAGGAACACTCTCTAAGGAATAGTAACAATGAAAAGGTAATTAAAACAACTTTATAACATAATTTATCCAAAACATTCCAATGTTGATAATGCTATGATAATATTGGATCTGGTAAGATTGGATTTATGTATGCTTTTGGGCTGAGAGGGTAAAAACGAAAACTTGACTTTTGAAGAATACATTCAACTTGCTGCCTTTGAAACACAAAACCTTAATTGCAGATTATACTACTTATGTGAGTTATGTTATTCTATAACCTATTCTGTAACAATGCACTTCACAGCAACATATTTACTTTCTCACAAGGTAATAACAGCAAGAACTTTTCCATTCTAGGCACTTCTCTAGGACATTGTATGGCATTTAGTTTGTGCTGATTTCTCTGCTTTGCAGATAAAAATATAATTGTATTACATATATGGATACATGTATAATTGCATACTATATATGGATGTAATTGCATTGTATGTCCCTTTGACCTTCCATCGGAACAATAGAGGTTTTTATTTTAGTTTTTTTTAGTGTTTGTTCCATTATGGGAATGAATTTTTTTATCAAAAAACCCTTTTTCTACTCTTTTTAAATCCAGAGCTATACATTTGGTAATGTCTGATAACAGATAGGCATTCATTTTGTGACTTCAAAACCCAAAAATTAAAAAGTTGCCAGTGACATTTTTATGAATATCGAACTAGGTAAAAACGAACACATTTTATATTTATGTCAATTGTTTAAACATTAGAATATTTAATAGCATAGACGATAGAACATATATTTTATTACTTTCTAAGCTTTTGTGTGAAAGTAATAATAGTTCTTTGTTCGTGCCTACATACAGCACTTGAGAGATTACATTTCCATTTTAAATGTATTTATTTATAATCTTCTCACTTAATTCAGCTTAACAATTATAAACAACAAAATGTGCTACTCCTTAGGCCAGCTTTAACTTTTGTATACTTGAATTTCTGTAAGATATTTATCCTTTTTAAAGAAAATTTGATTATAGTATCCTAATATACTTTAGATGTTTACATAATATCATATCAAGAGCAAATCACTCAAAAACTCAAACTCATCCTTGGGCATTGTTTAGAAAAGAAACCAGACAATGAACAATGTACTTGTCAACAATTTGGAGTATTATTAGGTATAATCTAAAATGTGTAAGTTAATTACAAAACACTTATAGATTTTCTTAAAACTGTAAATAATATTCATGACAGTAGATTTGATTAACAATAGTCTGTGGATAAACTTGATTAAACTAACTTTTTTTAACCTACTTAGCACATCCCTATTTCTACAGCTTAATAATAGAAACATTACTACTCTAATGTGTTTCAGCATAATTTCAGTACTGTGCTGCTGGTTTATAACTGCTCCCATCCATAAGTAAGCAGGTAAAATTTAATGATTTCACCTAAAAATTACTACGTATATGTACCAAAATAAAATACAAGTTTGTGCTATCATTTGCACTTTACTGAAAATTGATGACTGATTGTCATTTAAATAAAGACATTATTTGCAGGCTCACCATTCTGCCTCGAGTGATAAAGGGAAGAAGAAATGCTATATTGATTCCCTGAAAATATTTCAAAAGTAACTCACTGTAAAGCTCTTTAGCATTAAGCACACTGAAAATGTGTATTTCTAATCTTTATAAAGTTAAAAATGCTTAAATTCAAAGAACTGGTGAGGTAGATAAGAGAATATATTAAGAGAAATATAAGAATGGGGAAACCTGCTTCCTAGATTTATAGAGTCTTCCATACAAACTGTGCAAGCACCATTCCTTGTTTCCTTTCTCTCCAACCCAACTTCAGTTTTTAAATTGGAAGATTTTTATAATATAGGTATTTATTGTTACAGAACATTCTGAACTCTAATGGGACAAGAAAATAATTTCCCCTGGCAGCATGCTTTCAGGAATGCATAAATTTGGGTTCTTTGATACAAATCTCATTCATTTCCTACCCTGTTTGCTTCCCTCCTCTCCCATACATGTTGACCTGGTTTAAATAAACCATTTGTCTGATGGGCTGAGGAAACCAGAATGTGAAGGGTATTTTTGTACCTGTCAAAATCCTTTTCTCATAGGAACACAATAATGGTACATCTATCAGCTCCACTAGGCTGCCTCAGGCAATGACCTATACTCAGTGCTTCAAAAAAATGTCGCAGTTATAATCAACGGAAAAAAGAATTAAGCCACAGGGGAAAACTACATCTGAATTCAACTATTGCCTTGGTTTTGCCCCATTATGAAACTTTATATACTTCATGTTTTGTGTGCCATGGTAAGCCTAAATATAGAGGCATTTAAAGAGTCTGTACTTGTCACTTAATGCCAGCCTCGCTGTTTTGGTACTTTCACATTATTACACACCTGACTTAAACACAGTGATTTTCATTTCAATGCAGTTTTATCCTGTGCCTGTCTCAGTCATCAGTGAAATTGTGAAGGCATAAATGATGTGCATTACTATCTCAGGGTTTATAATATTACCAAATAATGCATTGATGAGCTGTCACTAGAACATCAGTCCTGCCAAGTAAGCTACTAGAAGGGGAAAATAATTCACCGGATAGCAATGTAAACATTAACTATAACAGATGACATTTGTACATAGTTTCTATTAGAAGCAGAAATGGTGGAATACTTAATTTAGGGAAAAGTAAAAGGATAGCACATTCTTTTAATTCCAAGAATTGTTTTAAGCAATAAAACAGTGTTTTAGATCAGATAGTTCCCCATGCTTTGAGTTTCACAATAAAGATGAAATAAATCGATCTGAGATTAATTTTCTAATTTCAAAAAATAATGACTTCTATCTTTTAACTTCCCACGCAACAGTTTTTAAACAGATACTACAGTTGAAGGTTTTAGGGACTTAAATGTTCCTTTATCATTGTACTTGATACAGTGACATTTGATACAGAGATCTACTGAGCTTGCTGGATCTGCAGAAATTTTCTTCATTTTAGCTTGTCTCATCAAATTTATGAATATTTGCTTGTCCTCACTCCTTAGCAATCACTCTCTTGCAGTCACAGATAAGGCACAGGGCTACTACTTCCAGTCCTACGCCTCTTGATTCCCCTTCGTCCTGTTGTCCTGTATATATGATCTTATCAGAATAAGATTTTCTAAAGATTAGCATGGTGACAAACCAGGCTAATTTCTTTTTTCAAAAACTTGCTTTTATCTTTCCATTTTATCTATTTTTTTTATTTATAGTGTACCTAAACCCTCTTATATTTAGCATAGCTACTCTGTGGATTCCTCTTTCTTCCAGATTTTAGAGGGATTATTTCAACTTATTTTGCATTTAAGGTATACATAATTCAATGTATTTAAACAAATGCAGCAGTAATTTTCCACATACTAATATATAGAAATGGACTATTAAAAAGTCAAAGATACTTTATTCTTTTTAAAAAGATTTATTTGTTTTAATACTATGCTGCATTCTATAGTTAAGTGATCTCTACAAATACCAAACCCTAAAAACACACTTTTTCCATTTTGCTGTGTTAGTTTGGTTTAACTGTTCTATTCTTTTAATAAGCCACTTATTTGTACCTGGAAAATTGCCAAGTAATTAGCATGTTTTTCATATTCTTAATAAATTCCATAAAATAGTTCAATTAAAACAATATTCACACTGATTTTATTTCTTCTGTTTTCTATGTTGTGTACATAGTAAAGTATATAACGTATGTGGAGCTCTATACCTTTTTGGGTGAAACTCTCAAGTCAAGATTTAAATATATTTAAAAAGTAGTTATATGTTTAAAGGAAGTTTATCAGTACTTCTCTAAAAATTAAAATTATCAATATAGATATTGAGGGACAACCTGTATCAAGTGATTCAGAGAGGTAATATTTTTCAGAACTTGTAAAATAAAAGAGTTTGTTCTCTGGAACAGAACTTTATTTTTAGAGATGGAATAAATGAAGCATGGCAACATGGCATTCCCAGTGGATTCTGTACTTGAGGGTTTGGAATCCAAGTACTCACCAGTCCTGGAAGGACATAGAATCATTGAAATTTTCTAATATGAGGATTCTGTTGCCGAAGTAACCTGTCATTGCCTAAATACACACACGCACACACACACACACACACAAACACACCAATCTTCATATCATGAGATATTTTTTCAAGTGTTAATAGCATAAAAACATTAGAAAAAATACTAAAAGATGTCAATTTCCCATCTTGATATCTGTCAACATTTGAATATGATTTACTGGCCAGGTGTGGTGGCTCATGCCTGTAATCCTAGCACTTTGGGAGGCCGAGGTGGTGGATTACCTGAGCTCAGGGGTTTGAGACCAGCCTGGCCAACATGATGAAACCCCGTCTCTACTAAAAAAATACAAAAATTAGCTGGGTGTGGTGGCGGGTTTCTGTAATCACAGTTACTCAGGAGACTAAGACAGGAGAATTGCTTGAACCTGGGAGGCAGAGGTTGTAGTGAGCCAAGAGCATGACACTACATTTCAGCCCGGGTGACAGAGCAAGACTCCATCTTCCCCCTCAAAAAAAAATGAATATAGTTACCATAAAATATCTTTTTCTTTGGTGTTCAAGTTTGCAAATCAGTGATTGTGTGGTTTATTAGTTAGGTTTATTGATTACTTATTTCCGAACTTATGAAATCAAAAATTTGAATCCCACTTTTATTCATTTATTTCTTTGTCCACCTGAATAATTTGTCTTTGCCCAGGTATTCAAGTTATATGTTGATTAGTAAAGAACTGCCTCTTGTTGAATTCTATATTTTGGTAAACAAAGGAAGCTCAATGTAAATAAATGTACACACTACTCAGCACTGAGCCTCACACAAAGACGTAAGTCTGAATGAGGTCTTCATTTTTTTTTGGATTCAGATACAAAATTGCAGCCCCTTGTTAGTGAAAACAAATGCAGTTGCACCAGACAAGATTCAGGCTTTTCTTTTCTTTTTTAATTATTTTTTTTAGATGGAGTCTCACTTTGTCACCCAGGCTGGAGTGCAGTGGCATGATCTTGGCTCACTGTAACCTCTGCCTCCCAGGTCTGAGCAATTCTCGTGCCTCAGCCCCCTTAGTAGCTGGGACTACAGGCATGCGCTGCTATGCCCAGCTAATTTTTGTATTTTTAGTAGACACGGGGTTTCACCATGTTGGCCAGGCTGGTCTTGAACTCCTGATCTCATATATTGAACTTTATGATCAAGCGATCCACCTGCCTCAGGCTCCCAAAATGTTGGGATTACAGTCTGAGCCACGGCACCTGGCCAGTGCTTTTCTATATTATTAAATATATATTTTGGGACATTTGAGTTCACTAAAAATGTGTGAATGAAAAATTTAATGCAAATGTAGATAACAAGAAAAAGGACCTGGGTGAATTAAGTAGTGAGAGTAACGTATTAATAGATAGAGCTCAAGTGGACAGAAGTATTTTACAAATATAAATAAGTTTCTTGGCTGGAGTCAAGGGGATTAGAATGACCAACTCCCTAAAACACAAAATTGGAAAATAGGAATCACTTCTCTTTAAAGTTCAATATATGTTCTATTTGAAAATTTTCTCAGAAAAAGTCTAAAAATGTTTCAATCAACCTAGAGTTTGATTCTTGTGTTAGGGATATTTGATTTGTAAGCTATACCAGGTTTTGCCTCTTCCTTTGGCGTTCAATTACTGACTTGATATGGACTGTATTTTTGTATATATCTTACTAGAATCATGTACACTAAAATTTGGGGGCATGAAAAAAGATAAAAATAAAATAGCCAGACATGGTGGCTCACACATGTAATCCCAGCACTTTGGGAGGTTGAGGCAGTAGGATTGCTTGAGGTCAGGAGTTTGAGACCAGCCTAGGCAACATAACAAGATCTCATCTTAAAAAAAAAAAAAAAAAAAAAAAAAAATTTTATTAGCTGGACATGGTGGCATGCACCTGTACTCCCAGCTACTCAGGAGGCTGAGGCGGGAGGATCTCTTGAGCCCAGGAGTTGTGGATTACAGTGAGCTATGATCATGTCACTGCACTCCAGTCTGGGCAACACAGCAAGACCCTGTCTCTAAAAAAACTAAAAAATAAAAATAAAACAACCCTCCTTGTTTGTTACAACTAAAATACAGTATTAAAAGGAATTTTACAGACTTGAAATAAAATCTTAGCTTTTTTTAAGTTTACCATGAATGTGATATAAAACATGATTTTAAATGTTCAAGTCTCTTCATTGCAGTCTACATAGAAAAAAAACAGTAATAGATTACTATTGAAGCAGGTGAGTGTGGTAACTGTTATGGCAAGAGGTTTGGGCTTCTTCAGATATCACTTTTAAATGTCTATCATTTCCATGATTTCCTTAAACAGTGTTAAAAGGCAGTTTTCCAGTTTGAAAAGAATAATATTACTATTATGTTACTCTATGGCAAATTGGAGTTAGAGAGCAATGGAAAGATACTAAAACGCTTTACTCTTCTCTTGGTTCAGTGAATATTAACATGTTGTTCCCTTCTTTCCTGTATTTAATTTTATTTTAATTTCCTCCAGAGATCAAAAATAGCAGTGTATGAAAAGATGTGGACCTACATGCGATCAGCAGAGCCATCAGTGTTCACTAGGACTACAGCTGAGGGAGTAGCTCGTGTCCGCAAATCCAAGGGCAAATTTGCCTTTCTCCTGGAGTCCACTATGAATGAATACATTGAGCAGCGAAAGCCATGTGACACGATGAAAGTGGGAGGAAATCTGGATTCCAAAGGCTATGGAGTAGCAACGCCCAAGGGTTCCTCATTAAGGTGGGTGGAATAGTATAACAATATAACATGTGTTGTTATAGTATTCCACCTTCCCTGATGTGCCTGAGAAAATTATTTTGTTTTGTGTGTGAACATGGTATGTTTGTTTGTTTGTTTATTTTCTTTTTCTCCATTTCATATATTTTGGTCAACAATCAGGTAATTTTTTTTAATTTTGGAATAATTAATCCTCGTTGACATATATCTTTGAAGGCCATATAAAAACCAAACTGGTTGAACACTAGCTGCTTCCAGTGGGCCTAAGGCATGGGTAGCATACGCTTCTTTATATCTCATCAAATTTTTTTGGCCACCAGTATCTACACTATCATCATGTCAGTGATAATTCTACATTTTATCATTTTTTTTTAATTATGCCTGGCCACTAGTCTCTGAGTAAGAAGAAATTAACCTCGTTCTAGCAAGCCACTTTTTTTCCATTTCAATATTTTATTTATTATGGCATCTTTCTATCTGAGATTATCTTGAGGTTGTATTCATGCTAAGTTTGAAATCACATCTATTTAAAAAGGCAATCATAGATGAAAAAATGAGCTCTGGTTTTATAGTGCTTACTCAAGTCACACTCCTGCCTATTTTAAAGGGAGTGTGGTGTAAGTAAGATCTGTAAAATTAGACCCAATGGCAATCCAAAAATGCTTACAGATAGACCCCTGAAATGTGGTTAATGAGCAAACCATTACACGTGTGGATTAAGTGAGACTTTCATTCTTATGGAAACATTGGTTAAATCTGCCCTTTTCATCCTTTTGGTCCTGGACATAGAAAATTCACATGTTTATGTCCAGGAGGCAGAATTTCCTCTTTTCCTTAAGCAATAAAGGCTGCTGTTGAATTGATGGGGCTGGATCCCATCAAAAGTGATGATCGACAAATTACTCTGGTCTCAGTGCTGCTTAGGAGAAATGTATACAAAGCACAGATTCAAGAGGAAATCAGAATCTTTGCCAAAGGACTTAACCAAGAACCTGATCTTAAAAAGTGATGCCTCTGGTAAGCCATTGAAAAGTGAAGGTAATGAGACCTGTACTATTGCCTAGTACAAATGAAAGCAATATGAATATTATAATTGTTTTCATTGGTTTCAAAAGGGCAACTACAATGTGCTTTGATAAGTGTGTTGGTTTGGGAAGGGTTGAGAGAGATATAAGAAACAAACACCAGTAATGGAAAAGGTTGTGTTAAACCAATATATTGTGTTTGCAAGCAACACTGTAATAATTAGTGAGGGGTTTTATGGTATGTGACAAAGAGTACAATATTAAAAAGAGATAAAACAAAACTAGCCAGTAAAGACAAATTTGGTTATGGACTGTGGCAATTCTGAAGTCAAACTTATTAACATACATTCCATATGAAACTGAAGAAATGTGCAGGGAGAAAGCCAAACAAATAAATTATCCGTAATATATCTACCCAAAAACAATTTCAACCATTCAGAAACTTAAACTGGCATCAGGTTGTTTCATCTTTGAGGGTTTATTTTGTGTGATGCAATATGAAGAATATGTAATTTCAATGAAGCCAAGTAGTAAATAAATCTCTGTTGAAGGCGTGGTTTTTGAGAGCACCTTAGTGTAAATAATTTTTTAAAAATAGGAGGGGAGAATGCAATGGTGATTGATATGTAGATCAGTGTTCGGACTATTGATTACATTCACTGGATGTCTCTCTTGCACTTAATTAATTCTCTGTGGATATAGCTGCCTTGTCCTCTGTCTTGTGTCTACTGATAAAGTCAAGCTTCAGGGACTGAATTTGGCCTTCAGTGACGGCTTCGCCTGACTCCCATTAATGGCAAGAGAGCTCCCTCTTAAATGTGCCACTTTGTCAAATCCACACTACAGGGATTGTTTGGGGAAAAGCTGAAGGGCTTCATCTGTCCAGAACTGTATAATAATCACCCATTGGCTTCCCCCTCTTTTCCTGTCCTTCCCTGGACCTTGTTAATGAGGCAATTGTTAAATTCAGCTTCCTGGATGGAGAGTTTGTTTATGCACTTTGTTTTATATATGCCACAATTTCCTGAGCAAGCTGACTCCTGCATGCCAAAACCGCAGTCATTTTGTCCTGCCTTTGAGAACACTGGAAGGGCACTGAAGGCTGACCAGCATGCACCTCACCCCACCTCCTCTCTGTCTCATCCTCAGCCATCTAAGCGGGAGACTCATCAGGCTTAAATTCTCATTCTTCTCCGACTAGGATTCTTCTGTTTCCAATGAGGCAAACTAATACAGAGATGGACTAATAGTCATCTTCTGTATAAATGATTTAGTTTGTAGAAGCAAATTCAAAATAATTGTATTCATCAGAGCAAGGTCAAGAGGACATACCTGTATCAAATTCTTTGAAACCTTTCTGTCTTATTCAGTTCTGTAGAGACTTAAGTCTGTTTTCCAAAACAATCTATCTTTTTTTTAATCAGGTCTTTAGGTTAATAGTTCTGGATGTAGTGAGACTTTTGTATTGCATTGTCATTAACAATGGCTTTCTCACAAACTCTGCTATTCAGATTCATTAGGCAATGTGAGACTTTAAGCAAAAGAAAACAGTAATCTGTCCTATTTACACTTAAAAAGAGAATGCAGACAAATGACTAGTTATGTTCCATTGGTCTAGGGAGTTTTAAATTTCCAGGTCTTGCTGTATGTTTAAAGTGCTTCAGAAAAAATGTCACAGAAAAGAGGAGAGAATACGATATATAATCAGAATTGAAAATTAGGACTTGGGTCTTTAATGCAGACTTTAAAACAAATGCAATAAGGATCATCTCGAAGAGTAGATCTGTAACTGGACTGAAAAATATCACAGCACTGATGACTAGCACCTGTCTTTACAGTAGAGAATGATTTACAGAGCTCTTTACTGTTCAGAGACTTTATTTCAGACTAGTGTTTGCTGGACATAACACAGTTAAATTTAAAACCACTGATTTATCACTTACTAATAACAATGGCCAGAAGTTGTTAGTTTATTGTCTTTTGATATAGATTCTCCAATTCTCAAGTGACAGAACAATGCCAGGTATATTGATCTGGAATCTTTTTTTCACATGCACAGTACAATTTATACTTCTATCAGTGCCATGGTTTTCTTTCTCCTCCCTTTCCCAGTCCCCTTGGCAATCCGAAACAATTGTGAAAATCTTTCTCTGGCTGAGAAATGTCCAAAGGTTGTCTTAAAATATACAGTTTTGATGGCATTGCAATGGAATGTAAAGTTTAGAAGAAAGAGGAAGTATATTTATTTTGACTTTACTCTCAATACTATCAACACTATCAACTTTAATATACAAATCGATTATAATATAGACATCTACTATACTATAGTATTTATGGTATAATAAAGTTGCATACGTTACTGTCAAAATACTATCAACTTTGCCACAGTATCCATACTACACTGGTTACTAGACTATTGCCTTTACTATGTAATAAATAAACCTGTTAAAGGTTCTTTGGAGCAAATCATCATTCGGTTGACATAGATTTACTATTAAGTAGCTGTTAGATGAGAATATCCCTTTTAAAGATATTCATAGTATCTAGTGTCTGTAAATACCTCGGACAACAAAGCAGTGGGTCATATCTGAACACTTCCTCTGGCTCTTAGAATGATTTGTGTACTTGACCCTAATATTTGAAGCCAAGTTAAAAACTCTAGTCTTGACTCAGAGAATTCCTCTTCACTGATTTGTATTGTCTATCAAGTTCTAAGCCACCATTTTAGCAAGTAGAATATTTCACAATCAAATAAAATATAAAGAGAAAGCCTACAAAAAAAAAAAAAAAAACTCTAGTCACCTATACTTTTATTATTCAACAGTGATAATTCCCATTCAAACTTTGCCTCCTCTAAAGAGGTTTGTGGAACTGTGTCTAAAGTAAAACAAATGTTCTGTCACTGAAAAAAAAAATAAAATAAAAAGATGCTTTAAAAGAAAGCAGTTCCAATAGAACTTGCATCAGGGGGTGAGACCTGGAAAAAATGAGGCCCAGTTGTACTTGGCAATGCCAAGTTGCAGGAACCCATGGCAACAGGAACCGATCCATTGAAACCAAGCACATCATGTTTAGGTTACAACAGGCAACTCAGAGCCCCACAGCAATAGCACGGCAGGGGGAGGAAGTACTCAGCATGGGAATTAGAATACCACATCTCTCACTGGACTTTTCCTTTCAGTATTGAACAAAACTACTGACTTCATAAGACACTTGGCCTTATCCTAGATCTACATTGGAGTGAGTAGAGTTCTATGTAGGTCAAATTATTTTTCTTCCAGTTTGGAGAATTTGCTGGGGTAGGTGTATTAAACTTAGTATGCAAATTCATGTGTGAAAAATGTATTATCCTAAGTAGCTACTTTCACATATAAAATTTGTGGGATATATACTTTAGTTCAGGAGTACTTAGAAGGTTTATGAAGTACTTAGATGGTTTAGGAAAAAGCAGTTTGCTGGATATTTTTTGTGAGAATAACATTTTAGTCTTTTTTTGGTATTATAAGCAAGTCAACTGATAGTATTTAAAGTAAATACCAGAAAAATGTAAACGTACAGAAATCTAAAGCTGAGTACTGAGTATCCTTTGGCCTCAAATGAAGAAACTTTTAACATGCCTTGTGGAAATTAGTTGCAGTGGGTTGGTACACAAACACATTTATTTTAACTATTATGAAAAGAGATATATCTTTGCTTATGAATACCCTTCATTTTTAGCGCCATATTAAAAGATGCTATAGATAACTTATTTTTTGTAATCCCATTATATTTTGAGATACAGTCTGTTGGGCTAAGGATTAGACAAACACACACAACAAAAATCATTTGCATCTCTCAACATACACACACAAACACACATAAATCTTTTCTGAGATATGCTTACAAGAGCTACCTAGTTTGCTATTAAGTATACTGGTGTTTATTGTGTGTACCAAGTATTTTGCATTTACAAACTAAGACATCGCATGGTAAAGGTATCAGTGCTACTTGTGTCCCAGAGAAAAATAATTGCACAGTAGAATCTATATACTGCATTCCTCTCTTTCCAGATGTTCAGTACACTAGGAAGGATGAAACTTACCAGGGCCATTTTAAATTCTGAATTTTTCATTTAAATCCTTCCTATTTAATTAAAAGATAACTAAAATTACAGCTCCTCATGAAGAAGGAAACAAATGTTGCTTTTTTTCTACATTTCTTTAAGACTCACAAGGCATTATACATGTTTGTGATTCTTCCCATTAGTTAAAAAAAAAAGCTAAAATGATTTGCCCTCAATCATTTGTTGAATGACAGTTCATTCAACAAATAACTCCTGAGTGGGTTCCAACTGAGAATTTATCCGGTATTTTTTAAGTCATTCATTCTTGAGATGCTTTATAGCAGCCTGAGTAGGTAACACCAAATTGAAAAGTTTCTATATTCAAGGGTTAGCTTTTGCTCTCCTTACCACTACACTTAGAAGTTGTATTTTAGTAACTTTCCTGAGAAAATGAGTAATTTGTGGCCATTTTAGTTTCTACCACTTCAAAGGGGATCAAATTCGACAAGATGAAACCGCTACCAAAATGTTTGGCAGTTTACTTACAAGTAACCAAAGTACATATGAATGCATAAAGCTTCCGTGCTATTCCCTTTCTATTTAATTGGCCTTGATTTCCTCATTCTAAGCATTCTCTAGACCCATATTTAAATTTCCCAAGAAAGATATTTTTTTTTGTTTCTGCTGTGCATACTATAGATTCTGACCATGGTGGCAAAGCTACTCTTCAGCCCTGTCTATACTAAATTATTAAAGAAAATATGTCAGATTAATTACTCTCCACTATAGGATCTCAGGTTATAGGATCATGACTTCTATAAAGTGGCTTACATTCAGTTCATGAGTGGCTCTCAATGTATCTTCAGAACAGCAGCAAAAGTCAAGTGACATAATCACTATTGTTGTTGTTTGCACATCATTTGTGTTGGGTTCTATTCTCCAGATTGACTTTCCTAAAGGAAAGAGTGCCAGGAAGAAGGCATCCTAGGCGGCCTCAGCACAGGCTGAGCAGAAGGAGGAACAATTACCTTCTTCTGAGAGACCTTAACTCTTACATTCACTCTTACAACAGGCCAAGAAGAGAAACATTATAATCACACTGCAGTGGATTCCTCCCCTTATGATCCCAGGGCCCTCTTAGCTGAGAGCGTGGTGGTAGAGTACAGAAGGACTGAAGAACAGAGGAAGGTACCGGGCACAGTGGCTCACTCTTGTAATCCCAGCACTTTGGGAGGCTGAGGTGGGCAGATCAGTTAAGGTCAGGAGTTCGAGACCAGCTTGGTCAACATGGCGAAACCCTAACTCTACAAAAAATACAAAAATTAGCCAGGCGTGGTGGTGCACCTATAGTCTCAGCTACTCGGGAGGCTGAGGCAGGAGAATCACTTGAATCCAGGAGGTAGAGGTTGCAGTGAGCCAAGATTGCACCACTGCACTCCAGCCTGGGCAACACAAGATCCAGCCTGAGCAACAGAGCAAGACCCTGTCTCAAAAAAATAAAAATAAAGAATAGAGGGAGGAAGTAGCTCTTTATATTTGCAATAGGTAGACATGTGGAGAATATTTTAGACAAACACATGCAGGCACACAACACAGAGCTTTGGAGGGAGTTATGGTAATCAGGTTTACCATAAAAATCCAAAATGCCTATAATACAATACCATAAATAGCTCACTTTATTGTGGATATATAATCTACCCTTCAGTGAAAAATTGTATATGATGATGCTTTAATGCAGTTTTATGCTAATGATAAACATTTACTTGGTACATCATAAGTAAATAATGGTTTTCTGCAAAACTGAAAATGTACTCCTTTGTTTCAGCACAGCATATGGGAAAGCACTCATCCACAACTTTAGGTGTCATTAGCTTCCTTTTGTCTCTAAAGATAGCATCAATCAAGATGGGGCTAGCTTATGATTCACATTTAATTAAAAAAAAAGATAAAATAGTTTGGTAGTCATTTAGAATGAGCTGGAGAATAGCAATGACTCTGGTTTAGAATTATATTCCATTTTAATTTCACTAAAAATTAAAAACTGTAGCTCATTTATTTTAATGTTTGTTCCTCTCCAAAATAATCAATCATTTAACTCTGTTTTCAAAATGAAATAACATACATCTGAGATAACTGACACAAATATGTAGTATCGTACACCACCTGACAACATCTGAATAGAAAATTGCCATTCAGCTCTTCAAAAACCTAACCCTAGTCCTGAGCCTTCTCAGAAACAAGCATTATGTGATTATGAGAAGATTTTGTAAATAATTTTTATATTAAGAGAAGTTAGAAATATTGTGAAAATATTGTTTATCCTCCCTAGCATCAAAAATGTCTTTTTTTTTATGATTGAATGTGGTTTCTTTTAAACGGACAAATTTCATACTTTATGAAAATCTAAAAATATTTGTTAACAGATGTCCACAGAATGAAATATACTTTCAAAAAGTTTGTGAAGCCATTTTAATATATACCTTTAACATCACACAATTCAAAAATAAAGAAAATTTAAAGACACAACAACATCCCTAGTATCTAACTCCACCTTTCAACGTACGCAATACTGAAGCATTAGAGAAAACTATCATTTTAAATACCATCAACTACACAAAGTCATATTTTATTCTGTTGAAGTAAACTAGATTTTACTGAGCTTTATTTTTTATTTTAATTCTGGTGCACTCAATGAAGAAATTGACCCACAGTTAAGTTTTTACAGAAATGTTAAAAATTCAATCTGTTTTCTTTAAGTGCTAAATATTTGGGAGTTAGCCAGAATAAGAATTCAACTGGAGTCAATCAAACAAATGTGACACAAACAGCTTCCGACTTTCAAAGGCAATATGAGAGTATATAGCCCCCTTTCTGTTGTTGCTTCACTACACAGAGGCCTATATAAAAACTGGCAAGAGCTACCAATAGGGCCTCTGCTGTTATAGAAGAGTGATTGTTTTGTATTTGGTCCTTGTCCTGATAGATATGTGGCCTCTGAATATTTCGTTTTGAAATAGTAACAGGCCAAAATCCTATTAGTAACTAAGAAAAGACATCATCAGCTCCCTAGTCCCTAAATTCTCGTCTTTTTCAGGCATTTGCAACTAGAACCACAAAAAAAAAAATCATAAAAGCATTACCAGCAAGTATAGCTATTTTGCATTGCTAGTGCCTTTAGCATAAAAAGTAAATTTTTTTCTTAAAAAGCATGAAGAAATTTAAAATGAAACCATGTATCCAGAGTCCTAAGACAGTCCCCTAACCTTTGGCTTATATCTGAAGCTAGTCAGAGGTAAATAGAATTGAATAGGATCCAGGAAAAGTTGACTTTAGATTGTCTCCCAGAGGAAAAATGGCATAGGACTAAAAAATAAAAGAGTTGATTTCTACTAAGTGATACAGTAATAATATTGTATAAGCCATAGAATTAGTTAAATACATCATTTGATTTTCCTTCCAAATTGTCCACTTTTAAAAGATTATGCTTAAATTTGGCTCATATAAACACCAAAAATTACAGAGCAGCATATTTAAGTGAAACAATAATAGTACAGTTCAGCATTATAGTTTTTGAACCACTTCCACATATATATATTTTTTTCACATGGTGTGTTAAACCCTCTTATGATGTCGTTTTATTATAGAGGAAGGCACTGTATAATAGACTTACGTGACTTGCCCACGGTCCTACAGCTAAGACTAGAAATGAGATCTTCTGACAATCTCCAGTGCTCTTAAGGGAAGAGAACAAAAAAGGACTTTTTAGTATAAACATAGATTCACTCTGAAAACTTACTAAACAGTTTTTGTGATGCTTTCATGCTGCAGTTTTGGCAACACACAAATTCAAGGCATGTTGAAAATATCCACATAGAGTTCAACTTCCATAAATTTTAGCTTATTTTAAAAACTAGATAAACTCTTGTTGAGTTGAAAAAATTATGTAGCTTTCAGGTCAACACAAAGAAAGATTTTACAATTAAAACTGCTTCCCAAAAATGGGGGGGAATTGGCTTATGATCCCCGACATCCAACTTGTTCAAGTAAAAGTAGAAGAGATTCTCACATCTCCTGAACAGGAAACAGTGATGTTGACATCTCTATTTCCTTCCCACTTTGAGAGTCTGAGATTCTGAGTCTTACCCTAGGCTCTCTTTAGGAAAACAACAAAATTCCCGTACCTCTTTGAAGTTGCAGACACTTAATAAGATTGAGAAAAAATTCACTCTCAGAACTTCTATAAAAGCTCAGCTGGTTTTGGAATTTAAGTAAGTCACTTCTTTACTAAATAGCTGCTTTTATTGCAGCATATCTTTGTTGTGAAATGGAAAACTATTTAAGGAAAGCACTGCTCTGTTAGAACCAACATAGCTAGAAATAAATGCAGGTCTTGTATGCCTGTAAAAACAGACATTCAAAATTGTATGCTGACATCAAATGTTTGGCACAGTACAAATCTGACAAAATTCATTAGATTATATAAAAGGAGGAATAAAACAGCAAAAGTGAAGCACAGGCCTATAAAAGGACTTGTTTTGATATTTTTAGAACAAAACTTCTATTTCCATATCTAGGTATGATTTTAAAAATTGATCCACATAATGTGGTAGCCTGTGGTGTTTCAATATGAAATACTTGAGAAGGTGATTACCAAGGGCATCATAAAAACCCTAACAACTTCATCACTACCTAATTTCTTTTTCATTTTTCTCCTCATCACAAATAGCAATCACTTTATGCCCTGAAGCATGAAGACTTCACAGCCACTGTAATTTTACCCAATCCAGGCAGTATACCTATAGTTATTCTTATTCATAGATTCCCAGATCATTTCTAAATATAAAGATATTGTCTTCAAAACTCTGCCATATAAGTGATTACCATGGATGAAATAGGTGTTTCATAAAATACAATTTACTTTTTCCCCCCATTTTAAGCACAGCTTTACCATCTCTGCAGGTATTTGTTTCAGAAAAACAGGAAATCTCTCTCTCTCTCTCTCTCTCTCTCTCTCTCTCTCTGTATATATATATATAGGAATTTATAATGTTTCATAGATAAAAGGGCTGGTTTGTCAAAATAGCCATTTTTAGAATATTTATTAAAAACAATGAATGAATTTAGAGTACCAAGGAAGAACACAAAGGAAACCACATATATTATAGTTGGAGGAATTATATCATGCCATATTTATATCATGAAACTTTAAAATGATTAAAGTTCACAGGATAAATCTAATACTAAATAAATGGTAATAGCAGTAGATGGAGACAAGATATCATTGTATAACATAGAATCTGCCATAAAGTGTTTTTTCCCTGCACATTTTCATAATGGCTGTTAGAGTAATGATTACAACATCCCTCATTTTGATGTCTCTGCAATATACTTTGACAAACTGAGGTTCCAAAGTACATCCGTTATCTCACCTGATGTCATTTTACTTGATGAAGAATTTTAATAAGTTACCCAAAGTTAAATAACAATAGCACATGATCTTGTATGGGTTCAGGCTCATTCTTGGTCTCCACTCTCCTTCATGTCTCACAGAATTCAATCAATTGTCTGGTATTTGTTTTTTATGGGAGCCAATCACCCACCATCTCTGAAATTATGCCAAAGGGTAACTAGGACCTGATTCTAAGCTCTGTTAATTAGACAGTAGCCTCAACAGAGATAAAGTAATTCAAATAAGAAAACACCATATCAGAGACTACATAAATGAAAAAAATAAAAAGGAAATAAAAATTTAATAACTACTATGTAGCACGCCCATTTATACTTGAATTTGATCCCCCTAACTCCTTGCAGTTGTTGCTTTTATCTTCATCTGGACAGATGCTGCTGCTGCAACTCGGGTTAAATAGCTGATGAGTGACAGAAGTGGAACTGGAGCCCATTACTGTCTAGGTCCCAAGCCCATGAGCCTCTCACTATGTTGCCTTGTTTCTCTCCAAAGTCACAGAATCCTACTTAGAGGCAAATTAAGAAAAAAAAAATCTCATCTTTATTCATCTTGCCATTTCACATTGTGAAAAATGCAAGCACATAGTGTCTGATAATATCCATTTCTCAGATGTTTTTCTAGCTCTCCCAACTAATGACCATTTAATTCCTTTTTTATTTTCACAATAATTATTGTTCATATCAGATTTAGTATTGCTTCAGTCATGATGCTGCTTGTAGCACTATCATTTTACTCTCAAAAAACAAAAGAAGGTCAGGGAGATGAGCTGAGAACACCCCAGCATACCCCTTCTTCCTAAGGAACTCCAGGTGCTCACCATGATGCACCCTCCATTATTCACTCCAGCTGAAAAAATTACCCAAGCAATGCCTTTCTGTGAACTCCTACTCTAAGCCAATCTTCAAGGTATTAGAGCTCTCTGGCAAGACAGACTGAAGGGCAGACAATATTTTTTTCCTCTTACACAGCTAATATTCATTCCCCTTTGGCTTAATTCTTACAATGGGTTTTAAATTCAATTCAGTGAAAGCCCCAGTATATCAGACATTTGGTAGTGTCTTGTGAGACCTGACGAAAGGGTTGACCAGACTGAACTTGACTTTAATACAAGACCATGTTCTATTATTGTTTAACTTTGGGTATTTCTCCCCTAGGAGGAGGACAGAGGAGAACTAACCAGCTCCAGGACCAAGGTAAGAGGGGAGTTTTCTTTCAAAAGAATGGCTTCCATCCATTTGAAGGAAACCCCTCCCCCACCTGTTTTTAAATCCCTTTTTCTTTATACATTTATATTTTTTAACCCATCAGCGTAAGGAAACCAGCTTGCCACTTGTACATAATAGTTATTTGAACATTCACTTACAAATGGTATAGGAGGAAAAAATAAAAACTTTCACACAAGTCATATCAGTTATATGCTAATGCATTTATGTTTTCTATCTTCATTAAATATTAGTACTAGTCTTCCGTTAAGGCTTAGATACTTGCATAGGCCTTAGAAAATTTTTATCAGCTGTTAATTTCTCTATTTGTAAAATATACATAGTTACTATCAGCCAAACCATAGTGCTCACAAAAATATCAAAACTAAAATCCAAAGCATTTTTTATACAGAAATATATCATTATTAAGAAAAAAATAATAAAATCAACCACTAATATCATTTTAATGATATATATTTGGAAACATGATCAGTCTGGACTTTTGGGTTGAAGCTATACAAACTTAATGAGATTTTTAAGGTGCCATAGGAAAACTGTGGTTAGAAAAATAGGAGGAAAGGGAGGAAATATTGTGTTGAGCATCATCTCTCCATGCTTATACACCCTCTTCCCAGGCCTCTTGTGTATTTCTTTTAATGGTTTTCACTATAACCTCTCACTTTTTGTGTTGTTGTCCATAGAAATCATTAGTATTTCCTGACTTTGGTATTCTCTTTCAAATTGGTCTTTCCATAGAGGAAAACCAAGAGGAGAAACAAGTGAGAGAATTTAAAGGGACGGTGCAGTGGCTCACACCTGTAATCCCAGCACTTTGGGAGGCCAAGGCAGGTGGATTTCTTGAGCCCAGGAGATTGAGACTGGCCTGGGCAACATGGCAAAACCCCGTCTCTACAAAAAAATAGAAAACAATTAGCTGGGCATGGTGGTGCATGTCTGTTGTCCTACCTACCCCAGAGGCTGAGGTGGGAGGATTGCTTGAGCCTGGGAGGTAGACGTTTCAGTGAGTTGTGATCATGCCACTGCACTCCAGCCTGGGTGACACAGCCAGACCCTGTCTCAAAAAAATAAATAAAAGTTAAATTAAAAAATAAATAAAAACATCTAGAAGTTGAGATCGAAAAAGAAAAATAGACCATAGGGATTATGAAAGGCACCACCTTCTAGATCCTATTCAGCAATAATTATCTGTTATCATTTTCCTCCAAAGAAGCTAGATCTTGTGTGACTCAAGTAGATTTTAGGAAAGTTTTAAGATCAGGTAACAGAGACACTTGGGACTCAAGAAGAAGAAAATTTTAGGAAGGGAGAAAAAAAGTGTACCAAAAAAATGAGAATTCAGGCAATTTGTTGCCAAAAAATAAAGAGTCATCGTCTTCCAGTAATACAGGTCTACCATTTTGTTACAAACGTGTTTAGAAGCCTTGCAAATCCTTAAAGCTGGATTGTTAGAGCATGTAATGAAAGAAAATCCTTTCCAAAGGTTACATTTTTGTTAGAGGTCATTGTTTTCTGAGCAGGAACAATAGTGGCTATGTGATTAGGAACTCACATGAAAAGACTCATTCAAAACAAGAAATTCATTTTAACATCAAAACATAATATCTATTTATGTAGATAAGTATATTATAATGGTCATCAAATCCAGAAACTTAAGCGTTAAACTTTTAGCTCATGGCATATTTTGTTGACTGATTGTCTGATAAAACCTAATTTTGACTTTCTCTCTCACTGACTTCTTTAATGAAAAGTACAGGATATATTTGAATCACATTATTTATTCTTAATTTATTTATCCTGAATTTTAAGATGCCACGCATACGGACTCTCCACTGAAGCAGTCATACAAAAGAAGGAAATTGTCACAACATTGTTAGTGAGCTCTTTATGTGTTAGAATTTGATGTTTACATGGACATTTGTTACATCAGGAAGATTTGTTGTACTTTGAATTCTTATAAAATACTTCATAGAAATCTCACTCAGGGAAACAATTGGTGGGAGTTCTACAGTGACTTAGCTCTTTTGGATAACAGAACATTGAAATGAAAGCACTACTTCTCTGTTTTGTTGCTTAGTAAAGTGAAAAGCATTGATTTATAGTACTTGCATTCAATTTATTAAGTATATTTAAAATAGTTCTGAAAGTGTCCAAACTAATAGCTTAAGATACCCAACTTCTGACAAGTAGCAAATAACTGAATGACTACGTAATATGTGTAATATGTTCTAGTATTTACACCAATAGAAGCAAATGTAGGTGAGACTATTTTAAGAATTTAAATTTTTTGTCACTTTTTAAAATTTGAGTTGTTTAAACAGTGGGTGTTAGAATATATTTCTATTTTGAATTATGACTATAAGCCTTGTTGCTTTCAAAATAAGCAGCTTTGTATCTTCACTTAGAATCTCATAAACTTAAAATATTTAAAGACTCATGGATTTAGAATTCTTAGGCTTCAACTATTTTCAGAGAGTAACAGAAAAGCTACATATTCTCACAGATGTGAGCCCCCATGTATCTGAACTTTGAATAAAAAGCTCAGTTTCCTTTCATTAGCTTGTAATCTCTGTTTCTATAAGAAGTACTCTTAGTTTGTAATCCCTATTTATATAAGCAGCACTGTTTTTACTCAAGTTTCTTCTCTAATTTGTGTTGCTCGTCAGCCTAAACAAAATCCAGGCCAAAAGCTCTGGTAGGTTAAGCAAGATCAATTAAAACACATTTTAAGTGATAAGAGCAACATCAAAATACTGGCCTCCTGCTAAGGAACCTGAAATCTTAAATGAAAGAAGAAAGTTGGAACTTTTTATTTTTAAATTTTTACTCTCAAGAATTTAATGGAAAACTTATAGTCTTTGTATGTGAAGTTTAAATAGATACATTTAGTGAGTTAAATACATATTAAAATATGCAGTGAAATAAATCTTAAACCACAGTTGACACTTAATATCTGTTGGTCATAAATGTAATTTTTAATTTTTAAAATAAAGATAAATTATATTATTCTAAGAAGTAAATTTAGTAACAGAATAATTTTTCTTTCTTTCTTTCTTTCTTTTTTCTTTTTTTTTGAGATGGAGTCTTGCTTTGTTGCCAGGCAGGAGTGCAGTGACTGCAGTGACGTGATCTTGGCTCACTGCAACCTCTGCCTCCCGGGTACAAGCAACTCTCCTGCCTCAGCCCCCCAAGTAGCTGGGACTGCAGGTGTCTGCCACCACACTGAGCTAAATTTTTGTATTTTTAGTAGAGTACTGGCCAGGATGGTTTCGATCTCTTGACCTCGTGATCTGCCCACCTCGGCCTCCCTAAGTGCTGAGATTACAGGCATGAGCCACCACACCCGGCCAACAGAATAATTTTCTAAAGGTGATGTGTTTTCTTGGCTAAACTTGAATAGAATTGATTTATAAAAATCCATTATGGAGGATTTTTATCTTGAAGTGTAGTTAGGAGTATCACATTTCCCTTGATATTGACAACAAAGTTGCATTTGATTTTATCATTTAGTGTTCTTTCCTTGTCTGGCTGCATAAAGTGAATGGCAACCGGTTTATTTTAGCTATCTATAATCTCACTGAAATATCTTTTAAGATTATTTTGTTTATACAGTGGACCAAATTGCCAGCCATTATTCATAAAGATAGCTAGTGTCAATAATATTTTTATGTCCACTTGCCAACATTTAATAGACAGTTTTGAAGTGTTTTGTTTTAAAACACACTTCATACCAGGACTTCCCAAAATTCATTAGTTGCCATAGTTGAAGGATTCCCTTTCATTGGCCGGAACACTATTCTTTTATTTTAATGGGTTGCCTGCAAAATAGCACATGAGGTTAATTCACTGTTATATCACTTCTTATGTAGTTATTGCATAACAATTATAATTATTGCCCTGCATTAGGACTGACAATAGCATAAAGTACCCTAATACACAGTTGTCACCCTCCAAGAGAAAAAAAAGATTTACATAGATCGTGTTGTAAAGTAATGTATGACTCAAAGGAAATGTGAGTACTCAGATACTAGATCTTATCATTTAAAGAAGAAAGAGATAAACAGCATCTACAGTATCTGCGAAATACCTCATAAAGAAGATTCAGATGTATTAGTTTATAAATATTAGCAAATGAATAAATAAGTCAGTGAGTGATTACTGGAAAATGTTAAGAAATTCAGAAAGGCTAAGAGAAGGGGAAAAAGGAATTCCTGGTGAATGTTCTAATATGAGTTTGGAGTCAGTTCTGAATAAAATATAGTTAGGACTATAAGCAAACTAACCTGGCTGAAGGCAGAGAGAATCGACTTGGAGGATTAGTTTGATTAAGAGACTAGACTTCTGTGTTAGACAAACCCAGCTTCCTATTTCACTTTTGCCATTTACTAGCCAATCAACTTTAGGCCTCACTATCCTCGTCTGTAAAATGGAGATGTAATTCTACCATATGGGATTGTTGTGAGGATTCAATGAGAATAATAAGAACTTCACACAGTGTCTGGCTAAATAAAATATAATACAGTTATATTTTAAAAGAGTATGTAAGCTGAATTGTTGAGAAACCTTGAATGTCAGAAAAGTTAGAATAATATCTTGGAGGCAATCATGAATTCGTGAAGATTTTTGACAAGGCATTCTAAACAAGCAGTGAAGCGAAGTTATTCTGACTCTGGGTAGCAGAGAACGGATTGAGAAAGCCAGTGGATCTGGTCTTGGGTGATAAAGGCTTCAACTAAAGTGATGCCAGTTTAATAGAAATAAAAATATAAATATGAGAGTCACTTGTCATAAAAACAGTTCTTAATGGATAATTGGCTAGAGGAAAGGAAGGGAAATGAAAATTCAAAGATAAGACTGAGTTTTTGTGGTTGGGCCTTGTTATTTTGGTATTCATTTTTACAGTCCTATTTCTTCTGTGTAACATCTCCTAATCCATTATACTGAAGCTTCTATATGGTACTGTTCTTGGGACACAAGATTACATGTCTCAAAAGATTAGAACTTAAATCAATAAGAACTTTGTATGTATGAAAAAAAAGACATTTTAACTTTGGAAGAAAATCTTACCGTCTAGTTAAATCAAGTCATTTCATATAGATTATTGATAATGCTTTTCAAAGAAAATTATCTACTACTCTTCCTTCTTGGGTATTTAGGCTGTATCTGTTCAGTTGACAAAACCACCTGCCTTTCAAGTTTTTTCTCAGCTCAAGGAGTATTTAGCCTGAGAAGATTGAAATTGCCATCTTACAATGGCTTCCAAAACTTAATCAGGCATAGACCCTACCAAGTCTGACAAACTTCCCAGGAAAAAGAAAATTTCCCACAGAGAGTCATAGAAGGATGAATATAGTTTAGCTATACAGGGAAGAGTCATGATAGGAAACAAAAGGTATCCTGGTACTGTAGGAAGAACACTGGACCAGAAGGCAGAAGACCTGTGCTCCAGCTGGGCTTTGATGGACAAGTCACCTAACTTTCATTAGGCCCCAAGGACTGCATCTTGGGGCCTAATAAGAAGGTTGGGCATAACCTCTAACCTACATTTTGATTCAAAAATTCTGGGATTCTAAGTCTTTAAAGCAATTGATGAAAGTTTTTAAGACCCAGCAAAGGATGGGAAAAGTAAAGATGATCCGTGGACTATGGAATGGAATTCTGGAAATCACATAAGGAGATGAAGAAATCAAGAGTCAGAGACAGTGGGGGAGTCCACACAGCAAATCATGGTCCAGGCAGGGCATCTGCATGAAAGACACAGTACTGTTGAACAGCTCACATGCTGTTTATGTAACAGAGACCAGTTCTTATATTTTAAAATTGTGTTTTACTTACTTTAAAGCAAATTTACTTTAGAATAATAATAATCACAACTTGAAAAATGAATGCCATTCAGAGATAACTTGAAGAACTTCACTAGCTAGCCATGGTCTCATTTGAAACAAAGCTTTCATATGTATAATTTGAGCACAGTGATAACAACAAGGGAGTGGCCTGAGGCAGGGACTTTACTGAGTATAGTCTCAAACACCCTAAGGCCACCACAAATAAATAAAATGTGTGGTATGAAATATAAATACTTGATATTTTCTCAATATTATATAACTAAAAGCATCTTTTCACAGTTTTTTTAAAATTTTTATTGGTTTCACATTCAGTATTTAAAAATGGGAGTGGGTATGGTGGCTCACACTTGTAATCCCAGGCAGGTGGATCATTTCAGCCCAGGAGTTTGCCAGCATGGGCAACATGGCAAAACCACATTTCTACAAAATATACAAAAATTAGCTGGGTATGGTGGTGTGCACTTGCAGTCAATCTTAGCTACTCAGGAGGCTGAGGTGGGAGGATCACCTGAGCCTCGGGAGGTCAGGGCTGCAGTGAGCCATGATCATACCACTTCACTCCAGCCTGGGCAACAGAGTGAGACCCTGTCTCAAAAAATAAAAATAATAAAAAATTAAAATGTTCTGCATATGATGTAACTGTACAATGATCATAGATTGAAGCTAGTACTTTGGAAATCCCTTCTCAATAAATCAGTCTTAAAACCTCTGCTCTATTAAAATTCTGAGCCACCAGGTATCATAGAAATGTTTTTATTTCTCTTACCTTTGATAGACAGACTTAGAAGTCATCACTAACTATTTTTAAAATAAATGTTATTCGAATTTAGAACAGATATATTTTTAATCTGTGTTCAAGTTGCCCTTCCAAGGTCTGTGAACCCCTGAAATTATGTATAAGTCTGGGGTTTTGTAAGTTTGTGCATTTCTTCCTGAGAAAGTATTTATACTTTCATTGAATTCTAAAAGAGAACCATGACCCAAAGTAGGTAAGAAAATTCTACTCTGTGACCTAAAATTGACAAAATCATGAAGCTAAGCTTCATGAAATATTTGTAAATATGACCTAAAAAATACTCAACACTAAAAATGTAATTAAAATTTTCATTGATCACAATCTCTAGCTAATGCTCTGGCTAAGTTCCTGGGAGATATCCTAACAAAAATCACAAAGCTCCTTCAAGGAATAACATTCCTCAGATCCATGTCTCAACTAGAAATTAATCATGCAAATTCCAATGAATGTGCAATTTAGAGACAACTGCTGGAATCCAGACAAGTATCTGTTTAACTTGTTCAGCTCTCCTTGACTCAACTTGGAATATGAATACAAAGGTTTCCACACTAACTTAATTACATATATGTCATCCAAAACCCAAACCAAAGACACTAAATCCTTCCTTATCCAAGTAGTTTTCACGAGCTCATTGCAAATCATGCTGGGTCTGAATTGTCTTTCCACTTACAAAAATTTTTCTCTCCTTATTTTAATATTAAATTCCTGATCAATAGTACCATTTAATGCAAATCTTACTTGTCATTGCATAGGCAAACTGGAGTAAAAACTCAATATCTTTTCTACAAAATTTTTGCATATACATGTAGAGCAATCCAGCCCAAATTCTGCCTTTGGAAATGAGTGCACAAATCCAATGAAGCAAAAACAGCCTTGTGCTTGTCTACTGGAAGGAATAATTTGGGAAGAAAAGTAATAACACAGCTACAAGTTAAATTGAAAACTTAGTGGAGCATTGATAATGCTGAAAACTGGCTACTCTTCGAGGCTAAATAGTTGATAAAGGCTAGAATTGTGAATGCAAAAGCCATTCCTTAAAATTAGACATATTTAGTTCTTAACTCTTCATCATTTGACAGCCTATTGATTCTTACTTACTTTTTGTGTTTTCTTGATTAATAAAATAGTCATTTTTTTCTCAGTAGGTCATTAATTGACTTTACACAGAGTTCTGGGGTTGTTGTAAATTCTCAGCTTTTTTGCTAACTTGCTCCATTCACCTTTATCTGGAAGACGTCATTAATTAAACTACAGAAGTAAATCCTATGTGATATTTGCTTCTCTCTACCTATTTCACCTTGTTATATGGAATATGCATAGAATTTTTGTGAAAATACTGACAATGCAGCTATATTTAATAACAGAATGAATAGTCTATGTAGAGTTGGTTATTCATATTTCATGAAATTACTATTTTCTTATTAGCATGGTTCTGGGAAAACTGTAGCACATATATATGTATACACATACACACACACACATATATGTATACATACATACACACACATACACACACACACACACACACACATTTGCTGCTAACAAAGCTTAAATCAAATGAGTTTTCCAATCTGGAATTTTAGTTTGATTTCAAGAAAGGTATAAAATAAATATGTAGCATGATAGAATATAAAAATAAGTTGTATTTTTTAACTCCTACAAACAAATTCAAAAAAAAGACTTTTTCTTAGGGTCTCTAATACTTGTTAGGGAAAGAACACAGTTGCTAGCCATAAATCTGTTTTTCTGAAAACACAGATATAAACTCTTTCTTTTTTTGTAAATAGCCCACTAAGCAGGACTCAAGCCTATTCAGTCACATTCATTTAATTCAGCCTAAGGGAAAAGACTCACCTTGTCTATATAAATGTGTGAAACAGCAAGTCTTCTTTCTAGGCCACTGAGAGTTCTATTAACCTCCTGTAGCTCCTGTCTGATGGGGTATGTCTGCTAATTGATGCATTGCTCATACTTCTCTGCCTGACCTGTTCCCATCAAATAAAGTAGAGCCCTCATAGAAGCCAAATACATCATATGTCCTCCAGCCTGCGACTAGAGGGACAAAACCAACTGAACCAAAGCAAACCACATAATCAGGAACAATAAATGTTTTTCTAAGAACTTTAAGAATAACCCCTAATTTATATCTCAAATTTTATTTAATCCAAAATAGAGTATATTTTTTGGCTTGAATAAAACAATTCCATAAGTTATTATATTACAAAATAACTGAAAGCTTTGTTTTTTACTAATTATTACAGTATCACTTTCCACTGCCCAGAAAATTTTGGGTGTGTGGGGAAGCATAAAGAACAAATGCAATTTAAGTTCATCATCATCTTACACCCAGAGATTGTGATTTGTTGTATTTTCTTTCATATTCTTTTCAACAATCAACATTATATATACATATACTTATATATAAATGTATAGTTTATTCTCAGATTAAGATCAAAATGAACACACACTTGTTTCTTTTTCCGCTTAACATTATGCTATAAGCACTTCCTCTTGCCATTGAAATTTTTTTAATGGTTATCAAACATCAATCATATGGATCATTGGTACTTATCAACACTATAACCCCAGAAGCTTTGTAACATATGGTACCCCAATTTAGAAAAACCTGATACAGTGGGGTTAGGTCTGAGCATGAGTATTTGCAATAGGCAGTTATTATACTCAAGTCAAACTTGAGACCACTGGTGTATACCAAAATCTCCTTAATCTTCCCTTTTTTTGATAGGTATATTGCTTTCAATGTTTTTCTATATATATATATGTATATATATATAATGCTATATGTATAATGTTACATATATATAAAATGAGATTTATCATAAGTCATTTTGGCAGCACCTTTAATTTCTTAGGATTGATTGCTCTAAGGGGAATTATTTAATTAAGGGTGAGAATTGTTTTAAAGCTTTTGTTGTATAAAGCCAAATTATTTTCTTTTTGGTTTTTAATTATTTTTTTTCCTTTTTTTTAAATTTCATCTTTAAAAAATGGGATACATGTGCAGAACGTGCAGGTTTGTTACATAGGTATACAAGTGCCATGATGGTTTGCTGCACCTATTGACCCGTCCTCTAAGTTCCCTCCTCTCATCCCCAACCCCCCAACAGGCCCTGGTGTGTGTTGTTCCCTTCTCTGTGTCCATGTGTCCTCAATGTTCAACTCCCACTTATATGAGTGAGAACATGTGGTGTTTTGTTTTCTGTTCCTGTGTTAGTTTGCTGAGGATGATGGCTTCCAGCTTCATCCATGTCCCTGCAAAGGACATAATCTCATTCCTTTTCATGGCTGCATAGTATTCTGTGGTATATATGTACCATATTTTCTTTATCCAGTCTATCATTGATGGGCATTTGGGTCGGTTCCATGTCTTTGCTATTGTACATAGTGCTGCAATCAACATGTGTGCATCTGTCTTTATAGTAAAATGATTTATATTCCTTTGGGTATATACCCAGTAATGGGATTGCTGGGTATTTCTGGTTCAAGATCCTTGAAGAATCATCATATTGTCTTCCACAATGGTTAAACTAATTTAAATTCCCACCAACAGGGTAAAAGCACTCCTATTTCTCCACAGCCTTGCCAGCATCTATTGTTTCCTGACTTTTTAAAAATCACCATTCTGACTGGCGTGAGATGGTGGTACCTCACTGTGGTTTTGATTTGCATTTCTCTAATGATCAGTGGTGTTGAGTTTTGTTCATATGTTTATTGACCATGTAAATGTCTTCTTTTGAGACGTGTCTGTTCATGTGCTTTGCCCAATTTTTGATGGGACTGTTTTTCTCTTGTAAATTTGTTTAAGTTTCTTGTAAATTCTGGATATTAGACGTTTGTCAGACGGGTAGATTGCAAAAATTATCTTCCATTCTGTAGGTTGCCTGTTCACTCTGATGATAGTTTCTTTTGCTGTGCAGAAGCTCTTTTTTTATATACATACTTTAAGTTCTAGGGTATATGTGCACAATGTGCAGGTTTGTTACATATGTATACATGTGCCATGTTAGTGTGCTGCACCCATCAACTCGTCATTTACATTAGTTATATCTCCTAATGCTATCCCTCCCCGCTCCCCCCACCCCATGACAGGCCCCAGTTTGTGATGTTCCCTACACTGTGTCCAAGTGTTCTCATTGTTCAATTCCCACCTATGAGTGAGAACATGTGGTGTTTGGTTTTCTGTCCTTGCGATAGTATGCTCAGAATGATGGATTCCAGCTTCATCCATGTCCCTAAAAAGGACATGAACTCATCATTTTTATGGCTGCATAGTATTCCATGGTGTATATGTGCCACATTTTCTTAATCCAGTCTATCACTGATGGACATTTGGGTTGGTTCCAAGTCTTTGCTATTGTGAATAGTGCCGCAATAAACAAACGTGTGCATGTGTCTTTATAGCAGCATGATTTATAATCTTTGAGTACATACGCAGTAATGGGATGGCTGGGCCAAATGGTATTTCTAGTTCTAGATCCTTGAGGAATCCCCACACTGCCTTCCACAATGGTTGAACTAGTTTACAGTCCCACCAACAGTGTAAAATTTTTCCTATTTCTCCACATCCTCTCCAGCACCTGTTGTTTCCTGACTTTTTAATGATTGTATTCTAACTGGTGTGAGATGGTATCTCATTGTGGTTTTGATTTGCATTTCTCTGATGGCCAGTGATGATAAGCATTTTTTCATGTGTCTTTTGGTTACGTAAATGTCTTCTTTTGAGAAGTGTCTGTTCATATCCTTTGCCCACTTTTTGATGGGGTTGTTTGATTTTTTTCTTGTAAATTTGTTTAAGTTCTTTGTAGACTCTGGATATTAGCCCTTTGTCAGATGGGTAGATTGTAAAAATTTTCTCCCATTCTGTAGGTTGCCTGTTCACTCTGATGGTAGTTTCTTTTGCTGTACAGAAGCTCTTTAGTTTAATTAGATCCCATTTGCCAATTTTTGCTTTTGTTGCCATTGCTTTTGGTGTTTTAGACATGAAGTCCTTGCCCATGCCTATGTCCTGAATGGTATTCCCTATGTTATCTTCTAGGGTTTTTATGGTTTTAGGTCTAATATTTAAGTATTTAATCCATCTTGAATTAATTTTTGTATAAGGTGTAAGGAAGGGATCCAGTTTCAGCTTTCTATGGTAGCCAGTTTTCCCAGCTCCATTTATTAAATGGGGAATCCTTTCCCCATTTCTTTTTTTTGTCAGGTTTGTCAAAGATCAGATGGTTGTAGATGTGTAGTATTATTTCTGAGGACTCTGTTCTGTTCCATTGGTCTATATCTCTGTTTTGGTACCAGTGCCATGCTGTTTTGGTTACTGTAGCCTTGTAGTGTAGTTTGAAGTCAGGTAGCGTGATGCCTCCGGCTTTGTTCTTTTGGCTTAGGATTGTCTTGGCAATGTGGGCTCTTTTTTGGTTCCCTATGAACTTTAAAGTAGTTTTTTCCAATTCTGTGAAGAAAGTTATTTGTAGCTTGATGGGTATGGCATTGAATCTATAAATTACCCTGGGAAGTATGGCCATTTTCATGATGCTAATTCTTCCTATCCATGAGCATGGGATGTTCTTCCATTTGTTTGTGTCCTCTTTTATTTTGTTGAGCAGTGGTTTCTAGTTCTCCTTGAAGTCCTTCACATCTCTTGTAAGTTGGATTCCTAGGTATTTTATTCTCTTTGAAGCAATTGTGAATTGGAGTTCACTCATGATTTGGCTCTCTGTTTGCCTGTTATTGATATATAGGAATGCTTGTGATTTTTGGACATTGATTTTTGTATCCTGAGACTTTGCTGAAGTTGCTTATCAGCTTAAGGAGATTTTGGGCTGAGATGATGGGGTTTTCTAAATATACAATCATGTCATCTGCAAACAGGGACAATTTGACTTCCTCTTTTCCTAATTGAATGCCCTTTATTTCCTTCTCCTGCCTGATTGCCCTGGCCAGAACTTCCAACACTATGTTGAATAGGAGTGGTGAGAGAGGGCATCCCTCTCTTGTGCCAGTTTTCAAAGGGAACACTTCCAGTTTTTGCCCATTCAGTATGATATTGGCTGTGAGTCTGTCATAAATAGCTCTTATTATTTTGAGATACGTCCCACCAATAACTAGTTTATTGAGAGTTTTTAGCATGAAGGGCTGTTGAATTTTGGTCAAAGGCCTTTTCTGCATCTGTTGAGACAATCATGTGGTTTTTGTCTTTGATTCTGTTTATATGATGGATTACATTTATTGATTTGCATATATTGAACAGCCTTGCATCCCAGGGATGAAGCCAACTTGATCATGGTGGATAAACTTTTTGATGTGCTGTTGGATTTGGTCTGCCAGTATTTTATTAAGGATTTTTGCATTGATGTTCATCAAGGATATTGGTCTAAAATTCTCTTTTTTTGTTGTGTGTCTGCTAGGCTTGGTATCAAGATGATGCTGGCCTCATAAAATGAGTTAGGGAGGATTCCCTCTTTTTCTATTGATTGTAATTGTTTCAGAAGGAATGGTACCAGCTCCTCTTTGTACCTCTGGTAGAATTTGGTATGGTTTTGCAGTGGCTGGTACTGGTTTTTCCCTTCCATATTTAGTGTTTCTTTCAGGAGCTCTTGCAGCGCAGCCCTGGTAGTAACAAAATCCCTCAGCATTTGCTTGTCTGGAAAGGATTATATTTTTCCTTCGCTTATGAAGCTTAGTTTGGCTGGATATGAAATTCTGGGTTGAAAATTCTTTCCTTTAAGAATGTTAAATATTGACCCCCAATCTATTCTAGCTTGTAGAGTTTTTGCTGAGAGGTCTGCTATTAGTCTGATGCACTTCCCTTTGTAGGTGACCTGGCCTGTCTCTCTGGCTGCCCGTAATGAAGTTTGCCCTTCATTTTGACCTTGGAGAATCTGATGATTATGTGTCTTGGGGTTGATCTTCTCATGGGATATCTTAATAGTGTTCTCTGTATTTCCTGAATTTGAATGTTGGCTTGTCTTGCTAGTTTGGGGAAGTTCTCCTGTATAATATCCTGAAATGTGTATTCCAGCTTGTTTCCATTCTCCCTATCTCCTTCTGGTACTCAAATCAGTTGTAGGTTCTGTCTTTTTATGAAGTCTTGGAGACTTTGTTCCTTCTTTTTCATTCTTTTTTCTCTATTCTTGTCTGTATGTCTTATTTCAGTAAGGTAGTCTTCAAACTCTGATATCCTTTCTTCTACTTGGTCGATTCGGCTGTTGATACTTGTGTATGCTTCACAAAGTTCTCATGCTGTGTTTTTCAGTTCTATCAGGTCTTTTCTGTTCCTCTCTAAACTGGTTATTCTAGTTAGCAATTTCTCTAACCTTTATCAAGGTTCTTAGCTTCTTTGCATTGGGTTAAAACATGCATTTTTAACTCATCGTAGTTTTTATTACCTATCTTCTGAAGCCTCCTTCTGTCAGTTCTCTATCTGATCTTCCATCCAGTTCTGCACCCTTTATGGAGAGACATTGTTGGAGGAGAATAGGCACTCTGGCCTTTTGGGTTTTCAGCATTTTTTCATTGATTCTTTCTCATCTTCATGAGTTTGTCTAGTTTCATTCTTTGAGGCTGCTGACCCTTGGATGGGGTGTTTGTGGGGGACTTTTTGTTGTTGTTGTTGCTGATGCTGTTGTTGCTTTCTGTTTATTTTTCTTTCAATAATCAGAGCCCTTTTCTGTAGGGCTGCTGCAGTTTGCTGGAGATTTACTTTAGGCCCTATTCATCTGATTTGCTCCTGTGCAAGGAGATGTCACTCAAGGAGGCTGGAAAGCAGCCAAGATGGGTGCCTGCTCCTTCTTCTAGGACCTCTGACCTTGAGGGGCACCAACCTGATGCCAGTAGGATCGCTCTGGCAATAGGGTGTCTGACAACCCGTGTTGGAGGGTCTCATTCAGTTGGGTGGCACAGGGAGCAGGACCTATTCAATGAAGCACTTTGTCCCTTGGTGGAGAGGGTGTGTTTTGCTGGGGGGAAACCCACCCATCTGAGCTGCACGATTCCTCAGAACTACTAGAAGGGGAGGCTAAGTCTGCTGGTCCACAGAGACTGCAGCCACCCCTGCCTCTAGGAGCTCAGGCCCAGGGAGATGCTAATTCTGTCCCTGAACCTCTGGCGGGAGTTACTGAAGATCCTGCGGGGAAGCCCCGCCCACTGAGGAAGAATGGGTGGGGATTAGGCCTGAAGAGGCACTCTGGCTGCTGACTGCCACAGCCGGTGTGTTGGGCTGTGGGGACAAGTCTTGGGAGCAAGCTGCCCAGCCTCCCTGGCTCCAGCAGAGGAAAAGCACAGCCTGGAGCTATAGAAATGGGTGCTGCCCTTCCCCCACCCAGGTAGTTTAGCATGTTAGGCAATTGTGAGTCCCAGTGCTGGCTGCAGCCCCTCCCCCAAGGAGCTGAAAGGGCTTAGACAGCAGGCAGCAGCAGCTGGTGCTGGTTGCCCATCCCCCCGGGAGTTCGGTAGGTTCAAGCAGATTCCAGCTGAGAGGCTGTAAGAATCTGCATGTTCCAAGGTTGGGACGCTAGGCCCCGGTGGCGTGGGTTCGCGAGTGGGATCTTCCCATCTGTGGATTGCACAGTTCCATGGGAAAAAGCACAGTTTCCCCGGATGGGTAGTATACTCACTCACCGCTTCCCTTGGCTGTGGAGAGGAGGTTCCCCTTCCCGGTGTGGACCACCACACCACACTGCTCTTCCTTCTCTCAGTGGGTCACGCCAGCCTTCTAGACAATTTTGATGAGAGAGAGCCTGGATACCTTGGTTGCCTGTGAAGGATTCACAGGCGTATTATGTTTTTTTCCGATAGAAGCCTCTGAACACCACCGCTTCTAGTCAGCCATCTTGGCCCCGCCCATCCTATCTCCAGTTTTTAATTCTATCATCAGTGAATGAGAATGCCTGCTCCTCTTATTAAGTCCTCAACTATACAAAGCATATCTTTACTTTTATGTTTCCTAGTATGAATGGTGAGAAATGAATTTGCATTGCTTTAATGCACATTAGTTTTACTCCAAATAAGGTAGAATTATTTTTATATGATTTTAGTTTAACTTCAAATAAGGCTGAATTATTTTATATGATTTATATTTCTTGCTGCATAAGTTATCTATCCATGTTTTTTGCCGACTTTAAAAGAATGTTCTTATTTTTACACAATTTCTTTTTGTCACACAATTTTTAAGTGTTTTTAAACTATATTAAGATTTATTTAGGACTATGAAAAAAACCTCTCAGCCTCATTCAGGTAAATATTCTGAACATTTTAACACTTGATATTTAAATTTTATATAATATAGTATGAAGAGAGCACTCCAGTGAAGAGGTCACAGGCCTTCTTGGGACCAGAAGTGTTTTGGATTTCAGATTTTTTTGGATTTTTTGAATATTTGCGTTACACTTAGCAACAGTTCAGCATCCGTAATCTGAAAACCTGCAATCTAAAACATTTCCAAAAAAAATTGTTTTAAGTGCCAACATGATGCTCAAAGGAAATGCACATTGGAGCATTTAGGATTTCAGATTTTTGGATTAGGGATACTCAATTGGTATAACTAATGGATACCTTCTTATAAGGATAATAATCCACTAACACAATTACACAGTAGTTAAGACAGATAAACTGCATTAATTCCATATACTATTGCCATCATAGCCAACAATAAAGTGTTCATCCTATTAAGTGAGATGGAATTGAATGTGTTTAAACCAGACCAAAGATAATACTGCAAATTATTTGTTCTACAAACTACATATGTCCTGAATATCTTGTGGGCAGACAATGACTAAATCTAAAAAGTTGTATCATCAGTCATTTACAACAATAATCACAAATCCAGGAAATCAGAAAAATAAAACTAAACTTTACTAAAACTTTTAAAATTTGCCCTGTTTACTTAGGTTGACACTTTATCAGATATACACTTTAATACCTCACCAACAGAGAAATCATACTATAAGAAATAGGATCTAGAAGTAAATATGAGTAAGGCATAAAAGTAAGCATAAAAGCATATCCAGATCTATATAATTTAATGATAAGTTATTTGTGGAGGGGTAAAGAATAAGCAATAAATGTCTTAGCCTGGATTAAGCATGCTTTTCACAAGGAAATCTTACTTTGCACTAGATTAATGTGCCCAAAATTATTAATAATAAATGGAAAAAATTTACATATGTTAGTTCCCATACTAAAGCTTTGGTTTTATGTGACATTTCAACAAAATTCCCATTAACAAAAGTAAGTCTTAAGTGCTAGGTCAGTAAAGTATGGATTTTCATAATCTAACTCATTTGAGGGAAATTCCAGGAATAAAAACTTTTGGAAGTTTTTCAGAGGTCCTGGAAGTTGATCAAGTGAGCATTTTCATTCCAGGCCCGAATCAAATTCCCTGTCATCTCATTACTATGAGAAAAGCTATTTGGGAAAGGGATTTTCTCACCTAGATTTTTGCTAAGGCATACAAGGCAAAGGCAAACACATTACCTTGAACCTATTTCAGTCTATGCAACATCATTGTCAACACATCTGGTTCTCCAATATGGTTTAAACATCTAGAAAAAATGTGGTCCCTTGTTGCTTTTTCCTCCTCTTCTATTTTTAAATGGAAAGCAATTCATTTCAACTGACTTTGCAAAAGCTACATTTCCGCAATAAAGGGAATAATTAATGTAAGAAATAGCTGAAAATATTTTTCTTCTACACTTATCTACTTGGCAGGTCACTATTACAATGACACTGATATATTTAATCAGGGCAAGAATACCCCTTAGAATCAATATGAGTTTCTGACATCAATTTTGAAGTCTATGTCTGAAATATTTGAAGGGGATTTCAAAACAATAATAAAATGTGCTGCAGCGAGTATCTGCTTTCTACATCCCTCATTTATCTAACTTTTTATGGCTTCCTTAGCCTTGTTTATCATTACTTCTTCAGGATTTCACTTTCTTCTTAACTTGACAAAAAGTACTTTTCAACCTAGTCCAGTAAAATGAGTGAAGTAATTATATACATATACATGTCATTGATGATTTTTATTATTAATAACATGTAGAAGTGATTCATTCTATAAAATAGAACAGATGTCCAAATGGTCATTATATATGTGGTTTATGTTAAAGCTTAAATAGCATTCTAAGGAGGCCTTTAGACCTAAACTTATTATATGAGGGAATTACATCTTTAGTTAGACAATTGTAGAAAACCACAGACACTTTTAACATGCACAGAAATCTTGAAATACTATCTCCAGATATGGATTACAAAATGTCTTCCACTATGCATCATTAAAGAAAGGTAAATTTCATATATGATGGTATTAAGTGGACTCTATTGAGGGACCACATGTTTCTGGAAGGAAAACATGTAGATTAATTGTGAACTGGGTAGTAACTTATCTATTGGTCTAGTGTATAAAATTACACACATATATGGATAGCAGTGTGAAACTAAACTGTTTTTACATGGCCTATTAGATGGTATTAGAAAGACAATGTTTTAGAATAATTTTGTAGAAAGCTTGATTCCAAACAATTTTCTCAATGTAAAGCTTTTCTTCCTTATCCATTCCTTTATTTTGCTTTTTAGTTTTCTATCGTGCTGTGAAACTGTCTTTGGATATGGCTAATAACCCTGTTAAATAACCCTCTCATGAAATAATTTTAGTTTTATCAGAGGAATGGTCTAAACCAACACAGAAAATAATTGGAATATTACTTCATTTTTAAAAATCTTAACATGAATGTTTAAGGCTAAAATAAAATGGATTATAAAAATAATTTTCTCCAAAATAGAGAATTTTAGTAGTTATCCTTAATTTATTGAAAGACAAATTTAGTTCCTCGTAGACACAAAATAAATTAGAACAATTCCTTTTTTCTCAGCAGAATTTTTAAAAAAATAGATGTCTCTATCTTCATTCCTACATTTCAGTCTGGTCCTTTGGTTATTAAACTAACAACTTGATATTGTCACATTAGGAATTACATGCATTATTTTACACCACTAATGTGGCACTTACTTGGAAATGTAGGAATAGCTAATTATTTAATTAGCATTCAGTAAATGGGCAGTCTAATTCTTAAGAAGAGTTAAAACTAAAAACTCTTAAATGTGTGGTTTACTTATGAGAACTGTTTACTCTCCAAGTGGATCAGATCATCACAAAATGGAAAAGCACGTTGTTGACCTGAAATAATATGAACAAATTTTAGGACAATAAACACTTTAGTAGGCTAATTGGTGGTAAAATATGCAACACTTTTTATTAGTTGGCTAAATGTCATTTTGCTTGCAAATCAATTATTCAACTGCTATTTGATAATATGGTTGCTTTATTTTACCTATAATTCATTTGCCATTAAGTAATCACCAAACTCAGTGTTTATAAAATAGCATATCACAAACGTTACCCAAATTCCCTCAGCATATAAGCCACTCCTTAAATTTAACAGAAATTTTATTAAATGATGGAAAAATCTCTTGAAATACCTATTGGGCCATTTAAAAACTGTAACTTGAAAGCAGGAAAGAAACCAAATGTATGGGAGGCAAAAGCCCATGACATATTTTTTTGTTTGTTTGTTTTTGTTTTGGGACGAAGTTTCGCTCTTGTCGCCCAGGCTGGAGTGCAATGGCGCAATCTCAGCTCAGTGCAACCTTTGCCTCCCAGGTTCAAGCAATTCTCCTGCCTCAGCCTCCTGAGTAGCTGGGATTACAGGTGCCCACAACCACGCCGAGCTAATTTTTGTATTTTTTGTAGAGACAGGGTTTCGCCATGTTGGCCAGGCTGATCTTCGACTCCTGACCTCAGGTGATGGACCGACCTCGGCCTCCCAAAGTGCTGGGATTACAGGCGTGAGCCACTGCACCTGGCCCATGACACTATTTTTTATTCCTCTTAAAGAATAGCCAAAATAAGCTCCCCTATTTCCCTTTAGAGAAAAACATGGAGGAAATCTAATCTAGTGGGTTTGTTTGCAAAGTCAGTATCACATGCAGCATGACATCCTGGGGTTTAATTACTTAAACCGTCAAATTGGATATGTAATCCTAATTTCCAAATAGCATTCAATGCCTTTAAGAATTAACACAAAATTTAGATGTAAGAATTTTTCCCTAGAGCTGCTGCTGTCTCTTGACTACCATGTAGCTTCTAGTCCATGAAGCAAATGATCGGGAAATCCTAGATTCTGCGAACAACTAAATTGAGCACACTAAACCCACATAAAAAATAAAGGGAGTAATAATTACTCTTTGTTTTCAGGGAATCAGTAAAGAAAAATTAGTGGCTTGTTTGATGGTTTGTATATGCCATTTTGTTTTTCCTTGTGGGAATGAATTTTAATTTCATTCTCTTTTGGATCATTGGCATTCTTAGAGGCAAAGGAATTCAAGACACAATTCTTTCTCAATTACTAGTAAATTCCAGTTTATTACTGTTTTGCCAAAAAAAATCCATGTAGTTGATTGATAATGAGATCAGTTATTTGACAATAAACGAACTGTGAAAGTGAACAGCACCAAATACTGCATGTTTAATACATTTGAAATTAGTTACAATTGCCTTTGGTTTGGAGTCCAGAGGAAGGGGCTGCAGGATGGTAAAATGAGAGGTTTATTTAGCGTCTGGGAGAAGCTTATAAAGAGCTTAAGTCCTCATTCCTTCTAACATCTTAACAGCTGTGCAGTTTCTTACAAAATATGTTTTATCGTTTCAAGAAATGCTGTTAACCTCGCAGTTTTAAAACTGAATGAACAAGGCCTCTTGGACAAATTGAAAAACAAATGGTGGTACGACAAAGGAGAATGTGGCAGCGGGGGAGGTGACTCCAAGGTTAGCCTCAATGTCACCAAAAGCGGGTAAACAGTATGTAAAGTAATAGGTGCATCTGCTGGGAGACTTATGGTTTGGACCTCCTAATACCAGTCGAATTGCTAGTCCAGTCCCTTCACAAACTTACGTATGCAATTACTGTCAATGCAAAAATATTTGCAACCATTATCAATTTAGTGACACACTAACAAACCTAATGAAAATAGTCACTGACAATCACTGCCTTTGAAGAGGTTGTGGATCAGATGTTATAAGCCTATGAATCTCAGTTTTGGAAAGTAGGAAGGGATGTAAGTTTCTGAAAAAGCAATTTAGAGAAGAGAGGGGAGAGAGCAGGGTGGTAAACCTGTCTTGTTTTTTTCACCATTATTTTACCAGAACTTCTACCAAATATTGTTTAGTATCAGCAATAACCTGACTCCACATAGACCTGTCTAGGGTGCCTACTAAAAAGTTTTCTCCATCTAAAACTCTCAGGTTCTGTTCAAGTTAAACTACAAATCAAAGACTGTCATATGAACTACACATTTTTTGCCTTCCATAAATGGATCAAATTGCAAAATGATCAGGAAACAAAAACAAAATCAACTCAGCTTTGTCTTCTTCACTTCATATCTTAACTCCAGCTTCCTAAAATAATAGTTTTTTTTATTTCTAAGCAATATCTAAAGAACAAAAAAGTAGGAAATTAACAGAATATACTAGGGTCCCAGAGCCCTTCTTCACTATGTATCAGTATTTTTAGACTTAAAGAAAACGGTTCATGGATGGGAAATTTCTCACCCGATCTAAAAAGCCTTTCAAATTAAGCTCACCTACATCTTCCCATCTAATAACTAGTTCTATTGCAGCAGGAGGAGGACAAACTTTTGTCTGCATTCTAGGCTCCGTCTTAAGGAGTAATAACTTATTTTATATTTTGGAGCTCCAACTGTCTGAAATGTTCTGATAGTTTTCATAAACATATAAATATATACATAGAGAAAATTATTAAATTTTATACTAATAACCTAGCATTCTTTCATGCAAATTAGAAATACCAGAAAATATCATAGAATAACACCAGAGAAAATAAAAACAAAGATATTCTATTCCATTAGAAAAAACTTAGTTTTCAAATTTTTATTGTTATCACAAATACAAGAGAAGTAAAACACTGCTTTACAGATAAAATTTTCCACAAATATAAATAATGAAGTCCCATTTTAGTGTGCATTAAAGATGTTTTCTGGAGAAAAATAAGCAAGCATAACAGAAACATATATGTTAGAAAAATCTATGTAACAAAAGTCGTTTTAATTTATTGAAATGAACTGGACAACTCAGTCAGATTTAATTAGCTTGTATCCAACTCATTGTTTGGTACATAATGGACATTTAGTAAATATTCGTTGTCCAAAAGAATAAATTTCTCTCTAACCCTGTAGTTTCCAAAATCCAATTGCTTTTTCTTATGGTTATGCAGTGACATTACTTTCACCAAACATGAACTACACAATGTTTTAGAATGAATGCTATTTCAAATTTTTTTTTTATTATACTTTAGGTTTTATGGTACATGTGCTATTTCAAATTTTAACAAGTAGTTTTCCAACATGTTATAAAAAATTAACATAAAATGTTCTCCCAAAATGAAATATATTATGTTTTATTTTTTCCTCCAGGAATGTGTTTGCATACAAAAAAAAATCCACATAGGTTGTATATTGGTCTAAGGTTTATCAAGAGAATAGATTGTTGCACTCTAAATGTTAATAATACCCTACTCTGAATTTGCCATAAAAGATGATATTTTAAATGGCCTGACCTAACTTAAATCAAAATAAATTACTAGGAGACAGTTGTTGCTTTTTCGTTTTCATTTTGTACCATCTTCAGGTGACTGATTTTCTTTGTAAACTTACCTTACCCCTCCCATTTGGCCTGATCTTCACCACAAGAGGTAAAATAAGGAGAAAAAGTCCTGAAGTGAGAAATGCAGCTGACTCTAAAGCCTTTGTGTGTAAAACTAAAGCAGAAAAGACCAATGCTGCCAATTCAGTGCAGAAGGGAAAATACACAGAGAACTCAGCACACACATGCTGAAATCCTGGCTTAGCTGACCGTCAAATACAGAATCTTGGTAGGAGAAAACTAACTATCCCAACAGTGACTCATCTAATGAAGAAGGGAAATATGGAAACCTGTACCACACATGGAAAGGTTTCTGTGAGAGAGCTGACTCAGTTGTCATTCACAGGACTGTAACCTCTCCAGCCTTCCATTCAGCAGCAAATTATTAAACTTGTGTTTGAATGGGGCCAGGTGCCAGTACCTGTGTAGAAACAGAGAATTACCACTGTTCTTTCCCTCAAGGAGCTCATGATTTAATATAAGGAACAATTAGACTATTTGGGGTCACTGCAGCAGCTTCCCTATCACACTCCAGGCCGTGCAGTAATTAGCATCCCCACTCACCTGACAGCCACTCTCAGTGCTATGAAGTTCTGACCATAGCAGTCCTCAGCCAAGAGGCTTCACATTGAAAGGTAAAAAATTAACAACAGATATGAAGAACAGGGTCCTGCATCTTACATGAAATAAATTAAAGCAGAAATGCATGATTTGTGGGGTACAAATTCCTTCATTTGAAAACTTGATCCTTTGGTAGTGTTCATATGAGTTAATATTATTGAGATATGGTCCTCTTTTATGGTCATAAGAAATTCATACTCACTCTTGGGAATAAAATAGCAAAAATTTACTACTTGACAATGAATGAGCCAATTTGAAAATATTGATTGCAATGTCTAAAATGTATTCTCCACTTTGGTTAACCTAGTATGGTTTAGTCAAAGCACAAACCATACAAAAAATTTTAGGCCAACTTTTATGCCAGTTATTCAATCCTGGTTCTAGTTAGAAATTTTGGCAACAGCTGCAACCATCAATCACCAATTATTACAGTTACAAAATTATTTTTTCTGTTAATTTTATACTTTATTCTGTTTCTACATGTGTAAAATATGCACACTTATAAATGTGGATATTCATATAAAAATTATTTTGTAAGTGTGATTGTATCAAATAATGCTTTCTCTAGGTATTATATTTGGTGGTGCACTTCCTGATAATTTGGCACTTTGAAGAATACAGCCCATTTCTGACTTTGATAGATGCTATACTTACAAATAAGCTGCTTTCCTCTATCACAGCCATGACAACCAATGCAATAATAATGGAATTAGTACAGAAAATACGCATTCATCAGCAGGAAAAAATGGAAAGGAAAAAAAGTTGTAGTAAACAAAAAACACTAAAGGAATCTAGCCCTTGGAGAATGACTCTCCCAGTAATGAATTCCTTGTTCTGATAGTCCACCAGTTGAACATTAATTATGGTTAATACTAAATATCTTATATTCAAAGTGTTAATCTAATCCTCTAAAACCGGGTTACAGGTGTGAAATAGCAGAAAGGATAAAGAGGCCAGAGGGAAAAAGAAGGGCATAAGAGAAAATACTACTTCAAGAGGGGAGAGAGAAGCCTAATGCAGTCTTCATCTTATTCACAATTTTGCCTTCAGTTGTCCCTTCTTGAAGAAACTTAAAGGAAACTCTCGAACTTTCCTCCCGTTTTCAGCACTGAGTCCTCCTCCTCCCAGCCCACCCCATTCAAGAACTGAAATATAGGATAATATAGTTTAGCACCCATGTGTTACAAAGGCTTTGGGGAGCTTGCCTGGGGACCTAAAAACCCTTAGAGTATCAGTTCAAGAAAAAAGCTTGCTCTGGATTCAAAAATCTTGCTCTGTCATTTTTTAAATTGAGCTACTTTATAGGGCACCTACTCTGAGTCAGCTACTCTGGAAAATACCGTTTTACAGAGATAAATGACAGGTGACTTCTGCTCCCAAAGGATTTGCAGGTCACTGGTAAACCCACAGTTGTGGTTATTGTAACAATCACGTCACAAATGGGGGTTGGGGGTCAGGTGCAGAGAGTAGTGGTTGGTATGGATAGGAAAACCCAGATTAACTGGGTTTAAAATAACCAGGCACCCCAATTAACCATAATCCTCAACTCACCCCACCCTCAAATTCAGCTTTTAGTAGAAAGTATTAAATCATGCTCATGTCAGATTTTAATCCAAAAAACAACATAATATTCTAGGATCATGGCAAATGTATATTACTTCTTCAGTGGAACAATGAACCTAAGCCATAGTAATATAACATTGAAACAAAATTTAAATTATATCCAGAAACCATATAAACAAAAATAAAAATTTGTATTTTAGAATTTTTTTCAAAACTAACCATACAAAAAAATGGGTTTTAGTTTAACCAGAAGGCCCAATTAACTAGAAACATCATTTTGTGAGTCTTCTGCTATTAATATTTTTAATTGCAAAAGCTATGAAGTCATACTATCAGGAATCCTGATTAGGCTACTGCCTCGCTGTATAACTTGCTGAATTAAGCTGCCTGTGCTTTGGTTTCCTCATTTGTAAAATGTGAATGATGTTAGTGTACATGAAAAATGCTTTTAACCGTGCCTGGTACATAGTAAATGCTCAGTAAATGTTAGCTGTCACGATCACCATCATTCTTAATGCATTTCCTAGTTGTGTAGATAGGTTTTTGGAATGAATCCCCAATAAACGCATGTCTTGTAACTCCAGATGCACTCAGCATTTCCTAGAAGAACTGAGGCGCATTAGGGGATACAACCAGGCAAAATGTCCAGAAGAATATGAAAAGTCTGTCTTGGGACAAAATGAAAAACCAATAAGCCAACAAAATGGTAACAACAAAAGATCCTGAAACTTTCTGCTTTCCATTCATCATCTTAGCCTTCATATTGTAATATGGGAGTGAAAACTGAAAGAATTATTAAATTCCTTGGAATATTGATGCCAGGTAATGACTGATGTCCTCCTCCCTGAAACTCCTAATACAATATTTAGTGTTGAAGGAATCAAAGATGGTAGAGGAGACAAATAGAGTCTCTAATAAATATAAATAGAGTCTTCTTTTAAGAGGAGTTTGTCTATTCAGAAAAATCTTGATTACCTCTAACCTGTCTTTTTTTGTTGCTAAGAATTTGTGGAATATATTACAGTCACTTCACCTTGTACTTAAAGTACATTAATATGCTTTAAGATTCAAGATAGATGAAAAGATAAATAGATGATAGATTCAAGATAGACAAGATAGATGAAAATTGCTTCTGGTGATATTATTTATGTTAAAGACTGCAATTTAGAAGGAAAGTATCATCATGGGCTTATATTTTAAAATAATTATTTACATATTTGTCTCCTGGTGACCTTCCTCTGCATAAGATGATCTTTTGTAACACTGAAATCACCCACCTTTTTCAATTAGGTTTTGGATGAAAGCGGTCAAGAAGTCAATTTAATGATGGATACTGTAGACATACTTTTATAGCATAAAGTCAAATACCATGAGCTGAATCATAATGCATGCAAGGAATGAAATCAGTCCTACCTAGCTTCTATTTCAGTCTGTCAACCTGCAGCCACTTCCTTAATTTTGAAAGAGAACAAAAAGAAGCTTCTGGATTTTGAATGACTGCCACATTTATGTGGGGAAAATGGTAAATGTTTCAGAAACCCAACCAAGGCCAATAGTTTTGGATTCACAGTAATTGCATACATTTTATTTAAAAATCCTCCCTAGCAGTATGTGCCTGTTACCTAAAGCGATGGAGCAGGCCCCAGTTTTATGTCTGATTCTAAACCTGGGCCTACAGTACAAGACATAGCACCTACTGTGGCCTCTGCTCTGTCACTTTGCCATGCGATTCTAATGTAGTTTTACTTGAATAACATAAAATAACATATATAATGTTATTTATGTTATTTTCCACGTGAAGAACTCCTGTAAACCTTGCCGTTTTGAAACTCAGTGAGGCAGGCGTCTTAGACAAGCTGAAAAACAAATGGTGGTACGATAAAGGTGAATGTGGACCCAAGGACTCTGGAAGCAAGGTCAGTCGCTGCAGTTCGGGGCCTCCTCTTGTGTTCACAAAGCAGTAAACGGGAGCAATTGTCAAAAGTATGTGGAAATCATAAAAACTGAACATTATACACTCAGCCACTGCCTAAATTAAAAGCTAATGTCATAAATTTCAACCATAGGGATGGTCTTTCCAGGAAACTGCAACCTGCTCCCCAATATTAAGACTTTTAAATTAACTTAAAACTGCAAAAATTTTTAAATAACAAAATTCCTTTTACATTATTCTCAAACTTACGTACCACTAATAAAAGTAGTGTTTTGGGGGATAGTTTTTTTGTTTGTTTTGGAGGCAAAGACTTCATGAAATCATGTTATTTCAAGAACTGATGTATTCTCAAAATAGGAAATCAGTAGTAAACCAGAAAAAGGAGATTCTAAATATTAAATAAATGCTTACTCAGAGGTTCAGTCTTTTGTCACCATAGTGCCGAGCATTCCACTTTAGTTTGAAGAACCTCCATTATATTTCTGTGCTGATAGATAAACAGAGTGAACCTTTCAATTCTACTTGCCCAATTGAAATTGTTTTAATTAATCAATGTTTATGAATAATATTCTTAAGTTCTAAGATCTCTTAATCATAAATTCTTTTTTAAACAATGCAGGAAAAAAATTAAAAATGCAGGAACCTATATGCCTAATTCTGTTGAGTACAAATAAAAGTAGTGGAAATAGTTATGTTTTTATTTTTTTAAAAAAATTACAAGTTTATCAGTGAATCTAAATACCTACACAAGTTGATAGACTATAGTAACAGCACCTGAAAGCCAGAGCTGAAGGTTCTTGGAATCCCCTTTTATTTCTTTCTGTATCTTCTTTAAGAAAGAAAACAAATTACTGGATATTCTAAGATATTAAACATGTGACTGCTTTAAATAGGAGAGCCTCAATTAATTTAAGGAGACAAACTAATGTTAATGAATCCCTTTCAGGCCTTATCCCTATATTTTAATCATTTCTGTCTGCCCTTTAACCAGAGTGGAATGAGACAAGCTTGGCCAGATAATTAAACCATTACCTGAAATCCTGATGTAAAGTCAGACAAGCGCAAATACTTAAAGAGTAATTATTTTAAAAATGAAGTTACCCTAAAATGTTTGGTCCAGTCAGTTGATGTTGTGACTAAGATGACAGTGTATATAGTGCGTCTTTTGAGTTAAATACTCTCCTATAAAACTCGTTAAGGGTCTGAATCACATTTTGCACAAAACATACTGCTGAGAAGATAATGACTACAGGGCATCCTTCAGGTAGTCTACCAAAATAATTCTCGCAATAATATTATGTAATAGGCATATTTATAATTTATTAAACAATTTTGAATTCTTGTTACAATTTTAGTATCTTCCAATCATGAGAGTAGGACTTAGAGATTATTCTGGATTTATTATGAGATTATATGTATACTGAAGCTCCGAAGAATAATATCTCTAAAATATGAATGGACTAAGCATTTTTAAGTGGGAATTATATTGTATTTTTAATTAATAAAAATAATTATAAATTCATCTATACATAAATAACTTATTTCTCAATTGACCATAATAATTTATATATTTTTTAAAGTTATCTTAAAAAATTACTTGAGTTACACACAGATAATTATTTCTAAACAGTGTATAATATGCAAAAGTAACATTTTCCATGAGATTTCCCTTGTAGATGTAACTGAAAGAACAAATAATGTGTACCTTGGCACATTATTTGCATATATTTGGTAAATTAATGATGAACAAAATGTGAAACCATCAGCTCAACAACTCCTTAGTTGCTCAACTAGGAAATGTGGAGTTGGATTTATTCAAGAGAAATCTCAAACATTAAAAGTATATTCTAATAGAAGCAAAGCCAAAAGACATCCCCTTTCTCCCATAATTGGATTTTAAACCTGTCATTTTCAAACTTAACAATAATAAGCCCACTTCTGCCACTCTATGTAAATATATAAATGCTTATATATGGCTAAGTATAATGGTTTTCGTTGCATATTTAATAATGATAAAATGTTACCGATTTCATTGAATGTAATTAGATACAATTTGTTGATAACTATTATAATTTTACTTCTCCCAAGAGCTATAAGCTTTATGTTTAAGTCCATTAGCCTCCATCAGTGACTTATACTTGTAAATAATTTCAGGTTAAATTAAGCATTTACTTTCATTGGCTTTTTGGATTTCATGTGTTCTTTTACCTTTTGGATGTGACATTTCCACAGTTAACTGAAGTGTCTTTATCCCCCCTAGGACAAGACGAGTGCCTTGAGCCTGAGCAATGTAGCAGGCGTCTTCTACATTCTGGTTGGCGGCTTGGGCTTGGCAATGCTGGTGGCTTTGATAGAGTTCTGTTACAAGTCCAGGGCAGAAGCGAAGAGAATGAAGGTGGCAAAGAGTGCACAGACTTTTAACCCAACTTCCTCGCAGAATACCCAGAATTTAGCAACCTATAGAGAAGGTTACAACGTATATGGAACCGAAAGTATTAAAATTTAGGGGTAGGACTTAGGCCCGACTACAGTGAGTGGGGGATGCATCCTGTGAACGCAGTGTTGTGACCTGTCTGTCCAGTGGTGGTATTGCTTGCTTCTAATTAGAGCTTTATATTTTTGAAAACTTCAGTGCAAATTGGTTCGGTTTTCTTTGGCTGCAGATGTACTGTTTGAAACTTTATGTTGCCAATAGATATCTGCATTGCAAGGGTCGGAAAGATAAAAACAAACCAGAATTGCTCTGTGAAATGATTTAAACAGTATATTCTACCTGAAATTTGGGGAAAATTGGAAATTAGATCTGGGCTTCCTTGCACGTAGACTGGGCAAATCTTTTCTGTAACAGTTCAATTTTAGGGTAGGTGCTAAAAAATAAGCACAAAATCTGTTCCAAGTGATCAAAACCCAGACAGTTGCCTATTTTTGACAAGGTCATATTGTTTTCTGAGGACCAATACATGTACAAACTCCAAGGTACAGAGTATGTGCTCAATGAATTTTGGCTTCTCTTCTAATCTGTTTCACATTAGCCATCATTCTACATTTTTAAAACATGAAATCCCACTTTTTATTTATCTGATGGTAGTCCTTGAGCCAGACCTTTAAGGAAGAGTGATCATCAGAATATTGACTACAATTCACATTTATTAGATGAAATTCAACTTTTATGCTCAAAGTATCACTAAGGTAAACAGACATTTTAGGCAATAGAGCAGTTTTTCCATCAGAGACGTCAGCAATATTTGTGTCCTGTAGGAAAGATTCAGAAAAAGATAAAAATTACAGTGAGTCATTATAAACTATTTTTTTTTCATTTCCATTGCTTTTAAGCAATCCAGGTCAGCCCCACTTACTCACATCCTCTCATAATGGCACAATAAAAAATTGTAAGCATTCAGTAAAATATAGGAGATGGAGATTTTTTTTTTAAATCTAAATGTCCACTTCTTTCCTCTAGTAATAGGAAGTAGCTTTAAAATAAGATCTGAAAGGATTTGTTATTGCTCTTCCTAAAGTCAGGACTCTAAAACCCATTTTCTAAAATTATCTATAATAGCTAACTGAATAGGCTGCTCAGTTTCATTACAATGATAAATGAGTCTTTGAATTTCCAAGAGATATTTGGTACTTGATGTACCTTAGAGTCAAAAACCCGATATACTTTCAGTAAGATGTACATCTGAGTTTACACCAGCTAAACACTCTTGATTTTTATATTTATTTATATGAAAGCTTTTGAAATACTTGTATCTTAAAGCAAAGAGCCAATGCCATCCCTTTTTATCAAGATCTAATTGCTTTCATCCATAAATATAATGTAGAAATCAGTGACTGAGTACAATAGCACATAGATAGTTCCAAAATGATTCTTTCCTAATTTTGTGAAAAAGAATTAAGAACTAAATCCTCAATTCATTCGATCCAAACATTTTTAGCATGTCTTATAATAGCAAAACTACAAAGTGGGATAATATGAAGGTGTCTTAGCCATTAGAGGAATGCTTTCATCTTAATGTTTACAGAGTTGATGAGAGACTTTTTTCAAATTGAGAAAAACAATACTTGATTAGTTTTCAGAGCCAATTATTTGGACTGAATTCTGAGATGAATTTTATAAGATGTCCTTACTAGATTTTGTTACCAGTTCATTAAAACTGACTTTTCTTTGGCATAACAAAGGCACTCCAGCCATCATCAGCAAGGTACAAGGGTGGGGAAGCAAAGCAAATAAAAAAAGAGTATTAGAAATTTTTAGAAATAAATACTGTGTATGCTAGTTCATTTCAAAGTTCAGGGAAGTTATTAAAAGGAGATGTAAATTCCTACGTCATATACATACAATTTACATATAACATTGTATTTGGAGTCACAACTTGAAATTGAAGTTCCTCACATGAATTTCCTTTAGAGGTAGATTTGAACGTTTAAGGCAATAAATTTCAAATAAATAGGAAGCATTCATTGGACATTTTAAAAGACAGTGGCATTCGGGATAAATGAAATAATCTGTGCCTGTCAAAACTTATAAGTAAGCAGTTTTTATTGTACTCTCAAATTAAAGGAAAACTTTCATAAACTCTATGACCATAATTATGGAAATGATGGGTAATTCAAAAATAATATTGCCCCAGAATCCCAAAACAAAACTGACACCTTCAATCCATGGTAGAGTCTAGTAAAAAGTGATCATCCCTCAAGGGAACATAAGCCACAACAATCCAACAAAACCCAGACCATATGTAAAATTACTAGAAAGTTTTCCAGTTTGAGGAGCCTCAAAAGGTTCACATCAAGATGAATAGAAATGGCATTTTATGGAAGATACAGATGATGTAAGTATAGGAAATAAAAATGCTAAAACAGATTTAAAGGAAAATAAGTCAAAGTTTTATTAAGTAATACACTTCATTGCATTAATCTATAAAAAAGGAGGGTGTATTTGAGATTATATAGAATTCTTCAACCTTTGGAAGTTTTCCTTTTCCCACAAACATGATCAAGAAAAGGAAGAAAACAAAAACAGATTTGTATGGCAAAAGCTTTCTGTAAACACTTTTTAAAAATTAACATGCTTTTATTAATGGTATTTTAGTATTTCCTCTTGAAGAAAAATTAAAACAAAGCTAAACTAGTGGATTTTAACAAATAATTGTCTATTTTACTTAACATTAAATGTTGAAAGGGAATCTAAGGAAACATATTCAGACTTTGATTTTGGTTTTGTTTAAATTTGGTGATTAGTAGATACCTATGAATTCTCTGGAACCACCTTTCCTAAATCTCTTGTTAAACAAGAGATGAGTGGTTTGGAGACTCTGAGTGGTTTGGGGACTCTTTCAAAGATTTAAGATGGGCTAATACATTGGTTTGGATTAGACTCGTGGATATTCATTTTTCTTGTTTTCATCAGCATATGGTTTTATCTAACTAATATAAACTTCCTAAATCTGCTCCCAAATTGTTTTCTTTAGAAGATTATGGAAAATGCCAATGCTGTAACTGGAGTATTCCATATAGTTAGGTACTCACTAAAGAGTTCTGACCCCCAAAATGTCCATCTAAAACACATAAAACGGAAAAGATTACACTAGAAAGTTATTTAGCATCTTGATACCAAGTCTTGGCTTATGTTTGTTAAATATATTTTGTTGCTAGATTTTCTTGATATAAATAGTACTGCTTTGCTAATACTTCTTTTTATACACACACCCAAAAGCATATGTACTTTAATATTGAGTAGGAAAACATTCACCTCCAGTAACACAATCTCCCCAGAGTCTCACTTCAAAAACAAGACTATTGCAGCCATGTACACTTTTTAGTTCCCTTGGTGAGATTATTCTATATGGGTGAGGTTCTTGATTAAGGGATTCTTTCAAATGCTCAAATGGAATTGAATTGTTTCATTTCTAACTTCCTCACTGGTGCAGTGAAATTCAATTCTGATCAATTTAAAATAGTGGGCAATGTATTCATTTACATTTTTAGGGTACAATTTACATACAATAAAATCTACCCTTTTTAGTGTACAGTTCTGCAGGTTTGATAAATTATGAATAATTTTAGAATATTATTCTATCAGTTTCATTTACAAGAAAGATAAAAAGTATCTTCCTATATAGGGTCATTCATCCACTCAACAAATATTTACTGAGTGCCTATTATATGCCAAATAAAAGACAGAAGGACTTTGATTTCAACGGACTAATAGAAGATAATCAGGTAGAAGTGTTGTTTTTCTCTAAAATCCTTGTTATATTTCCATGATTTCTAAATATAAAAACTGTCCAAGTTTCTGTAAAGACCATATCCTGAGTTCTGATTATGATGATAAGTATTAATTTTTAAGATTGTTTACTGAAACAGAACTGTGAGATTGACCTTGATTTTGTCATTTATATGTCATTACTAGCAATTTGACTTCAACTTTCTGAAGTTTTCAGAGTAACTGATCCGTAAACATTTTTACTCCACCAGTTTTTAAACTAGTTACTAATTTCATTACTTAATATATAATTTTTCTAATATTTGAGCTCCAGGGCAGAATAAACACAGGGATAGAGTTTCCTAAAGATTTGGATAAACTTGAATTCACAACAGGGAATTAGATACATGCTGAGTTGTGAGTTATGAACTAAGTCATAACAAACTTAGGGAATCACTCCTTTACCCTATTTTCCTCTTAAGTTATAATTCTAGCTACTAGAAAGAATTTAGACAGTGAATGAACAGTAATGAGACTAACATAATAACAGTGCCTGTTTCTCCTTTGTGTAATGTTATCTGCTATGTAATGTGATAAGGAGCAGGAATTTACTGATTTCAGATCCCTGACTCTATAACCTCAATATGGGAGGTTCCCCAGTCATGACCATTCAGTAGGCTTTGAAACATATCCCTTTTCAGTGCACCCCTTTTAAATACAGTTCTTAAAATATGAGCCTTAGTGTCCATAATAGCATAGAATGAACTATATGTCACTAATTGTGCTGTTCTGGGTCATGTCTATAACTGGTGTGAATGAATGAAGTGTCTGTGGATAGGTCTGTGTTATAAAACAGGAAGATCTGTCATGAATAGTCTATACATATCGTTTGTTTAGGTACTTCATTAGTTCTGGTAGTCTAATCCTTGCACTGTAAAGACATTTCATGACAAGGAAATACTATTTAAAGAATGTTGTCAAACATAAAAGAGCTTTTAAGCTCATCCAGAATTACTAAGACATACAGTGCAGCAAGTTAAAAGATGTTTCCTGCCCAGATTTACTAACAGTAGTTAAATATTATAATTTTAGAATTAGTTTTTCTACAGGTAGGACCACAAACTCTAGACAGATTCATTCTTCGGTGTAGTTAAGCTTTCCTTTCCCTGGATAAGCAGTTTTCATATGACCAAAAGAACATGGAAAAAAATGCAGATGTCTAATTATTTATATTTCGGTGTTTGTTGTGGAACATATTGTTGAAGAAACAGAAATATGGTAACACTCCGCATTCTTTCTGCTTCCTTTCCATGCAACCCAGCTGACCTTTTCCGAAGCCATAAGAAACAAAGCCAGATTATCCATCACTGGGAGTGTGGGAGAGAATGGCCGCGTCTTGACGCCTGACTGCCCAAAGGCTGTACACACTGGAACTGCAATCAGACAAAGTTCAGGATTGGCCGTCATTGCATCGGACCTACCATAAAAACCAAAAAAATAATTGAGTGCCTTAATTAAACTGTTGGTGACTGGTGGAAACGCAGCCCTGAGGGACACGCCACGCGCGGGTCTTTGCTAAACCATTCCTTTGGCTGACAGCGGGAAGTCCGTCCTAACGCGCTGGCCGGACATCAGCAGCAGCAACGTGTGCATGAGCTCAGCTCGGAAACCCAAACTCAGATTTTATATCAGGAAAACTCACAATTTAGGTTTTTTTTGGGGAGTGGGTGGGGGAGGGATCTGGGATGGGTGTATTAACAGCTACAAATTTCATTCGAGTGGACTCAAAAACTAATCATACTTGTGAGTTAGCGCATTAAACTGTGAAGTTCTTGCTCAGAAAGGCCTTTGTCGTCACTGGAAAGGATGAAATAGTTGTAGAAGTCCGTGAACATGCTAACCTGTGTCTCTAGAACACCCATATAGTCCATGGAAGAAAATCCAGCTGAGAAAACAAATCACTAAACTGTGATAAGAAAATAATGAACAACCATGTAAATCCTGTGGGAAAAAAAATAAAGGAAGTATGTACACTTACTTTGGAGAAAACAAATACTGAAACATGCTTGCTTTTTAACTGACGTAAATTCAGTAGAGGACAACACAATTCTTTTTTCTAACCATCTTAAGGAACAATACATTGCAATAATTGATATAAATGCCATCACTGTAATAAACTTTAGAGACTTTTTTTTATAAAAGTTGTTGGTCATCTTCTTGTTTGCTGTAACCTTCACTATGTCACATGAGTCGGTTCACTGACTGCATTTGTCTCACAACCAGGAAGAAAAGCAAAAGGAAGAAAACGTTTAGGTTCAATCATCAGTCTGCGGTGTAGACTCGAAAGAGATGACAGGTCACTCATGTTAATGGTATTATTTATAATCTCGTTCTGTGTACAACATTGTGGTTTTTGTACCCACCAAAAAGAATAAAACAGCAGATGTTCTTACAATATCTACAGAGCTTAAAAGTTTTTTCTTATTGTTATAAAAGTTATTTGAGAAATTATAAGACTGTAAGAGAGATTGTATTAGTGGTGGACCATAGTGGAAAATGTAGCTAGCCCTCATTATTTTTTGCATACTAAGCTACCCCTCTTTTTCAGATCTTGACTCATTAACAGATTAAATTGTCAAAGATGGAGTCTTTGAGTTGGGGAATGAATCACTGTCCTAACAACAACATACCTTGTAATTGTGTGTTGAAATTTTACTTGACTGTATTTTTCTGCATAAAATTATGTGTTTCTTGGGCTTCTCCCCTTATTCCTATTGTTCCCTTTAAATCATATGAAGGCATTCATAATAGCTTGGGGTAGATAACAAATGAAGAATTAGTCTTTGTTTTCAACTGGAAATTGTAAAGAAAATTATACTCATGTTTATTTATAAAAATCACCTTATATATGAATTAAAGTAACATGGTTCAAAAGAAGGTTTGGTTCATTTGAAATAATAAATAAGTACCCTAATACAGATAAAAATCATGTACTTAGGGTATTGGCAGAAAGCACAAGTTAGGATGATTTCAGAAGTCTGGCCTTGAAGGATGAATTGAGTTTTAACAGGAGGAGAAGGTGTTAAGAGCCATATGAGTGAGCAGTGGCCCAAAGCCATGCAAATCAATGGCTCATTTAAGGAATGAATGCTATTAGATGGGCTAGTGAGAGCACAGGGATATTATGGAAGATAAAGTTGGAAAAGCTGAAGGACTGATTTTCTTCCATCAACTCTCAAGATCCCATTTCCCATTCAATCTCTGTGCTGCAGTAATAGCAATCTTAAACAGTATAAATCACACACCCCCCCCCCCCCCCCCACACACACACACACACAGGTCCCTCAGGAAAAATTCCAAGCTCTTGAGAAGATCACATGAGCCCCTTCATGACCTGGCCCTTGCTTATTTCTTCCAGGACTTCTGTCACTTCTATCCAGCTATTCCTGTCAGCAAATGAACCTCCAAAGCAGCACATGGAGCACTGCATAGACTATTTCCTCCGTGCGTAACTCCTCCCTGTCTCCTCTTTACCGAGTAACTTGTACTCATCCTTCAATACTCAAATTGAATTTTACTTACCCTGAAAAGATTTCCATGGCTATCCACCACTCCCCTGCCTGTGAGACTGAGTTAGGTGCCCTTTTTAATGTCTTTCCCCCATCACGGCACTTACCATACTGCATTGTAATTGCCTGTGTACTCGTCTGTATAACTACTAGACTGTAAGCTCCTTGAGGGCAGGGACTGTGTCTATCTTGTTCACAGTTGTATCCCCAGCACCCAGCACAGTGCCTGGCATATTGTAGGTGCTTAATAAATATTTGTTGAATGAATGAGTGAATTGAATTGAATTAATTTAATTAAGTGAAAGCAGAAAAACAGCATCTTTTCCTATTAACAGTCTCTAGACTATATTTTAGGTAATATGGTCCTCAATTGAATGATCGTTCAACTCATGATTATTCAAGTTTATGATGATATGTATTCAGTACAGTACTCAATAAGTTACTTGAGATATTCAACACTTAGTAATAAAACAGGCTTTGTGTTAGATGACTTTGAGGCTAATATAAGCGTTCTGAACACATGTAAGCTATGCTAAGCTAACCTACTATGTTCAACAAGTTAGATGTATTCAATGCATCTTCAACTTATACTATTTCAACTGAAGATGGGTTTATTGGGATATAAACCCATTGTAAGTTGAGGAGCATATGTATATGGTGAGCCAAATGAAGCTTGCAAGTTGGCTGATTTCATAGTGTTGTCTATGTCACTGGAAAGTGTGGCTTAAAAAAAAAAAGTTGATCTGATAAATTTTCTGTTCAGATAAGACTATACTCCATGTAACTGTATATAGTTGTGGAATCATTTGTTTGGCTGGATAAACTGTTGTTAAAAAAAAACAACTAACACAGAACAGGGTTTTGGTGTGGTTTTTAGTCATATTTCCAAAGGTATCTTTCATTTAAGCCTCAGAGTGGATTCATGATATGAAGTTAGAGAGTTATTTCTTATAGTAAAGAATAATTGTGGCCAAAACAAAATTTGAAGTTTGACATCAGTAAAAAGGGCTATCTCTCTGGATTCCAGTCTGGTGATATGATATAAAACTAGGAAATATGACTTTGAAACATTTATGTTTAAGTTAAACATAAATTTAACTTTTCACTTAAAACATTTGGTCCCACAAAGTGAAGAACCCAGTTACCAAACAAGATCACTGTGTGTTGATTCTGAACATATTGGCTAAAGCCAACTTTGAGGCTAGATCAGCTAGTTAAATGCATACAATGAGCATGTTAGAAAGATCTAAAGAGCCTTCAAGAGAGCCACTTTGTTACACTCAATCCAATAACTATTTGTTCAAAATGTACTTGCAGATTATCAACTCATTCAATTTCCCTAAAGAATAGCACAGAGAAGTTGTTCAATATATTTTTGTCAATTCATAAACATAACTTTACATATTAAGTTAGTATCAGTGGAAAAAAATATTCAGATAATTTTCCTAGAAAGTAAAATATCCCAATTTGCAACATCAGTGAAGTGGTGATAGGAATAAGAACTAAATGAAAGGTGACATCCAGAAAGTTTATGAAAAGACAGACAAAAATGTGCAGATTCATCTGCCTTATACCTATTTAAATGATGCTACTTGAAAAATGTACCTTTTCATACACGTTCATAAAAGGATTTCAGTTTCAGATAGTTCAGCAAGCTAGAGTACTTAACCTTTGTAAAGCCAAATGCAAATATAGTAGGTGATATATTTTTGTATTTTCTAAGCAGCTAATATCAGTAGTCTTTTCAAAGGATAACTTTTCTTTTTCAATAAAAAATTTTGATAAATTATAAAGAGCAAGAGATAAGACATAGAAATTATATCTCAAATAGCAACAGAAAACCCAATTGTTTTCCATGAAATAAGAAAAGCCTGTTTGTTGGTCTGTCTTTGACTTTATTTTCTTAGGGGGAAAAGTAGACCCAAAAAATGAAGAAAAGTAAAAGATAAAGGGAAAGAAGACATTTAGAAAACAGAAAGCTTGGTAAAAGGCCCATAGGATCCCCCTGGGTAGCCAAGTGGACTTGAGAGAACAGAAAAGTTGACATATAATTTCTACACTGTAAGATGTGGAATGTTCAATGTAATCTTCCTGTGACATGTGTGCCTCCAGTTTAAGTTTCCCTACATGCCACAGACTGGTATTTGTGGTTCCCTTGAAGGAGGGAAACAAAGAGAAAATTCTAAGTCCCATGTTTCCATGGATGTTAGGCTATAAATAACCCTAATAATATGTCTCCTTCCCACAGAGATATGCATAAATCTAGATTGGGATTTTCCTTCCATGTGGCAAAGAACAAGCGTTCATTTGATTTTTTCTGAATCTGAAGAAAATGGTAGGTTGAGCAAACTTCCATTGCATAAATACCTGTTTTTTAGCCAGCTGTACTGACTGGAAAGTGTCATGAACAACAAAGTAAGTAAAAAACGCAGAAAATATGTAATATCACTAAAGAAAATTTTTGTTAAATCACAATGCCTAGTACATGGCTTGAAGGAAAAGGTTACTTAGGAGTTTCATAGTCCCACAATCTCAAGTATAAAGACAGCTTGTTCAAGTAATATACCATTATGATTTCCTTCTCAGAGTTTGTACATTTCTCCAACAGTTCTGAATTTCCTAAACATTTAGTAATGGCTTAAAGCTGTGTCTGTAGAGCATTATTTGTGCAGTTGGGTAGGTCTGTAGTCATAGGCAATCAATGTTTCAATAAATGATTTAATGAACTGTTTGACTAAATGAATAAAGAAATGAATGAATAAAGACCCTCTAAAGAATTTTATGATCATTCCCTGTATGAAAACTTCTCCCAGCTCCTCAGAGCTAATTGCCAACATAAATGGGAGTCTTTCAGCATTTTTTTAAAACAAAGAGATTTGGAACAATTTTGTTCACAGCTGGCTCAATCTAGAGATTTGCCTAATCCTTTGGCCACCTTAAACTGATGCTGTGTCAAACTTCTAAAACAGGGCATTTTAAAATCCCATCTGCCTGAAATTTTTGCAGAACCATACTTCCCACCAATATTCTGTTTTTATATCTAAGCACAGTCAGTGTCAGCCAGCATCTTTAAGCTTCCAAGACCACCATCAAAGTAGGTGGCTGCAGGCTCATTGGGACTTGCACAGGAATGGGTGACACTAACTTGAGATTTAATGAAAACCCTGAGACTTGACCCGGTAGGTCTATATCCATGTCATCCTTGGTCACAGCTTCACATCTAAATCATTCCATTAATCTCCTTGTGTCTTGTCCACATTTTCCTCCCAGTACTCTTCTGCACTTTTCTTCCTTCTCCCCGTTCATCTTCCCACCACTTTTCTCTCTCTCTGACTGCCACCATTCTCCCTAGGACCCTCATATGAAGTAAGGAAGCCCTGAACATCCTGAAGTTCTCCCCAGAGCACTGTCCCATCTCCTGATAATACCACTCCATGTACCACAAGCCTAGAAGGAAAAGGAATGTCAGTCCTTACAATTACAGCCCACATATAAAAATCCTTCCCCGTGAATGTTCCCAACACGAAGAAATGATAAATATTTGAGATGATGGCTATGCTAATTGCCCGTATCTGAACACTATAAATTATATATATATCAAAATGTCACTATGCACCTCATGAATATATACAACTATTGTCAATTAAAAATTAAAATTAAAACATGACAATAGGCAAAAAAATTTCTTCTCATCTAATCATACTGTCAAAATGCACTGCCTCTTTGTCCATTTTTGCCTGCTGACTTATCTGTAATTGCCCCACATTCACAAATGATTTTGGCATTTGGCTTATTCTTCCTGTGCACTCCAAGTTCTATTATCGTCTTAAACAACTTCAAGGTCTGTACAGATGCTTCATCTAACCCTTAGTCCTGCAGTTCTTTGACTTCTCATGGGTCTTTGCCTCTATGCTATTTGCACCAAAGGAAATGCATCAGATCTTGTGATTGTTTACCTTCTCATCTTGTTTCAGATGATGACCCACTTCTCTTCTTCCTTGCACACTCTAGTGACTGAAAAGAGTGGCCTTTAATCCACTATTGAACTCCTCTACTTGGCTACGTCAGTTTACCAAAATGTTCTTCCCAAGATCACCAATAAATATCTTGTAGCCATATTTAAATAAACATTTCAATATGGAACAAAATCAAATTGATCTCTTTATGTATTGGCTGGATGATACTATTATATTCCCCCTAATTCTCTATTTATTTCTTCTCAGTCTATTTTATATTCCCCATTTCCCTCAACCAGTCCTTACATGTTGCTATTACTCAGGTTTGCACCCTTTGTCCCCTTCTCTTCTCATAGGAATATTCCACCTGGATGATGTCACTATTATCAAGCTGTCTACAGTCACCTATACATTATCAACAACGAAACCTGTGTCTTCCATTCAAGTCTTACATACTCAGTTGCCTACTGTTTATCTCTTTTTGACTTCTCTATTACAACATATCAAATTTCCTCATTTTTCACTCTACATTCCCACCTCCTCTAGCATCCCTGTTTCAGTGAGTGGCATTAGCATTCATCTAATCTCCCAATGCATGAGAATCATTCCATAACCTCTTTCCTTCCTCATTCACACATCTGATCAATCAACATCTTAAATTCCCTTATCTTTCATCTCTCCTTTCTCTGTCCCGTACTCGTCATCCATATTATGACTGACTTGATTCAGGGACTCAGAATATCTCACCGTTATTACTACAACTATCTCCTAATAGGTTTCCTTGCTTCTTGTTCACTTATATCCCCCTCTAATTCACCTCCTACATGGCTGCCAGAGTAATTTTCCTAAAACATAAATATGATCCTGTCACCTTCCTGATTAAAATAACTCTATGTCCAATATATGAGGTCTGTCAACATCTTCACTGTCGTCTCTCACCTACTTTCCACTCCAATAACATTAAATCACTCTCAGCTCCAGGTTCCAGAATGCTTCATCTTCTTCCCCTTTCTAAGTTTTGCCAATTTTTCCCTCTACCTGGATTGCACCTATTTCAGAAAAGATTTCCAATTATAATCAACAAAATCTACTCTAGCTTAGTTAAGCAACAAGTAAATTTGTTAAAGGAAATAAGATAGTTTCCCAGATGAGTGAAGACAGAGAATCAGTGCTGAAGGCCAAGTAGCCAAGAATGATACTCAAATCAGGCCACTGATCTGCTCCCAAGCCATGTCCAACTAATAGTGGACACATATATCAAAGTTGGCAGGAAGGACATAGAACATGAGAACATAGAACACTGCTGCTAGGACTTCTTTTTCTACTGCCTCTGTAAGTGGGATGCCTCTCTAGTGTACTCTATCACTCTATCTCCTTCGCAGGAAAGAGCTCCACACATGGTCTCTTTCCAATTCAAACCTCAGGTAGGAGTATCTAACTGGTGGAGCTAGGTCACATGCCTATGACATAGCAAAAAGGGAAACCGAATACTTGCTATTACTAGAGAACCATAATGTGGAATACATACAGAAAATTATTCAAAAGAAGCTGAGTGGGCACAAAGTGCTGCATATGTCATTTTTCCTTTACACCTAATTTCTACTCATTCATCAGGAAGCATTCTAAAAATCACCTCTTCAGGTAGACATTTTTGATTCTCTTAGTTTGGAGTCCCTTTTCAAAAAATTTCCCTAGGTCCTACATTTACCTCTATAATAGCACTTATACCACTGTTACATGATTGTTTTATAAACTTCTTCACTCTTTGGTTCCACAGGCAACAATGAGTAGCAGAAAGAACAAATTATCAGCATTAGAATCAGACAAAACTAAATGTGAATCCTTGTCCTGACACTGACTCTCTGGCCTCTGGAAAAAGCCTGTTGTTCACATACAAAATAGGAGCAATAATACCTAGCATTTGATATTGCTGTGAAGTTGAGAATAAATGTTTATAAATTGCTTATCATAGCAGCTGGTAATAGGAGCTCAATAAATGAAACTATACTTATTTCTGTCTATAGCCCTGGGCTTCTGCTTCTAGGAAATAAAACACTTCAAAAATGTCACTTTTGCCCTAACAATAAGAAAAAGCCTAATCATCTACAAAATTATATTTTTTGGTACAAATCAGAACGCTGCTCATGGTGACCAAGTAAACTGAACTCCAAAGAAGGACAAACCCCTTCAAAAAGAGATGAGCTACACAGTTTTGCAATTGGTACAGCAGAAAGGAAGTGTGCTGTACTGGCAGTAACATGAGTGGGTAAGAATAATTCAGGTAAATATTAACAAATTCTTAAAGATCAAGTGTTGGCAAGTTTGTCAGTTTGAAACAGTTGAGGCTGCTGAACAAAGAGAATTTGAATTCACTTGGAAGCTCTTTCTCATGACCCTCCACTGGATGATTAGAAGAAAGATTGGGAGCAGGGTAGGAGACCACACAGAGACTTCATTGGAGGGGCAAGTGTGCAGGAGGTCAATAGCAGCTGCTGGGATACTCAACATGCCTGACTTCCCAGATCCTTCTCTTCCACAAAGTAGATGGCTTTTTAGGCTACTGGAGAAGGAGCAACAGATTCTTTCATATTCACATCACAGACAAGGAAACATTGCCTCTAGAGAAGGAATAGAAGCAAAAATTCTCTACCCCTGATAGAGAGGCAGGAAACTGTCATGGGCCCAAGATCCTACACCTATACAATTCAGAGGGATACTATGATGGAGAGAGGCAGAAAACTCCCATCAAAGATCAACCACAGTTTTCCTTCCAGGAGATGGAAGGGTAGAAATACTGAGAAAGTCCCATCCCTGAGGATAAGGTGAAAACCGCCTGCCTAAGACTGAGGCTGGGCAGGCACAACAGAAAATTCTAGCTTGCTTCCAATACAAACACAGCATTGATTAACAAACAACACTTGTCTACTTCTGAAATGAGGGATAGGAGCGCAGCGGAATAGAGGCCTCCACTGTGGCAAAGGAGTGCAGGAATGAAGGCAGGAATAAGGAGCAAGAGAAAAACCCTCTTGCAATTCAGCCTCCATCTTAGGCACAAGGTAACAACAGCCTATTACTAGATGACTTCGAAGCCATCATTGAAAGTGATGCTAGCAACAACAAAACCCAAACTCAGCCCAACCACTAACTAGATTTACTCACCTCTCCCCAAAACTAAGTCCTTACAAAAAAAGAGAATTGTCATTTACGTGTGTGTTGTATAGTACTCACCTCAGTCCCTATTGCTTTTCTCCTACTAAGTCCAATATTTAATTTTAAAAAGTTTGGAAAGAAGTAAGACACACTTTGAGAGGCCGAGGTGGGTGGATCACGAGGTCAGAAGTTTGAGACCATCCTGACCAACATGGTGAAACCCCATCTGTACTAAAAATACAAAAATTAGCCGGGCATGGTGGCGCATCCATGTAATCCCAGCTACTTAGGAGGCTGAGGCAGGAGAATTGCTTGAACCCAGGAGGCAGAGGTTGCAGTGAGCCAAGATCACACCACTGCACTCCAACCTGGGAGACAGAGTGAGACTCCATCTCAAAAAAAAAAAAAAGAAAAGAAAAAGAAAAGCAACAAAACAAAAACTCATTTCCAAGAAATAAAGCAATAAGTAGAATCATACTTAGAGACCCAGATGTTGAAACTATAACACAGGGACTTTTAAAAAATGCTTTCATCTGAATTCTAAGATGACCTTTAATGAGGCAAGCCCTTCTTCTCTTCTTGAGTGTGGGTGAGATTTGTGAACATGAGAGCATATCACACCTGTGATTATGATGTGCTCTATGAGAAAAGATTTTTTTCAGATATTGAGGTCCTTAATCAGTTTAGTTTATCTAAAGGGAGATTATCCTAGGTGGGCCTGACCTAATAAGGTGAGTTTTTAGAACGAATTCTAGAGGTTCAAAACAAGAAATCAGACAGATGTGCTGCTGTTAGTCTAAAAGAATGGCATCTTATAACCTGCCATGTAATGAGGATCTGTGTGGGTCTAACACATATGTAAAAGTAAAATTGATGACAACAATTGCATAAAAAATGGGAAGGAAGAATTGAAATTATACTATTTTAAGATTCTTGTACTACATAAAATAACATAATATTATTTAAAGTAAATTTGATAAGTAGAAGCATGTTGTAAAACCTAGGGAAAACACAACAAATAAATTCTATTAAAAAAGGCATAACTTATAAGTTATTACTGGAGATAAAATGGAATCGTAAAATAAAACTCGAAAGAAAGGATGAAAAGAAAAAAGGAACAAAGAAACTGATGGACAAATAGAAAACAACTAGCAAGATGATAGATTTAAATACAACTATATTAATAATTATATTTAATATAAATGGTCTAAACATTCCTATTAAAGACAGAGGTGGCAGTTAGAAGAAAAATCAAGGCCCAACTATATGTTCTCCATAGGAAATCCACTTAAAATGAAACCACAGCCACAAATATAATTTTGTAAATGCTTGATTCAAATTACTGAGTAATTGTTCATTTACAAATGAACAAAATTTGTAAATGTCAGAAAAATATAACATGTGAGAAAAAAATTAAATGGTGAGAAGTTACAGAATCTGACCAAAGTTGTGGATGTTCATATATCAACAAAATTTTACCTAAAATTTAAGATGACTCACAAGCATCCCTTGAAATCTATGTGTATATGCCTCTAGCTACACAAGGATTGAAATTTTATCAATAACATTTTCAAAGTCTAATTCTTTGTTTATTTAATTTTCAACTGAATTTTATGTTGCAACAAATGAGGTAAAGAACTGAGGCTCTAAACTTAAGAGTTTACTGTGTGTAGTTATGCAATAACTCAAAAACACTAAACTTCTGTGATTCTCTGCTATACAATAGACAGCAGAAAAAGTATTCAAGCCTGATACTTACATGACTGTTATGTATATATTGAGGTGAGAATAGTTACAGTTAATTATTACCATTTAATTTAACTGTTAAATATATGTGTTAATGTAAGTGTATGAAACAAATTGTTTCATACCATTTTAAAACATTCACTTATTCAAAATGCATTTGTAGTAGATAAGAATATTAAGAATGTGTTATTTATTTGAATAAACCTAATTCCTTTTCCAAGGCCAGGATTAAGATGAGGTAAATGTGGCATTTGCTTCAAGCATAAAATTTAAGGAGGAGCCAAAAGACTCAGTATGACAGAAATTTAAGCTTCTGAGTCTTTGTTTATGCAGTGTCTTCTAATTGACAGCTCCTCTCTGCTGTTTGTGTCTTTGCTAACAAATTCCATCTAGGACTCAGTACAGGAGTCACTCATTCTAAGACTTTCCTGAACTTAGGAAAAACTGGCCCTTGTATATGCTTTTATGAGATCACTTATCATCTGTCTACACTAAATGCATTCACTGTAAGCCAAATCAAAGGCAAAAACTGTTTCATACAATTTTATAACTTCTATGCCAGTACGGGCACCCAGGAGCACTTTATAAACACTGAATGAAAGAAGGGAGGGAAAGAGAGAAAAAGGGGTAGAAAATGAGGGAGGGACGGGTAGAAAAAAAATAAGGAGTTAAGGAGTCATCTAATGAGAAAGAAGGGAATGGATCATCATCTGATGAGAAAACACCTGGAGTAAAGTTTTGTTTAGGTTCTCTAGCTACATCAGTTAGGACTATTTCAGTTTTTTTTTTTTTTTTTGAGACAGAGTCTCGCTTTGTCGCCAGGCTGCAGTGTAATGGCATGTTCTTGGCTCACAGCAACCTCTGTCTCCTGGGTTCAAGTGATTCTCCTGCCTCAGCCTCCCAAGTAGCTGGGACTACAGGTGCACGCCACCATGCCCAGCTAATTTTTGAATTTTTAGTAGAGACGGGGTTCCACCATGTTGGCCAAGATGGTCTCCATCTCTTGACCTCGTGATCTGCCTGCCTTGGCCTCCCAAAGTGCTGAGATTACAGGCATGAGCCACCACGTCCGGCCAGACTATTTCAGTTTTAAGCAACAGAAACTCCAACTTAACTAGCTTAAAGCAAAACCAATACAAAGAGAACAGACATATTCTAAAATTACACCCCAGATTTAATTTATGGAGCTATTACTAAGTGACCACATACAAAGGCCATTATCACTGAAAAATGTGTATTACTTGCATTTCCTGAAAGAAGACGGCATGCCACAACACACCATGCCAGGCTTAAGAGATGCATACGGTTTTGGTTAGGAAGCAGAAGCAGTAATGGGGGTACAGACCAGGCCACTGCCCTTACTGGCATTTCCATGGAGAAGGCAAAGCAGGGTGGGATGAACAGTTTAGCATTAATCAGTTTGAATAATTCAAGTGGGCTCTAGGCCCACCTAGGTGGACTGTGGTTATCTAGTATCTGGCTGTGAGTTGATTTAGGGCAGGGGAAATACAGTCATGTGTCACTTAACAATTGGAATATGTCGTTCTGAGAAATCGGTCATTAGGCAATTACGTCATGCGAACGTCATAGAGTGCACCTATACAAACCTAGATGGTACAGCCTGGTACACACCTAGGTGACAATGATAGAGCCTATTGCTCCTAGGCTACAGACTTGTGCAGCATATGACTGTACTGAATAAGCAATTGTAACACAATAGCATTTGTGTGTCTAAACATATCTAAACAGAGAAAAGGTACAGTAAGAATGTAGTATAAAAGATTTTAAATGGCACACCTGTATAGGGCACTTACCATGAATGGAGCTTGCAGAACTGGAAGTTGCTCTGGGTGTCAGTGAGTGAGTGGTGAGTGAATGTGAAGGCCTAGGACATTTGTGTACACCACCACAGGCTTTATAAACACTGTATGCCTTGGCTACACTAAAGTTATAAAAAATATTTTTCTTTCTTCAACAACACATTAACCTTAGCTTACTGTAATGTTTTTACTTTAAAAACTTTTTTCATTTTTCAAACTTTTTGATTCTTATAATAACAGTTTAAAACACAAACACATTTTACAGTTGTACAAAAATATTTTCTTGCTTTTCATGCTTATTCTATAAGCTTTTTCAATTTTTAAAATTTTTTTGTTAAGAACTAAGACACAAACACACACATTAGTCTAGGCCTACACAGACCATCAATATCACTGTCTTCCACCCCCACATCTTGTCCCACTGGAAGGTCTTCAGGGGCAACAACAGGCATGGAGCTGTCATCTCCTAGGATAACAATGCCTTCTTCTGGAATCCCTCTTGAAGGGCCTGCCTAAGACTGTTTTACAGTTAACTTTTTTTTTATAAGTAGGAGTACATTCTAAAATAATGATAAAAAGTATAGTATAGTAAATGAACTAGTAACACAGCTCTTTATTATCAAGTATTATGTACTCTCAAAATTGTATTGCTAGACTTTCATACAACTGGCAGTGCAGTTATTTACAACAGCATCACAACACACATGTGAGTAATTTGTTGTGCTATGACATTAAAACTACGACATCACTAGGGGATAGGAATGATCACTTTCATGATAATCTTACAGTATCACCATGGTATCTTCGCGTGGTATCGGAGACAGTCTAAAATGTCTCCTTATCCTGTGCATGACTGTACTGGTTTGGTGTGTGAGAGTTAGATAAAGGAGGTGGTTGAGGCATATAGACATGGGATTGGTTTGCATATGAAAGACCTGCTTGGCTGAGCCCTTTGCTATTTCTAATAATTGGCTAGGCCTGGAAAAAGCAGCCTCTCTTCAGTCAGAAAGGCCAAAAATACCAGAGCATTAAGAATACAGAAAAGAATTTGCAAATGTTTTCTCCCGTTCTATAGATTGTCTGTTTACTCTGTTGATAGTTTCTTTTGCTGTGCAGAAGCTCTTTAGTTTCATTAGGTCCATTGTCAATTTTTGGTTTTGTTGCATTTGCCTGTAAGGTCTTAGTCATAAATTCTTTGTCTAGGACAATGACTAAGAGAGATTTTCTTAGGTTGTCTTATAGAATTTTTGTAATTTCAGGTCTTCCATTTTAGTCTTTAACTCATCTTGAGTTAAATTTTGTATATGGTGAGAGGTAGTGGTCCAGTTTCATTCTTCTGCATATGATTAGCCAGTTTTCCCAGGACCATTCATTGAATAAAAGGTATCCTCTCCTCTTTGTTTATTTTTGTTGACTTTGTTGAAAGTCAGTTGATTGTAGGTGTGTGGCTTTACTTCTTTGTTCATTATTCTGTTCTATTGGTCTATGTGTCTATTTTTGTACCAGTAGCATGCTGTTTTGGTTACTATAGCCTTATAGTATAACTTGAAGTCAGATCATGTAATGCCTCCAGTTTTGTCCTTTTTGCTTAGGATTGCTTTGGCTATTCAGGCTCTTTTTTGGTTCCATATGAATTTTAGAATAGTTTTTTTCTAACTCTGTGAAAAATGACATTGGTAATTTGAAAGGAATTGCATTTGAACCTATAGATTGCTTTAGGCAGTATGGCCATTCTAATGATATTGATTCCTCCTATCCATAAGTTTTTCTATTTGTTGGTGTCATTTATAATTTCTTTCATCAGTGTTTTGTGGTTATTTTTGTAAGAGAACTTTGACCTCCTTGGTTAAATGTATTCTTAGGCATTTTATTTTTGTGTGTGGCTATTGTAAATGGGATTGTGCTCTTGATTTGGTTCTCAGCTTGAACGTTATTGGTGTATAGAAATGCTCCTGGTTTTTATATGCTTATTTAGTATCCTAAAACTTTACTGAAGTTGTTCATCAGGTCTAGGAGTATTTTGAAGGAATCTTTAGGGTTTTCTAGGTGTAGGATCATGTTATTAGTGAACAGAGATAATCTGACTTCCTCTTCTCCTATTTGAATGCCTTTTATTTTTTCTCTTGCCTGATTGCTCTGGCTAAGACTTTCAGTGTATGTTGAATAGGAGTGTTAAGAGTGGACATCTTTGTCTTGTTCTAGTTCTTAGGAGAAATGTTTCCAACTATTGCCCATTCAGTATGATGCTGGCTATGGGTTTGTCAGAGGTGGCTCTTATTATTTTGAGGTAATAAAGTTACCTCAAAGGCATTGAGGTTCCTTCAATGCCTGGACTGTTGAGGGTTTTCATCATGAAGAGATCTTGGGTTTCATCAAATGCTTTTTCTGCATTTATTGAGATAATCATAGGGTTTCTGTTTATAATTCTGTTTATGGGTGGGTCACATTTATTGATTTGTATATGTTGAGCCATCCTTGCATGCCAGAAATATGTTCATTATTTTGGTGATGGGTTCAATAGAAGCCCAAACCCCAGAATTACACAATATATCCATGTAATAACTCTGCGCATGTACCTCCTGAAACTAAAATTTTTAAAAAAGAATACAGAAAATAAGAAAATATATAGTTAATATTATTGTTCTGTTGAATGGATCCCAAATACACAAATATTCAATCTAAGAAAACAGAACTTGGAGAACTTCATTAAACTAAAAATTCAGAATTATTTGATAGTTCCAATATTGAGGTTGATCCAGCCGTTCAAATGATGTCATCAGGAACCCACTTCTCTCCTCTCCTCTCTGTCTTCTCTGATAGGTTCTACATAGAGGCTTCCTGAATGCACCATTCAATGTAGCAAAATAGTTTAATATATGTCTTTGGATCTCTCATCTCCATGGGGAGCTAAGATGTTAAGGGGAAGAATTAAAGCTTCTCTTTCTCAGAACTCCCATCAAATACCTTCCCATGCTTCACTGTCTCTGAATGAATTATGTGCATGTCTCTGAACCAACCAGTTGGAACCAACCAATTCCAAATAGAATATGTGAAAAGGCTTAAGCCTATCATACACTACCCCTAGAGCTCAGAGTCAAGTCAGTCCCACTTGGATTAAAAAGATGCGAAACGCAGTCATTCCTAGAAAAAAATTAGTAAGCCGAGGAAGGAGACATGGATGCCAGGCATCCCACAAAATGCCTGGTAATTATAATTTTTCACATTGCTGGCACCAGTACTTCTATCACAATAGTAAAAGATTCCAGATGCCCCTTCTTTACAGGACAGTCTAGCATAGCTTTACCCAAGTAGTAACTCCACTCATTTGGAGATGTTTAGAAAACAATATAAAATTTATTCATGCATATTTTACCAAGTAGAATGGACAAATATTACCAATATCATGTTGGTACTTTAGCTAAAGCAGTGTTGACAAAAAGAGTCAAACGCTGTAAAATATTTAAATAGATTTATTCTGAGCCAAATATGAGTGACCACTGCCTGTGACACAACCTTCAGGAGGTCCTGAAAACATGTGCCCAAGGTGGCCGGGTGCAGCTTTGTTTTATACATTTTAGGGAGACATGAGACTTCAATCAAATACACTCAAGAAATACATTGGTTTGGTCTAGGAGGGCAGGACAACTCGAAGCGAGGGTGCTTCCAGCTTATAGGTAGATTTAAAAATTTTCTGGGTGACAATTGGTTAAGTCTATCTAAAGACCTGGGATCAAAAGAAAGGAATGCCTGGGTTAAGAGGTTGTGGAGACCAAAGTTCTTATTGCAGAGGAAGCCTTCAGGTAGTAGGCTTCAGAGAGAATAGGTTGTAAAATGTTTCTTATCAGACTTAAAATCTGTGTTGATGTTAATGATGAAGAGGTATAATGAGGCACATTCGACCCCCACTTCCTGTCATGGCCTGAACCAGTCTCTCAGATTAAATTTTAAAAGTGCCCTGGCCAAGAAAGTCCATTTAGATGCTTGTGGGGGCCTTAAAATTTTAATCCTGGTTTGGAGCAGTCTTTCATATCAAAAGTGATAGTATTTTAGTAGCACACTTGAAGTAAACTGGAAAATATTTAGAGGCATGTATATAGGACTTGGTGGAAATAGTTAACTCCATTTTCTCTATATTATATAATGGTAATAAGAAATAAAAATAAAAATTACTATTGAATAAATTTGTTCATAACTTCCAAATAAAATATTTTCCAAACAGCTTTATTGAGAAACTTGAGCTTGTTTCTGTAGCCATAACTTTTTTGAAATCAGATTGTATATTGAAATGACTACCCACAATTCAAGACAAAAAAGAGATGATCTCTTGAAATTCTTGATAGATGACATCAATCAGAAATACTATCTGCACAAATAGGAGATAAAAAACATTTAAGTCATTTTTACAGCCATTTTAAATTATACAACAGCTGAAATTATATTTAAAGGATATAGTACATCTTACTTTCTGTTGATGAATGTACTATTAAAAATCCTTGGCAAAACATGAATGGGTTTGAATCCAATCAAATTTTTTCATACCAAGTATTTTAAAATAATGATACTCTATTTTGGAGAAGACACATGCTTTATTGGAGCAGTCACTCTGAAGCTGGCATGAATGCCATTAAAAAGCACATGCACCACAAAGGTTCAGAGGACTGATACATGAGGACAAAGATTCTTTGCTGCTGCTGAGCTATGCTTTGTAGAGCTGCCCTCTCCCATTCCCATTTGCCACCCACATACGCCATGGCAAGACCTTGGGCTGGGTGCAGTGATCCTTGGGCATCTCCTCCAGCAGCTTCTCAGGCTTCTTGTCCACAGTGGGCAGTGAGATACTCTGCAGCTAGCTACTGAGTAGATAATCAATGGGTGGCTCATTAGCTCAGTTGGTTACAGCACGGTGCTAGTAACACTGAGTAGATATTCAAACCTCCTTGGTTTCATTCCTACCACTTGGCAGAGCAGCAGGTGCCAGGTGAATCAGCAGAAACTATGGGACTTACCTTTACGTCATGTCCCTGACAACGCATCTTCTAGTTTGAAGACTTTCATTGACATTTCTAGGGCTGAAGCACATTTGGAATCTATTCATAAACACCTATTAGGAAGCACTGTCATGAAAGTGCAAATTGCAAAATTCCCACTTCCGGCCTATTGTTGGTAACAATGTGGTGAATATGTTGTATAGTCAGGCAACCCATCTGTACCTCTCTTAGCTTTCACTCCCGATTTCATGTTACTTTCTTCAGGCAGGAGGCTGCTGAGATCTGTGAGTGATTGGGTATGGTAAGACTTCTGCCTCCATTGGGGTTCCTTTAGAAAAAACAGGGTGGTCCACTGGAGAACAGCTAGAATCCCAGGAGTGATTCCAGAAGGTAGGAAATCCCAAGAAGAGCTTCGACTTTGGGGTTCTGTGAACTGGAAGGAGAAATTTACCAGTAACCTTATGAATGTATCAGATGGCAGTGACTCCAAAAGATAGAGCATAACCTGAACAGGTAGCATGAGTCTTTCCAAACTTGAAGCCGGGAAGGTCCAGGAGAGCAGCATCTTCCAGGTGATTTGGGCAGGACTGATGGCCTATCCTTATCACACAAGACCCCTTTTAAGTATTCCTGCATTAGGAATATATTAGCAGCAGCCAGTTACGGTGGCTCACACCTGTAATCCCAGCACTTTGGGAGGCTCAGAAGGGAAGATCACTTGAGACCGGGAGATCAAGACCAGCCTAAGCAAGATAGCAAGACTTTGTCTCTATATAATAAAAATTTTAAAATTAGCCAGATGTAGTGGTGCATGCCTGTAGTCCCAGCTATTTTGAAGGCTGAAGAGGGAAGATTGAGCCCAGGAAGTCAAGGCTGCAGTGAGCGAAGATCACACCACTGTACTCTAGCCTGGACAAGAGAATGAGACCCTGTACCTTTAAAAAAAGAAGGAGGAGCAGGAGAAGGAGAAGGAGGAGGAGAAGCAGAAGCAGAAGAAGAGGAGGAGGGGGAAGGGGAAGAGGAAGAGGAAGGGGAAGAGGAGGAGGAAGGGGAGGAGGAAGAAGGAGAAGAAGAAGACAACAAGAGGAAGAGGAAGAGGAGGGAGGAGGAGGAGAAGAAGGAGGAGGAGGAGGAGAAGAAGAAGGAGAAGAAATAAAATTAGAAACAAGGTCAGAGCGTCACTGAATCATCAGAGAAAAAAAACAGCTGCCTATCTGAGGAGTTCCGGAAGGCAGAGAATCGGATTGAACAATCGTAACACATGTCTTGTCAAATAGAACTATTGGAGGAGAAAAAGAAACACATGTATTTCTTAAAGTTTAAAAAAGTTTAAAAAAAAATGCTGAGATCCAAGTGAAATAAAATATTGTTAGATGGAAGCTACTTAACTCATTTATTCAATAAATGAGTTAATAATGTACGATGGGCCAGGCACTCTTTTCAGCGCTTGAGATAAAGCAATGAACAACACAATTAAAGATCGTTATTTTTGTGAAGCTTACAGTCTAGCAAGAGAAGACAGACAATACGTGGTAATATAATACCTAAGTAAATTATGTGACACATTAGAAGTGACAATGTTCTGGAATAAAAAGAAGAGCAAGATAAAAGGGATTGGGACTGGTGGGGAGAGGAATAGTTTGCAATATTAAATAGAGTGGTCAAAATCAGCCTCATTGAGAGGGTGAAATTTTAACAAAGACTTGAAAGAAGAGTAGGAGTAAATCATACAGATACATGAGAGAAAGTGTCTTGCAGGCAGAGTGAATGGTTAGTGCCAACACCTAAGAAGAGGGCATGTCCAACATCTCCAAGGAATGAGAAAGACACCAGAATGGCTGCTTTGTTGTGAGGGGAAAGAATAGTAAGATACGAAGTCAGAAACGAGGTGGGGTACCAGATCACACACGGCCTTCTAGGCCATTGTAAGGCTTCTGCCCTTGCTTGGTAAAATCCAAAGCCCTTACAGTGGCCTAGACGGCCGTGTGTGATTTCGGATGAAGATTAAGCATTCAATTTTGCACATGTTGGATTTGAGATGTCAGCTAGATAGGCTAGTGAAGATGAATAGGCACTTAGATACTCTGGTCCAGAATTCAAGACATAAGTCTGGGCTAGAAATAAGAGAAAGATCATCTAAGAAAAACCCAAATCCAGAAAAATCACATGATTGCATACATTTTTAAACCATTTTTATGATGAAAATTTCCATAAAAAGTTATGAGAAATGAGAGAAGTGAATATACATAGTATTTTAGAAACAGATAGTTAATATACCTAATACACTTTTCTAAATAAATAAAACTATAAATTGAAAGGAAAAATTATAGTCAATTTATACATGCAAATATGCTCAGCATCACTAATTATCAAAGGAATGCAGTTGACACCAAAATGAGATACATATAAGATTTTCAGTATTAGCAAGGATGAAAATAAATTTCTAACACTATTGTTGGGAGTTCCATATTTGCATGTAACTTGACGATATAAATTAAAAGTTAAAATACATATATTCTATGATCCAGAAATACCACTTCTAGAAATTTAACCAACTGTTCATATTTCCAAGGCTGTAGATATATATATATAATTTTGTATACATAGCTCTGCTATTTCAATGTTCATTTTACACTAGCTGTACTGTAAATTATCAATCCTCCTAATCATCATCATCTAAATGTCCAGCCATAGGAAAAGAGCTTAATTCTGTAATTAATATTCATAAAATTGAATTGTACAGTCATTAAAAATAATGAGGTACATATCTACACGTACTGACCTGGAAAGATGACCGCAATATCCTTATTTTACAGATGAGAAAACTAAAGCTCAAAGAGGTTAAGTAACATACACAAGGCCACTCTAATAGAAAACAATGGCTCTGGGATCTAAGCTGAGTTCTTACTCCATGGTTTATACACTTGTCTCTAGTATGCAATGCCTTAAATTTAAAAATAAAAAGTCTTAGACTAGATCAAGCTCCTTTAATAAGTATAAAATATTCATTAAATAAATCCTCTGTGCTAGGCACTGTGCTAAGTACTAGAAACAAAATTATGAGCAAGACAGAGGAGGCATTTTCTCTTGTGATATAGAAATGCAACTAAATTATTTTTCTAAATGTGACAATATTGCTCTTAAAAATTTTTTTGGAAACAAATCAGCATGTTTTTCCCCAGTATTCTATTATTTGGTTTTAATTATGTGGAATTTTTGTGTAACTATTAGTTCAAGAAGCAGACTATGATACGTTCAGTTACAATGCCAGATGCTAAAAGCAAGCCACATTACATCCTCCTAAATCCTGCCAACAAATAAAATAGAAAGTAACAATAAGAGAGATGGTACTTGTGACAGAGACTGCTATTGTCCCACAAAATCTATTTTCTCCTTTCGGAATAACCTAACCCTTGTTATCTGGGCACATATCCTACATCCCAAACTCTGTCTGTGACCATGATTCTGTCACTTAACTTTCACAAAAACCCTGGATGCCTCATAAGGGCATAGCTTACTCTGAAGCCCTCTCAGATGATGGCTCTTGCATTTCTCCTATTGGGTGTGAAGGTGGGATCCATGTTCCCTGGCTCCTCATTGCTGCCTCCAGATCATCATTTCCCTCTCCTTCAGCTCCACTGAAGCACACACCTTAAGGTTATAGCATCTTCTGCCTCCATTTGTTGTAGTCACTATCATCTTCCTGGTCACTTCTCAGTTATTAAAGATTTTAGCCCCTGCCCTTCTGCCCTTCTTTTTATTTACATTCTTGCCACCGCTCTTGGTGATTTCAGTATCCACACGGAAGATTCATCTAACCGTTGTCTTCTACGGTCTTTGCTCACATCATCTCCATGATCCTGATCTCACCACATGGGGCTGCTGCTAATGGTCATGCAGTCTGTGGATCGCACACTACAGACTACACTACAATGAGCACTAAACCTGATCACGAAATACAGCAGCTGCTCCAGGAGGTAGACAGAAGCTGGTCCTTGATGAAGCTGATGAGCAGCCACGTTAGCAGCTCCAGAGCCATCTAACCTTGGACTTCGCTTTGTAAAAAATGTCTTTTTGTTTGAATTATTTAAAGTTATTCACAATTGTTTTTCCTTAATTCCAGCCAAAGACATCCTAAGTGATACAAAACACAGGCTGTAGAGATGCATCACCCAGTTGTTAGTATTACACAGACTCATATTAAAACAAATCAGTATGAAGAATTGAAAGGAGGAATAGTTCATTAATTCAAGTGAAACAGCGGTGGGTTTATAATAGTGTAGTGACAGTGGAAATGCAAATAAATGAATCGAATGGAATATTATGTAAAGGTAAAAATCTACAAGACAACCAAAATTGATTGGATGCCCTGTGGGAAAAAATAGTGATAAGTAAAAGACGACTATTGGGTTTCCTTCTTGAACATCTGGAAGGATAATATTACATTTACTGAGATCCTGAAGAGCAGAGGAGGATCAGGTTTGCAGCAAATCATAAATTCAATTTTAGATGCATTGAGTTTGAGAAGTCTGTGAAATATATGCATAGAACAGAGGAGAAATCTAGCTCGAGATTAACTTTGAGAGACAATATTCAGAAAGTAATAGAAGTCATTAGAATGTTGAGCATCTAGGACATATATAGCTATCATTCCCAAGCTTTAGCGTGCATGAGCATTCCCTAAAGAACTTGTTTAAAACAGTCATTCTGGACCCCATCCCAGAGTTTTCTGATTCAGTACATGTGATGGTTAGTATTATATGTTAATGTGGTTAGAATATAGTACCCAATTATTTAATCAACACCAATCTAAGTGTTGTGGGAAGGTACTTTATAGATGTGGTTAATATCTACAATCTGTTGACTTAAAGGAGATTACTCTCAATAGTGTGGGTGGGCTTTGTTCAATCAGTTGAAAGGTTTTAAGAGCAAAAACCAAGATTCCCCAGAGAAGAAATTCTGCCTTAAGGCTGCAGCATCAACCTATCCCTGAGTTTCCAGTCTGCCCTTGCCCTATAGATTTCAGATTTGCAAACTCTCACAATTGCACAAGCCAATTCATATATATATATGTATGTGAACAGAGTATATATATATATACTCAGTTCATTCTGTTTCTCTGGAGAACTGTGACAAATACATCAGATCTGAGGTGGGGTCTGAGAATTTGAATTTCTAACAATCTGCCAGGCAATGCTGGTGCTATGGATCTGAGGACCACACTGAGAATCACTGATGCAGAATAAAGAGCAAATAGTACCCAGCAATAATTTGACATTTAAAGGATGGGAGGAGTTATTAGGAGCAGGCAAAGGACACTGAAAAAAGATGATCGGATATAGCATAGTAAATCAAGGATGATCCGATATAGCATAGAAAATCAAAAGTGTAACCAGAGAAGACAAGTGAAGAATATTTAAGAAGAAAAGAGTTGTTGTCCAGTTGGATAACAATTAAAGATCAAGTGAGATGAAAATGGGGAGTAGGCCGGGCATGTGGTTCATATCTGTAATCTCAGCACTTTGGGAGGCTGAGATGGGAGGATGGTTTAAGCCCAGGAATTCGAGACCAGCCTGGGCAACACGGTGAGATCTCTGTCACTACAAAAAATAAAAAATTTGAGAGGCATGCTGGCATGTGCCTGTAGTCCCAGCTACTTGGGAGGCTGAGGCGGAAGGATCACTAAGGCTGCAGTGAACTATTATCATACCATTGCACTCCAGCCTAGGTGACAGAGTGAGACTCTGTCTCAAAAAAAACAAAAACAAATAAGCAAAAACAGATGGGAAGTAGAGTTGGGCGGAAGAAAGAAGTCAGAAAGCTTTGGATGTGAAGGGCCTTGGGGAGAGATGGATATCTAGGAATTATTCAGTCATTTTGTATGTGCTATTTTTAAGTGGGAGAGAGAAGAGCACATTTATTCAATGATGCAAAGAATCAGATACATAGGCTGAAGTCGAAGACTTAAGAAAGGAGATAATTGATCACGTGAGTCTGAAAAGGCGGAAGAGGATGAGATCAAGACAATACCTGAACAGATTCTCTTTTAATAAGAGTAAGAACTACCCTAGGACTACATTCATTGTAATACTACACTGAACATATGGAATTACCAATGTTTAAGCATTTTTTTTACTTTTGCTTACCTACAAATTCTATAGGCTCAACTAATAACAAAATATACGAACTGGCCTTTATTTAGCACTATATACTCAATAAATTCCTTTAGCTATCATATTTAATTCTCACAACATCCCTTAAGGCTGCAGCATCAACCACTGCCTGAGTTTCCAGTCTGCCCTTGCCCTACAGATTTCAGATTTGCAAACTCCCACAATTGCATGAGCCTATATATATATATATATATATATATATATATATATATACACACACACACATATATGTATATAGTGTGTATATATACACACATATACATACACACACATATATACACATATATACATATACATACACACACACATATACATATATATATATATATTCTGTCCATTCTGTTTCTCTGGAGAACTGTGATAAATACATCAGATCTGAGGTGGGGTCTGAAGAGGACTATGGGTCACTGAGAAATTAGATATTTTACCCAAAATTACACAGTTGGCAATTGACGAGTTCAGATTTAAAACAAAACGTTTTGACTACAGAACCTGCACCCTCAATCGCTACTATATTTGCTACCATGCTGTCCTTGTTTGAGGAGGGATAAGAGAGGATGAATATAGGTTTTAACTTTGGTGTCCAGAAATTGAGGAAGTTACCGTCTGATGGCTTCTGCTTCCTCAAAAGCAAGGTTATCGACTGAGCATGAATGGAGGGCCAAAGGGAGGTTGGAACTGTCCAGTGGAAAGACTTCGACATCATGTGCATTCGTTTTCTAGGGTGGCCATAACAAACTACCACAGACAGAATGGCTTAAAACAAGAAATTTATTCTCACAATTCTGGAGGGCAGAAGTCTGACATCAAGGTGACAGCAGGGTTAGTTCTTCTGAAGGCTGAAAGAGAATCTGTTTCATGCCTCTCTCCTAGCTTCTCATGGTTACTGGCAAGACTGTTCTTTGGCTCGCAGCTGTATCATTTCAATCTCTGCCACTGTCTTCACATGTCTTTCTTCTCTGTGTGTATCCCTGTCTCCAAATTTCCCTCTCCTTATAAAGACACCACTTATTGGTTAATCCAGTATAGCCTCATCTTAACTTGATTATATTTGCAAATACTCTATTTCCAAATAAACCCACATTCACAAGTACCTGGTGTTTAGGGCCTTAAGATATCCTTATGGGGACACAGTCCAACCACAACACCATGGTTTCGGAGAGATGGAGCTGTGAATTTAGAGTAGCACCAATCTGCCTGGGTATGAATGAAATTGCAGTCATCTAATCTGAGCTGAGAAAGGATAGTTGTGGTAGGAGAACTTGGAGAGGTCATTGAACTTTAAGCCCTGAGGATGAAAAACATGTGCAGCAAACTAGGAGGATCATAGATTTTAGTCACTGAGCTGGTGTTTGAGTTCATGGTCATGGAGAAGCAATAGTAACTGGGCCCAGAATAATACTGTAGGACAAGGACAGGTTTAGTGGAAGAGATGTAACTGATGACAAAGACGCAGAACTAAGTAACCAAAGCTTTCAGATTCTCTGCTGGGACACTAGTTTCCTGGGAAATTCCTAGGATTACCAGGGTGAAGAGGAAGATGAGGCAGTTGTTAGCAAACAAGATGTCAGCAAAAAGAGTAATGAAAAAAGGAAGATGGCTTTAGCCAGTCAGCTGGTATCAGTTTCAAACGTAGTTTTTAAAAAATGATAGAGAAACAGTAATCTGGAAAGCAGCATGGAGGTATTACTGGTTTTTCCTGTAAGGAGACAGGAGAAGTATAAAGTCCACAAATGTCCTTTGCCTACCCTTTAAAGATTTCCTCCTGCCATCATAATTAAGTATGCTTGTCAAGCTGCTCTCCAAATACTCCCTGTATTTTTCTTTGATCATGTTGCTTTCACTCTTCACCTTTCCGTTTTCTTTTTTCTTCTTTTGTTTTAATTTTAGTTTTAGAGACATGGTCTCTAAAACTATGGGGAGCCAAGAGGACTCAAAACTAACAACTGAGTCATGGGGGGCACCGCAGAGTATATAGTAGGCAGGTAAAAATTGAAGTCTTTGCCATCCTACTCATTTGCAAAATCATCAAAAACAACATTGTATCTAGATCAGGACACAGATAATCTTTAATGGGAAAGAGAATCCTCTGCACAGTACAGTCATCTCAGGGAATGCAAAGCCAAGCTATGACCATGCCTGGTCCAAGTATGTACAGTACAGCCAAAGAGCAGTCACAGAACATACTTGACTTCCAGGGCCCACTGCTATGGTTTAGGAGCAGTTCTCAGGCAAGAGGGGAACGAGTCATAAGCTGGACAGACTGGTGTTGACTTTAACACTTGTGTTCAAAAAATTCCCAAGGAGACTTTGAAAGACATGATACCAGGTTTATATGATAAAATATTCTAATTTTATTCAGTGAAATTCATTTTGATACTTTTAAATTATGGTAAACAATAATAGAAATGATAAAGCCCGTCCATCTTGCTGATGTTTTGTGCCGCTAAATGTCACTTTAGAATGGGAAATGAGAAGGTGAAATGGGCACGGTGGCTCACACCTGTAATCCCAGCACTTTGGGAGGCAGGAGAATCGCTTGAGCCCAAGTTCAAGGCTGCAGTGAACTATGAGTGCACCACTGCACTCCAGCCTGGATGACAGAGCAAGACCCTGTCTCTAAAACTAAAATTTAAAAAAAAAAAAAGAAAACGGAAAGGTGAAAAGTGAAAGCAACATGATCAAAGAAAAATACAGGGAGTATTTGGAGAGCAGCTTGACAAGCATACTCAGTTATGATGGCAGGAGGAAATCTTTAAAGGGTAGGCAAAGGACATTTGTGGACTTTATACTTCTCCTGTCTCCTTACAAGAAAAACCAGTAATACCTCCATGCTGCTTTCCAGTTTTAAACTGCATTCTCATATGTTATTATTCCAAACATGGTGAGTGTCAGACAGTGCACATATACTACATGTAATACAGAGAAAAACAGTGAGGATCAGAGAGACCGACTACCCCACAACTGTCATCTGAAGTGGAGTTGGGGCTGGACCTATGGTCTCCCCTGAGCTTTGCTCATCTTCACTACTTCATGTCCTGTCAATTCTCAGGATGTAAGAAAAGGAGTACTTTGGTGTTGCAGGAAGTCAGGGACCCCAAACAGAGGGACCGGCTGAAGCCATGGCAGAATATAAATTGTGAAGATTTCATGGACATTTATTAGTTCCCCAAATTAATACTTCTATAATTTCTTACACTGCAATCTCTGAACATAAACTGTGAAGATTTCATGGACATTTATCACTTCCCCAATCAACACTCTTAGAATTTCCTGTGCCTGTCTTTACTTTAATCTCTTAATCCCATCATCTTCATAAGCTGAGGATGTATGTCGCCTCAAGACCCTGTGATGATTGTGCTAACTGCACAAATTGTTTGTAAAGCATGTGTGTTTGAACAATATGAAATCTGGGTACCTTGAAAAAAGAACAGGATAACAGCAATGTTCAGGGAACAAGGGAGATAACCATTAGGTCTGACTGCCTGGGGGCCAGGCAGGACAGAGTCATATTTCTCTTATTGCCAAAAACGGGTAAGAGAAATATCGCTGAATTCTTTCCCCAGTAAGGAATATTAATAATTAATAGCCCTGGGAAAAGAATGCATTCCCAGGGGGAGGCTTCTAAAATGGCTGCTCTGGGAGTGTCTGCCTTATGCAGTTGTAGATAAGGAATGAA